>NC_067428.1:22957547-23627547 GCF_009764475.1 Pristis pectinata | reverse complement strand
TCACCAGGAGTGTTTAAGAGCAGCCTTGTGTAGCTCGAGAGCATTATCTTTTCCATCCAGACTTTTACATTGAATGGAGCTGGGCATGATGACTGGCTTTTCTAACTAAAAACCAGCAAAGATGCACAGATATCGGCTGCTTCAGGGTATGACCTACATATCAGGAATCTTCATGTATGGAAGATTCTTTGTGTACAGATAATCTGGTTTTCCTGAGTAAACCCAGTTTGGAAGTGGCTCTCTCGATTAGCATTGACGTGGGATACTCACTTTGTATGACCATTCTCGTACACTCCCAGACACACACACCACACAGAAAGGCCATTCTGCCATCATGCCTGTACTTTTGTAATATTTTCTGCCTAAACCTTTTTTTTAAACCACTCTTCACTCACAGTCCCTAAAATTTTTGAGGTTTATTGACCCCATCATATCCACCTATTGGCCCCCACACTCCGACTGTTGACCAAGAGTGACACAATGGTGCAGCGATTTGAACTGCTGCAGCACAGCTCCCATGGTCCAAGTTTGATCCTGACCTTGGGTGCTGTTCATGAGGAATTTGCATGTTCTCCCTGTGACCGTGTGGGTTTCTTCCAGGTTCTCCAGTTTCCTCCCATGTCCCAAAGACATAGTGGTAAGTTAATAGGCTACTGTAAATTGCTCCTGGTGTAGGTAGGTGACAGGGGAAATATTGGGGAGTTGGCGGGATTGTGAACAAGAAAATGTTAAAGGGAAATAAGTCGGAGTGATGGAAATGCTCCCATAACCAGCATAAACTGAATGGGCTGAATGGCCTCTGATGTCAACAGGAAATACAAGATGTGATGGTCAGTGCAACCAGCCATGTGACTTGGCACATTCTCCGTATCATGTGGAAAGGGACGAGCTTTTTGACTGCCAGTCATCTATTACCAAGTGACAGCGCTGATCTCCCCATCTTTAATAAGTTCACAACTAAATGTGAGAAGAGCTCAAAGCAAATTAAAGCAACGTAGAGGAATCTCATGGGTTTGCTTGTAGTTGTGTTCTGAAGATTAATCTTTCCTTCCTGGAGACTTCCCAGGGCTGAGACTGTGGGAGGGAGTCTGTGCCCTGGAGCATTGACGAACACTGTGTCAGGGGCTCCTGAGCATTGTCACGGCACTGTGATCTTGAGAGTTAGGTTTCTCTAAACCATTGGCTGAGAATCCTTAAATAGGCCTGATGTGAGTCTGGTCTAGCAGGAACAGACCGTTTCCTGATTAATGTTGCTTCAGCTGTCCAGTAGAAAGATGATCTCATCACGTATCTATTTTCACAGACAGGTTGGAAAAGGGGTCTTGAGAAACCTGCAGCTGAGGCTGGAGTAAAGAATTTAATGTGTAATGTATTTATTTGCAGCAGTTTGATAGTGCTGCTCATGAATACAAACACTCATGCCTGGCTGGCTTTAAATAAATAGTTCTGCGCTGCCATCTTGTGAGTAAAATCCATTGAAAAGTAGGGTTCATAGATCAAAGAAAATAGCCTTAAATATAATACTTCATCCAGGACAAGTTTTCTCTTATCGCACATATTATTTTAGTAGAAGTTAATTTTGCTTTTGCAATCTATTTTAATTCAAATGCAAAATATAGAGGATGCTGTAAATCTGAAATAAAATCGAAGGTTGGAAGTACTTGGGTCATGCAGCTTCTGTGGGAGAAGCTGAGTTAATATTGTTCGTACTTTCAACAGAACTTCTGCTGCAAGATCACTGACCTAAAATGTTAGGTTGACGTAAAGACATAAAATGCTGAAACATTCACTCTGTTTCTCTTTCCACAGATGCTGCCTAACTTGCTGGGTGTTTTTTCAGCATTTTCTGTTTTCGTTTCATGTTTCCAGCATCTGCATTACTTTGATTTTTTTTGTAAAATATATCTCCCTGTTTCCTTTCACCACAGATTCTAGCTGGTCTGCTGTGTATTACCAACTTTTTTTTGTTCTGTCATTTAATTCACACCATCACCACTGTCCTGATGCAAATTCCAATTACTGTGTTAAACGTTTTTAAGAGAGGATTGACTGAGTGTCTGGACAGTTCACTGAGGGATTGTGTCCTGATGTAGGGTCTCAACCCAAAATGTTGACATGCACCTTTTGCCTCCGCTGCTTGGCTTGCAAAGTTCTTCCAACGTTCTGCTTTTTGTTCCAGATTCCAGCATCTACAGTCTCATTTGTCTTCCCATTAGCCATGGCATCTTTGTGCCGTAGCAATGAGATCCAGTGAGTCTGTGGAGAAGGTGAATAACTTTCATGCATTATGGGTGGTCTCCCTGGACCTTGCTGCTTTTCTCTCCTTTTTAACGCGTTCCTTAAAACTTTACTCTTTGACTAAGCTTTTGGTTGTTGGTCATAATAGGTTTTGAAGTTCAGTGTCAACTTTTGATAATTGCCTGTGAAGTACCTTGAGACTACATTAATTGGTGTATATGTGCAACTTGCTGCTGAGGTAACTTGTTTAGCCAAGCACAATCTGGTATTTTAAACAACCATTCTGAATGCTAATTGGTGCTTCAAAACCAGTAGTTCTGCTCCAGTAATACTTTCTTTGTATCCCACCTTAAAGTGTTTTTCTTGTTTCTTCGCATAAAAACCCTTCTTAAAAAAAATCCATATCCTGGTAGCTCTTTGAGAAAAGAATTTTTCCCTTAGTTCTTTGCTATTTGTTACTAATCTTCCATTTGGCTCCCTTGTTGTTTTATTATTGGTCCCCCCCCCCCCGCCCCCCATGCTTAACAATCTTGTACCACATCTGCTACCATGTTGTGTACAGGTGAAGTTACCCTCGGGTACACTTTAACTCTATGCCCTCTTGTTTGGGACTCCCCTACTCTGAAGAAAAGACTGGCTATTCACTTTATCTGTGCCCCTCATTTTATAAACCTCTATCAGGGGAGGAGGTACAGGAGCCTGAAGACCCACACTCAATGATTGAGGAACAGCTTCTTCCCCTCTGCCGTCAGATTTCTGAACGGTCCATGAACACTACCTCTTTATTCCTTTTTTCTTTGCACTACTTAATGTATTTATTTTTGTAATTTATAGTAATTTTATGTCTTTGCACTGTACTGCTGCTGCAAAAAAAACAAAATTTAACGTCTTCTACGTGAGTGATAATAAATTTGATTCTGTTTCGGGTTATCCCTCAGCCTCCCTCGCTCCAGGGAAAAAGTTCCAGCCTCTCCTGATAACTCAAACCCTCCAGTCCTGGTAACATCCTCTTAAATTTTTTTTGCACCCTTTCCAGTTTAATGACACTTGAATTTGTATTTCACCTTTTTATGGTTTGGGTTGCCTTGAAGTATAATGACTATAGTAGTGCAGGACATGTTGCACACAGCAAACTCCCACAAACACTCCTGATCTTTGATGGAGCAACTCAGTACTGGTGAGGATACAGGGGTTAACTCCTCTGTTTGAAATAGTGCTGTGGGATCTTCTACATCCAGAGAGAGGGCAGATGGGGCCTCCGATTATTGCTTCATCTGAAAATTAGCCCCTTGATTACAGTTCTCCCTCCATACTGCACTGGTGTACATTTACATTTCATGCTTGAATCCACAGTCACCTGATTCTTGAGGTGAGAATGCCACCTACTAAACAAAGGCTGACAAAGTGCTGTTCTGTAGCTAGGATTAAAGCCAGTTAGCTTGGTGAAGAAGGCGCATTAGTTTGTGTCAGGGTGACCTGAAAGTCAGGTAATGTTGCTCTGTCCTGATGGCTTGACTCTTTGTGTATATACGTGTACAGGTGTGCCAGGTGATATTTACTGTACTGGCATCTGTATGAAAAATAGCTATTTGTGTATGCAACAGGTGAGCTGTTGTTTTCTGGAGTAGTAAGAGAGCTCACAGGAGAAGAAATTAGGGTAGGTATAGAAAGGATATTTTATTTGGGATAACTGAATTTGTAAATTGAGTACCTCCCTTTATTTCTGTACATTGCCTTTAGAGATAACTAATTTGATGTTAACTGATGGCAAACTGACTCTCTGCCACCTTAAGAGGGTGTGCAAACTACTGACTATAACCAAGCATTCAGGGGAGCGGGTCATATATGGGCTGCTTTGGTGGATCAGATTGTTGGTAGTGATATTTTCCCAACTCTCCCCCAGTTCCACTTTATTTAAAGAAGTCTTCTCTTCATTTTTTATTAGAGTAACATCTTGGCTAGAACGTAGGTGAGCTGCCAACTCGTAACTTGTGCAGATGGCCATCTTCGTGCAGCCTTGTATTTCTGCAAGTCTTATTCTACAGTTCAACCACCAGTATTTGCTAAATGGGCTCAGTAACTATGATCAGCAACACAGTCTGAACCCAATGAATCAAATGCATTTTCCAGCTTGTGTATACTGGCATTGGAGATCCTGGAAGTCGGGCTAATTGGCCTCGGGGACGGTCATTGCATCCACAACATACGTAGATTTTAAGCTTGAGTAGGTAGGTGGCCATCAAAAATAGGACAACACTCCTTGGATCAGATGCAGAGGAAGAAAGCCAGGATCTAGCTTTGCTGGGCTAATAATTTACTTACCCACTGTCTTTAATTGTAACCATTGTATTGTTTTCTCATCATGACCAAAGACCTTAGCCACCCAATGATGTATATGGTGTTGGACAATGTGCTAACAGTTAATCGATCACACTGTGATTGAAATAATAGGGACATCAGCCAAGCTCACCTTGAGGGTGTTTAATACTCTTTTTGGCTTTTAAACAGGACAGTGATGAAGACAAGAGTGATGATAATCTTGTAGTTGATGTTTCCAATGAGGTCAGTAAAATTTTGTAAAACAAGATTTTGTCATTTTAGAGTTGGTCAAAGCTTTGTCATAATTATTGTTGACCATAGAAACGTTGGAAGAGTGGTAGGCTGTATTATCCACTCAAACCTTTTCTGCTATTCAATGAGATTGCAACAGATCTGTGACCTAACTCCATATGCCTGCCTTTTCCACCATGTCCATGAAGATTTGCTGCTTTGTGGAAGAGACTTTCAAATTTCTGCCACCCTCTGTGTGTGAAATTGCTAAATAGCTTCATTCCTGAAAGGCCTGGCTCTTGATTTTAGGCTCTGCTCCAAAGTCCTAGACTCTGATATCAGTAGAAATAGTTTGCCTCTTTCCACCTTATGTTATCTTTAATATCTTCAAAACTTCAATCAGATCACCATCTAGCTTCCTAAATTCCAGGCAACAATGTCTCTGTTCCATCTGTCTGTGCAATATTGCAATGATCTGGCATTACACTTTGACTCAAACCGTGTGTTTGCAAAATGTCGACAAATCAGAAATCCTAACTCGGATGACAAAGATCTCAAGCCCAAGTCTTCAAATTATTTTGATGGTAGTTTTTCCCCTTAAATCAGCCAGTAATTAATATAGATTAAAGTACAATTTATAATGTAAGAAGACATTTTTTGTGATCTTTTTGCTCATTAAATTACCCACAGAAAGGAACCGGTTTTGATTATTAAAACCTAACCTTTGTCGAGTTGACTCCAAGGATTTTCTTGTGTGGCTGGTTCCTTGTCCCTGGATGGAATGCCACCACTGTGATTGCTGCCCCACCAAGTACCCAACTAACTCTACATTAGGCCTCTCCTTTTGGTCTGCTATTTTATTTTTGCAGCCCAATATCATCTCATGCATTTTTGACTTCGTTGCTGACCAAAAGTCGGCTTCAGTTTTAGATGTTCTTTGCAGTAGTGGCCTGGATCTATTGAGTCCACACCAGCTCTAATATCAGGACTTGTCCACGTTTCCCAGCGGAAGTCTGGTTTCTGGTGTTGACTTGGGTCCGACTTGGTGTCTGCTTCTGCATCTTGTACTGCACCGGCAGATTTCTCATGGAGGCTAACAGGGCAGCATGAACCTCTGCAGAATTCCCAGTGGGAAGCCTACCTCCTGCTCTTGTACTAGATGGAATCTGGTTCAAGCCCAGCAGTCCCATATGGGAGATATTGGAGGTATTAGGTAATTAGAGCTATGTTTATTATTTGTTTAAACCACTTTGTGTTTTTAAATTATGTGTGTGTGATGTAAAGAGAGAAATATTTTCATTTAACAATCTTAATTTTTTCAATTGTTTCTGAATGTTTGAGTGTCAAAGAGGCTTAGAAGCTTTTAATAGCAGTGGCAGCATTAACAGCTGGTGACCTTGGCGACTGTCAAAGCCATTCTATGAGCCCCTACCCCTACACTGAACCCCTTCACCACTTATCCGTGGTGAAATCCTGGGAGCTGAATTTCCAGCAGGAGTCTGTGAATGGGGTTACCCAGGAAAACCAGGACAGCAAGTAGTGATCTTGGGCAACAGAAGGTTTTCAACAATGTTTTCCATCTCCAGCCACAATTAGTTTGTGTGAAAACTGCCTGAAAACTGTCCTTGGCCCCAGCCAAGTGTTGAGGACAAGCTATGTTGGGTCTGCAGGCTCAGGATGGGTGTGGGACACTGGGATTTGACTGCCTATATTGGATACTGCTGATGAACAGGTAGAACTCTGGTGGTAGAGTGAGGGAAGCTGAGGTTACTATTAACCATAAGAGAGTGTCCAGGCTAAGTGGAAGACACCGATGGAGTAGAATTGTTCCTATGTCTACCTTCTTAGCTCCTTTAAACAATGTGGAGAGTGAGCAACACTTATTCAGCCCCAGAGCAGAGTGTGCTGTCACCTAACCCACGGAATGCAAAGGCACTTTCTTCTGCAGGGCAGTTTGATATTGGCTTTAAATATTGACCTTGTCATTGTTGCTTGCTTTCAAAAAAACAAATTTTAAGATTTACTTTACAAAAACTTGCATTTTGGGGGAGTGGTATGGTGGCAATGTGTGAATTTGGGAGCAGGAAGCAGCCTGGTGACTAGAAATTTGCTTCCCCACCCTGGTTAATTAGCAGTAATTGTGTGTTGTACTCTGAATCCAATGGAATGAGTTTCAGAATCAGAGGGGAAATCACTGATGTAGGAGTGTAGCATGTAAACCAACCAGGGATGAACATCTTGGCAAGCTTATCTCTTTGTACACCTAGCCAACAAACCAATGGTCACACTTTATCCATCTGCCCAGCTAAGATCCATCAGCTGACTATAGATTGAGAGTTTGTCAGTCAGACGTTCTTGCCGTCTTTTTATGGATTAATGACTCTGTTTCATGTTACAGGAGCCTTCATCTCCTCACAACAGTCCTCCCCAAGCAGCACATGAAAATGGATTAGACAAACTGCATGTGAGGAGGAAGACACAGGGGAATAGTCCCACGTCACTGGTTACAACAAGCAGCACTCCCCCTCCGCTAAAAAGTAAAGAGCCGGTTGTGGTAAGGATTGGTTTATTATTGTCAAATTTACTGAGATACAGAGAAAAGCTTTTGTTTTGCATGCCTTCCGGACAGATCATGCCTTACATAATTACATTGAGTAAAATGAAAACAGAATGCAGAATCTCTCGCACTTTCTGATCTTTTTTTATCCACACATCTGACTATCCACCCGAAATCCTGCTTCTCGTGTCTTCCCATCTCAATCTGTCTGTTCTGGATTTAGAGACCAAATTTTAAAAACTCTCTAACTGCTGTTTGTGTTCTTGATATCAGAACGAGAAGTCCAGCACACCTGGTCTGAAGTCTGGTGTGCCGCCGTCTCGGAGTGACTCAGCGACCCCCAGTACTAGCGGCACCTCACAGCACTGCTCAGCGCCCGGCAAATCAGGGGCTGATCCACTAGGTAACGGCGATTGTTTTATTTATTGATATTTGTGACTGTTATTCTCAGCCGAAGCTCTAATTCCACACATGTTGTGCTTTTAGTGGGGGTGAGCAATCTTATCAAACTCTCTCAATTGGGGTTTTGAGGCCTTGCATCTGTTGTCAAGGGGGGCAGGTGATTGAGGAAGATACTGACCAGCCTGCCCTTTTGGCCACTAGGTGCCCATCTATGGAAGTATCTGCCTCAGAACCAGAGCAGAAACAAGTTGTCCTCAATCCCATGGGACTGCCTAAGAAGAAGAGGAATTTCTGTATTTACCATAGAATTGCTCAAAATGTGAAGTGTATGTTTCTTTCAAAGCCATCCAATAAATTCCCCTGTCCTGTGAAACCATAACATCGCTCTAGATGTTTGCTCCTCCATTATACAGTTCTTTTCCTCCTGGTATATGGTATAACAGTCATGGGGGGAGGGGTTGGGGACAGGAATTGGTATAGTTTCAACCTTCCAAACAAGTATAGCCAAGGGATTTCTTAAAGTATTTGATAATATTATAAAACTGTGGAAATTTGTTTTATTTTCCATGGAGTTTACAATCTGCAGAAAGGAATTAAGAATTACAACAAACTGCATGTTTGGGGTGAAGCAACTGGTCAAAACTAATGGTACATTTTCTTCAGCTTTAGGGTTAAAAACGCCACTATCTGTACAGGGTGCTTTCCCAGTCCCATTTGGGATGGTCCACACTGCGGTGAATGGTGGGATTGCTGGTGCCAATGCCTATGGAGGCTTGCATTTTGCTTCTCCTCAACTTAATGGCGGAGCCTCAGCCTCCACGTTTGGACGTTCAACTGTGGTAAGCTCTGTATTCTTGTTATACTGAAACAACACTTTTCTTTTTGGGGAGACCAAGTTCACAACCTGGAAATGTTTTGTGATCCTTCAGTGCAGCAAGAAGAAAGGGAGAGGGGAAGATTAGCATCTAAGGATTGATTGCCCAATAAATGATTCATTTTTAACAAAGTTTCTGCTCCTGGGGATAAGGAATGCTTGTGACCTTCTGCTTTGGACATCTGTCAATATTAGAAAACCCAGCCAGATATGACCTGGAATGATGGAACGAGAAACATTTCTCAGTCTGTTCTGGCAGTGAGTTGCAGTCTCAGCCTAAAGCACCAAATCTGAATTACTGTGGACCTCAAGGACTGCGCAAGACAGACCTTTTTGCAGTTCAATGTGGTCCTCTTGGCATATTAGAGGTTCTCCTTAAATCACAAAACCCAAGATCTGTTGGTACTGCCAAACATTTGAGAGGAGCCTGGCTTTAAACTTTCTGTAGCTTCTGTCGTTCTGTGCTGTACACCTTAGTTCATAATGGAAAAAATTCAGATACCTGTCCTCCTCTGCGTTAGTGTTTTTCTTTCATCCCTCTGTGGACTTTTGGTGAGATTGTCAACTCATTTCAAATACAAAGCTGTTTTATGCTCTGGGACCAAAGAATGGCCCAGCAAACTTCATGAATAACTTTGACTTCTGTGTTTTCTTTTTAACTTCGTGAATCCTCGTTGTGTACAAGATCAAAATTGGATGCATAAAAATGACTTGCTTCTTCTGTGAATGTGCCTGAAATGTTTACCCATTGAGGTGTTAGGGTTATTGGGAATCTTAGTACAACACCTCTGGGGATGATAGGCTCAGTTCTTTGCTTTGATGGAAAATCTCGAAACACAGGTATATGGAGCAGTGTGGGGGAGGGTGCACATTAAATGTTGAACATTGGCCTCTTGGCCACAACATTTCCCCTGTGCCTTGGTCTGCCTTTGAAAGAAAAGACAAGTGTCACATTTCTCAAATCCAGACCAGACAGTGTTCCAGTTGCTGAGCGATTAATAGTTGAGGGTTACTGCAGAACTCAATCCCTAAGGGAACTTAAGGTAGCTTTGAGTCACGCTCATCTAAGTGGTAAGCTGTGCCTTATTGTTCTTTTTCTGTCAGGGTTTAAATAAACAACTGTTCTGCAAGATGCAGTTCAAAACCTGGAAAAGTGTTTTGAATCTTAACTTATCTCCACAACAGTAACTTGCATTTTTACAGTGGTGAAATGTCTGAAGATACTTCACAAGCATCATCAAACAAAAATTACTGAGGTGTGGAGATGATATTCAAAACGAGTGAACAGAAACCTGATCTTAAGAATGAAGATTAGAAAACAATTTAGAGGGTGAAGTTTGGAACATAGGTCCAGAGAGCCAAGGCAGAAGAGCCAATGAAAATCCAATGATATGTGATGACAAGCCAATGATATACAACGCAAGGAACTGGAAGAGGTCTCAGAGGGTTGTAAAACTCTGAGATTATAGAGATGGACAGGGCAAGCACGCGAGAGGTTCGAGAATGTGGATGAGACTTGGTGACAGATTGGTAGCTAGAGTAGGTTAGTAAGCCATGAGTGATGGGGTATGGTAAATGGAAGAGCTTTGGAGATCAAGTATAAGATAGGTTATCTTGTGCGTCTGCGCAAATAGAGTGGGGGAATAGGACTGAATATGTTGATCTACAGGGAGCCAGCAAAATATTGATGACTTGAATGACCTTCTCCTGTGCCATAATGGTTCCAGTTCCAGGTTTACAGAGGGTGAAAGGTTAAGCCAAGTGGGCATTGACGTGGCCAAACAAGTAGAAAGAATGAGGAGGGCAAGACTGACATCAAAGGATTATTTTCCTGTAATGCTTTCTTCACTTTCCGATGTAAAGCACTTCTAGAAGTGCTGGTCATCTGATCTCTTAACCCTGTTTTTGGTCTGCCTAGGCTGGTTTTGAACATCACACACACAAGCGAGCCTCAGGACTTCCTGGGAGTCTGTCCGCAGCAACTGCAGGAAAGCCGTAAGTACTGTGAGAAGAAAGGTAGAATGTGCCTCAGATGTATTGTTTTGTGCTTGGTGCACGCTGTGGCATCTTGCACGAACTGTAACTGTATGTTGAGCTTGTTTTTACTTGAGAGTAAGCATTAGTTTCCATGGGTCTAGCTTACCAACATGTCAACTCCTGCAACACACAAAAAGCTGGAGGAACTCAGTGGGTCAGGCAGCAACTATGGAGGGAAATGGACAGTCAACATTTTGGGTCGAGGTGAAGGAGTGGGGCAAGAGCTGGCAAGTGATTGGTGGATCCAGATGAGGAGGGGTTGCCAGTGGAAATAGCTTCTCTATACCCTACCAATACCCATTCAGAACTTTGACCAGATCACACTTAAATCTTGTAAAATCCATAAGCTTCAACTCGAGTTTGTGTAATTTTCCCAAGAACCCTAATCTTTCGGAGTGTCATTCTGGTGAATGTATCCTTCCAAAAGTGTGGGTCCTGGAACTGATCACAGGACTCTATGTATGACCAACAAAAGGACCTTGTACAGCGAAGACTGGCATCATCATACTTGGAATATTTAGCTTGCCATGAAACTTCATGGGCTGTAGGACCAGACCCATAACAATGAGTGTCGGTGCATGTCCTCTGGTGTTGGATTGACATTATGGTTCCCCAGATTTGTGCCCTTGTGTAGAAGAACTCTTCTTCTCTGTCTTTGCTCCAACACCTCGCTTAGCCCCACTTCCAGTGCCCTGCACATTGTCTGATGTTGCAGCTTTTGAAGCTGAAAACTGAGGTAAAAGCAAAGTAGTGCATTTCTCACAGTGCTTTACTACACAGACCTACTCCCATGATGTTATGTGCCTACATTGCATAGTTTGGCTACACTCTCACTGGACTCCAAACCACCGGAGTTCCAGGAATTTTCGAGTTGAGTGTCTAGGTCAGCTCTGGAGAGTTCCCAAGAATGGGGCGAGAGGAACAATAGGTAAATAAATGTCTGTTCAGAATGTTCACTTGCCATTGAGCTCAGGTGATGTTCCAGGTAACAGATCACTTTAATGGGGCAGATTCAGGAGATAGTTTCTGACACGGGAAGGAATTAATAGAGAGGATTGCATAAGCCGATTTCTGGTCGATCGGAAGCCTTGCAGAATCAGAGAACCTCTTCCAATATCTTAACGACTCTGGTGATTTTTCTCTCCAATCCCCGCCCCGTACCTTTTACAGTGCCTATTCATTCCACGTTGGAGCTGACAGACAGATGCAGCCCGTGGCGTTCCCGACTGATGCTCTTACAGGGACGGGCATACCTCGGCACGCTCGACAGATCAACAACCTTCCCCACGGAGAGGTGGTGTGCGCTGTGGCCGTCAGTAACTTCACCAAGCACGTGTACACAGGAGGAAAGGGCTGTGTGAAAGTGTGGGATATCAGTCAACCAGGAAACAGAAGCCCAGTCTCCCAGCTGGATTGTCTGGTAAAGCAGTGCGCTTGTTTGTTTTTCCCTTTTCAAACCTTGCCTAGGGTCATACAGCATCTTGGAGAGAGAGCACATTGCAAGGATAAAGTCGTGCCCTTGTCCACATAAACGTTACTCATGCAAGGCAGGTTTATTTAGGTTATTTGCACAGGATATCCCAGAAGAGTCCTGACAGTTTGTTTACAGTGAATTCTTGCTTAGTGGCAGCTTTTGGATTCTGCCCATTTAAATATGCATTCGAAGCTCCGAAGAGGTTGCATTCAGTTTGAAGCAGGGTTGTCTCGACCTAACATCTCACCTGTTCAGACGCTGCAAATGAACTGGATGTCATTTAAATTCAGGAGTCACTTGAAGTCACTTTACTAGCAAGTAGCTGAACCTGCAGACCAAGAAAGCCCTAGGTTTTGTCGTCAGTGTGCGGCCCTCTAGCAGATCTTGCCATCCTTGCATGAGGGAGAGGTTCCATGTGCACAGATTGACAGTGGGTTTGGTGCTAGCTATTGGCCCCGATGTTAAGAGTCATTGGTCTCTTGGATTTCAGGAGAGATGGGGAAGTAATTGGCTTGAGTTGGGGGAAGGAAACAGGGGACTTTTTAAATCTAAACTTTTGATTCAGTAAATGGACCTATCTACAAGGGCAAGATTTCCTGGCAATTAGTAGCTGTCGCAAAGGAGTTAAAACCCATACAAGTGAGTGTGTTGCTTCTGTCTGCTTGAACTTGATATATTGTCATGTTTAATTGCATTGTTATAGAGTGCTTTATTCCTCTTCATTCCCTACACCCGCCTCCAAAAGCTATCAGTAGCTATTACCGCACCTGATAAATGCCATTGGCTTTTGGCAGCCAGCCCATTCTGTTAATCACTTGAGTATCGGAAAAGGAAATCTGGGCTCCACAGTACAATTTATTTAGGTATTTGCTGTTTTGGCAAATGATCCAGTCCTCCCAAATGTTTTGCTTTGAGCTGGGCTAACTGGAGTTCAGTGCGAATCTGTTGGCTTTGATCCGTGCAGTGAACACAACACTGCATCTGTTCTGGAAGGAAGGAGGAGCAGTGAATAAACTGATCGAAGCGCTGATTGTAATTCATACTCTGGTCTAATTTTAGGCTTTTCTGCTGCCACAGGACTAACCAGTTGCACGGCGAGCTGGCAGCTGGCATTATTCCAACAATAATTGTTTGTCAGCTTTGACCTGCTTTGGGGACAGAGCAAGATGTGAAAATCTGGCCAGCAGGTCAAATTTAAAGGGGGTATACACGTTATACTGTATATATTTTTAAAAAATCAGCATCTGTGGGACAAGTTTTTTTTAGCCTTAAGTTTTCAAACTGAACTTTTAGTATTTGGATCCCTGTCAAGTTCAGAGGGTGGAAGAGGGGAAATGAAGCAAAGTAGATCTCCATCTGGAGATGGTGGATTCATGGAAAACAAAGGTGGAATTTTCAAATTGAAGTGTTGCTTAACAGAGAGCCAGTGTGGGTTACCAAACATGGGTGCTGGATGAAGAGGCACAGGCGACTTATAAGTGGATGATCTCAAACTTATGGAGAGTAGAATGATGAAGGCTGACCAGCAGGACATTGAAATAGCCATGTGCAGAGGTATCAAATCCCAAAGCCTTTTGCAGCCATCGAAGTGCAGTGGTATTGGCTTATTATTTTCACGTGTACCGAGATGCACCGAAAAGCTTTTTGTTTTGCGTGTCATCCAGATAGATCTTGCCCTACGTAATTACGTTGAGGTAGCAGAAAGAAAACAGAATGCAGAATATACAGAATGTGGAATATTCATAACTAGGCAACCGAACAACTAAATTTACACAATGCAAGTTCCATGAGAAAGCAGTGTGATAATGACCAGGTCATTGTTTTAATGATGTTAATTGAGGAATTGGCCAAGATACCAGGAAGAACGTCCCTTCTCCTCATACATTGGCATCTGATCTTCTGTGTCCACCTGTGAAGGCAGGCAGGGCTGTGGTTTAATGCATCATCTGAGTAGCAGTTACCTTTAATGCTGCTGTAGTTCTCAGCATGGATTTGGCGCTCATGGACCTCATCAGCGCCAAATGGACCTCATTTGGTATCACACCCTGGCATCCATCAATTTTTCTTGCTTTGCATATTATTCCAATGTACATGTTAGATATGAAGCATTTCTGAACATTTTTAAGTCTGTTAGCTTTCTGTGGTAGAATGTATTGTTGTGCCCTTGGGCAGTTAGCTAACTGTTGAGTGTGATCCTTTTCCAGAACAGAGAGAACTACATCCGCACCTGTAAATTATTCCCAGATGGCCGCAGTCTGATTGTGGGCGGAGAAGCTAACACCATTTCCATCTGGGATCTCGCAGCTCCAAGCCCACGAATCAAAGCTGAGCTAACCTCATCCGCTCCCGCTTGCTATGCGCTGGCCATTAGCCCAGATGCTAAAGTCTGTTTCTCTTGCTGCAGCGATGGAAGCATTTTTGTCTGGGACTTGCATAATGAAACGCTCATTAGGTGAGTTAGTTTGAAGCTTGGATGTGGGCACAGGTACTGAGAAGGAAAGCCAGATTCATTCCGGGGCAGGTTCTCTTAAAATGGCCCAACTGCCTACTTCAGTTCAAAGGCACGCTCTTGGTGGGGAGAAAAACAATTGACAGCCAATCTTGGCATCATCTAATCAATGGTGTTTTCCTTTTCCTCTTCCTTCAAGCTTTGTACCATAGCTTTTGGCTTCCATTATGAAATTTGATGCAAAAAAAACCTTATGGGTAATTCTAAAGGCTGCATACAATGCCACCACTTTAGTCAGTTACAGAATAACTAATTGGGTAATTCCCTTGTCAATTAAGCTTCTCCACACTGCTATAAATGTCTAAGGTTGATTGTATGCACATAATTTGTATGTGACTGTCCTCCACTTACTGTAATGCCTTTGCATTTAGTGGGAGAAGTTGCTCTGGTTTGTTTACATGGCTCTTTAATTCAATTGCCTTTTGAGTAAATTTACATTGTTTTCTGTTTGTTGTTAGTCATACAACCTATCTCACCTCCAAATCATTGGTTGACAACAAATATAGATGTGGAAAAATAATTATCTATGAACACTTTAAAAAAATTTTTACAATTCTGGCATAATTTTTTTAAATTTCTAAACCAATGTTGTATGTGTTTTAAGAAAGAGAAATTAATACAGAAGCACCAAGCATTATAGGTTGTGCAGAAAATTTGACTTCCTGTTTATTGTATTGAAGGATGTTTTTCTTCTTTCTTGTTCATTATGACGAGAAAAACTGTGATCCTGATTGCACTTAGACAATATTTTTGGCCTTATTCCCTTTTTCCAAGTTAGTCATATTTCTCTATTCCACCATGTCTCTTGAAAATTCCTGCTCATCTCTTACCAATGTAAAAATTACTGGTATCAAAGTATATCCACAGTGTAGCTTTTTGAGTGCTCTAAACAATGTGTTGTGTTTTTTAACACAAGCATATTAACACCTTAATCAAGAAGAAAATCACTCATCTTTTCATGGGCAAGACCTTTTGTCGACCACAAGTGTGTATTTCCTGTTGAATGTCTTTGGTTACCATAACACTAAAAGCACAAGCTATTTTTCATGAGGTTTGGTTAAACTGTTCACACACGATTGTTTTCTTCCCACGACTGACCTCCCTCAACTCCCCAATACTGATCCCTCCACCCCTCCTTTACCTCACTTCTTGGGATTTTCCTGCAAGTGTAGCACTAGAGATTTCAATGCGATGAATGTATTCTGGTTCTTTTTGAGTTCTGTCCCATCTTTGGGAGGCATGTGAATTGAAAATGCACATGTTGCTGAAATAACTCAACCTACTGTACATCATGCAACTTCAATGAAGCCTTTTTGATATAAACACGATCCTAACTAAAAGCAAGCTTCATATGGAACACTTGGTTACTTCAACAATTTGGCTTTCATTTTGAAATTTGTGAAACAAGATAAATATGACATTTAAAACAAAATATTACACCAATACCAAAATGCTTCCATCCCACCCTGTTTCAACTATTTTCACCTTCCAAAAACTTGATAATGTTTCTGTAACCTTTGTTGGCTGCCTTAACACGTTGCCCGCCTTAACACGTTGCCCAAGTGTTGAGGTCTGCAGTTAGTTGTTGCTTCATAAACTCCACCCCTAAACTGACCCCTCCTTGTATTTAGCCAGTGACTTGAATTTGAGCACTTTCTGCAGTGAGGTTGGGTTGCTTCCTCAGCCGTGCTCTTTCACCTATTAGTTGCAGCAAGTGGTGTCTGCAGGCTTAAGTGAAAGCACAGTTCCATTGAATGTTAAGTAATAAAAAAGAGAGCTGCATCTAGGCTTTTTTTTAGAGCAAATTTAAAACCTCCTCCTCCTTACTCATGAGTTGGCAACTGTAAACTGAACACTAAACTATTTGTAAATGCTGATTTGGGGCCGATAATCTTAACCAAGTCATTTTTCAATTGTGTCCCTGAGGTGCTGTAAGGAGTGCTTGTTGACAGCCTTCCAGTTGTTAATGTGGGATTACTAACCAGTTTGATGCAAGGCCAATAATGACGATAAATGCATTTCTGCAGTGCATTTTATGGTTGAATTCTTTATACTGATGTATGGTATTTTCAGGTCTATGATCATTGATTTTTCAATAACTTTCTGGTTCTTTAAGTGAAGGTTTTTGTTTTTGGGAAGGTGGTTAATTTTAGATATGTCGTACATCTGTGTTGTGCCTTTTGTAATCTAATATCAACAATGAAATGTTGCATGTTTTATTTTTAAACCCAGGCAGTTCCAGGGCCACTCGGATGGTGTGAGCTGCACAGACATTTCTAATGATGGGACCAAACTATGGACTGGAGCACTGGACAACACAGTCAGGTGCTGGGACCTGAGAGAGGGACGTCAGGTGCATCAGCATGACTTCGCATCACAGGTATGTGGCCGTTGGAAAATATGGGAATGCTACTCCCTATCTTTTAATTTCACCCCCTTCTTTAGCTAGACATCATTTCCTCCCTTGGAAACACTAAACCTCTCTCAGTTCCGTCCTGGGCATGTTACATGGGATGCAGAGGTGGTGAGTGCATGGAATGAACTGTCAGAGGAAGTGGTTGAGGCAGGCACAATAGTATAATTTAAGAAGCACTCGGATAGGTACATGGAGGGGCAGAGCTTGGATGGATATGGGCCGAATGCAGGAAATCGAACCTAGCTGGGTGGACAATGTGGTCGGCATGGACTGGTTGGGCCAAAGGGCCTGTATCTGTGCTGTATTGCTCTATGACTCTATGCAGAAGAAAGAACAGAATTGAGCTAATTTATCCTCTTGAACAATTTTTTTAAATCTGTTTGTAGTACATAGACATTGTTGTCAAGGCCTGCATTTATTGTCCTTGTTAGCAGAATCAACCATGTTGCCATCGATCTGCAGTTTTGTATAGGTTAGACTAGAGGCTGCTTGCAAGCCAGATGGTTTTTGTGACAATCCAGTAGTTTTGCAGCTGAACTTTGATTGCATGTTTATTTAACTAGAATTTAAATCCCTGGCTGCCATGGTGGGATTTCAACTCCAGATCAGGTCTCTGGATTGTGGTCCAGTAACTCTGCAACCGCTCTCTCACAATCTCGTTCAGTTAGATCATGGCTAACAAGTTACCCCATACCCCTTCATTGCCATGATAATCAAAAGTATGTCAATCTTGCATTTAAAATGATCAATTTACCCAGCATCAATTGTCATTTCTTGCGAATGATGCTATGTGCCTGTGATGCTGCTGCAAGTAAGTTTTTCATTGCACCTGTGCATACATGTACTTGTACGTATGACAATAAACTTGACTTTGACACTTGCAGAAGAAGGCCCACATTTATATTACCCTGTGTGCAAAAGAGGTTCTTCCTTGTGTCACTCCTGATAGGTCTGCTTCTAATTTTCAGACTACGGTCCCTAGTCCTGGACTCTCAATCAGCAGAGATAGTTTCCTCTATCGTATCATTTCCCATAAACCTCCATTACAGTACATTGATCTCTAGCTTTCCAGTGAGTGCAACCCTAGTTTAGGCAGCTGCTCATAATTTAGCCTTGGAACCAAGGTATTATTTCTGGTAATTCTGCTCAGCAGTCACTCCAAGGTCAATACATCCTTCCTAACGTGTGATGCACAGAACCGGTCACAATATTCCAGGCAGAGACTAATTAGGAGCTCGTGGCATAATAGTCATAGTCATACGGCACAGAACCAGACCCATCAGCCGAACATGTCTATGCCAAACATCAAGTTCCTATCTATACTAATCCCATTTCCCAGAACTTGCTCCACAGCCAACTGTGCCTAGTATCCCTTGGCAATTCATGTAGTCATCCAAATGCTTCTTAAATGTTCTGAGATTACCTGCCTCCACCACAATTCTCAGATGCGATGTTCCAGATTTCAACCACCCTTTAGGTCAAAAACTCTTCCTCCAATCCCCTCTAAACCTCATACTCCTTGCCTTAAACCTATGACTTCTGATCTTAGACACCTCTCCCATGAGGAAAATGGTATCCCAATCCTTCAGATATAGAGGCTAGTATTCCACCAGATTTTTTGAATATTTCCTGAATCTTCTCATGGCATTTTAATGATGTGCACAGATGCCAAGTTTCTGTTGTTCCCCCACTGCCTGCTTTTTACCATTTACAAAACTGTCCTTGCTTCAAAAGTGATTACCTCATCTGTTAAAACCAGATGGCATTGGTTTGCTCATTTGCTCCACCCATTAACAGCTCTGACTTTGAATATGCAACACATTTCATCTATGCAAGGCGGAAGTATTTTTACTCTGTAATTAATGCTGTGTTTAAAATGCTTCGTTTCAACTAATTCATGCTTTGGAGATGAACTGGCATTAGACCCACTGAAATAGGCTGTTTGTGAATTCATTCATCTGGTCAGCTTAGAAGACATTGTGATGAGCAGTTATGATAATCAGAAGTCTGCTTTTAGATGTAAATGATAGTTGCAACTGTATAATTTGCAGTAAGTTCCTTATCGCAACTTCACTTTCTTTGAGGCGTGAGCCCTTTTGTCAGTTTGTGTCCAAGAATCATGGTACCCTCATTCAACTGGGTCTTTAGATCTAATAACATGTGGGGAAGTTAACATTTTGAAAAGTTAAATCAGGGCAGGACGTACACAGTAAATGACAGGGCCCTGGAGAGTGTCATAGAACAGAGAGACCTAGGAGTACAAGTACATAGTTCCCTGAAAGTGGCAACACAGGTGGACAATGTGGTGAAGAAGGCGTACGGCGGGCTTGCCTTCATCGGACAGGAGAGTGAGTACAAGAGATGAGACATCATTTTACAGCTGTATAGGACGCTGGTGAGACTGCACCTGGAATATTGTGCATTTCTGGCCACCGTAATATAGGAAGGATGTGATTAAGCAGAAAGTGTACTTGTCTAAATGTCTTTTAAAGGTTGTAATTGTGTGCGCAGAAAATGAGGGTTTGAGTTATGAGGAGAGACTATTTTCTCTGGAGAAAAGGAGTCTGAGGAGTGACCTTATAAAGGTTTATAAAATTATGAGGGGCATGGATAAGGTAGATAGTCATAATCTTTTTCTCAGGGTAGGAAAGTCTAAAACTAGAGGGCATAGGTATAAGGTGAGGGAGGAAAGATTTAAAGGGAACCTGAGAGGCATGTTTTCCCACAGAATGGTGGGTATATGGAATGAGCTGCCAGAGGCAGGTACAATTACAACCTTTAAAAGACATTTAGACGAGTACATGCTAGGAAATGTTTAGAGGGATGCGTGCAAAATGCAAACAGGACTAGCTCAGGAAGGCACCTTGGTCAGCATGGACGAGTTAGGCTAAAGGGCCTGTTTCCATGCTGTATGACTCTATGAATCCATGTTCTAGAATGATGTCCACTCAGAATAATGTTTTAAACTGCAAACTGCTCTGAGGTGGTTGCCCAGTTATTTAGTTAACGCTGAGATCAGATGATGACATCTGGTGTCTTCTTGTCTCAGTGTTGGTACAGTTCATCTGGATTTTCCTTTCCCATTGCGTCAAAAAGCATCATATCCATGTTCTACTACATTAAGTGCAATCCTTGTACTCTCTTCCTGTCCCACACACAACTGGTGAATTATATGAGGTACTGCCAGTAGAATTTGCCTTTTAATACTTTATTTTCCTTTCTCCCACAGATCTTTGCACTAGGATGCTGCCCAACTGGAGGGTGGCTCGCTGTTGGCACAGAGAGCAGCAACGTGGAAGTTTTACATGTCAACAAACCAGACAAATATCAACTTCACCTTCATGAGAGCTGTGTTCTGTCACTCAAATTTGCTTATTGTGGTAAGAACTGCCTCTGCGATTTAGTGTCATTTATTGAAAGTAGCATATGATTCAGCTCCTTGTTCCTGTCATTAAATTAGATTACGACTAAACTGCATAAATCCACCTTGGTTCCATGACCTTTAAAAACCTTGCCGGACAACATAAGCCTATCAAACTCTTTAAAATTTTAAATTGGCCCAACCTTAATGGCACCCAGGGGGAAAATAGTTCATATTTTAACTGCCCTTTGTGTGAAGACGTGCTTTCTGATGTATGCCCAAAACAGTCTGCTTGTAATTTACAGGTTTTAACTAGCCCCCATTTTCCCTTTGCCACCAGGGGATATGGCCTCTGCTGCTCTCCACCCGCTGACTTTTGCCCTTCTCTGCCAATTCGTTTCACCATCTTAACTACCGCAATTCAATTGCCCAGTAATTTTCTATCCTTTGAGCATTACAAGCCTCGTGTTCACAACTTCCATCTTTTCTGCCCAGCTGTCAGTTTGGTGAATGTGTTGTGTACCTTCTCCAATGGCCAGATATCCTTGCTGAACCTTGTCTTCATCAAAGGACAGGGGCCGTGAAACTTGGTCTCCATCTTCTACTACTTCTCTATATTTTTACTTTCATTACATAGGGTGAGAACATTGCTACCAAGGCTAGCGTTAATTTTCTATCCCTAATCAACTTGGAGAAGGTGATGGTAAGCTGCCTTCTTGAATGACTTGAAGTTGTTCTGGTGAAAAAGTTCCCACCGGGATTTTGGGTAGAAAGTTCAGGATTTGGACCCAGCAACAAAGAAGGAACAGTAATGTATTTCCAAGTTAGGAGAGTGTGTGATTTGAGAGGGTAACTTGCCAATCCTGTGTTCCATGTATCTGCTGCCATTGTCCTTCTGGCTGATGGAGGAAATGGTTTGGGAGATGCTATAGCTGAAGATTTAGTGAGTTGCTGCATTGCATTTGTGGATAGTACAGACTGCAACCACAGTGTTTTGGTGCTGGAGGAAGTTAATGCTTGGGTTGTTGAATGGATTGCTTTATCAGGGTGTCTCTTACTTGAAAGCTGTCAGAACTACACTCATTCAGGCAAGTACGTATACCATTCCATTCATATGCATGTGTACCTTTTACTGTTAATACCAAGGTTCCCTAGAGCCATTCCTGATGGACTCTTGTCTTGATGAAGCCCTTCCCCTGTATCGCTGGGAGAGGACGTATTGAATGTTCGTGATGCAGATGTTAGGAATGTTGGATAAGTAAGATTCCATAACTGACGGATGTTGTTACTGGACTCCCCGTTTTATCATGTACCTTGATGTTAGTAAGGGGACCTTTTTACAGAGTTGACTGGGTTGGGCTTGTCTTCATTTTTTGTCATGTCTAGTACCTAGACTGAAGCTGGGTGGTCGGTCTGGTTTTATTATTTATCCAAAGAGTTTGTAACTGGATCCCAGTGTCTTGCTGCTAGAACTGTAATTTCAGAGGACAGTTAAGAGCTGTTGGTCTGGAGTCACATATAGGCCAGAACAATGGATTTTCTTCCCTAAAAGGAATGTCATTGCAAGATGTAATTACTTGCTTTAACCTGTTTTAGAGGTCACTTTCACCTGAGTTATTTATACTTTGAAAAACCCGGGAAGAAGTAAACCCTACTGCAGTTACCCATTTAATTACCTAGTGTGCTAAAGTTTGCACTTAAGTGTAAATACACCCTGTATAAATTAAATGAATCGAAGCACTGCTTTTGAGCCACTAGATGGCTCATCTTGTGGATCATCCCAGAGTCTGAAAGCATTACTTTAATTTCCCAAAGCCATTTCTTTCCTGTAAAATGAGGGACTCTTTATCTTGATACAATCAGATCCATAATCAACTTGTTTACAAATTATTTGTGGTTAATTTTGTTTTGGGCAATTTGATATGTATATTTTTTTGCTCCATTAGTTATTTCATTTGTGTAAAGCTTTTTCACCCTATGATCCCACTCTCGCTGTCCACTTTAGCAATGCTTTTTAAACTAAGGGTCAAAGACTGTGTGTGTGCAGGATCTGTTAATTTAATTGATTGTACTCTGTGGTGGTTATTTAATTATGTATAATTGTGTGGACGGAATTACTTCTTTCTTGTTTACCTTCGAACTACCTTCCTCTCCCTGCTCGCTCGCCCCCACCACCCCCCCCCCCCCCCCGCCCTTTACTTCTCCACAGCTTTGAGTCTCTGTGCTGTAGGGCTGAACCAATTGTAACTTTTTAAAGAGGTTTTCAATTAAATGATCCACCCGTTCTGTAATTGGTTGCCACTGTCACTGACCTTGCAAGCTAATAGCTTTTGAGAGAGGTTATTTGCCATAAATCTTGCAGTAACAAGATTGAGACTGGTAGGCTTTGATAGATTTATTTGAAAGTGACTTTACTGTAGATAAAATTTTCAAAGTGCCTCACGTACATCTGTGGAAAGGTTTTTAATTACATTTGCTTTGTTTGGCTATTGCTCTGCTGTCACTGATTTTTTTTTTGTTTCAAATTAGGTTTGGGGGGGAAAGACTTTTGGAAGTGTCAGGGTGTTCAAAGACAGCTGAATATGAGCCTGCGCTGTGCAATCCAGGCAGATGGACTAGAGGCATTGTTCCTGGTGAAGTGGGTGCCTATCAGTGATTGCTTAGGAAGGCAACATTTGAGATGATGTCTCTTAACAACTAGCCAAACTCGCTGCATCATCACAGATGCATCACCAAGCTCAAACAGCAGCTGGCTTTTATATACAACTTGAATATAGGGACAAAGTGGCTCAGTGGACCAGTAACCAGAGGCTTGGATGTTAGTCAAGACATTCAAGTTCAAATCCTATCATGGCCATGGGAAGCTTAAATCTAAGTAATGAAATAAAGCTGGCATCACCTTGGTACCATAAAACTGTTGGGAAGAACTCATGTGGTTCACTAGCCTCCTTCAGAGGAGGATACCTGCTGGCCTTTAGGTGACTCCAAGCTGTTTCAATTGTCTTTGGCTCTTTGCATTTGAATGGACTAGGTACAATTTCAAAAAATAACATTAAAACACACAATTAATGCCATTAAATACATATAAAATTAAATCGGGAAGTTCTACTTGCCATTCTGTTCCCTTTCATTTCGTTGGGGCTGTGGGAGAACTCCATGGGAGATTTGCATCTGAGATTTGAACACAGCATGAGGTACATCAGGGTCTTCAGGGACTAAGACGTAACTGTAGCAGAAGATCCGGACCAATATGTGGGGCTGGAGAATAAACAAAAGCATCAGGTCCTCTAAAATCAAATTATCGATTCAAGATGATTCTTCTTTGAACATTAAATGACTAATTCCATGGGAAAACGGCTGGGAGATTAGGAGAGAATTGATTATTTTGACTGACTGCATTACATAGAATGTGTGATAATGACTTGGGTCAATGACCATCTCTGCTGGTGTCAGACTTCTTCATACTATTGGACTTTGTAATTCCTCTCAGCCAATTTTCCAATGTGAATTTTGTTTTTAAACAAGGAAAAAAAATAAAGTCACTGGGGAAACAGGACTACTTGGTTAATCTATAACCATAAAGCAGATTCAGATGCTGATGCTTTGGTTGGGAAAAGCTACAGGCAGGGCCCAATGTTGTCTGGAGATAATGCCATTCATACGCCGACTCTGTGTCTTCTACAGGTAAATGGTTTGTAAGCACTGGAAAAGACAACTTGTTAAATGCATGGAGAGTACCATACGGAGCAAGTATATTCCAGGTAGGAAACGATCACAAGTGGGTTATCAAGCCGGCATGGTGTTTTTAGGTACTACTAGTATCAGTATGTCTTGGCTAAAAATGACATTTAATTGATTTGTGGTGAGTGATTGAAAAGAGAAAGTATTTGTGAGCAAAGACTATCCTCAAGAATGTTTGGGCATTACTTGTAAATGGTTTGACCAATTGCCTTATGTTGTGTTTGCCCTTGAACTATGCAGAGATCAGTAAGTGTTAATTGGATTAATACATTGTTCCATTACATTCTCCCAAGCTTTATTCTTGCTCACTATTTATCAAACCTTCCACCACCCACACCTCCCAATCTCCTTGTTTGAGACATTTCTGATATCCAGCCTGTTATATACTTGCAACAGAAAAGCAAATGCATTCACTGTTTATGAACTGCTGAGCTTTCTGCCTGGTATTAAAGTTGCTCATTCAAGACCAAAGTTTTCGATATATAAATTAGATACATCCAATGATTGAATGTCATACCATTGCCCGCTTGAGCTGGTCAGAGTCCCAGTTAGTTTGGGCTTTACTTTCAGTTAGCCAGTCTTGATTCAGTCATTGAGAGTGGGGAGATGATGTCATCATTTTTGCTAAGATAGATGCATTTAAATGCTCTCCAGCGACCCTGTGTTGAAAGAGGTAATAGCTGAATAACTGTTGAAAGGTGCAAACAATCTGACTTTCAATTGGACAAGTAGCTTGATGCTTGTTGTCCAGTTCTGTGAACAAAATGCTTAAAAAAAAGATACCAATATCATCACTGTCCAAAATTGCAAAAGGAGAAAATGGGAGTTGGTTAAGATGCAACTTAATTTTCCCTCAAATAGCATGTTGCAAATAGTTTGTAACTCCCAAATAGACACTAAACTGTGCCCAACAAGAATCCAGATTTGGATCAAGGTTTGTATCGAGTTCTTGTGAAGGTAAAGATCAGCCATGATCTTATTAAATGAACATTCTACTCTTGCTTTTAATCCATATGTTCATAAAACAGAAAAGAGCAACCACTTGAATTATTTCTTCAGCCAAGATTAGTTGTCTCCAATTATCAGACTGTGGAAAAATTATGCGGAATTCCAAATCCTCATTAATTTGACAGGGTAAAGGCATGTATTTAGAGGTTAGGTTTCAGCTGAGTTGGGTTGTCCTCACAGAATAGCTTGATGGAATTCACTGCCGGAGTTCAGACATGGCAAAGTGGCTATGAAAGATTTATTTTAAAATACAAGGGGGCAGTGATGGTGGTCTGCACTTGAGAGATTCTAACCCAGCCAAGTGTCAATGCCTTCAGGAGGCAGACAGCTGTTCACTTGGCTGAAACCACCCTGCCACTCAGTCAAAATAAAATTTAAAATACTGTGTTGCACTGTAACTTTTGAATGTCTCCATTGTTATTTATTTATAGCTGGCAGTCATCTTTTTTCTTTTCATTCCAGTCCAAAGAATCATCATCTGTGCTATGCTGTGACATCTCGGTTGATGACCAATATGTTGTTACTGGCTCAGGGGACAAGAAAGCCACAGTGTATGAAGTAATTTACTGAGAATTCAATTCTTTCCTGAGAGAGGAGGGAATGGGATGGGGAGGGGAGAGCATTTAACAGAGACCTCGCGCCTGGATCAGTTAACCACATTACCCAAGGAGCACATCCAGTAGAGTCCACATCCTCGTTGGAAGACTGTCTCATGTGGCCTTGACTTGGTTGTTGAAATTTAACTTTGACTTGCTTTAGCAAGGGAGGAATTCTGAGTTGACCAAAGCAGCGGATTCTCATCTGAAGAGGAAGGTTTACTCACCTCGAGATCCTGTGGTCCAGCTAACTTCATAATTGATGCTAATGTTTAGGGTAACACATTCATTGTACAATTTCTTTTATTTCTTGGTTTGGTTAACTGTAACTTTGAAATTTGCCATTGGGTTTGGTCATTTGTTAGGGGAAATAATAAGCTGTTTGATTAAGACGATATACTGTAACTCTTTCTTGGCTTGCTGCTTCTGGATCTGACCAGCTGTGACACCTATTTTTCATCACAAATTAAGCTTTAAACCATACATAATATACATCTTTTTATGTTGTGCTGTTCGTTTGTAGAACAGTGTGACGTTTGAAACCTTGGCTTGCTCTCCTCCTTCCCAATCCCCCTCTGTCCTCATATAAACTAGTGTCTGTGTGTTAGCATTTTATAGACAGCAGTTCAAATGTGATTATAGGAGTTGACTGCTTTGAAATCGTGGTTCCATTTCCATTTGCCTGTACATGTTTCAAGGTTTGTCATTGCCTGAAACTCTTATTCATTATTTGGCTAATTCCCTGCTTTGGCAAGGATCGTAATTTCCACCACTTGTCTGAGTCTAACTTCCCTCAGTGTGGAGGTACAGTGGGAGCAATTGACTTTTTGAACCTTAAGGAAGATCTTCAGTTGAGGCAGGAGGAGAGCACAAGGATTACACGTAATGCAGAAGACCATAAGTGTGATGTAACGAAATGAGTTGCTTTAGAAAACAGAAAAATAATCTATGTTGAACAATCTGTTTCATTCACCGGAAAAATACACCTCATGTGGGTACAAGTACTGGGACTTCAAGTGAACAGACTGCGGATGGCTGCAATTCACACCACAGATTAAAGCAACTTTTGCCACTTGACTTGAAGAATTACAACCTACTATGGTCCACGTCCAGTTGGGTTTAAATGTTGCAATTTACTTGAACGTGTTTCTAAAACTTGGGCTACGCAATCTCATGGATTTATTAATGAAGTCTGTAGAAAGCCATTGTCAGCACAGATTGTATTTGCAAAGAGCTCCACACTGGTTTTTAAACCCTTTCGGATTATTTTCATATTTGGGCAAATATTTCTTGCAAAGCCAATGGATAAATATTGTAATAACATGACTATTATACAAGAAGCATCTTGTCCTGCTGACATCTGGGCAGCCAAGTAGTTGCTTTTTATTTCTAATTTACAACATGGCCTCACGGTTTTGGTCAGACATGCTATTTGGAGAAATTTGTTGTCGTAGTTACCATTTTATCTATTTTTCCTTCTCTTTCACCATCCACAACATTAAAAGCAATAATTGTAAAGGTACTCATTAGGTTGTCCTTCTCTTCCTCTTACTTTCCATGGTTCTTCAAAATGCTTGTACCTTGATATGTGGTTCCATGTCCATTGGTTGCTTTCCAGTACTTGTCCAAAGCTGCCATTCTCTAGTGTGCCAGAATGGTGCGCACCCATTCATTATCTGACCTAGGAAGGCACCACTTGTAAGCATGATCCCATCTTTGCCTGACAGCTAGACAAGAACTCCCTCCAATAAAATTGCTGGTGAGTAATCAAGAACAATTTTCCACCCAAGTCCTGACCATCTAATACCACCCACTCCTTTTAAAAAGTCCTGAGGCTGATTTTTGTGCTACTGTTACCCCCTGGATAACTGATTCAGCACAGGGCAAAAATCAAACTGGGTTCTAAGGGCATTTACCAATCCTGTTTTCATCTGGTTTTGAAGGTAGCTTGGCATCTTTCTAACAATCTGTTTACTTCAAAAACACCTGATCACCTGGTGCACACAGGCAGACATACGCACATGCACGCGTGAACGCGCGCACACTTTCTCTTAGCGGTGGAGGGTTCCTAAAGGTGTCTAGTGATTCCATCAACTTTATTACACCCAGTTTTTAAGAACTCTTGCTTTTCCCAAATGGTCTAAAATAAATGGTCCGTATGGTGTGACTATTTGACCATTAACCATTTGGATTGCCTTTTTGGGAAAAATGGTTGAGCTTCAGTCTGAGAGGTGACTAACTTGGCTAAAGTCATGGACCTTTGGGGTTTGAGAATCATGAAGTTCTATTTTGTCATCTCCACGATGGGAGAATAGCTGTTGAATGGTACATGTAGTGGAGCATAAACCAAATAAATTATCAGTCTGATTTGACTGATCCAGGATCTGGAATGTCTGCTATACCATTGTCCTCTTGTTCTAAAACATGCTGTGTATATGGCCTTATACATTTTGACCAGTTCCCTCTCCTCTTGGCCAAGTGTAGACATTTCCATTTCGGTTGTTGGCTTTGGTACAATGGAATAGGAAGAGTCCATGCGACTGTGAAGGTGAGCTCTGGTGTGTTCAGGTCCCCTGAGCCTCTTTCCTCTTTATGGATGCTGCAATGAAAGAAGGTTGTGTACATTTTTTTTTTGTTGCCTCCACTGTTAAAATAATGACTGTAAACATTAAGATTGCCCTAATTATCAACTTGTATATTTGGTTTGGATGGTAACTGTGCCTCTACCTTCCTCTTGGAAGAAATAAATAAATTGCTAAATTCTTCAGTGACACCTAGGTATTTTTGTTGCCCAATATGGTGATTTGTAATGTTCAAAATCCTTCCATGTTTCATGCTTTTACATCCCAGTTTGGGATGAATTTGTAGTTTATGCCTTTAAAATCCCAATAAACTATTTTGTATGTGATGTCTGTATTTTGTGTCCACTTAAATAAATTTCTTGTCTGTTAACCATAAGCATGTCAATCTAGAAAACAAATTGCAGTCGACTTCAGAAGTCTGATGGCCCTCCCATTCTAAACTGACGCTGTGACATGGGATGGGAGGTGGCTATGTGGTAAGTGTAGCCGTAAGTATGCCTACTACACTTTCCAGTGCATCAGAGGGAGAAAGGTCCCAGCTTGCCTCATTGGTCAGACTTCCTTCTCTGAAGCTGAAAGACCTGATGATACCTGGCACCCTGGTTCAGTTCTGAGGGAGGGCTGCATCATTGGGGGTGCCATCACTTGGTTGAGCCATTGAACAGAGGCCCCTTGAACACTATATAAGGTATTTATTTATTATCACATGTACATCGAAACACAGTAAAATGTATCTTTTTGCATTACTGAGAATGTGCTGGGGGGCAGCCCGCAAGTGTCGCCACTCTTCCGGTGCCAACATAGCATGCCCACAGCTCCTAACCTGTACGTCTTTGGAATGTGGGAGGAAACCGGAACACCCAGAGGAAACCCACGCAGACACGGGGAGAACGTACGAACCCCTTACAGACAGCGGCCAGAATTGAACCTGGGTCGCTGGCGCTGTAATAGCATTACGCTAACCGCTGCTCTACCCTGCCGGCATGAACTTAAAGATTGTCAACTGTGGTTCAGATGGTTAAATTATCATCTGAATCAGAGGTTAGTACAGGAAATGCTGGAAATACCTAGCAGATCAGGAAGAATCTGCGATTAAAGAGCTCCTGATCTGAAATGTTAACTGTCTCTCTTTCCACAGATGCTGCCTGACCTGCTGAGTATTTCCAGCAATTTGTTTAATTTAGATTGCCAGCATCTTCAGTTTTTTTTTGATTATATTATCCGAGTCGGTAAGTTTTGTCTTCAAGTCCCACCTGAGCTGATACTGCATTGCATTTCTGAGGAAGTATGCAGAGTGCCACATTAAACTGAGGCCCTTTCTGCACTTGTTTAAATGCAAAAGATCACAGACACTATCTCCAGGAAGAATTGATGGGGAAGGAGAGCAGGATTATCACTGTTGCCCATGCCAATATATTTCTGTGGCTCAACATTACAAAGAGCAGATTATCAGCTATGTGGGAGCTTCCCATGTACCAATTGACTGATGGCACTTCAAAAGTACTTTATTGGGCACAAAGGACTTTGGAACATCCTGAAAGGAACATTATTACTTTATAAATGCAAATCTTTCTTTTAAGTAGATGGCAGCGATCCCATGGCACCATTTGAAGAGCAACGGAATCCTTCTACTTGATCCCTGAACCATTTGGCATCATTGCAGGTTAACTTCTGATTTATTTCTTATTGTTTGTGTCTTGCTGGGTAAAAATTGCCTATATAGTAGAAAAAGTAATTCCTTTACTGTGATAGATAAAGCTACTCTCTAAATACAAGACAGATAAAGCTACTCTCTAAATACAAGTGACATTTAAATCATAAGTAAAAAATCTATATGTATTGCCAGCAAGTAGAAGTAAAACTTGCCCTTGATTCATTTTCTAGCATTCTCTGTACAGCAGCAAACAATCCATACAGTGGGATGGGTGAAGAGGAAGAGTTTATTTTTCTTTTAATCTCAGATTACAACAGGATCTAGATGAATTGGGGAAGTGGGCAAAGGAATGGCAGGATGGAATTTAATTTGGACAAGTGTGAGATGTTGCATTTTGGTAAATTAAACTTGCACAGTAAATGGTATGGCCCTGGAGAGTGTTGTAGAACAGAGAATCCTAGGGGTACAGGTACATAGTTCCTTGAAAGTGGTGACACAGGTAGACAGGGTGGTGAAGAAGCCATTTAGCATGCTTGCCTTCATTGGTCAGGGAATCGAGTACAGGAGTCGGGTTGTCATGTTGCAACTGTCGTCGGTGAGACTTTACAAGTCGTTTGTTAGACCACAGTTGGAGCATTAAGCTTAGTTTTGGCTGCCCAGCTATAGGAAGAATGTCATTAAGATGGAAAAGGTGCAGTAAGGATTCACAAGAATGTTATCAAGATTGGAGGGCTTGAGTTATAAGGGGCTGGATGGGCAGCAATTTTTTCTCTCTCTCTCTCTCTCTCTCTCTGGAGCGTAGGAGGCTGAGGAGTGACCTTGTAGAGGTACACAAAATGAAGGGCATAGATAAGGTGGATGGTCACAGTTTTTCCCAGGTAGGAGAATCTAAAACAAGAGGACATAGTTTTAAGGTGAGAGGGGAAAGATTTAAAAGGGACCTGAGGGTCAACTTTTTCACACAGTGGTGATGGGTGTATGGAACAAGCTGCCAGAGGAAGCTGTAGAGGTGGGTACAATTACAATGTTTAATAGACATTTGAACAGGTACATGGATAGATAGTAGAATATGGGCCAAATGCAGGCAAATGGGACTAGCTCAGATAAACTTCTTGGTTGGCATGGACAAGTTGGGCCGAAGGGCCTGTTTCTGTGCTGTATAACTCTTGTCTCTGGAAAAAGTAGCCAGATTACATTTTAAGGCCATGGATATACTGTCAGGATGTAACCAGGTAAATCAGATTTATTTCTAAGTGTTCCTCTTTAACACGCACACCAACTATTAGTGGGCTTTCCTGTCAGATTTTGTATTTTGATATTGAGATGAACTAAAGCACAATCACATTTTAACCTTATTCTTCTCCCACTGCAGGCCCGGTTCTCTGTACTCTATTCAACTCCTTCAATCCTCTTAGCTCCAATATCCAATGCACTCTTTCTTTGTCCACCATTTCCTGATCACACCTTGGTGCTACTTTCCTTCCTTTAAGCCTCCACCAGGTATTTTTCTGCCAGCCCATTCCACTACAATCCCTGAGCTCTTTTATGTCACTTCCCCGGATGGAAACTTGTAGCGATTGGGATAAAGTCAGTCTCTTCAAGCTGCAGAGCTGTTTCAAACCACGACAGTTTGTTCTCTAAAGTAATTACCAGAAAACTTGCCCTAACTTTTGTGAATTTTCATCTTTCCAAGCTGTTCAAATCCTGATGGATAATCAGCCTTTGGTTGGTACATGATGATAGCCTCTTTTGACTGTGTTATGGGGACTGGCACTCAAATTGACCAGCGTGTTATTGTGAGATAGACCTCAATTTAGACAATTTTAGCAATGTTCAGAAACTGGACCATTCCTGAACTGATTGGTTGATTGACTCAACTTCCATAACAGCTACTAATAATTGAATCTGTTGAAATCAGTAATATTAATAGTTTCCTTTTTACACCTGTAGTTCTAGCTTTTCCTGTTCAGTCATGGGACACTCAAAGATCCAGTGGTGTGCAGAGATGTACCTGTTTAATTGGTTTGTTTATTTACTATACAGCAGGGTTCTACAGTCAGTCACTTACATAGACCTGTACAAAAGAGAAGCTTGTTCTTGAAATGCACATTTGAGTGCAAAATTTTATTTTTGAAGCTGCAATATAATATAGTACATCGCATGTTCAGTCCCTCCATTCACCTTTCCCTAAACTCTATTTCTTTGAATCACAGTACACTACTTCACTGGTCCTCTTCTGTCAGTGTGTATTCATACCGTATGTTTCATCGGGTCTCTCGTGTGATGGGGTATTGATTTTGCTTCTCCCAGAAAAGTACTCAAGTACTTCATGAGAAGCAAGACCCAACACTGTAATCCAACTTGCATTCATCAAGTTCAAAATTTCCATAAAGAGAATGATTTTGAAAGTAGTTTGGGGAGGGGAGTGATGGGGAGAAGAAGAGACACTGGAGTCACACGGCATCTTTAATTTGACAACATTGCACTCGGTTCTATTGGTATGAAAGGCATCCTCACTTGCAGTGGAGTAGGAGGGACCAGGTGAATATAACATCAATGGTTGCCTGCTGGTGGTTGAAGCTCTAAGTATATAATTGTCTTAGCACTGAAGGAGGGCACACCACTCAGCCCAGTATCCTTTCAAGTAATCTTGTCCATCCCATCCACCTGCTCTTTCCCCAAAACCCTGCACATCACTTTCCCTCAGGGCCTTTCCAATTCCCTTTGAATTGACTGATACTGCTTTCACCGCCCCTTCTGCCAGTGAATTACAGATGCAATTACATAGTGTGACATCCTGAATGGTGACTGGGTTGGAAAAGTGATCACAGGATGAGTTATGGAACCTTTATCCCCTGTGGTAATGTGCTGTCGAGTAGTGCCCTACACAAGAATTGGTGGCACAAGTTTTGTTAGAAAAGAAATGCAGAGTTGGGTTAGAGATACTTCTCAGACAATAGCATTCTAAATTCCATGTCGAAACTGCTGCTTAAATCACAAAATAGTTCTACACAGTGCATTTGTCCCCTAGATATTGTTGAATGTGGTTGAGCAATTAAATACATCAGGGGCCCTGCTTTCCAAAAGTAAAGACAGTAAGGAAGGACTTCATGAATGAATGATCATTTGTGGCTACAGCATTCATTGCAAATTCTTTTTAGAAATATGTACACTTTCCACAATTACAGTTTTGCTATGTTGTATAAACAAGACAAATGCCCCAGGTGTGTGAGCCTTTCTTTTGCCTAACTCTATCTGAAGATTTCACTCTATAGTATATTGCAGCTTTTAACAGTACAAATGCAGTCTGCTTTGGCAGTAGCTGTCGTTGACCTTGTCCCTCGTTAAATCCAATGTCCAGTAACAGCTTGGTGTCCCTTTAGATTTCTTGCTTCTTAAAGGTGGCTGCTCAGTAGATCACTTCGTAGACAGTAGCCTTCTTATCTCCTGAGCCGGTAACAATGTACTTGTCATCCACTGAAATGTCACAGCTCAGCACTGAGGAGGATTCCTTTGACTTGAGTGAAAAGCAAACAGACAAAATATGGTCTCAGTAACTTAGGTGAGAAAAACATGCTTGGTTTTGAACACTACAAGCAACTTCACACCTTTTGAGTGACCTCCACCACCCCCTCCCCTCCCCTGATCCACTCGCTCAACATTCTTGACTTCTACTGGAAAGTACTGACCACAGTTTAAGCAGTACCACAGCCTCCATTCTCTATTCAGCCCATTGAATCTATCGTGGCTTTCAGAGCATTTCCATTTCCTCCACTGACTCTCTCTGTAACCTCTTCTGTCCATATTCCCATCTACTTCACCCAACCCCTTCCCTCCACCCCACTCTGAAGATTCTATTGTTCACCTATACATTAGGGACTATTAACAGTGGCCAATTAACCTACCAACCAATACATCTTCAGGAAGTGGGAGGAATCTGGAGAACCTGGAGGAAACCTAGGGGTTACAGGGAGAATGTGCAAAAACTGAGTGTGGATAGTGAGGAAGTTTGTCAAAGGATACAGCAGGCTGTCGATCAGTTGTAGATATGGGTGGAGAACTGGCAAATGGAGTTTAATCCAGTTAAGTGTTGCACCTTGGGAGGTCAAATGTAAGGGGAAGTGTACAGTTAATGGCAGGACTCTTAAGAGCACTGATGTACAGCAGGATTTTGGGGTTCATGACTGTAGGTCCCTGGAAGAGGCAACACAAGTAGATAGAGTGGTAAAGAAGAGAAACAAAGGACTGCAGATGCTGGAATCTAGATGAAAAACACGATGATGCCAGAGGAACTCAGCAGGCCAGGCAGCATCTGTGGAGAAAGCAGGCGGTCAACGTTTCAGGTCAGACCCCTTCTTCAGGGCTGAAGATAGGAAAAGGGGAAGCCCAATATATAGAAGGGAAAAGCAGAGAAGTGATAGGTGGACAGGAAGGGGGGGAGGTGGTGGGCACAAGGTGGTGATAGGTAGATGCAGGTGAGAGACAGTGATGGGCTCGTGCAGGAGGGGAGGGGAGAGCAGATCCACTGGGAGATGGGTCAAAGGTAAGGAGTGAGAGTAAAAAAAGAGGCTGGGAATGGGAAGAAGAGAAGAAGCTTGGTGAGGGTGGGGATTACTTAAAGTGGGAGAATTCAATGTTCATGCCGCAAGGTTCCAAGATGGAAAATGAGGTGCTGTTCCTCCAGTTTGTGCTTGGAATTCTCCTGACAGTGGAGAAGGTCGAGGACTGACATATCAGTGATAGTGTGGGAGGGGGAGTTGAGAGTGGTAAAGAAGGTGTACTTGCCTTCATCGGCCAGGCATTGAGTATAAAAGGAAGTCATGTTGCAGTTGTATAAAGTTTTGGTTAGGCCACATTTAGAGTATTGTGTGCAGTTCTGGTCGCCCCCATTACAGGCAGGAAGCTTTGGAGAGGGTGCAGAAGAGGTTCACCAGGATGCTGCCTGGATTAGAGAGTATTAGCTGTAAGGAGAGTTTGGTCAAATTTGGATTGTTTTTTCTGGAGTGCTGGAGGCTAAGGGGAGACAAGTTTATAAAATTGAGAGTCAGAGTCTTTTTACCAGGCTAGCGATATTAAATACTGGAGGACATAGCTTTAAGGTAAGAGGGGGAAAATTGAAAGAAGTGCAGGGCACGTTTTTTTCTCCACAAAGTGGTAGGAACCTGGAACATGCTCCCAGGAGTGGGAGTGGAAACAGACATGATAGTGGAGTCTAAGGCAATTAGACAGGCACATGCAGGAAATGGAGGGATACAGATCATGTGCAGATTTAGTTTAATTTGACCTCATGGTCAGCACAGATATGGTGGGCTGAAGGGCCTGTTTCCTGTGCTGTTCTATGTTCTAATTCCACACACACAGCATTGAAGGTCGGGAATGAACCTGAGTCACTAGTGCTGTGAGACCGCAGCTCTACCAGGTGCACCACTGTACCATCCACTGGTACGTGAGTACATCACTGGCTTTAGGGAGCTACTGGGCAGTGATCTGGCCCAGGAAAGGTGCCTGATCCTCTTGCAAAGGGACTCTTTCCTGGCTCAACACACTAAAAGCAGGAATGAACCTGGATCTAAATAGGAATTTTAACCCCAAAACAGATAGATTTTTATTAATCAAAAGGCATAACGGGGGAAAAGGAAGGCGTTTAGAGTTAACTCATCGACCAGTCATGACTCTCTGGCAATGCAGAACAGTTCCAAGGTGTTACTTGGAAGCACATTTGGCAGTGAACTGACTCTCAGAAAGCCCTCCAAAATGTACATTAACAGCAGGAACTCGGGAACAAAACTGTATACAATGTTTTAACTGATTTACTGGGTCTTGCAAAGGTATCCCAGTGTAAACCAAAGTGAAGTGCAGCAATTAGTCACCAAACCTTGTTCTGGCAGGAAATTAACAGTGCAGTTTCTCTTCAGTAGATCACAGCTAGTTAAAATACAGTAAAGTTCCATGTTAGGCCTAGCAAAATTTGGGTTACTATTGCTATTAGGTTTTATAAATCGTATCTTGCATAAGTGAAGAGACTGGGGCGCAGATATACTTAAATTAAGGTGGCATTGCTTCACTGATGAGAGAACAAGCTATCACACTGCTCATATTCACAGTGATTTAGCTGGCTAATTCAAAACCCCTGGGGAATGACACTCGGTTTCTCTGCTAAACTTCTGCTGGGTTCTCCCTTCTTGCCACCGCGATCACCTCTGTGGGTAGTCTGTTCTACATCCTCAACGTTCTCTCTGTGCTTCAATCTACTCTTCTGACTACTGCACTCAAGGCCATGGGTCTTGTGACTTGTGCAACTTTACCTGGTTACAAGTCTTGTGTTTGAGAGTGGACGTAGACCATATTTTCACTTTAGAACGGACAAATTGAAGTGGGGAATGGTGCTAATTATAAAATTAATTGAATGCCACTGAATCATCATTGATACTTTTCCTTCTTCTTTATTACAAGTTTCACCATGGTTGAATAATTTTGATAGACTTAATGTTCTGTCAGTCTCTGAGCCTGTTCGGCAAGTTAACGGAACTGGGGATTGGGTCTTCCCTTCCACCTTTGAGAACCACTTTCATCACTGCTTCACTCTGCTGATAAGGGGTGAACTGTACATATAGTTTCCACATTGACAGCTCTTTATTGCAATCATACTGACTTCTACCTGGAGGTGCTGAGCAAGACTTCTATCTCCTCTCTCCTTGAGCAATGATGACAGCAGTACCCAAGGGTAGTTAATGCTCTGGCCTTGTATATTTGTGAGTGACCCAATAAATACCTGAAATATACTGGCTCCATAGGGAGTCCTCCATGCATTCAGAAGGTTGTCCTTCCCAGTGCTTACAAACCATTTACCTGTAAAATAGAAAAAATATAGTTTTTTTTTAAATTCATTATTCTGTAATATCTTTATCGAGAAGTAAGAATATTGGTTGGATCACTGAAGCACTTGCCTTCACCCATTCAAACTAAACATGTCCCTGACTAATATGTATGTATTGTGTACCTGGATTTTACCAGCAGGTCCGGAAAGGTGGAGGGTGATTCTGTCTGTTCATCCAGTCTTACTGGAGTTCCCCAGCATAACGCCAGGGAATCGCCTCTTGGATCCTGTGCTAGGTATGATCAGGAACAGGAGCTGATAATCCATTGATTTCAGTGGGACTGACGGACAACTGTTGTGGAGATGACACGGAAGGGTACATTTTTCCTCATTATTCAATCGCTGTTTTTAATTTGTTTGCTGGTGAGGCTTAGGGTTGGGTGATTAGAACATGAGAGTTGGGTTCTGGAAGGGAGGTGGTGGTTGATGCTTGGGTAAGGGCCATAAGCATGTGACCATGGAGTGTGGAGGGGGCCCCAACATAGTCTGGTTCCCAGCACCAGGCAGGACTTGCTCAGCAAGGCCCCCTGAGAACTCCATAGGTGCAGAGGAAGCATTGAGCCAAGGGACCCTAATGACAGGCAATTGTGATTAGTGATTGTTAAACTGCTGAGCATGCTTGAAGGGCTGGATGGCTTAGTCCTGCTACTATGTCTCATTTTTTAATGCTGGAATCATAGGCAATCACAGTCTGGTGTAGGGAGAAAAAAAATCTTACGCAAAGAGTGACGGAAAGTAATGGGTGATCAAATGTGTCCAAAGCTACTGCAGGCCCTAACTATGAGGAAGAGGGTTGCAAAAGCAGCAATGCCATGACACCAGCTTGGTTTCCCCTGGAGACCAATGATTAGAGCACATCAGGCCAGTACTTGCATTTTGAGCAGCAGATACCAGGCTGAACAAACAATCTGCTGGAGGAACTCAGTGAGTCGAGTAGGATCTGTAAAGGGAAGGAATTGTCGACGTTTTGGTCGAAACCCTGTATCAGGACACAGGGAAGATGGCTGGTATGAAGAGGAGAGAAGGAGTGGTTAAGAAGTGAGAAGGAGAGAGATGGGAGCCCAAGGCGATTGGTGGACTGAGGAGAGGTGAAGAATGACAGGTAGGTAGAGCCATTCTAGACTTGCACTTGGAGTTAAAAGGCAAGAGGTTTGAAAATAGTATCTGGGGCACTGTGCGGGATGTACATGAGTTAGCCATTTAGCTGGCACGTGGAGTAAATACTTCATTAAACTTGACTAGTGGAAGTCATGTATCTGTGAGAGGAGGAGCAAGTTTCTGCTGAACCTACTAAAAACTCCGCTGTGACCAAAGAAGCAAGCTTTTCCATTGGCAGAGTGATGGATTCTCATTGTCAGTAAAGATGCTTAAAAGAAGCTTAGCATTTTGAACTGTCTCGTTATCAAACACACAGAGGAAGGGTGAAAAAAATGAGAGCACAGTAGACTGTGCCAGTGAGGGGCCAACAACTTACAGAGAGACATGAATCCTAGGGACTGTGACAGTTTGAACACACTGCCAGTGTTTGGCACTGTTTGAACATGGATCAGATTAAAGTTCTATTGTGAATAGGATGGAAAATTAAACAGTTAACCAGAGGAGGCTTAAACATCACTTCAGAGTTTTTAAACCTTGTGTAATATCACCAATATGGCAAGTAAACTTTTGGTGGAACCTTGGAATGATCTCACCAAGAGGGCATGTGCATAAAGTCACTACCATTCAAGGCCAACTTGGCCAAGGTTTCTACGATAACTGAAATACAAATCTCTGCAGTTGCTGGAAATACTCAGCAGTTTAAGCAGCATTCATGGAGGGAGAAACAGTTAACATTTCCAGTTAATGGGACTGACGTGAAGTGACATCTCTGCTTTCCACTCAATAGATGCTGCCTAACCTGCTAAATATCCCCAGCATTTTCTGCTTCTTCAAATAGCATCTCCCAAACCTGCAATGTTCACCACTTAAGAGGACAAAGGCAATGCTTATATTACTTTTATTCATTGCCCTCCAAGTCACTCATCATTCAGACTTGGAAACATGTAGCAGTTCCTTCATTGGCACTGGGTCCAAACCCTTGACCTCCTTACCCAGTAACACTGTCAGAGTATCTTCACCACACAGACAGAAATACTTCAAGAAGAATGCAGTTCACCAATGTGGCTAACGAAGTATTGCACGGGCAGTAGAGTGGGTGCAGTTGTAGAGCTGCTGTCTCTTGGCTCCAATGACCCAGGTTCAATCCTGACCTCCGCAGCTGTCTGGTGTGGAGTCTCCATGTTCTACCTGTGATTGCATGGGTTTCCCTTGAGTTCAACTATTTCCTCCCACATCCCAAAAAAGTGTAGGCTGGAAGGTTAATTGGCCATTGTAAATTGCCCCTACTACGTAGGTGAATGGTAGAATCTGGGGGGGGGGCGGGCGGGGCGGGGAGTTGATGGGAATATGAAGAGAATAAAATGGGGTCAGCGTAGGCATAGTTGGCAATGGACATTATGGGCCAAAGGGCATGTTTTCACGCTGTTTGGCTTTGTTATCCCATAGAAGGTAATAACAAATGGACAATTAATTGTGACCTTGCCTATAATCTCCACATACCATGAAAGAATTAAATATAAATGGACCATAAACATTAAAACACAGGAGCCATTTCAGATTAACATAAAGGTACTCAACTCTGCTGTTGTTGTAGGTTTATGTTAACATAACAGCTGGGTTACTGGACTGGTAAACCAGACATGCATACTACTTCTGAGAAACAAGTTTACATCCCACCATGACGGCAGGGAAATATAAATTTTAATTAAATAAATCTGGAATAACAGCGTGCACCACCATTACTCTACCATGTTGTCATGGGTTTGGTTCAGGGAAGGAAACATGCTGGCTTCGATGTGACTTCAGATCCACTGTGATGTGGTTGACCTCCAAAGTAATATGGCAAGCCACTCTCAGATCAAGGGCCGTTAAGGCTAGGCAATAAACAAAAGAAATCCTCAGCATCGGTTTAATGCAAGGCTGCAACAAAACAATATTCCTTACCACAACAGGCAAATTTGAGTGACAGCACGCAACTCTCATGAAGGTGAAGCTGGTATTTGTCCGGCTTGTTGACGTGTAACACTTCTACATTGCTGCTCTCCATGCCAACCGCGAGCCACTCACCGGTCGGGCAGTACCCCAGGGAGAAAATCTGAAACACAACCCATAGAATTTCTAGCAGCTTCATCATTTGCAGAGGGAAACTTACTTTAAATAGCCCGGTTTATGGTTGTTTCATTGTAAATAAACAAATGACCCAGGGTCTGTTTACAGCACATATTGAAGTGAAGATGGGGGTCGTTTGACCTTGAGCAATAAGTGTGATCGGATCAGTCCTGCATTCACTGGACGAGTCAATGGAAGTGAGAACTGGGTGAAGTGTGCACCAGGTGCCTGAATCAATGTCACCCATTTTACTCTACTAGCCAAAGTCAAAATTAACACAGATATAAAGATAACAGACCCCATCAGGAACTATAACATGAATTAAAATTTTGGATGTAGACCCTTTGTTAGAATTATCTCTTAGGGGTGCGGAAATAAGAATTACAATATGGTAGCTCCACATTAACTTTTAGTTCCCCCATGTTGGGGAAATATAGCTACTTTGCAATGGACTCTTGACACCATTAGCTAACTCACTTACAAGGCTCAAAAACTCACATATAGACTGAGCAATAACAAACCAGCCGGAGCTGAGATATTAAAGGCTAGAAATCGGGAAACATACCATGTTTTTTGGGCACTATGTGGTCTAATTTCGAATTTACAAGCAGCAGATTGTGCTGGAGACGATTTCCAGATTAAATTACACCACACTCACAAATGGATCTGGCAACTCTGTGCACCGTTCTTGTTTCCACATCTGATGTATTCCATGTGCCAACTATGCACCAAATGATGTCATTATCAGCATAACACCCATTGCCTCCCTATCTGACAACTGGAGCAGTAAGCTTCACGCAACGACCATCATGGACCAGTCTCAGTAAGACGGTGCACGTGATATTTAATGCTTTTTATCCATTTAAAGGGACATCAGGAAGCCTGACAAGGCATCTTCCAAAAGCCAGAGAGTGTGAAACAATTTATTGCGTGTGCTTTTTTTTCCCTAGCATTAAGCTACTGAGGTACACGTTTGTTGGGTGCCTTAGTGATGACACCACTAGCAGCACTTCCTTACTAATTATTGTCACTCTTTATAATAATTAGTCCTTTACTAAGTATTGTTCCATCCATTCTAGCTACTCAGAGTAGGCTTGGATCTCAGAACAGGCAAAGGTAGGTCTGTCTGTGGCTGGGATCTCAGGATGCAAAGGTGCGTCTGTCTGTGGAAAGCCTATTTCCAGAGAAAACGTATTCTACCTGGGCCTCAATGATGAGCAAAGTATTTGCAAGCTCAAGTTATCCAAGACTGTCATCACCGAGATATGTGGCAGTCCGCAGGAAGATGTTTGACCACACTCTTATGCCTGGACTTTTCCCTCTGTGGAAGTCAAGATCATGTTGATTCCTAACTTCCTTTCCAAATGGCAGCTGTCTATCTTGATGCTAACTGGTGCATCAGAGAAATCACTGAGGGGCCATATTCGGAAATCTACTTTGATTTCTTGAACAACAGGTGGCATCTTGGGCGCTCTCACAATACATGGGTTGTTGAGGATCATTAGGAGAATTTTCTCTTGGTCAATGCTACATTTCCAGGGAGCGCGCACAATTCTTTTGTTCACACTATAGTGGGCTCTCCAATCACAACAGCTGAATCCAGACACAACAGAGACACAGGATGATAGTGGAGAACACTATTGCTGGGTCCAAGATAAGATTTTGCTGCCTGTATCACTCTGGGGCACCTTGCTGTGCACACCAAACAGATGGGGAGACTTTGTCATTATGCACTGCATGCTGCATCATCCAGCAAGCCAAAGCAAGGAGACCAAGAGCTCGAGGGCCACGAGGTAGAGCCTGAAGAGCAGTAGGGGGAAGAAGGCAGGAGGACGTCCTCGCTTAGCAGCCACAGCCTCGTCTCCCAGATGAGCAAGAAGGTAGGCATTGGCTGCATGGATATAAGGAACTCCCTAATATACTTCAGTCACTGGGTGCCAGTGACGGAAGGAGTGAATATACGGAATGATTGATGGGGCATCAATCAAGGGGATGCTTTCTCAAGCATCTTGAGTGTTTTTGGGGGGGGGGGGGGGGGGAGGGGGGGGGGGAGAGGGGGGGGAGGGGGTGGACTCATCCAGGCAAGAGAAGAGTATTGAACTGTAGATCGATTGATACTTGAGGAAGGAAAGAAAAATTCAGGGTTATTGGGTTATTGGAAAAAACCCAAAGAAAGGGATTGACTGGATCACTCTTGCAGAGAGTCAGCATGGGCGCAATGTGTTGAATGCCCAATTTCTATACAATTACAATTCCATGATTTTAAGTTCATCCTTGATCACAGCAGCTTGACATGGCTGTGCATGGACAACACAATGTGATTGTGCATGAAAGTTGTACTGAAATTTGGAGTCATTGGATCTGAATTTTGGAAATGGAGTTGAAGGCAAATTCATCACCATATTGTGTTTAGTGCACGCAGCCAACATTCTAATCCTTGGTGTTACAGGACCGTAAATATAGCAAGGGTTCACATATTGAGGACTGCAGAGGAATAGCAAAATTTACTGGCATCCAGGAACACATTCCTCCCTCAACTCTACCATCAACACCAATTGCACAGCACTCACTTGCCATCACCCCCCCCCCCCCCGTCCTGTCACCCCCATACTTCCTCTCACACTCTGTACCTGCGAGGTGAAGTCGTGCTGCTGAAGTTGTCGTCCCTCCCTCAGGTCCCAGCACCTGACAGTATTATCAAGGCCACCGGTCCACAACTTGGTCCCGTCGTTTGAAATATCAATGCAACTGGCTCCGTCTGTGTGCCCCTGGAACTGCCTGCAGATACAGATTGCAAAATAGACCAGGTAAAATTAAAGGCCATCTGTAACGATGCTTGCTGTCAATGAAGATCACCGCTAAACTTCAAACATCATACAGACAGAATGCACATTTATCACTGCAATGCTCAACTCTTGGCTGCATCAATCTTACCCTATAAATTGGAAGTATTCACATTTTATTTTTTATATCTGTTTCTCCCATTTCTCTCTTCCAGAAGGTACTGGTCACCTTTATTGTGAGCACTAAAGGTGCAAAGGCTATCGTCTGTCTCTTCCACACTATGGGGACGTTTACCACAGGATGTACCTTAACATGACCATGCAAAAATTGTCAACTCTCTTGAACTTCTACAAGATGCTTTGATGAAGGCATACAGCTCCGCTGTCAGGAAGCCTGTTAATCAGTGCTTTGCTATTCCAAGTGGTACAGATAAAGTTTTCAGGGATCAATTTGATCCATTACAGTCTGTTGCCAGCGATTTGAAGTCCAATATATTATCCTTCAACACAGGGAATCATTAAATAACAATGTCATATAGGTGAGTCCAGGTGAGCATGCCTATAACTTGGCCAGGCTTGTTATACAGTTCCATTGTGTGAAGGTGCTTCTTATTAATGCTCTAATTATGTAATATTCCCAACAGCATCAATCTTTTAATGCAGGTATTGGCCCTTATTTTCACTTGACAAATAAACCAAGCATTAAGATAAATTAATAATCATGCGCAATTGAACATTTGGCCAGTGTTTATTTAGGTGGTTCTTGCATAAAGAACAGAAATCAGGGAAGGTTGTTGGGGGCGGCCTTCACCTGTAGAGCTCCAAGTTGCAATCCCCAGGGAAGAAGAAGTGGGATTAAAGGAGTTGGCTGCCCACATTCCCAAGCGTGCCTTACCTGACCAGGGTCTGATTGTGCAGATCCCACACGGCAATGTTGCCATCACTGCAACACGAGAAACAGACTTTAGCGTCGGGACTGATGGCGAGAGCGTAGCAGGCGGGAGCTGACGAGGTCAGTTCGGCTTTTATTCGTGGAGTTGGTGCTGCCAGGTCCCAGATGGAAAGCGTGCTGGCCTCCCCGCCCACTATCAGAGTGCGTCCATCAGGCAGGAGCTTGCAGGAACGGATGTAGTTGTCCCGGTTCTGAGAAAAACGGGAAGATGTAACAGTGAGATAGCCTCTATGATGGATTCCTACTTAATCCAACACCATCTAAAGAGAAAAGCATTTGGGACTTTTAAATTCCATTTCACACAAGTAAATTGGGAAGTCTCCCACTGATCCCAGTATTATAGAACACAGAAACAGGCCCTTTGGCCCAAAAGGTCCATGCTGACCAAAATTCCCATCTAAGCTAGTCCCATTTGCCACATTTAGTCCATATCTCTCTAAGTCTTTCTTATCCACGTACCTGTCCAGGTACCTCTTAAATGTTGTTAATGTACCTGCCTCAACCACTTCCACTGGCAGCTCGTTCCATATACTGACAAACGCTCTGGGGTGAAAAAGGTGGTCCCTCAGGTTCCTATTAAATCTCTCCCCTCTCACCTTAAACCCTCTAAGTTCTTGATTCCCCAACCCTGGGGAAAAGACTGTGGTCTAACTATAGCCCATGGAATCAAGGAAGACCCAAGGTTCAGCTCTAAGACTCAGCCCAATTAGCTGATCTCAAGAGCAGGTGATGGAGGCAGTGCACTTGCCCCCAGTACCTAATGGTTAGGGACAGGGAAATCATCCAGATTTCTCTCCTTCGCTGCTGCTCATTAATTATTGCCCATGGCATGTTGTTAAATGGGGCTTTCATTACAGCCATTCCTTGATTTACAAAAGGGAGGAATTCCTAGAAAATGTTTTGTGAAGGAAAATTTTGTAAATTGAAGAGGCTGGGTGAAATGCATCTTTTGGTACTGTGTATTCCTATGGGTGGGGTATAGAGCATTATCCCTCATAGCAAATAGCAAGTTGAAGGCATGTAACCCAAACATTCAATGGTAGTATAGTGAAAATTCATAAAACAAACATTGGTTAATCAAGGAATACCTATATCCAGAAAGTTACACACCAGGGTGAGGCCTGATCTGGAATGCTTTGAATAATCCATTAAAGAAAGCCCTACATTTATGTAATGCCTTTCATGTCCCTTTCAGAATGTTGTCTTAAAGCCAAAGAAGCACTTCATGAAGAGTTGTCAGGGTTATAATGTTATAAAAGTGGCAGCCAATTGGTGTACAGCAAGTTCTAGCCATCGGCAAATGGTAACAACAGGAATAAAGAGCTCTGGACATACTGAGTGGGGGATAAATATTGGCTAGATCACTGGGATAACTCCCGTGTTCTTCTGTGAAATATTGCCAAGGAATCTTTTGCCTCCACTATGGAGAGTGCATGGGCTTCAGTTTAATGATTCATACCAAAGATGGTACTTCCAACAATGCAGCACACCCATGGCAGTATTTCTGAAGAAGGGGAATGACTGGCAGTATTCTCATATTTATCCCTCAACTCACACCCAGAAAGGATCTGGTTGCTGCTTGTGAGACTTTTCTGTGGCTGCTACAGTCTTAATACAAAAGTAACTGCAGTACTTCTCATTAGCTTTGAGAGGTCCCAAGGTTCTTTATACTGGAAACATTTACTTTCAAGGGTAAGATACTTTTGCTTCTCTTTTCTTAGTGCTCTGGAAGTTTTTTTTCATGAACATTGTTTCACTTCCTTTTGGTTATTTTGCTGCCTGGTACTCATCTCACCAACACTGAGTGGAACAATGACTGCAACTCATCCTCTGACTAATAGTGGGAGAGTGCAGTACACCACAGTGTACTGTCACTCCCCTTCCCCTATCATTCCTAAAGCGAGAGAAAAAGGAAAACATTTCCATCAATGAACAACCCATTGAAGCAGAGTGCTTCGAACCTAATATTAACCCAGGATAATAAAAGAGATGTGCATTTAATAAAGCGCTTTTCACCAGCTTCAGATCCACTAAAACACTTTGCAGACAATGTCACTCTTACTGTAGGAAATGCGACTTCTAACAAGGACCCACATACAGCAACGTTTTAGTCTTGCTGACAAGAAGCCGAGGAGAATTTGATGGTTCTTCTTGGATCTTCTACATTCACTCGAGGGGGAAGACATGACCTCAGTTTCACAGCACATCCAAAAGGCAGCAGCTCCAAAAGCGTAGTGCTCCCTTGGTGTTCCATGGGGAAGGTCAGCCAAGAATGTGTGCTCAAGTCTCTGGTGTGGGACTTAAACATACAACCTTTCTGGGTCAGAGGTGAGAGTGCTCACAATTGAGTCAGGGCTGATAGTATACATTACAATTAACAATGATTGGCCACAGCAGTCAAACCAAGACAATGGGTTAGCTCATCACTAACAACCTTGTCCCTCTGTCAGTCGTGGTAGAGGTAAGCAAAACTTGTTTAACCATTTCGAGAGCCCATTCATTGCGACTGCAAGTCTGCATCACAGAAATAATGGAGACTCAGAGTCAAACAAACAAATATCTGGTGTGGCAAGCAGAAACTTCTTAGCATTGGCTCGGATTTTGATTGGACTGGGTAAAGGGATCGGCACACAAGGTGGCACACCTCAACATCAGCAGACAGGCTGCAGTGGGAGGAAGTATTGCTTTGGGTGCCTGCCATTCTTAGAAGGGTCAACACCTGAAACATAAACTTAAGGCACAAGAAATTCTGCAGGTGCTGGAATCTGGAGAAATACACAAAAGATGCTGGAGGAACTCAGCAGGTCAGGCAGCATCCATGGAGGGAAATAAACAGTCGACGTCTTGGGCCGAGACCCTGGTCTCAGCCCGAAACGTCGACTGTTTATTTCCCTCCATGGATGCTGCCTGACCTACTGAGTTCCTCCAGCACATTTTATGTACTGAAACTTAAACTTGACTGTTTCTCTCTACAGATGTTGACCAACCCGACTATCTCAAGCATTCTCTTTTCTTGTTGATTTCCAACATCTGCAATATCTTGATGTGTGTTAGCAACTATTAACTGTGCAGGGCCCTGTGTAGGAAAACCTTCCATTCCTCAACCGTAGTACAATGAGGGAAAACTGAATACATCCTTAACTTAGATCTTCTGGCAATCCTGGTGGAGCCTCAGAGTAGGCCTTAAAATCTGCTCTTCATCATTAACTTGTTGCATTTGGATGACAGAGTTTCCCAATGTGCTAAAGTGTGGTGTTGGGAGGCAGTGGATTGCAGCAGTATAGTTATTCCAGTCAGGCACTGGCAGATATTGGGCAGCATATACTACTCCACAGGGAATAAATGCAACTTTAGAGTTGCTCTTAGCTGTTCTTATGATTCTCCTGGTGATTCTGCATGAAGCAGCTTCAGCGAAGGCCTGAGGATGGCTCTCCTCTCTGCCATCTAATTGGGGAAATCAGAAAAAATGGGGAAAGAAAGGGAGACTGCTATTGTCAAAGTTGTGCACATTCAATTCATTCTTCAGGTCCCACTTCCACAGATGGATGTAAAAGATCACAAGCAATGAATAAAAATTCTGAATGTCCTGACCAACATTTTCCTTACCGCTACCAAACTGATTCACTGATTGGTCACCTCATTTGCTGTGGTGAATTCATGTTGTGCATACTGTTTGTTACTACAGTAATTATATTCCTGACAATCTGAAGTGATTTAGAACATTCCAAGTACAACATTAAATGCTCAATCCTGCTGCTTTTAGTCTTAGCATTATATAAATGACAAACGTGGTGGTTGTTGCCTTACCAGACAGTCAAGCTGAGAGACGGGGCTTTTACTGCCGGGCTGGCTGATGTCCCACACCTTGACGCACCCTTTGCCCCCAGTGTACACATGCCTCATGGGGTTGCTGACGGTAACGGCACACACAACCTCGCCGTGATTCAGGTTGTTGATCTGCCGAGCGTGCCGAGGAATGCCTGGACCAACCAAGGCGTCAGGAGGGAATGGGACAGGCTGCATCTGACTGTCGGCACTTACGTGGAACGAGTAGGCCCTGGGATCAAAAGGCTGTAAGTTAGCGGACAATACTGTCTATTATAAACATCACCTACAGTACTGTGCATCAGAAAACAAGCAAATTCATAGAAAAGCAAAGGAGACAATATGGGCCATCACGCAGATACTCTAAAGGCAATCCCATTAGTCCCAGTTCCCGAATATATTTGCTAAAACCCCTGTATCTGATTATCTGCAAAACTATGCATTAATCCCCATATGGCCTAACTTTACAGTGAATCCCTATCAGAGGGCTGAGTCAGAGTGGTACAGCAGAGAAATGGGCCCTTCCGCCCACCACGTCCATGCCGATCTTTTTCCCATCTACATGAATCCCATTTGCCCACATTAGGGCTGTATCCTTCTACACCTTGTCTATTTAAATGTCTATCAAAATGCCTCTTAAATATATAATTGCCTCTGATTCCACCATCCCCTCAGCAGCGCATCCCAAATATCAACCACTGTGGAAGAAACCTTATCCCTCAGTTCCCCTTTGAAATTCCTTAGGAACAGGAGCAGCTTTAATAACCCATTAGCAGGTTTTGCTTTTTTTCTAAACTTGATTCAACGATCTACAGTGTGACCCTGGACTTACAGTTTGAAACATGTATTCCTTGGAATTTAGAAGAATGAAGGGTGACCTTATTCAAATGTATAAGATCCTAAGGGGGCTCGATAGGGTAGATGTGGAGATGTTTTCACTAGTGGGAGAGTCATAGAGTCGTACAGCAAGGAAACAGGCCCTTCGGCCCAACTTATTCATGCTGACCAAGATGCCATCTAAACTAGTTCCATTTGCCTGCATTTGGCCCATATCCCTCTATACCTTTCCTATTCACGTACCTGTCCAAATGTCTTTTAAATGTTGTCACTGCACCTGTCTCAACCACTTCCTTTGGCAGCTCATTCCATACACGTACCACCCATTGTATGAAAAAGTCACCCCTCAGGTAGAGTCACAAACAAGGGGACATGGTTACAAAATAAGGGACTGGTCATTTAAAAGCGAGGTGCATCGAAATTCCTCCTCTCAGAGGGCAGTGAATCTCGGGAATTCTCTGCCTCCAAGGGTGGTGGAGGCCAGATCATCAGATATATTTAAAGTGGAGATGAATAAATATTGGAAAGATCGAGCAATTGAAGATCATGGGGAACTGAAACAGAAGAGGAGTTGAGGCCAGCATAAGTCAACCTTGACCATATCGAATGGTGAGGCAGGCTTGAGGGACGTGGAAGCCTACTCTTGATACTGTTTTCTTGTGTTTTCCATCCTTGTCTAGAAACTCATCCTGGTTCTCACCATTGCCTTCCACTCCAGTTCTAATATTTGGTTCCAGAGAAATCAGAATAGAACATGCAGCTGCTACCATATAGCACATTTAGCTATTAGCTGGACATAAAGTCCTCAGCATGCCTTTTAAACATCTGGAGAAAGAGCCAAATTTTCATGATTGGAAGCAAACAGACTGCCTTGGTAGAACATCAGAGTTAAGGCTTCTAAGTTTAAGTTTGGCAGAAGAAGTTGGGGTGCGGTTGGTTTGTTGCTAACTGCCCTGGAAAATGGCTAACCCAGGAGTCAGTCACACTACCACAGAATCAGGGAATTCAAACATGGGAAGGCCAGACAGTGGATAGGTAGGGAGAGGGAGGAGACAGACAGATGGGAATCAGCTGCTGTTGAGAGATGGCAAAAGAAGTTTTATATTTTAAAGAAGGCAGCAAAAAAAAGTGTCCAAATGCTTGACCCAAGAGTGACTACAGTGAGGTGGAGTCAGAAGCAGACTCCCTAGAAGTCACTTCTGGCAGCAGGTTAGGGGCCAATAACGCACGTTTGTAAACAACTGTTCATACCGCGCCTGACAGCCTTGTGCTATGGCTTAGCACTTTTTAATACCGCTGGGCAGTGCAAAGTGTGGACAGAGCACAAGCTAAATTGTGTGCCAAGCTTTGTCAAAAGAACTCCATCAAACATTTAGATTTGAAAGTCTCCAGCACCTGAAGTGGAGTGTGGTCAGTCATCAATCCAGGGTCTCCCTGCCTGAGGATGGTACCATTTAAAATAAAATCTATCTGCCCTGCTTATATCTGCTAAGTGATTATTTACTTTTCCAGATATAGAATCATAGAGTTTTACAGCGTGGAAATAGGCCCTTCAGCCCAACTGGTCCATGCCAACCAAGATTCCCATCCAAGTTAGTCCCATTTGCCAGCCTTTGGCCCATAACCTTATAAACCTTTCCAATCCATGTACCTATCCAACTGTCTTTTAAAAGTTGTTATTGTACCTGCCTCATCCACTTCCTCTGGGCAGCTCATTCCACAGACATACCACCCTTTGTGTAAAAAGGTTGCCCTCCGGGTTCTTATTAAATCTTTCCCCTCTCAACTTAAAGCTATGCCCTCTAATTCTTGATTCCACAACCCTGGGAAAAAGAGTGCATTCACCTTATCTATGACCCTCATGATTTTATATACATCTATAAGATCACCTCTACTGCACTCGAAGGAATAAAGTCCTAGCCTGTCCAACCTCTCCCTATAACTCAGTCCCTCAAGTCCTGGCAGCATCCTTGTAAACCTTTTCTGCACTACTTCCAGTTTAATAACATCTTTCTTACAGCAGGGCGACCAAAACTGAATGCGATACTCCAAGTACGGCCTCACCAGCTTCCTGTGCAACCGCACCATAACCTCCCAACTTTATACTCAATGCCCTGACTGATGAAGGCCATAAACAATGGGACAGGCCTCATATCCAAATGCACACCAGTTGTGAGAAGGGACTTTGGAACAAATTCCTGGTCTGACTGACAACTACCGGTCATCCTAGCTCTAGCCCCAGTTGAGATCTGCACATATGCACCCGAGATTATCCAGCAGCCACCAGCTGCTTGAACAGTCTCAACGTCAGATAGTTGCACAGATCCCCAGCCTGTCTTGCTAAAGAAGCTTTATTTCCAGAATATAGGCCTCAAAAGCCTCAGCATGAAAACAGCGACTACGGAGTTGCTAGAAAAAGAGATGGATCAGAAAAAAGGGTTTCAGAGAAGTGCTTGTCATTTTTGAAGAAGTTAGGTGTTTCAATTTAAGTCCCCTCACCATCCCACTGCACACACACTCCCCTCACCAGGCAAAGGTGGCTAGGTAACAAAACTCACGGTTTTCCCCCAGGAATTGTGGGCAGGCTCGGAGGAAGTCCTGAAGCACGCATATGAGGATGTGAGTCAAAAGCAACCTGAAAGTAAAGAGATCAGATGGGTCAAGCAGGGGCTGCTGCACAAAGCAAAGCACATGAAATGTGGTAAAGGCTGCTCAGCACAGCGATAAGTATTCGGTACCCCACTCATTTGTGGATCCTCAACCCCTCACCCTGCAAGTCTCACACAATGAACTCTGTTACAATGCAAATCCAGTAGATTACATTTTTACAGTATTTTAGCTGTGCAAGCAGGAGCATTAGGCTCCTCCCTAAATAATCATCAAAAATAATTAAATATGTTTGTCCATTAACATTAAGGACAGGCAAGTGTATTCTTCCAAAACCTATCAAACTTAAAGCCACGCGCATGCCCACGAGTGGACCAGCTGTTTTACAAATGGACCAATAATCATTTCCAGAGTAGTATTAAGAAGCCCCTTCAAGCCTCTCTGTGGGGCAAGAAGACACAGGAGTGACGGCCAAGGTCTGGCCAATGCTCAACATTACTGAAATGAATTCTTTGGTTTGTACAACTTTGCCACTTTTGAGAGTTTACTGTGCGCAAATTAGCTACAATGTTTCCCACAGTGACCACATTTCAAACATATTTCACTGTTTGTAGGATACTTTGGGGCAGATGTGAAATCTGCTATATAAATATAGGTCTTTCTTTTTACACCACAGGCAAGCAGCAAATGAGCAATCATTGCTTTTTCCCAAAGGGCATTATCTCACACCTGCCGGGATTAAATTCCAAGTGCCACCATCCTGCCCAATTATCCAGCTGATCTATTTCCCCACTGTATCCTTAGACAAATTTCTTCACTATCTACGACTCCACCAAATTCTGTGTCATCTGCAAATTTACTAATCAGACTATCTTTAATTGCTCCTGAACTGAGGAGATAGTCCTATAGTTACTGGATTACATAGAACATTACAGCACAGTACAGGCCCTTCAGCCCACAATGTTGTGCCAACATTTTATCCTGCTCTAATATCTATCTAACCCTTCCCTCCCACATAGCCCCCACCACTCTCTATGAAAAAAACTTACCTCTGACATCCCCCTTATACCTTCCTCCAATCACCTTAAAATTTTGCCCCCTTGTGTTAGCCATTTTCACCTGGGAAAAAGTCTCTGATTGGTGTGTCTGAAACCATAAACGGGCTAGCCTGGGTAAGAATGACCAATTTCTTTTGCTGTAGCACATTAGTGAATCAGGTAGGTCTTAATAACAGTGCAGTTAATTCAAAACTAGTGTTAAAGAGAATGCTTTATTTATTATTACATGTTTATTTAATTACTTCAAGTTAAATTGTCCAGCTGACATGGTGGGATTAGAACTCATGTTTCTGGATCAATGGTTCAGAATTGTAACTGCTAGCCTTATGCTGCTGTACACGAGGGACAGGCCAGGACTCCAGGGACAACCCCAAAGCTCTCCTTGTCATGGGTTCTTTTCCGCCCACTCAAGAAGTAAACAGGATCTTGGATTAATGCGTTGTCCATTGGCGTACATCTCGGCAGTCTGGGGCCCTTCAGTATACACTGCAACATCAGCTTAAATTTTTATGCACTAAGCTCATTCGGTTTTTGGATTTGTGTTCTTGGCTTATATCCAAAGTAGCATTGAATAGATTTCACCCCCTGTTGTCACATACAGTCACTAAAGTGAAATTGCATCGACATGAAGGACAGTTAAGAAAGCTGAGAAGGTAATTAGAACTATGTGTACCTGGGTTTTCATTGGATGCCTCTATATTGTACAATAACACTGATTTTGTGCCTCAATCCTGCAGCAAATATTTATTTTTTGTTTTGTGGTCTTAAGCTCACTGAGAATTGGGTTGAAACTGCCCACAGGATCCTTACAGTCTTTAAGATGGAAAGGAAACTTTCCTCTTGTTAGTGTAAGCTCCCTTCAAATCCAGACCACATGCATGAAAGTTGAGTCTGTTAAGCCACTGAAACACCATCTGTTGAGGTATTTAATCACTTAGAGGGCAGAGGTTACACTAAAATAAAGTTAACAACTTGCTCTTTAATGCAACACAATGCTACTTTAACCAGATGTGTTACTGGGTGATCTTAAGCTTTTCCACTTCATTGGTAGAAAGTGATCATTTTAAATAAAAAGGATTTACTCCAGGATTAAAAGTAGAAATTCAATTCAGTAGGAGTACAACTTAGCGACGATAACCTAGGAATGGCAATTATTGGATCTTTAGCCTTACTTTGGGATGCATTATATAGACCCAGGTTCTCTTTGGTTGCCATCAATAAAAACACATCACAGAAATTCTACTGTGTCAAAATAGTACCATGGAAGTGAGGAAAGAGCACAAGGTGGAAACTGAGTGGAAAATCATGGACCGACGTGGTTTTGCATCAGACATCAGGGGCTTTGCAGGGAAACGTCCCATCGTTTGTCAAGTTTTCCAATGGTTGCAGTTTCTCTGGGAACTGACATTGTTAGGTGACAGCCATGGACTTCCCTGTTGCTGCAACTTCCCCTTATAGGTACATGCTGCATTGGAGCAGAAGTCCCTGGTTTTAAATTACTCCTCCATGATAGTAAAGGAATTAGTGTAATGAAGGCAACTGGACTAATACAGCAGGGAAAGCTGCTTTAAATAAACTTGCTGGGTACTTGTACACCTGCACTTTACTGGCCTTGGTGACATTTCCACGAGACAGGATTGTTTTCTCTGGGGCGTCAGAGGCTGAGGGGAGACCTGGTGGAAGTTTATAAAATGATGAGAGGCATAGATAGGGTGGAATCTTTCTCCTCGGGCAAAAATGTTGAATACTAGATGACATAGCTTGAAGGTGAGGGGGCAAATTTAAAGGAAATGTACAAGGCAATTTTGTTTTTACACAGACTGTAGTAGGTGCCTGGAATGGGCTGCCAGGGGCAGTAGGAGAAGCAGGTACAAGAGTGGCACTCAAGAGGTTTTTAGATATGTACATGAATATGCAGGGAATGGAGGCATATGGATCATGGCATCATGCTCAGCACAGACATGGTGGGCCGAAAGGCCTGTTCCTGTGCTGTACTGTTCTATAGTGCAATGATGGCAACTACACTAACACACCAGGGAAAGCAGCTTTAAACAAACTTGCTAAATATTTCTGCTATACTATCCCTGGCAACACTTCCATGACTGACTCTACTTGTTTCAGGAGTTCTGTACAATGTGGTTAAGAAGTCACCATAGTAGCTGGGCCAGTTCTTTAACCTATTCTCCCCTCCTCCCACCCCTGCTATACTGCCTCAGTGGGCCTATCATATTACTTACACTTTCCCATTTTATACCTGCTTATAGATGGTGAAGCAGAAATAATCTCTTCATTCTTGAAACAATGCATGCTCACAATTGTCAATCATTGTAACCTTCCTGCTGCCAACCTACTGCAATAGAACTCAAACTGTGAAGTACATTCCAGAAAAATATCTTAGGAACCAGCTAGTAATTCGACCTGAGGTTGGATAAGCTGTTGCTTTTGTGGTTTCTGTCATAACCCATTCCCCTTCAATTAAATTATAGTCCCTTTGCTCATTCCCAGTCATCTGGAGTAACCTGTCCTGTGATTGCAATCAATACACTGTAACTAGTTGACAGCTAGGAGGTGAAAATGAGGCTGTACGCATTTCTTAACAGTGACACAAAAGCCTAATGACAATGCTGGAAATCAAAAGTATATAAAAAATCCCAAAACTGTCACAGGGTAGACAGCACCTTTGGAGAGACATCAAATGGTCTTGATTCTGCTGCTGTAATGAAGGCAAAATCATTTACTTTCACTGTCTCACTGTCATGAAATTGACAGAACTTTAGGATTCCTGACATGGTTTATCGTGATTCAACTTTCCACCTGTTTGCATCCTTCACCACCAAAATTAACAACAATCAGCTGAAATTTCCTGCTGGTTCACAGGATGTGGATCTCGCTGGCAATGTGAATGTTTACTGTCTCTGATTGTCCCTGAACTGACCTGTTGGTGGGTCTGGAGTCACACGGCTAATTTCCTTCTCCAAAGAACACGAGTGAACGAGTTGATGTTTGTGACAGCTGAGTTGTTTCATCATTACTATTATCAACTTACTTATTCCAGATTTATTTAATTCATGAATTTAAATTCCACTAACGTCATAGTCAATTTGAACTCACCTTTCTGAATCAATGGTCCAAGCCACTGGACGCTAGTGAAGGAACTAAACCACTATACTATGGATGCACAACAGACTGCAGATGCTGGAATCTGCTGGGATTTGTTGTACTATACTCTGGTTCCCTATTTTAGCTGTTTATAAGCTAGTTTTGCAAAATATGTCGGAAGTGTTAGGTAATAGATCAAAATTTCCATTGACATCCTTACCCATAACTATTAGCCTTGGATTCCTGGATCCTTGGATTCTAAAAAAAAACTAATTTTACATATTTACATTGACCTTTCCTCTAATAAATATTCCAAAATATAATGGATTTTAACATTAAACATGTTCTCACTTTTACTTTGATCATATATGTGTCTTCAAATCTTTATTGGGTTCTCTGTGAAATTTGTAAAAAGTTAACCACCCAGCTTGATGACATCACAGAAGTTTCCAACACAGGAGGCCATTCAGCCCAGTATGACTATGCCAATCAGAAATGAACTTTGGGTTAATTGCAGTTCCTCGTTCTTGGAAGGTCACAGCACTTCATGTGCTCATCCAGGCTCTTTTTAAATGTGCTGATGGTTTCTGTCTCTGCCACATCCTCAGCAGCCAATAAACAAAATCTTTCTTTGAAGCTGCTCTACCAATTAAATATTGCTGCTGGACACAACAGGTCCCTTTGACCTGACGCCCTTGTAGGAAATAGAGAATCCAATGCCACAGATCACTAGATATTTGTGGGCTGGTTTCTTCAAGACGGAGAGCGAGCATCTTTTCCACAAGACTGACCACTAAATCTAGGTCATTGTTTCAGGTTGCTAACATGCATTAGATTTAGATTAGTTTTTACACACTAGGGTGCAACGAAGTTCCTTGTTCGCATGAAGCTCACAGAGTAATCAGGATACATGGTAATAATAAATAAATAAATAGTAAATACAGTTACAAGTGCAGAACAACAGAATGGTGCAAAGATTGCAGTGCAATCTGAAGTAGTGCAAAAATAATGCTACAGTGAAGATAATGGAATTAATAACAGAGATAGAATTACGAGTCCAAGAATGTGGTAGCACCACTGGTCTGCTGGTCAGGAAGTCTAGAAGTCAGCTGCAGATGGGAGCCCCCAAGGCCAAGGTCTAAGAGTTTAGAGATGAGCTCTTTTGGTATTATGTGAAATTTTAAGTCTACGTTGTGGACTTCAAACTGAAATAAATGCAACTGCATCTTTGCACTAAGATGAGGTAAACGAATAACAAGATTGTTACAAATACCACATTTCATCCAACATATATTTCATTTCCAAAGGCTCCTTGTATCAATTCAGGAGCACACGTGGAGTGCAGCAGATCCTGGACACATTAAGAGACAACACATCATTTCAATGCTCAAAAAGAGTCCGCGTGCTTACCATTGGCGATCGCCCATACACAGCTGCAGAGCTCATTTGAGGTGAGATGTGGAGGCTTGCGTAGGCCCCAGGGCTGGGCAACTCCCCGTTCATTCCTGCATGTGTCATCATTCCAAATGGCGTTGGGTAGGGGCCTGGGACGGTCAGTGGGCTCCTTAGACCTTTGTGTTGAAACATGTGAGAGAACCATTTACAAATACCCTCTAATGTACAATGTACCTTTACATACAAAAAACATATGCAGAAGGATGCAATCGCACACATTCACAGTAACAGACCTTAGTGGGCATTATCTCACATTCAAACAAACGGATACTAAATTAATGCATACATGCTCACACCAATGGAGGTAACTGCCCTGCATTCAAACCAACAGACACACTCACTAATTCAATGTATTCATATTCACATGCAGGCAGACAACAAATTAAAGCAGAGAGTCATACAGCACAGAAACGGACCATTCGGCCCAATTGGTCTACGCTGTCCAAGATGCCCATCCAAGCTAGTCCCACTTGCCCATGTTTGGCCTATATCCTTCTAAACCTTTCATATCCATGTACCTGTCCAAGTGTCTTTTAAAAGCTGTTAATGTAACTGCCTCAACTATTTTCTCTGGCAGCTCTTTCCATATTTGTACCACCCTATGCAGTTAAAAAAAGTTCCCCCTCAAGTTCCGACCAAACCTTTAAATCGATGTATTTCCGCTCACATGGGGTCCGATACACTTCCAGTGATGGAGCCAAGTAGAATCAGCGCACATTCTGTGACACATTCCTATTGGTCACTCATACATAGATTCCGAATGTTCATGCTCACACTGATTGTGTCAAATTTGCAAGACAGCATGATCAATAGCGCCAGATCTGTGCAATTCATCACATGAAAGGAACTCTAATATCCCTGGCTTGCAGGAACTGGTTTGCCCTTATACTGATATGCCAAAATATTCACTGGAGACACAGGAGGCTGCAGATGCTGGAAACTGGAGCAAAAAACTGCTGGAGGAACTCAGCGGGTGAGGCAGCATCTGTGAAGGGAAATGGGCAGTCGACGTTTTGGGTTGAGACCCTTCATCTGGATTCAATGTTCAGCAAGCTGTTCACTAAGTTCCTTGAGTTTTAGCTTTCAATATTTGCTTTCGTAATGCTGTGAGCATGCATGTACAGAAATTGATGCAAATTCATACTCAGTGTAATAAGTCTTGGGTCTAAAATTAGATCTGAATTCAAAGAAATACAAAAATTAATATAACTACTGTGTGTGTGTGTGTGTGTGTGTGTGTGTGTGTGTGTGTGTGTGTGTGTGTGTGTGTGTGTGTGTGTGAGAGAGAGAGTGTGTGTGAGTGTGAGTGTATGTATGTATAGCATGGAAAAAGTCTCACTATCAAACTAGTCTGCATGACCACCATGCAACAAGTTGGACTCAGATTGGTCAATGCAATATAACTGAGGCTGCAAATGCGCATTCACCTTGACGCTATTATATTTATTACAACAACCACCACAACCGTTCAAGCACATTCACTCTGTAGTATAGCTTCATGGGGATAAAGACATTCCCTTGCATTCGCATGTACAATGTGTGCACACATTTCCACAAATACAACCTTCCACATTGGGCCCTGTTTCTCAATTAAAAAGAGTCATGTGTGCTCTGCTCAGCACTTCCTGAAGAACAGGGAGGAATATCTTACCCAATGCATCCACACTCGGTTTACTGGAAATTTGTCGCAATCGAGACGCAGAACTTGGCCCAGGGGTTAAGGAATCACTCCGGGGTGTAGGGGTGATCGACTTAGAGACCGGAGTGGTGGCCTTCTCATTCTGTGAAAAATTAGATAAAGCAATGGTGAGAACAAACCTGAATTCATCTTACAACTGAGCTTCCACCTCTTGTCCAAGCCTTATTATGCATCTACTATGTGACCAACTTGGGCACTGCAACACCCCGTAAACACCAATATAAAAATTAGCAAATAAACACTAGCTTTGATACCAGGACGGACTTTTCCCTTTTTCCAAAATATTACCACATCATGCCTGAGTGTATACCAGACCTTGGGCTAATATCTCATCCAAGGAAAAGGTACTCTTCCCACTCATGGTCATACAGCACAGAAACAGGCCCTTCAGCCCATCGAGTCCATGCTATCAACCATCCATTTACACCAATCCTGTATTAACCCCTTTCTTACATTCTCCCCATATTCTCATTAACTACCACCAGATTCTACCATTCATCTATAGACAACTTACAGTGCCCAATGAACCTACCAACCTGCATGTCTTTTGGATGTGGAATGAAGCTGGAGAACCCGTATGAAATCCACACAGTCACAAAGAGAAATGTGAAAACTCCACACAGACAGCACCTGAGGTCAGGAATGAACCAGGGTGTCTGGTGCTGTGAGGCAGCCATTCTCCCAGCCAAGCCACTGTGCTGCCTGAGACTTGAATGGAAAGTCCACCTAGGTTTTGTGCCCAAGTCTGCCAAGTGGGACTTGTACTGTCAACCTTCTCTGTCAGGGAGGGGGGACATTTCCACTCACTGACCCACAGCTGAAGGTCATGTGCACCATTCAACTCTCAAAAGGCCTGGCTTTGTCTCTAAACTTCATTCAATTCACAAAAGGAGAGTCTACTTACCAGGCCTGGCTCTTTGGATTTGGCGGGTGGTGTGCTGCGCGATGAGGCTAGAGATGCAGGGCTGCTTGGAGCATCCTTCCTCAGGAGGTGAAACTTGTCCAGCCCGTTCCCTCGGGGAGAGTGGGGTGGACTGCCTTGTGGAGATGATGGATCCTGTATTCAAGACAAGCCAACGTTGGACGGGATATAGAGTACCCGAGAAGGTATAAAAGAGACTTACTCAAATGAAATGAACTCAAGAATTGAATATTATCTCAACAGAAAAGAAATCTCAAGATCATCAAAGAATTTAATAGGATATATAACGAAAAATGTTACCATTTGCTGCCTAGACTAGAACTAAAGCTATATGTTGGTCACTAATAAATCTCAGAGGAAGTTCAGGAGGAATGTCTTTCCCCAGAGACTGGATAGTCTGTAGACTCCCAATCACAGCGAGTGACCCACTTACATATTATGATGCACTCATGGAGCTACTGGACACGTGAGGGAGAAAAGAACAGTTGATGGACTTAGGTGAAGAGCAACAGGAGGAGGCTCATGTGGAGGAATTTCTTCAGCCAGAGGGTGATAAATCCGTGGCATTTGTTACCACAGAGGGCAATGGAGGCCAAGTCATTGCGAGTATTTAAGGCGGAGATTGATATGTTCTTGATTTATTTGGGGGGGGGGTTAAAGGTTATGGGGATAAGACGGTAAAATGGGTTTGAGAAAATTCAATAAAAAAAATTAGCCATAATTGAATGGCAGAGCAGATTTGATGGGCCGAATGGCCTAATTATGGTAATAACGGTCTTAACGTAACATGGACCTATTGAATTGAATTGAAAGCATGTTAAATGATTGTCATATGCATGTTGTCCAATTTTGGACCCCACCTCTCCTTCCAGTGACAGAAACCTCCCCTAGTCCAATCCTTAAATTTAAAAGCGACCCCTCAGATATCATCAGATTTTAGAAAATTAAATCAAATTTCTAGTATCAATGTCTTTGGCCAATCATACAAAGTCAAAGTGTATCATTTTTAATATTAGTGATTTATTGACTGACAATGTTAAAAAAAACAAACCTCATTTGAAACATCCACGACCAAGTTATCATCGCTCTTATCGCCGTCACTGTCCTATTTATAAAAGAGAAATTGATGTAAGCAGTTACACAAAGGCTGTGCAATATGAAGAGTGCATGGACGCTGTAGGAAATTCCCCTCCCAATATTTCCTGACTGAGTTTTAATACATGAACAGATCAAACTTAAAAGGACACGCAAGTATGTTTCTTGGCAATATTTCACAGAATAGCTTCAATCACTAAGATTACAAGGGAATGATTTCCTGAGTTTGCACTGCCCATGGGCATCTCTTTCCAGGAGGTCATGGGCAGTCTGCCTCCGATTTTCCAACAGGCCTGGCTGATAATAAGATGTCACTGGTTCAGAAACACAGAACCTCCACCAGCAAATGCTTTGGTTCTATCCTACACATTAATCACTTGTGGTTAACATTCCCTGAGATTTATTTTCACTTTTGCATCTCTGGATAAGTTGATGCAAAGTTACTGTGGCTTACAGCTTCCAAACATTTTGTTTTTTTTTATTTCTTGCCAGAATAAATTGATGGTTGGCCAAGAATCACGGGATCTGTGATTGAATGGCAACACCTTGGCAATGCACGAGAGAGCGATTTGGACAAAGAGAGGAAATGGGAGCAAGATGGACTGATCCTTTGTTCTATTTTGAAATTGGGTAACAATGGGAAGAAAAAACAATATCAGTGCCAGGGATTGGGAAACCTTCGCAATACCAACCATTCCTTAGTGAGCAGGTTTATCACACCCTATAAACCAGTCGGTAAATAAATCCTTTGGACGTACCATGCATTTGTTCAACCAAAATAAAATGCATATCATATGTGCTATTTTACACCGTAATAACACCACCAGGTGCAAGATTCAGTTAAATGCTGGAAAATGCAAAGTGTTACGTTCTGGTGGGAAGCATGAGTTAACTACAGAGCATGGTTCGAATTGAGGTAGAGGAACTGAGAGATCTGGGGGTACATGTGCATATTTTGTTGAAAGTGATGGGCAAGGTTGAGAAAGAGCACCTGAGCTTTATAAATGGTAACAGTGTACAGGCACGAGGAGGCTCTGATAAACCAGTTGGAGCATTGTGTTCAGTTCTGATACCACCCTTTAGGAAAGGTGTAAGGTCTTTAGAGAGGATACAGAAGAGATTTACTCAATTGACGAGGGGCTTTATTGAATAGTGAAGCTGAGGTTGTTCTATGTGGAACAGAACAGGTCATAAGGGATCTGATGAAGGTGTTTAAAACCATGAAGGCTCTGACAAAGTAGATCGAAAGAAGCTGTTCCCATTGGTGGGGAAGTCAAGAGCAAGGCACGTGGAATAAAGGTGATTGGTAGAAGTGACTGAGGAAAGCTTATTGCATGCAGCAAATGGTTGGGGTCTTGAATGCACTGCGTGGGGGAGTGGTGGAGGCAGATTCAGTTATCGGGAAGTTGGATACATATCTGAGAGGAAAGAATTGGCAAGGTTACGGGATGGAGGCAGAAGAATGGGAATAGCTGGATGGCTCTTGTATAGAACTGTACAAACTAAATGGGCAAACAGGCCTCTGTCCATGCTGTAACAATTCTAGGATTCTCCATGAGCTTGTGATGCAGAATGATACACCGGCATGTCAGATGGATTGGAAGCAGACTCAATCAGGGCTTTCAGAAACAAATTGGATAAGCATTTGAGACAAAATAATATGCAGGGCAGTGGGGAAGGAGCAGAGGAATGGGACTGAATAGATTGATCTACTTGGAGTCAGCACGAACTTGTCGGGCCAAATGGCTTCCTCTGCTGAAACAGTTCAATGGCTGCAATGAACCATCTATTATTGCAACAGAGGGAAATATGGTCATTAGAACCTTCATTGGGCTTATCTGGCTAGGAGACAGTCTGATAAAAACAAAAGCCACAGTCCCCAAACAACATGAAGTGATCACTATTCTCAGCTTGCACTACATTCATCTTTCATCAAAGCCTTTCTGCTGTAATTGTGGTTCTCTATGCTCCCACAGCCCGTGATCTGGAAGAGCTGTAACTGCGCTTCACCGGAGCCCAGCTCCAGACAGACTGTTTACAATGTCCTGGTCACATCATTGGTTTAATGCAACTGTCTGAGGATCCTCCCCAACAAATGGTAACAAAGCAGGCTCCTGCCAGCAAGTTGATTGGCCACTTGGCAACAGTTAAAGCTCATTGGAGGCCCCAGATTTGTTCATCGCTTCCCGGGCCAAATCTCCATTTGGCCCACGAAAGATGATAATAAAAAGTAGTCATTATAGCAGCACCCAGTGTGGGCCATTTGAAACTGGAGCCGAGCCCATTTCTCTTCCCTTCGCTCTTACAATTCAAATTGAAGTTAATAGCTGCTACCACAGGCCCACAGTCACGTTCCTTAGCAACCAAATCAGAAGGTCAGTGACCTTCAGAGTCAAGCCAAGAACAGAGGCTTAGAAAGCAGCCAATTCACGAAGAAGTACTGACCAATGTGGGATCAAGGCTTGGGACGAGTGTGTTTGTGGAAGTGACACAATTTGGGCTCTTTTATCCGGTGAGTGCAACGTTCCTTTACTTTTAAATGATTCTCCCCCAGTCTCACACAGGCCACAGAGTGGGCAGGGACCTGACCTGCACTAACACTGCTCTGAGAGCAGAGTATTGAAGAACTATGCTGGTTGCTGGCACCCTCTGACTACTACACCTACCCTCCCACTCCTGTCTCTTTCTGTGCCCATTGTCTGTTTACGGGGGTACAGGTGGAAGCAGGGACAATCAACGTTGTACCATTGTGAGCAATTGTGGGACCCATATCTAAGGAAAGATGTGCAGGCCCTGGAGGGGGTCCAGAGGACGTTCACAAGAATGATCCCAGGAATGAAAGGCTTAATGTATAAGGAGTGTTTGGTGTCTCTGCACCTGTACTCAATGGAATTCTGAAGAATGAGGGCGGATCTCATTGAAACCTACTGGATACTGAAAGGCCTGGATAGAATGGATGTGGAGAGGATGCTTCCATTAGTAGGAGAGTCTAGGATCTGAGGGCACAACCTCAGAATAAAGAGACACCCCTTTAAAACTGAGTTGAGGAGAAATTTCTTCCGCTGGAGGGCAGTGAAGCTGCGGAATTCGTTGCCACACAGGGCTATGGAGACCAGGTTATTGGGTTTATTTAAGGAAGAGATTGATAGGTTCTTGATTGGTAAGGGGCTTAAGTGTTGCAGGGAGAATGGGGTTGAAAAAAAATCAGCCATGATTGAATGGCAGAGCAGACTCGATGGGCCCAAAGATTTAATTCTGCTCTTATGTCCCATGTGGCCTTCCTTCATGAATGTGCACACTACTAGAGTTCCACATTATCCTCCAAGAAAGCAGCCTCACCAAAGCTTGATAGCACACCTTTACCAGTGTCCTGATCACTGGCACTATCTCCGTTATCAACTGGTAAGGCCCTGTGGTAGATCTTTTTGAATGCAAATGCAAATTGTTCATACGTTCATATTTCCATACGACATGGGGGAGGCCACTTCGGCACATCAGTTCTGCGCTGGGTCATTACGCAATCCCATTTCCCCATTAATTTTCCCTATAAAACTACTTTCCCCACATTGCTATCAACTTCCAAGATTCTACCACTTACCCACACATGAGGGGAAATTTACAATGGCCAAATAACCTGCTAACCTGATCACCTTTGGGATATGGGAGGAAACTGGAGCCCTGAGGGAAACCCTTCGGTCATAGGGAGAACGTGCAAACTCCAGACAGACAGCACAAGGTCAGGATTGAACCCAGGTCACTGGAACGTTGAGGCAGCGGGCTCCACTCGCTGCACTGCTGTTGGGATGTGGGCAGGAAATCAGAAAAATCAAGGCCAATAGCAACCACATTTTACTGGGCTTTTATTGCAAGATCTCCTGACTAAACTGCCAAGAAGACCAGTAGTTACGCAAGAAGAATAAGATCCAAGCCCTCTACAGCACTCTTTTACATACACTGCAGCTTCAAGGCTTCAATTCACTCTGACACAACTAAAAGGACTCTCAGCAAGTATTTTGTACACAAAGGGGAATATTTACTACTGTATTTTATTCTACTTTAATCTCACGGTGGAGCAGATGCCTCTACAGTGTATTTGTATGTAAATAAGTTATGCGGTCAGAGGACATAGCAACAAGATCACGTGTATATCTGGTGTAAGCATTGCAAGCAGTGAGTTCCGAGCCATTAGAGTTAGAATAAAGCACTTCTGTCCAATGATCTTGTGTTCTGTAACCGTAAGTAGAACTTACACACCAGCTCTATCCAAGGTCCACGCTATGAAATGGTACAGCTCTAGTACTGGCAACTGTAGCTGCACATTTGGCAGTGACCAGGAGAGGGCAGTAATGTGCTGGGAGTGGGGCAGCTTGACAGTGAAAGACACCCTTGGAAAAAGGCAAGGAGCTGGATTAATTCTCCAGAACCCCACGCTGAGCCCTGTTGAAATGATTTTATTCGGAGGTGTGAGGCACGAAGTTAAAGTTAGTCATGCCTTTAAATGGATTTCTGCAGTGCTTATGTGCCAATGAGCAAACTGTAGAGAGATTGGAAGGATGAAATGGCTGTTGTGTTTATGCAGCATGTGCAAGGGTAGAAACTGAAAGGGCCTTTATACAGGTGCTGCATTGACACAAGGCACACAGCATCAAAATACCACACCTGGAACATTCGATATGGGGTGGTTTTAGATCACAACTCACCACTTCGTCGCTGTGTGCGGGCTAGACATTTATTAACAACTTGTAATAATATATCATCATTGATTCAGTAAAATCACAAAATGTTTCACGGAAACATTATTAAACAAGAATTGAGCCACATTAGGGGAAAATGGCCAAAAACGTGGTTAAAATTTTAGGGTTCTGAGGATTGCCTTGGAAGAAAAAGAGACAAAAAAGGTTTAAAGGACGGAATTCCAGAAGTTAGGGCATTGGCAGCAATGGTGAAATGATTAAATTCAGGGATGTTCCAGAGGCCAGATTTCCTTAACAACCAGATTATCAGGGAGCTCGTCAGCAAATAACACCTGCAAGTGTTTCTTAATTCATCCCTTCACAGGATGTGGGCATTGCTGGCTTAGTCAGTATTTATTGCCCATCCTTAAATGCCCCAGGGCCGACTGGTTTGCTCAGGGTCAAACATAGGCCAGATCAGGTAAAGGCAGCAAATTCCTTCCCTGAAGGAACTGCCATGGGTTTTGACAATCCAGCAGCTTCATGCTCAGTTACTTATGATAGCTTTTTAACTGCAGATTTATATGATTACTTGAATTTAAATCCACCAGCCGGTGTGATGGGATTTGAACTCATGTCTCCTGATCAATAGGCCAGGCCTCTGGATACTCATCCAATAACTCAACCCTTGTGCCTCTGTGGTATATCAGTGAGTGCGGTATTGAGACCATCTGCACCAACAATGGCCCATTATCAATATAAATGAGATGAACTTTGCCCTCACAAAGGTAGACACAGTACTAGTATGAGAAGGTAAGAAATATCTCTAGTTGTTGGCTTTCCAATGGTAACCAACTTTACAAGAGAAAATAGGGGCTAGCAACAAGGTAACACTTGCATTTATGTGGCATCTTAGTGGATCCAAAAGCACTTTACAAGTAATTAAGTACTATTGAAATGTAGTCTGCTCTTCCAATGTAGGAAATGTAGATGTTTTTTGCATATAGCCAGATCCCACAACCACATCAGATATTCTGTTTTGACCTTCTATGATGTAGGGATTGGTGTAGTTATTGTCCCCTGCTCTTCAAAATAGTGAATGGGATCTTTTCTGGCACTCCAACAGTACCCCCCCTTAGTATGCAGGCTCGTCCGAGATCTTTTGTGTTAGCTTCTGGAATGGGACGTGGCTGTGGAGACTTAGTGATGAATGGGGAAGCCACATCTTGATGCATTCAGGGGAGAAAATATTTGTTTGAGAACTTCCATGTGTATCAACACAGAGCACCCAAGTCTTCTTCACATCACAGCATGTTGCAAAATAGAAATCCATTCACCGAGTAACATTCATCACCTCACAATGTCCCAGGCTCTGTAGGATGTAAATGTTGCAGCTCTGGAGCAATTTGTTAAAAAACGATGCACATTTACCAAGTGGCTTTTATATCCCTCTCGCAGTGTCCCAAAGCATCTTACAGCCTACAGAGTACTTCTTCAAGTCCAGCCACTATTTATAAGGTTGGAATCCTGGCAGCCAATTTGCACACAGCAAGCTCTCACCAACAGCAATGTGATAAAGATCAGATATCCTGATAATGTGGTGTTAGTCAAGAGATTAATATTGGTCAGGATATTGGGGAGAACTTCCTTGCTCATCTTTGAAATTGTGCCATGCAATTAGTGCTGTGTTAAAGGAGGAAGGGGTTAGGTGTTTGATTTATGGAAAGGCAGCCTCTTAAGTAACAGTCACGATGGGTTAGGAGTCATTCAACCCCACTTGAAATAAAAAAAATAGAGGGAGGAAGCCTTCAATTAGCACTTACTGGATTGTTGATAATAAACGTACAATATTAGTAACTCCAGGACACACCAATTAAGGGAGAAAAGCCTTTTGAACAGGCTGCTACAGCTTTGTTATTAGGGTGAGTTATGCACAATGGAACCCCCATCACCCCATTATGGAAAAGGCCTGAGAAACACTCAAAAAAACCTTGGGATATTCAGGAACAGGCACACAGGAGGCAGACTGGGAGTTTGTGTCACCCCAGGAGTTAGACAATGGAAGTCTCAACTGTGCAAATGAGCAGGAAACAAGGTTTATCTGGGCACTCTGTATTCCAATGGATTATTTTCTTTTGCACAATAGGAGGGAAATTAATTTTAATAAAAGATCTGTATCACTGTAGCATTTTCCCTTTATGAAGTGTCTGTAGAAAAAGATGCGCTGAACCAGTGACAAATGAGGTGTGAGATTGCTCACTGCTGTGTGACCCATTCAATTTAATACAAAATCATTTGAACAGTTAGCACTAACGAGATTCCCGTGGGAATTTCAAAATGTGGCACAAGGGTATCTCTCCTTAAATACAAGTTCTCACTAGTATAGGTATTTGCTTTTGTATGTCCCTGGGTTACTTTTCACATGATTTACTCACAGTGAGAAAGCGGATGTAACTTCATATAACCTATGGCTTCACAATCTGAAAGACCTGCATTTATATAGTACCTTTCAGAATAAACTTAAAGTGCTCTTCTAATTTGCAGTACTTTAGAAGCATTGTCACTGCTATAGTGTAGGAAATGTGGCAATGATTGTACAGCAAGGACCCACAAACAGCAAATGAAATAAATAAACTGATCATTATTGTGGACAGTTAAATGCTGGTCAGTGGGAGAACCCTCCACAGCCCTAATAAGAAGCCATGAATTTTATTTACCATCCATTCCTCGGGAAGGTAGTCAAGATCACAGTTAACAATTCAGCTCTGATAATGCAGCACTCCCTCTGTACCACAGTGGTGAATTATTGCAAACATGGCTTGATCTCATGACTTACCAACTCAGAGTTGAGAGTGCTACCAACTGATTAACGACTCAACAATAAACATATGATAATGCTCATGGTCCTTTTTTGGTGATCCATCAATGGACATGGTAGGCCAAAGGGAATATTTTTGCTCTATGACTGTGATTCTATAAATGCCTTGAAATGACACTCAAACTTACAATGTTTGTACGGATAAGCCAGGGTCACATGAAGTTAATGAAACATAGAATTCTTTTTAACCAGGAAAAATAGGAAGATCAAGAATAAGGAATTAAAGTTTTCTCTACTTTTTTTGGATGTGGACTTCGTAGGCTGAGCTAGCATTTAATTGCCCATAACAAGGACCATAGTTGCCCTTCAGGAAGTGGTGGTGAGCTGCCTTCTGGAACCGCTGCAGTCCTTGAGGTGTGGGCACACCTACAATGCTGTTAGGGAGAGAGTTCCAGGATTCTGACCAAGCGATGGTGAAGGAACGGCGATATATTTCCAGCTCAGGACGGTGTATTTACTTATGGGATGTGAGCACTTCTGGCAAGACCAACAATTGGTGCCAATCCTTCATTTGAGATGGTGGTGTCAAACTGGAGTTTCAAAATGCTGCTATCCTTTGATAAAGGTACACTGAATAGGGGGCCCAAGGTTTCTCCCCAGTGAGAGTAAGGGAGCAGTGATATATTTGTAGGCCAGGGTGATGTGTGACTTGGAGGGGAACCAGACACTTCTCTTGCCCTTAAGGTAGTAGAGGTCATGGGTTTGGGATGTACTGTTGAAGAAACCTTTGTAAATTGTTGAAATGCATTTTGTAGATTGCAACTACGTTGCAACCATGGCAAAGGAAATGTTCACTTAAAGGCAATTATGGAATGGTGCAATATTTAATAGGAGTTAAGTCCACATTTTACTGGACATTCCTGGGATGAGGAGTTTGCCTATGAGGAGAAAGTAAGGGTGCCCTATACATACTGGAATTTAGAAAAATGAAAGGTAATCCTATTGAGAACACAAAATGGAGCAGGATTGACAGGCAGAATCCAAGACTGGTTTCTTCAGGCTAAACTTTCTACAACCTGAGTCTTAGAATAAGGGATTGGCTGTTTAGAGTCATACAGCACAGAAACAGGCTGTTCAACGCACCATGTCCATGTGGACCATCAAGTATGCATCTATACCAATCCCACAAGTCAGCACTTGGTCTGTAGCCTTCAATGCCTTGGCAACTCAAGTGCTCTTAAACATTGTGAGAGTACCTGCCTTCACCACCCTCTCATTCCAAACTCCAACCACTCTCTGGGAGAAAAAATTCTTCCTTATAACTCTCCTAAATCCCCTACTCCTCGCCTTAAACCTATGCCCTCTGATTATGGACCCTCTACCACCTTTAAGATTCAGTTAAAGAGAAATGTCTTTTCTCAGAAGGTTGTAGATCTTGGGATCTTTCTGAGAGTGGTGAATGTTCAGTCATAGAGTACATTCAGCGCTGAATTCAAGAGCTTTTTCACAAGGTTATGGGGAGAGAATGGGGAAAGGGGCAAGGATTACCCATGAGCCTCTTGAATAGTGAAGGCGGCTGATGGGACAATATGGCTCCTCTTTCTTATGTTCTAATCTAAGTAACAAAACAAACAAAGTTTCTATTAAGATTTCCTTTATTTTCTTTGCAGCTAGAATTTCTGTTCTGCTGATAAACCAGGGTGGGCCAGTACATTGCTCTGGGAGCAAAGTCCAAACAGGGACCTGGGCTCACAGGCCATGTTTCAAATGCTATTCCAGATGCAAAAAATGCAGGCAACAATGACACTAGGCTCTGTAACCAATACAGAGGCACGTTCCAGGCTTGGGGGATTAAGTAGAAAATGTGGATCAAGAAATACAAACAAATGTGAGGAGATGATCCCTGCTATTTCCATTTACACAGGAACTGGGGTCACACAAACTGGCTGCAAAACTCAAGGATAAAAGGATTAGAGCAACTGATTTTCCCCAGACTTGAGGGAAACATCTGGTCACTATAACCGATGCTTTTCAACTTAATGACGAGGAGGCTGATGTTAGCAAATGGCTAGCTATTCCTGCTAATGTTTTTCTTCTCATTTATACTAGTCCCTGATAGAATAAATAAATGTGGTTATGACACGCATTTCCTGTGTCACACTTCATGCAATATCTTCCCCATCACATGTTGATAAAGTTATTGTTATTAAACCATGTACCCTCTGACGCACTCCAGGAGATCTAATGAGATTTAAAACCTTGCTTGTAACACATACTTTCCCGTTAAGCAACACCCTTAGTTCTTGTGACAGTTTTGTCATTGCATTTTCTTGCTAAGACCCCCTACAGTTACAACCAACATGCGCTCTAATTCACAAGAAGCTGCGTCAGAAGAAACCTGCTTTATATCTCTGGGGAGAGGTGGGGGGAAAGAACATGCACACGGTTGTTCAATAGCCAGTGAAACCTGGCCTCTGGTGTTCTGCACACAAGTCTGAGATTCAAATTCAAGCACCCTTGCTCTCGCTTGTGGTGTCAATGCCATGCTGCTTATATGAAATGAGCTCTTTAACATACATAATGTCCCACCGAGTCTTTGTCATCGCACTTCCTCTTCTTGCCTTCAGTGGTGTAGTCGAGGGAGCCTCTGTGCTTGTCTTCAGCACGCAGGCTGTCGGACGGAGACACAGATTTGCTCTGGGGAAACACAAGGACATTGAAATGCGTTAATCGTCTGAGCACCGTCCCTAGTTTCTGCTTCCTCTCATCAAATATGCATCCCAGACAGCCCAGGGCATCACCTAAATCCCCAGAGTCTCTCGTGGCTTTTTAGAGCAAGACCTGGCAGTTTGGTGAAAATAGACCTCAAGAGTCTAGCTAAGAATGTTTTTAAGGAAACCTACTGTGCACAGGCACCATAAAGAACAGTACCTATTATAGCTTGGTTGGTGAGTAGGTGTAAACTACCAACACTGTAACACCGTTTCATAATCAATCCCCACTCTTGTTTGTGTTTATATTCAGTCCAGCCACTGTGGATGGTCCTGACCATCAGTATTATTCCTCGGTATTAGTATATCGGATGACCTGTCCTGGGTCCAGCAGATAGATGCAATCACGAAGAAGGCATGACAGTACCTCTGCTTTCTTAGAAGCCAAAACAGATTTAACATCCCACCAAGTACTTTAACTCCTACAGATGCACAGGTGAAAGTATCCTGACTGGTTGCACTGTGGCCTGGTACGGCAATTCCAATGCATAGAAACGCAAGGGGCTGCAGAAAGTTGTGGTCACAGCCTGGTCCATCGCAGACACAGCCCCCCCCACCATTGACAGCATCTATAGGAGACACTGCCTCAAGAAAGTGGCATCTATCATCAAAGATCCCCACCATCCAAGTCATGCCCTCTTCTTGCTGCTACTGTTGGGCGGGAGGTACAGAAGCCTGAAGTCCCACACCACCAGGTTCAGGACAGCTACTTTCCTACAACCATCAGGTTCTTGAACTGACTTGCATGACCCTAACCCCACCTCAGCAATGGAATACTACAGACCACCATGGACTTGTCTTCGATTGTGTCTTTGTTTTTTCTTCCACATTAAGGTCTTGCTTTTGTACAGTCTTTTTATCACTGTATGGTATAATTTATATATCATTTTTATCCTGTGTGTTGTCTGTACCTACATGTCTGCGATGCTGCTACAAGTTTTTCATTGTACCTGTACCTTACCGTGCTAGTGCACATGACAATAAAATGACTTAACTTGACTATTAAGTGAACCAAACACCTTAGTTTAAACATAGAACACTACAGCACAGTACAGGCCCTTCGGCCCACAATGCCCAATGTTGCATGAGACTGCAGGGTCAAAGACTTCGAAACTACCAGCAGTTCAATCAGTTTTTTAAAATTCCTTCATCCTTTGCAAATGGGCCCAGTTGGCAAGTCAACCATATGTTGTCCATCATTAGTTGTCTTCAGTTAGTGCCTCCTTGAACCAATGGTAGCAGTTTACATGGCTTGCTGGAGAGCAGCTAAAGTATGTCTCTAACAAGCTTGACAAGAGACTGCAGGTGCTCAAATCTGGAGCAAAAAAAAAAGCTGCTGGAGAAACTCAGCGGGTCAAGTAGCATCTGTGAAGAGAAATGGACGGTCAACATTTCAGGTCAAGAGCCTTCACCCAGACCAGATGAAAGGTCTTGACCCGAAATGTCGACGGTTCGCTTCCCTCTACAGATGCTGCCTAATCTACTGAGTTTCTCCAGCAGCTCATTTTTTAGTCAAGCTTGTTAGTGTGGGTGGAGAGACACCATAGGAAGAGAGAACCAGTTAGATTTTTGTGTTATCTCCAACATATAGTCCTTATTTCCAGGTAGTTTTAAACTGAATTAAGTTCTCAAAATGCCGTGGTAGGATTTGGCCATGGGATCCCAGAATTATTCATATATTGGCGGACAAGTCCAATGATATGAGCATCAGATAGCATCAGGTGTGGCTCATTTGGTACCTTACTTATCTCTGAGTTGCAAGGTTGTGGGTTCAAATCCTGCTCCAGGGACTCAGGCACACAAACCTAGACTGACACCCCTGTGTGGCACTCATTCACTGTTGTAGTTTTGGAGGTGATGACTCTTGGATGAGACATTAAACCAAGGGCCTGTTTGCCCTTGCAGATCCTCCAGTGTTTCTCTCTCAATCACAACAAATGTCACTGTGATGCTCTTTGTGGGAACTTGCTGTGCAAAGACAGTTCTGCTTCTGACTTTACAATTCAAATAGTGCTTCATTGGTTCTACAGTGCTTTGGACAATGTGAACATGAGAATAAATGCAGGATTCAGCTCATATATTGGGAAGCTCTGGGAATAAAGATTATCAATTGGACAATCTACATTGGGGGATTGAAGATCATACATATAAGGACCGCAGAAGATTATAAATTTGGGGTCTTTAGGGATGAAGAATATATATTGGGAGATTGGGATTGGGGTCAGAGACCATAGATTCTTGGAGTGGCTGAGGGTGAAGAATATATATTGGAGGGCTCTGAGAATTAATACTACTTATTTGAAAGAGCTGGGATGAGGTTAATAAGACAGGGGAGGTGGAAATGTTATATTTGGGAGCTGAAAGTAAACATGTGGGCTGAAAATGAAATATTATGTGCTAGGGAAGAAGATTATATATCAAAGGTCTTCAGGGATGATTATATAAATCACTGGAAATGAAAGTTATATATTGGTAGACTGGAAATGAGGATCATATATTTGGGGTAGGAAATTTAAATATAATCTTAATCTCCAGAGAAACCTATATGTCAGATGACTCTGGATACGATTGTATATGTAGAGTGTGTGGTTCAATCTATTAGAATTATCAACACGGGGAAATGAGGATGGAGATTTGTTTTAATTGTTTCAGCATGAGTGATTATAGTAACTAGGATTATTTGGCATGTTGACTCTAATTCACTAAATGAAGAACAAACTTCAGGATTGGATAATAGATGAAGGTAAAGGAGCAGCTTGTTGATGAAAATACCCTTCAGCTGTAACCTTGATTGTGCTTTGTTGTAATATTCTTCCTTGGCTTAAATCTCTTCCTTCATCACCTAAACACAACAAGCCAGTCCTTTCAAATAAAATCCCTCCAGTAAAAGTGTACCAAGTGAACTAATCAAACACACTTAAGCACAGCCACCTGGATTAATTCAGCCAAATACCGGATCTTTTGAAGCCACTGGTCACTCTGACCTCCTGGTGGCCTCTCTTATCAAGTTGCAATGTTTCCAAAACTCACTTAAACAAGACTGAGGGAAATGCATGGGAACTCATCACGTGTGAACGCACAAAGCTGCTTCTATGTCCTGGAGCCACACACACCTCTGTGTTGGCTGAGAACAAATGAGGCATTACGGTGAAGGGGGAGGAAACCTCATCTGACAGGGAGGTATGCCTTCTCTGCTCCTTAACTATCGATAACCTCTTAATTTGCTTACTTAGGCCCATCCAGCGCCTGCACTGCTGTTTGTTTACTCAGCTAGCTCATTGGGTTTTGCACCTTATTTTGAGCTCAACACTGGAGCCTTTAAAGGCAGAGACATGTAATTCTCCCTGCCTATCAAGAGCCGATGTTGAGTCACGTTAAAAAAAAAGGCACATTATCAGGGCCAGAGTGAGATGTAGGATTGTTCTGATCATAAGGGTGGGGGGAGTTTCCCGCACTCTTTTCTTATGTGAAATTGGCCCAGGATATCATCTTTCAGAAGGCGCTATGGTTTTGGGGAGAGTTGCAACCTTTACATAAGAAATCCCTGCCTTTATCCCACATCACTGATGACCCAAACTGCTTTAAAGGCAATCTTATATTTTCAAAAGGTGATTACTGTCGTAATGAAGGAAACACAGAAGTCAATTTACACACAGCAAGCTCCCCCAAAAGTAACGAGATAGAAGGCCAAATAAAGTTTTTAGTGAGCTTTGGTGAGTTTTTTTTAGTGACATTGATTGAGCAATACATAATGCCCAGGGTGTCAGAGTCATTCCACAGCTCTTCTTTGAAGTTGTATCATTGGATCCTCTCCAGCCACTTGAGAGATCAGATGGGGGCTCTGCTTACAGTCTCATCTGAAGATATGGTATCTCAAACAGTTCAGAAGAGAGTTGAACCCACAATATTCCTACACAAAAGCAAAAGTACTACCTAATATGCTGTGGCATGGACCAACCTTTGGATGGATCAACCTGTTATGGCCAATAAATTCATTGTCAAGCTCTTTGGTGCCTGACACAACTTCCACAACTCATGGCAATGCCAATGCTTCAGCTATTGGGGTCCATCTCCACGACTGAACCATGCAAAACAAATGGATGGAATGTATTGCTTTTTGTTTAGTACAAGTAATGCAGACCCTGGAAAGTCAAAACATTTGATCACTGGGGGGGCGCAACTGGGTTTCAAAAAGGAATCCGCAGGGATTCCCCTCAATCAGGATTGTTAATTTTAATCAAGAGTGGAGATGAGGCTGGCCTCAGGTAAGGCTATTATCTTGCCTGACATTTGAATACTGTGGCTCAATGTTACCTTTGGAAGTCATCCTTGGCTATGGTCACCCACTTTAAGAAGGTAGGAAGAGAAAAAATCCTAATACCATAAAGCCACAGCCATATTACCAACTGGATGCTTTTTACCCCCCAAAGAGCTAGCAGAGAGTCCTTGGGCTGAATGGCCTCCTCCATTATGCAAGGCAAGGAGACTTCTTTGGAACCAGTTTCTTCGTTAGCATGATCTGGTCAAGTAAAATGTTGTTTGGTTGCATCAGTTGCTGTGTGAAAAGTGTCTTACCCAGACTGCGAAGTGGAAAGCCTCTCTCTAAACCACAGGCATGTTATACATTTTGGCCATCACACATTCCATCAAGATTTCCAATTCAGATTAAAAAACAAAACACGTGTTGTTCATCATTTTTCTCATCTCACAGCAGGCTGCTCACCATCTGACAATGTAAACCAGACTTGGCACTGGATGCAACCTGTAAATATTTATGTCAACATAATTAAGTGACTACTCACTGTCCCTGCTCCACCATGGCTTCAGAGTGAAGCCAAAGGGTCAGAAAGCACTGGAGTAACATTACAACAATGTATTAACTGCTTGTCATAGTTACTAACTCATAAACAATTTGGGAAATTGGTGCAGTAAAGGAGAATTGCCTGGTGTTCCAACTCGCTGCAAAACAGCTGGGTGATTTCTGCCTTCCCATCCTGGGGCTCTTGAAAGATTCTGAATCACAATTACCAGGCAAATCTTAGGTTCGGTCTTGGCTCCTGTGCTGTGTTTTTGGATGTCATTTAGAGGCTAAAGATTGTTTTAGCAGCCCTGGAGAAAGGAAGGGACCAGCTAGAGGACTTTCAGCTCCAAACCAGAGGCAATGCAGCCTGCCTAGGGTACTGGTTTCTCCAGAGCTGACTCAAACTGCCTGAACTATTTATAGTGCTTCTATCCTGCTCAAGATCTGTACAGACTACAAGAGTGAACCGGGACATTTCTTCATCTGTACCCCAAAAGCAGTCTGCAAGCTCCCAGTTGCCTGTCACTTTAATTCTTCAGCCCACTCCTACTCTGAGTTCTCTGCCTTTGGTCCCCAATACTGTTCCAATAAAAGTCAAGCTAAGCTCATTTTCCGCCTGGGCACATTGCAGCCTTCTGGACTCGACACTGATTCAACACTTTCAAGTTACCAGCCACTCCAGTCACCATCTCATATTTCCAACGATCAGCTTACTTTCCTCCACCCTCCTCTGAGATGTCAGGACTCATTTGTCTCCTGCTTTATGCACCTCCCACAGACATCGCTTCAACTTCCACCCCCCTCCTTTCCTTCCCTCATCTGGCACTGCTGCCACGTATCATCTCAGCTCCTCTGTCACCACCATATCAGGGATTTAGTTCCCTCCACCCTCCACCTCTTCCCACCCCTTATCCCGACCTTTCTCTGCAACTTAAAATCCATTTCATTTTCTAACTTTACCAGCTCTGATGAAGGGGCATTGAGCTGATGAACAGCACCTCATTTTCTGTCATGGAACCTTACAGCCTAACGGCATGAATATTGAATTCTCCCACTTTAGGTAATCCTCACCCCTTCCCCACAACCAACCACCCCCAACCATGATTTGCCTCTTCTTCCCTTTCCTAGCCTCTTTTAATTTTCTTTTGTCTCCTTACCTTTAACCCATCCCCCAGTGGATCTGCTCTCCCCTCCTCCCCTACACCTGCCTATCACTATCTCTCACCTGCGTCTACCTATCACCACCTTGTGCCCACCCCGTCTCCCCTCTTTCGTCCACCTATCACTGCTCTGCTTTTCCCTCCTATAGATTGGACTTCCCCTCCAGCTTTTCTCCACAGATGCTGCCTGGCCTGCAGAGTTCCTCCAGCATAACTGTGATTTTCATCCAGATTCCAGCATCTGCAGTCCTTTGTTTCTCATTGAGCTGAAGTGTTAACTTTTTCTCTCTCAATAGACACTGCCTGACCTGCTGAACATTTTCCACAACTTTGCTTTTAATCCTTGTTGATTCTGCTTGTGGGGGGGGGGGGGGGGGGGGGGGGGGGGGGGGGGGGGGGGGGGGGGGGGGGGGGTGGGGGGGGGGGGGGGGGGGGGGTGGGGGGGGGGGGGGGGGGGGGGCGGGGGGGTGGGGTGGGACGGAGTGGTGGGAACCACACCATCAGTGACATGTGCGTCACAACCTTTGACCTCATACATCAAGGTATCTGACAGCAGGAATAGGCTTGTGATACTCACAGAAGAATAATGACAAATTCCAACAGTGCACTGAATTACCAACAGGCGGAAAAAAAAGGAATGAAAGAAAATCTAAGAGCAGAGAAAACTCTGAGGTTTTCCCCAATGTCCTTTCCACCTTACATCAGATGTTGAGGAGCTATGGTTGGTGTCATCATGGAGCCTACATTTATACCTAATGTTTCCACACACTGGGGAAGTTCTGCTGAAACAGTGGCTGAATTTATCCCACTTTTGTACACAGGGGAGCACATTCTCAAACCATCACTTCACCAAACCCAGGGAGGCACAGCACTTAGAACCCTCTTGTTGTCTATCACTTCTCAAGGTGTATCAAACTCTCTAATGAGCCATGAAGAGAGCTCAAAATTCAGAGCTCTTAAACTAATGCACTCACGGCAATAATGAAAAGTTGGATTTTGAGGGAATTGGTTTGGTGGAGTTAAGGAGAATTCTCAATTTCAGAGTAAAACCAGCAACAAACTCAACAGACTATTGCAACACACAGAAAATGCTGGAGGAACTCAGCAGGACAGGCAGCATCTATGGAGGGAAATGAACAGTCGACGTTTCAGGTCGAGACCCTTCATTGGAACTAATCACAATTTACCTCCTGTGTCAACAGACTATCATTCCCTTTGTTCTCTTCACCCCTTCCAATTCCCTTCAACTTAAAACATACTTGCTTTCTAACTTTTCCTGATTCTTATGAAAAGTCATCAACCTGAAACATTAACTTTGTTTCCCTCTCCATAGATGCTTCCTGACCTGGTGAGTACTTCTAGCATTTTCTGTTTTACTAACTACTTCCTGAACGCGAGTCTTCCCACACCCAAGAAGTATGGTTCAGGCCATGGTGACACTGCTTCAAACACTGAGATGGCATGATCACATAGCAAGTCATACTTCCAACCATCATTAGCATTGATGGTGAGCACTGTAAGTGTGCAACTATCATTTCACTCAGCAATAGCAGAGCCATACTGACGTTATTCATCATTCCTCTTACACTTGGGCAGCACAGTGGTGCAGTCAGTAGACCTCACAACTTCAGCAACCTGGCTTCGATCCTGACCTCCAGTGCTGTGCAGTTGTACATTCCCACTATGATTGCGAGAAATTCCTCTGGCTGCTCCAGTTCTATCCCACATCCCAAATAAAAAACGTGCAGACTGATAATTTAATTGGCCACAACAATGTGGAGAGAGATTGTTCCATTAGAGAGGTCAACCAGTGTAAAAAACTTGGACAATCTGTCAACAGTATAGATGTTCTGCCATTTGGACAAATGTTAAAATACTCAATCATAAAACCTACACAATGAGCCAGAACATGATTATTTCATTGCCCATTAATTTACTTCCAATAATGGATTCAGCCCTAAGAGGCTTAAAATGTATTGGCATTATTTTGAGGAGTGACAGTGTGAAAGCCACTCCCACTTATTTTAATTCATCCACTGCCCCCCTCGATGATCCCAGATCAGTAAATGTAATGATACCATTCTTTATGGCTTTGTTTCAACATTATTTCAATTGAGCAACATCATGACCTCCAGTGCACCGAACTAGCTCCACAAATGTAATTGGTCCAGAAGATGAATTGGAATTTCCATGCCACCTATTCAAGACTGACAATACCATAGAACCATAGAACAATACAGCACAATACAGGCCCTACGGCCCACCATGTTGTGCCGCCCTTCAAACCACTCCTAAGACTATCTAACCCCTTCCTCACACATATCCCTCTATCTTAAATTCCTCCATATGCTCATCCAACAATCTCTTGAATTTGACCAATGTATCAGCCTCCACCACCACTCCAGGCAGCGCATCCCATGCACCAACCACTCTCTGGGTGAAAAACCTCCGTCTGACGTCTCCCTTGAACTTCCCACCCATTACCTTAAAGCTATGCCCTCTTGTACTGAGCATTGGTGCCCTGGGAAAGAGGCGCTGGCTGTCCACTCTATCTATTCCTCTAAATATTTTGTATACCTCTATCATGTCTCCCCTCATCCTCCTCTTCTCCAATGAGTAAAGCCCTAGCTCCTTTAGTGTCTCCTCATAATCCATACTCTCTAGTCCAGGCAGCATCCTGGTAAATCTCCTCTGCACCCTTTCCAACGCCTCCACATCCTTCCTATAATGAGGCGACCAGAACTGGACACAGTACTCTAAGTGTGGCCTAACCAGAGTTTTGTAAAGCTGCATCATTACTTTGCGGCTCTTAAACTCAATCCCACAATTTATGAAAGCTAACATCCCATAAGCCTTCTTAAGTACCCTATCCACCCGTGTGGCAACTTTCAGTGATCTGTGGATATGAACCCCCAGATCCCTCTGCTCCTCCACACTACCTAGAATCCTGCCATCTACCTTGTATTCCGCCTTGGAGTTTGTCCTTCCAAAGTATACCACCTCTGGACTGAACTCCATCTGCCACTTGTCAGCCCAGCTCTGCATCCTATCAATATCCCTCTGTAAGCTTCGACAGCCCTCCACACTATCCACAACACCACCGATCTTTGTGTCATCTGCAAAATTGCTAACCCATCCTTCCACCCCCTCATCCCAGTCATTAATAAATATCACAAAAAGTAGAGGTCCCAGAACTGATCCCTGTGGGACACCACTAGTCACAGCCCTCCAATCCGAATGCACTCCCTCCACCACAACCCTCTGCTTTCTACAGGCAAGCCAATTCTGAATCCACACGGCCAAGCCTCCCTGGATCCCTTGGCCTCCGACCTTCTGAAGAAGCCTACCATGCGGAACCTTGTCAAATGCCTTACTAAAATCCATGTAGACCACATCTACTGCACTACCCTCATCAATCTTCCTGGTCACCTCCTCAAATGACAGTGCGGCAAGATCTTCCCTTCACAAATCCATGCTGGTTGTCCCTAATCAGTCCATGATTCTCTAAATGCTCATAGATCCTATCTCTTAGAATCCTTTCTAGCAGCTTACCCACCACAGACATAAGGCTCACTGGTCTGTAATTCCCTGGACTATCCCTACTACCTTTTTTGAATAAGGGGACAACATTTGCCACCCTCCAATCCTCCGGTACCATCCCCGTTGACAACGAGGACTCAAAGATCCTAGCCAATGGTTCAGCAATCTCCTCCCTCGCCTCACGAAGCAGCCTGGGGAATATTCCATCAGGCCCGGGAACTTATCTGCTCTAATATTTTCTAACAGCTCCAACACATCCTCTCTCTTGATATCTACATACTCTAGAACATTACCCTTAACAACACTGTCCTCAGCATCATCAAGACCCCTCTCCTTGGTGAATACCAAGTGTAAAAGCGAGATATTTTTGATTCAACGTCTAGGATTGACAGAAGCATGGATTTGCCATCGGCAACAAACTGCTAATGCCTTGGGAGCCTCAGAAATGCCACACAACCATCGGCATTGCCAGGTTAAATTTGCTAAACACACAAAGGCACATCGTTGCCTGGATCTTCTGGTCTTTGGTGCATCCCTCAAGTTTATCTCACTTAGGCCACCAGCTGACAAGACCTCCCCCGGCAGCCAAACAGATTGGCACAATACAATGCAATCAAGGACGCTGGAGAAGTGAACTTTCCCGTAGCCCCAGCATTAATGTTGAGCCTTCAACAAACTCCTCTGGTTACTGGTGGAAGATTGGGGGGAGGGTCCAATTAAGAGTACTTGTCCATGACAAATGGCAGTAAATGCTGCCTTGTTCCCAGTTAGCATCCATCACTTGACACAAAAATAATGCATACAGATTTCTGTATCTCAACCTGCCTTAAACTAGCACACCTACTGAATAAAATAACCTGAAATTGTGATTAAAATAGTATTGCATGTCAGAGCTTTTAAATAAATGGAGTGCTTCAAATCAAATCTCATTTTGACCTGAGTGCCAGAGTTGAAGTGTTCTCTCGCTGTGATGGATTACTCCTTAGTGAGGAGACCTATTGATAAGTGAGAAAAAGTCACAGCTTGCAATGCACATTGTGACCAACAGATCAGCATGGTTCGTGGCTGGCAGAGTGAAGATCATGGTCCCAGGCTCCACACAGCCTCCTGAGAGAGCTTGGAGATGGAATCCTTGATTCTTCTTGTGATCTCCTGCATTCAGTGTGGAAGACTTAACTAACCATCTTCATCAGCCTTGTCATGAAAATCTGTAGTGATCTCAGCCATGGTAATAGCACAGCAATTAGTTTGGGTATCTTTCGATTGGAAGGAAAAGTAGGCTAGAGTTCTGATTTCTGGTTGATCTCTGATCCTGTTGGATGCAGACGGAGGCAGTGGCTTCCTTGTTAAGTGGAAAACCTCCTAATGCAGCCAGTGCAGGCACACACATGAATAATGGTCACTTGGATGAGATAGTGCCCACCCAGCATGTTTAAGCATACCTTGGAAAGTGGTCAACCCTGCTGGAAGAACTGAAAATTAACCATGACACAACAACCTCTAAAAGCTGTTATAATTCACCATGGCCATCCAAGCTTGGAGTCTTTTTTAGTTGGGAAAGAAACCAACAAATCTTCTTTTCAGCCAATTAAATCCGATTTCTTCGACACCAACAAGAGGAAGGGTTGGTTATATGAACTGATTTGAATTTAACTAGACTGTCTGGCAGTCCTTAACTGAATTTATTGAAGGTTTAGAAGGTTGTGGGCCAAAGGCTGGCAAATGGGACTAGCTTGGATGGGCATCTTGGTAAGTATGGATCAGTTGGGCTGAAGGGCCTGTTTCCACGCTGCATGACTCTATGACAATAACAAGATAATCCTGACTTTATGCGACAGTGTAAAAAGGGTTATAAGATAAGAGATAAAATATCTTTATTAGTCACATGTACATCGAAACACACAGTGAAATGCATCTTTTGCATAGAGTGTTCTGGGGGCAGCCCACAAGTGTCACCACGTTTCCGGCACCAACGTAAGCATGCCCACAGCTTCCTAACCCGTACGTCTTTGGAACGTGGGAGGAAACTGGAGCACCCGGAGGAAACCCACGCAGACACGGGGAGAACGTACAAACTCTTTACAGGCAGTGACCAGAATTGAACCCGGGTTGCTGGTGCTCTAGCCGCTACACTACCGTGCCTGCGAGTATGCGTCCACTTACAATTTCTCTGATGTATTCTTTCCACCAAAGTTAATGGAAGTAAAAGTCAGGAGGGAGGGAACAAAGGCGAGGATTTGGTGTCTCGCAGTTTATATCGTCACCCAGAGTTAAAATGAACCCCGTTAACTCCATGCTGGGTGCCAGCTCCATTTCCCAAACTGCATTGATTCTCCTCACTTGCAGAGGAAGCCACGAGTACGTTGTCGCCTGTGAAAAGTGACAGACAGCGGCATCTTCAGGGCAAAAAGGCAGAAGCAAAAGAAACAGGCAAGCAGCATGTCGCTCCTGCGCCACATTGCATGGGCTTCGCCTGGCACCTGCACTCACAGTGAACGGAAGTACCGTGCTGACAAATGGCAGCACGGAGCCCGTGGCGAAACCTCGGCAGGGCGGAAGAACTCGACTGCACTTCACTGCACCGTCCGACTCCAAAACCCCACTGCGTGGAAATGCTTCAAGAGTTTGTTCCCGCCTATTTACAGGCAGGAGTGATTTATTATCTGCTCCTGAGCAGATGGCGGCGCGGCAGAGAGTCTCTCAGTGTTTCTTTACAGAGTGTTTCTCCCATCTGCTGCATCAGAAACTTTCGAAGGCACAGCTGCCAGAATTAATGAATTTTAAATGATCATTGCTCGTTGTAAAAGCTACACTCGTTACTGGTGGTGGGGGGGAGCGTTGGTTGGCGAAACGAGATTGCCACAGTGAGGATATTAATCCTTGCACTTTTGAATGTCTCTGATAACAGTTTGGGGCTGGATTATAATCAATGAATGTTTCTTTTTGCTGCAAGGATTATCCTTACTGTCTCCTGGCCTGAAGACAATAGGCTTTCTCCAATTATAGATTAAGCTATTTCATTCAAACAATGGCAAATTAATGGATAATTTTGGCTACTGATGTCTCGCTGGGACATCATGCAACATCTCCAATGGACAACAATTTGACCATGGGGCACCATTGAAAGGGGCTCCTGTCCTAATTTCCAATTGCACTGGTCACTGGATGCCTGATCCTTGATTTTTCTCTGCCTTTCCTTGACCCACAGGGGACAAGGCTTTGGAGGACTCAGTAATGGTTCAGTATTTATACATCAAGCAGTGCCTTTGCTTGTTGTGCCACTGGAGATCAGTGGCTGCTTGATAACTGAATTAGACAGTGCAGTGAAGATACAAGATGTGTATTTTCCAGGGGCTGTCAACTGATATAGTTGAAATTCATTTACATTTATTCTTTTTTTCAGCTGCTTCCACTCTTTCCTCCCTCCGAAGGCACTGATCCCTCCTGGCATCCATTCCAGCTTTCTAGGATCTCAGCCAAGTCGAATTATATATGTACAAGCCTCAACAGTGACCATCTCTTGCTTAAGTTAGCAAGTAAGGATAGTTTCACAACTCAATTCCCACCAGTGCTGATGTGAACCAATATCCATCCCTCCCCGCTCAACAACCAAAGGATGTGAATCGGGTTCATTTTGCTGATAAAGCTTACTTTAATCCATTGAGTGCTTTGAGCTGTCTAGCACACCAGAGTAAACTGGCTTGTTAAATAATCTTTGACTTGAGCAGGTTAGAGATCAAAGTTCAAAGTGCACGTCTCTCCAGGATGGCTCCAGTCACAAATTTTATTCAGCACTTGTAAATATAACTTGATTTGCTGTTGGAACATTGAGGTTTGTTCACACTGGCCAATCTTCTCCGTCCAACTGTGAACGAATGAAGTAATGCTGGCTTCAATAGGTTCTGCGCTGTACAACAGATTGGAATGTGTGAGTGTTTTAGACTCATTCTTTAATCATTTGGTCTCCGTACTTATTAACTCTTTGGTTACTGTTGACAGAGATTGGAAAACTAAGCCTGTATTAATCATCGGGTTGGGATATATGGATTTTAAAGTTATTCTGTTATTGTTTTTATACCCTGTACTACCTCAATGCACTGTGAATGAATTGATCTGTACAAACAGTATGCAAGACAAGTTTTTCACTGTACCTCAGTACAAGTGACAATAATAAACCAATACCAATTATATCAATATTATTGCATCATGCATTCTGGAGAGGGTTGGCCGAGTTTACTGTGAGAATAGGAGCAGAAGTAAGGCAACACAGAGGACAAGAAGGGGGAAAATAATCTTTGTTTTCAACTTGGAAAAAGGAAAATAAAATTCACCTGCCATGGTCCCACACTTTCTACATCATTTGATTTTCATAAAAGAAAATCAATACCAAAGGAAGATAGTGGACTTCGAGGTCCAAGGATGGAAATTTTCACTCCTGGCCCCCTTGATGCAAAGGACATTGGACATCTACAGAGGTGAGAAATGTTGAGCAAAGGCCATAATGAGAGAGTGGGGAATTTCGGGACAGGTCAAGATGGGTGGCCCCTTAAGTGTCCATGAGGACGATTTTGAGAAGATTGAAAAGCTGGAGAAAGCCTCAAGCTTGCACACCTTGACTGATGTGACTCTTTGACTTCAATTTTCCTTCTCTACCCAATCCCAAACCCTGTCCCTCTTGTATTCTTAAAACCAATAGATCATGGCCTTGAATTTATTCAACATTTTACCATCCGCAGTTCTATCATAGAAAATTCTAAAGATTCACAATCTTCTGGACAGAAGAAATACCTTCTCATCTCTATCTTTAATGGGCTAAACCTGTGCTACATCCCCTGAGGGGGAAGCAACCTCTCAGTATCTACCCTATCAAGACCCTCAGAATCTTATATTTCAATGAGATCACTACTCATTTTTATATGAGAACATAGGCCTATTCTGTTCAATCCTCTCGTTTTAGAAAACTAGGAATCAAAATAGTGAACCTTTGCTACACTACCTCTCAGGAAAGTATACCTCTTTCATTAACGAAGGATAAGTGTGTTCCTGTGCGGTGCAAGAGCATGTAACCCACCTCCTTCAGTGGTAGGACAGCCCCTGCCAAGATGTGTCCTAAGTAGCTCCATATAGAACACTGTTGTATAGACTGCTCAAGTGCACAGTGAGATAAAGTCCAATAGTTGTCGTAAGGTCTACGTCTATGTGTAGGAGGTCTCCAACCTGACTGAAACACATCGGTTCTGCACAGCAAGGAGCGGTCTATGACCACGCGTGGCTGCCTGGCAGACTGACTGGTCCCTGAGGGACGCCCTGAAGCACCCCTCACTAACGGATGACAAGGATGGTTGAGATCAAATGCCTCTCCCACCATTTCCATTATGGATTGGGAATACGAATCCCTCATAATGTCCTCCCTCACTTTGGTTCCAATAGAAATTGCAGCTTTTTGCACCTGTTTTTGGTTCGTTAAACATTGTCAAAATTAGCAATATGGGCTCACAGTCAACAAAATTGCAAAAAAAGGTTTGCAACAGTGTTAGGGGTCTTAAATTCAGAAAGGAATGTGAAGATGATATCTGACTGGCTCCCGGCAGGGTTACATTCACTTCAGAGTAACTGCCCACTTATTGCTGTGCAGCATGTGGAAGAGAACATTGGCTTTTTAATGGCACCACTCCCCATGGCAACCAGATTGCAGCAAGAGGCATTCTGACTGCCACTGAGGAGAGAGAAGCTGCAGGGGAGCAGGAGAAAGCTCCCAGATGACATAAGTGCTCGGTATTGAGATACATGCCAGGAGACTGTTTCTGTGTGACAGCAAAGAGGGAAATGGGGCGCAGGAGACCTGTCAGAGCCAGCACAAGGGCCCAAGAGGAAGTGGCTTGAATAAATTCCTCGAGTGAGAATTCCCACACAATGGAGCAACCCCACAAAAAATTTCATGATCTCACAAGATGTGTCAAGGTAAACTGAAGACTATTAAAAATACCACTCACTTGCCCATACATACAGAACTGACCTTAACTGTTAATCTATCTGCAACCCCCCCCCCCCCACACATACCCACCCTCACCTGCACCACACCCCGTCCTCATCCCACACCATCCACCACTTACACAGTGACACACTTCCAAAAGTCTCCTCCAAATGAAAGGTGATTTAATATCCTTTATCTTCACCACCTGTGCTAAAGCAATGAGGAACAGGGGGGAGGCCATTCACACAGGAGGGGGCTTCCGTCTCAAATTCAGCACCTCACCAGAATGGTGGAGGTTGTCCTCCTCCTGATAGGCAGAAAGGCCAGCAAAGTGCAACCTACCTCATCAATCCTAGGAACTTTGAATCTGTTAGCTCTGCGCATTAACAATGCCTTATTGTGATTAGATCTCCTTGATCTGCAGTAGACAACATTAGTACCCCGTGTGCAAGCTTATGAGTGCAACCACGTTGCTTCCTGTCTTGGCAGAGAGGCTCCTTGTTCCCCTCACCAGAACAGCATGAATCAGGGGAGGAGGAGCAAGGCGATGATGGAGGATGAGGAGGGGTGTGAAGATGAGGATCAAAGTGCATCATTGTTCCTGACCCTCTACACCACTGCCTCAGAGACTTGACACCCCCACCCTAAGGGAAATGCAGGTTAGATTTGAGGGATGTGTGTCACAGAGATGATGCCAGATACTGGCTGGCAGGTGGGGCAAGTGGGAACAACAATCACATCCAAATTGCCCCACAGAACTTAGGTTAGGACGACAATTGAGATGTTTTGATGACAAGGCTAACATGGATGCACAAGATGCACACTGTTAGGCTTCCTTCACTGAATGCAGGAGATGCCAAAGAATACTGTGTATTCTATATCTGTGCTCTCACAGGTACTTGTACAGCATGATCTCCACTATGGAGATGATACACACCTTCCTTGAAAGACCTTTTCAGCATGGACCAGTTGGGCCGAAGGGCCTGTTTCCGTGCTGCATAACTCAACGACCTCTGTGACGAATCTATCAGTGCAGATGCCATGGAGGTACAGATGGAGGTCATACAATGTCTTTTAACCTCTCTGCAGTCTCACCCTGACCTTGATAGAGGTCCAGACTTTGCCATATGGGGGCAACTTGAAACTTCTCAGGAACAGTTGTATGCCACCAGGGAGCAGCTTGATGTCCTTATTGAGCAGAGCGATGCCACAAGAGATCGCTAAACCTCACTGAGCAACAAGAATAAATTATTGAAAATTTACTTACAACAGAGGAGGCCATTTGGTCTATTATGCTTGTGCAAGTCAAGAAGAAAGCTACTCAATCTAATCACCTTCCAGCATTCAGTCAGTGCAGTTCGTGACTCTCCAAGAAAACATACAAATATTTTTTTAAATGGGATGAAGATGTCTGCCTCTACCGCACCTTCAAGGATGAGCTCCAGACCCCTACTGTTTCACGCAGAGAGTGGTGAGTATATGGAACGAGCTGCCAGAGGAAGTGGTTGAGGCAGGTAAAATAACAACACTTGAAAGACATTTGGACGGGTACATGCATAGGACAAGTTTAGAAGGATATGGGCCATCTGCAGGCAAATGGGACAAGCTTAGATGGGTAACTTGGTCAGCATGGACAAGTTGGGCTGAAGGGTCTGTTTCCATGCTATATGACTCTATCACTCTGGTTCAAAAGTAATTCCTCAACCACTCTCTAATCCTTCCACCAATACTTTAAGTCTGCGCCTGGTGGTCTTTGACACCTCTGCTAAGGAAAATAGGACCTTCTTACTTACCCTGTGCTGGCTCCTCATAGAACATTACAGCACAGTACAGGCCCTTTGGCCCACGATGTTGTGCTGACATTTTATCCTGCTCTGATATCTATCTAACCTTTCCCTCCCACATAGCCCTTCCATTTCTCCATCATTCATGTGGCTATCTAACAGTCTGTTAAATATCCCTAATGTATCCACCCCCACAACCTCTGCCGGCAGTGCGTTCCACGCACCCACCACTCTCTGTGTAAAAAAACTTACCTCTGACATCCCCCTTATACCTTCCTCCATCACCTTGAAATTATGCCCTACCACCACCACCAGCACCACCACCCCGCCCACCACCCCCCCACCCCCCACACCCGTGTGAGCCATTTTCGCCCTGGGAAAAAAGCTCTGACTGTCCACTCGATCTATGCCTGTTATCATCTTGTACACCTCTATCAAGTCACCTCTCATCCTCATCCTCTCCAAAGAGAAAAGCCCTAGCTCACTCAACCTATCCTCATAAGACAAGATCCTCAGATTGCTGCTTTCAATGGACTGAGCAGCTCATGGTCCTACAGAAGAAAAGGGACATTGCATGAGTAGCGAGCTGCTCTGCACACAGGGGGACATTGCAAGGCAGCAGGCTGCTCCCCTGCGTCAGTGGGGAGATGCCATGAATGATCCGATTGCCCTTGCAGAGGGGCAATGATAATGGCACCCGGAAACTGGTCTCTCTACTGCAGGAGCACAGACATGTCCCAGTTGAACTCCCTTTTTATGCTGCTTCAAGCAGAGACGTGCATTTCCGTCAGTGGCATCATTAGGTCCATAGCCTGACCCCCAGAAAACGATGGCTATGCTAACATGGATCAGGACTGGATATGCCAAGTCCACTTATCTATTGGTATAATTTCACATCAAAACAATTCTACAATCTACTCCAGGTAAAAGATCTGGAATCATGTAGCATTCTAAAACAAAGTGCAATCCAATGCAATCTAACGTCTAAGCTCAAGGGTGATCAGGAGAAGGTGGTCCCACTGAAAAGGGTGCAAATCTGCCTTGAGACGAATGTCAGGCTGCTAATACTGATGGAACCTGTACAATTCAAGGTGAACTGGATAAGGTATTTGGTCAAGTGTAATGAAGTGGAAAAAGATGAATGTACCAATGGACTCAGGAACAATGTCAAATGCAAACGTAACCAACTTTGAAGAACAGCAATTGTCTGTAGCAACATTGCTTGAAACAATACACATCAAAAGCTGCAAACAATGTACCTTCTGATGACCTGCATGGAGTAGTTTTGGATGAAATTTCACATCAAATGGGCGGCACGGTAGCGTAGTGGTTAACGCAACACTATTACAGCGCCAGCAATCGGGGTTCGATTCCCATCGCTGTAAGGAGTTTGTACGTTCTCCAGTGTCTGCGTGGGTTTCCTCTGGGTGCTCCAGTTTCCTCCCACATTGCAAAGACGTATGGGTAGGTTAATTTGGGTTTAAATGAGCGGCACGGACTCATTGGTCTGGAAGGGCCTATTACCACGCTGTAAATAAAAACTTTTTTAAAAAATAAAAAAGAAATTAAATTAACTTAGAAATTCATATATGTCCTGCATTGCTTATGGGAAAGAAACGCTGGCCGTTGAGAATTTAAATTCACCAAATTAAATAATCTGGAATAAAGAGCTGGAATTGGTAAAGGTGGCCATGAATCTGTCGGATTGTAACCAAAACTCCTTCAGCAAGGCTGTCAGCCTTTCCCTGGTCTTTATGTGATTCCATACCCACTGATGTAGCTGACCCTTAGCTGCCCCCTGAAGTACCACAGCAAGCCAGCAAGTTCATGGGGCAAATAGGGATGGATAATAAATGCTAACCTCAACAATTTATGAACTAATTAAAAGAAAAACTAGCATGTACCCACAGTTCCCTCAGCAATCACCAACTGTGAAGAAAAGATGGATTTTGGATCCAAGTGTTGTGTGTTTTAAGTTAACAGCACCAGACTGTACTTGTTACAGTACTTGTACAACTATTTTAGATGTTTTAATGCATATTAATCAAATATAACACACATGGCAAGTGATTTCTGCTATCTGCCAGTATAATTAAAAATGTATATCCTTTGTTTCTGGGGGATGGGAAATGCACACTTGCTTTTCCCACCAGTGAATCAGTTGGAGTGATTTCACCATTCTGTCCCTTCACCTCTTGACACTTCCACTTCAGTACTGAAGGACCCAACATCAAAATTAAGCCAAACTGTGAGCAGAGGAGCAGTGGAGCTCAAAGCTTTCAGGAAGTGGATCCATGGCCAAAAGTCCAAATCTTCTCACCAACCAGGAGGAGAATTCCAAAGAGCACCACAAGGACAGCTTGACCATCTCCTGCTTGGAGATTCCTTCTCCGATTACAATCCCAGTCAGAAATGGGATCTCCAGTCCCCCAGTGGTACCTCTTGCTACTTCATTCACATAGCCAGGTAGCCACCTCCTGTTGACCTTCAAGCCGGCTAGGTCAGGACACCAGCCTGGAATACCCAGCAGGATGGACCTTCCCCTGCATCATGGCAGCCAAACTACAACACCACACATCCCCACCACAAAACATCCCTAATTTGCCATCACTTTTGCTACCCTGGAGAGGGCTGGTGGCTCAGTGACATCATGACACTATCCTGCCTTTTTCTGTTGTGGAGTGACAATGAAAGAACAAGGTCTTTCTGGGTGACTTCCCAGGGAAGTGGTGATTCCACAGGTCCCCAAATGGCCACTACTTCTAGCCCAAACAGATTTAGGACAAGCAGGGTAACATAAACCACCAGAACTTCTAGATCAAAACTGGCAAGATCCCAGATACATCAACAGGTGCCATCAGACTCCAAAAACATCTCCCACAATAGGTCTGAGCTCTCCAACCACTCTGACATCAATCTGCTGGTGTTATAAGGTTCTCATCTAGGAATTGCTTGGATTTACACCATGGTTACCAGCTCTGGAATCTCCAGGAATTAAAGGTGCATCTTGCAACACCGTTGTGGCCAAGCCAGAAGAAATATCACAGATGCAGTTAAGAGGAAAAAAAGAAGTCATTTTGCCCTTAATCAATTACAAAAGTACAGGAGACTTCTCGGGACAGACTACCTGAGTGAATGGGTTTCAGACTGCCCGTCATGCTAATGAAAGCTCCCAAATGTGACCACAGTTGCAACCCTAATTCAGAGTAAGTCCTGCAAAGTAAATGAAGGACGAGGAACAGGAATCCCAAGGGCAACACTCAGGAGATAACCATCACATCCATTAATGTGTGAAGTGTAGGAAGTACTTTACATTCTTGCGAAAAGTATTTGCCTTCAACGCAAGGGAATTTTTATGGTCAATATTTTCTTTAAAATGCATCACCACAAAATAGAAGCAGCTTGCTAATTGATGGTACCACTGAATAGGCCTTGGGAAGAGATTCCTTATGTTTGGAATCTGTTGCAAATCACAAAACTTATGCCCTTGTTTGCTATAAGTAGCAAATAGGCAGAAATCTTCTCCAATCTTTTGTTAATATAGCCATGTCTCTACTGTTTAGTGTTAATGTTCCCCAAAAGAACACAATAAACTAAGGGCTTTCATTATTTTTTCCTCGACTCTTCTGTCTGTATACTACTGATAATAGACCCACAAGCAAGCAAAAATTGTTTAAGAAGGCCAGATTAACTTTGTTTTAAACCTATGTTTGTCTTACATCATTGCGGGCAAGCTATTGGAGAGGATTCTTAGGGACAGGATTTACAAACATTTGGAGGAGCATAGTCTTATTAGGGATAGTCAGCACGGCTTTGTGAGGGGCAGGTCGTGCCTCATGAGCCTAATTGAGTTTTTCGAGGAGGTGACAAAACAAATAGATGAAGGTAGAGCAGTGGATATGGTGTATATGGATTTTAGTAAAGCGTTTGACAAGGTTCTCCATGGTAGGCTCATCCAGAAAGTCATGAGGCATGGGATCCATGGAGACCTGGCTGCATGGATTCAGAATTGGCTTGTCCACAGAAGGCAGAGGGTGGTAGTTGATGGAGAATATTCTGCCTGGAAGTTGGTGACTAGTGGTGTTCTGCAGGGATCTGTTCTGGGACCCCTCCTCTTTGTGATTTTTATAAATGACTTGGATGAGGAAGTGGAGGGATGGGTTAGTAAGTTTGCGGATGACACGAAGGTTAGGGATGTTGTGGATAGTGTAGACGGTTGACGTGGGTTACAACAGGACACAGACAGGATGCAGAGTTGGACGGAGAAGTGGCAGATGGAGTTCAATCTGGAAAAGTGTGAAGTGATCCACTTTGAAGAAAGAACATGAAGGCAGAGTACAAGGTTAATGGCAGGATTCTCAGCAGTGTGCAAGAACAGAGGGACCTTGGGGTCCAAGTCCATGGATCCGTCAAAGTTGCCTTGCAAGTTGATAGGGTGGTAAAGAAGACGTATGGTGTGCTGGCCTTCATTAGCCGGGGAATTGAGTTCAAGAGCCGCGAGGTAATGTTGCAGCCCTATAAAACTCTGGTCAGACTACACTTAAAGTATTGTGTTCAGTTCTGGTCACCTCATTATAGGAAGGATGTGGAAGCTTTAGAGAGGTTTCAGAGGAGATTCACCAGGATGTTGCCGGGATGAGCGAACATGTCTTATGAGGAAAGGTTGAGCAAGCTAGGGCTTTTCTCTTTGGAGTGATGCAGGATGAGAGGCGATTTGATAGAGGTGTATAAAATTATGAGGGGCATAGAGAGAGAGGACAGCCAGTACCTTTTCCCCAGGGCAGTAACAGCAAATCCCAGAGGCCATCCATTTAAGGTCAAAGGAGGAATGTTCAGGGGAGATGTCAGAGGTAGGTTCTTTACACAGAGAGTGGTGGATGCTTGGAATGCACTGCCGTTGTAGAGGCTGATACAACAGGGGCATTTAAAAGGCTCTCAGATAGGCACGTGGAAGTAAGCAAAATGGAGGGATATGGGCTGTGCAGGAGGAAAGGGTTAGATTGAGCACGGAGGTGTTCATGTAGTTCAGCACAACATCATGGGCTGAAGGGCCTGTACTGTGCTGTACTGTTCTCTGTTCTAAATATAAATGTAAAGTCACAATGGACTAATTTTCTTCCTTCTACAATCAGATTTTGCTGATTGGGGACCACGGGCTTCTTTCGCTTCCCACATTCCTTTCCTGTCAGTCACAAGCCCGCCCTTACAGAGAAACAAAAAATCTGCTCTCTTCTTTCTCAGTTCCTTTTGACTTTACCACCAGACCAAAACATAGCTGGCTGTCGAAGGGAAGTGCTGAGTCACAGGGTTATTCTGACCAGTGCACCACTGGGGATTTAAACTGCTTTTTCTTGGCTAAGCCTGCTGGTATTAATGACCCAACAGAAAGTGTAAATTCAGTAATCCATGTTTGATGACTGAGTGTGAGAGAGTGTGCGTGCGCGAGTTTGTTCGCGAGAGAGTATGTGTGTGTGCATGTGAAACAGTTTGCGTGTGTGTAAGTGTGTGTGTGAGAGAGAGGGAGGGTGACATGTCAATGTATGTATAATTTGTGCATTATGTGCTTCTGCCTCAGTCTTTGTGTACATACAATAACTACATTCTAGTATGTGTGTGCACACGCGCATGTGCATTGTGCGGGGGTGGGGGTTGCGTGTGTGCATGTGTTTGATGTCAACAGAGCCAAGATTTATGGAAGTTTGGCATCAGCTTACCCGTGGAGTGATGCTTCGTCCGCACACCCTGCTGTGGGCATTGCAAAGGAATTTGACGAGATTAAAAATATTTTGAGCTGTGTCACATGAAAAAAGCAGCCAAGTGAAGCCTCCCATACACATCATCAGGGAAAAGCTCCCTTTCAATGCAGGCAGGGAGTTCTGCCGGAAGATAAGCACTCAACACAGAATAAAAGGTGGTCATGGGTGAATGTTGCTCTTTTCCACTATGTTTCTCTCCTTCCCCAGAGGGATTTTTTTTGTTGGAATACCATAACTCTCACTAATGTGGCATTTCTTTAGGCATGGTTGCAAGCAGACTATTTGACAAAGGAAAACATCACAATCCAATTCCTTCCTCAGCCAATGACAGCACATACTCAGCCTCAGTGTGATGAATACATGTATCAGGAGAACACTTGGACAAACAGGTTTTCCCATCCAACTAAACAGCTTAGCCGAGAGTCAAGGAGCGAGGAGGAGGAAGAAGAAAACCCTGATTTTCCTATTCTGTAGCCCTTGGGAACTGGGTCCATTTGAGAGTCTTTACCGTTACCTTGGATAGGTTCAGCTGAACCTCCACAAAGAGGGATTCAAACTAGGGACCCTCTGGTACAAATCACAGCATTAAACTGGCCTTCAGCACAAGGGTAAAAGAGGAGACCTGCACTTACATAGCATCTTTCACAACCCTTCCCAAAGCAGCCAATGAACTACCTTAAGTATTCTCATGGATGTCAAATAAAAAATACAGAAATAAATGAATACACGGCAAGCTCCCTCCAGAGGGTGTCATATTAATCTTCACAATGTCTTGAAGTGCTTCACAGCCAATTATTTCCTCCTGAAGTAAATCACTAATTTTACCTGTGCTTCATTGTGATCCATATGTACACAGGAATGATCTGAAAAGTTGAACGTAATAAGTTTCCAGTTTCCTCTTTGAGCACTGGACGAACTCCTGGACAAACAGATCAATCACATCCAGCTTGGTTTGTGTGCAGGTGACAATGCAGTATTCCCTCAGTGCTGTGCTCAACGCCAGCCAAGTTAATGTGCTCAAGCCTTACTTTCTACGAGTTCAATCGTGATTAGCTGTCCTGCAGCTAGAAATTTGGAGCAGTATCTTGCAGAACATTCCTGCTCAGAGTTAAAAGAAGCGAGAAGTTCCTGTCCCCACATCAATCACTGGCCAGTCACTGTGCATGCTTCCATCCCCGTTCTCAGATCATTACACCCCAAAAGTAAATGGGCGGTAGTACTGCAGGACGGGGATCAAAAGAGTGACTAACTCTTCCCAAAAGCACTGAACACCCAATTTTAATCTGTAAAACAAACAAAATCAATGCTGCTCAGTCACAGTAGATTGTAATCTTCTGATGCACACTTAAGAGAAAGGTGGATAAGGGAGAATATGCTGCCAAATTATAATAAATTTGAGCACAGCATGGCCCAGTAAGGCTGATCTGATTGATGCTGAGTTAGGTTGTCTTGATGCAGGGTTTGGACCTGAAATGTCAACAATTCCTTTCCTCCCACAGATGCTGTGCAACCCGCTGAGTTCCTCTAGCAGATTGTTTGTTGCTCCAGATTCTAACATCTGCTGTCTCTTCTTCTAGGCTGAATTGACTTTTTTTTAAATGTTATAATCAGATCTTGCCAGAGATAACCATCCAGGTTGTGAAGATTCAGAGGTGTCCAAAGGTTTGTTAAGTAAAAACCATGCTGAATAGCTGACCTATTTTCAAGTATAATGGGTGACATTTACTTTTGAGGTTAACCAGGCCTTTACATTTCTAGTAGCATCATAGGTGCTAAACCAAAACCACCAGGCAGTTTCCTGAACATGGTCCCATATCCTGCTCAACCCACACTCAGAGTTTCAAGCTGCCAACAGAACTTTCCTCAGTCCATGGCTGTCCCAGTACCCTCCTCCTCTCAGTCATTGAAGATAAACAGCTGCACTACCTTGCTCCACCCTCAATGGAACAGAAATCTCATCCTATAGCCAAAGTAGTGTACTCATTTTAACAAGTCATTTAACAGGCACCTAACATCTTTCATCTGTTACCATTTAACACGAGTAGTTTGCACTGAAGTAACTATCTCACATGTTCCTCTTAAGTGTACTCCATAAATTGAGGCACGGCTTACAGAGGCAATGGATGTGAATATCACGTGCAAGCTGAATTTTCTGTCATCATTAAAATTACTCACCCCTTTGAGAACCCAAGCAGAAATGTTTTCCATCCAGTTTGGAATAATTGAGACTGTGTTTACATGCTATCAATGAATTAATGAGACTGTTTGATAGAGGTAGTGGGAGTGATGCACTATAGAAAGCATCCTATCTGGATGCACCACGGCTTGGTATGGCAACTGCTCTGCCCAGGACCGCAAGAAACTGCAGAGTGTTGTGGACACAGCCCAGCGTATCACGGACACCAGTCTCCCCTCCTTGGACTCTGTCTTTACCTCTCACTGTCCTGGTGAAGCAGCCAACATAATCAAAGACCCCAGCCACCCGGGTCATTCTCTCTTCTCTCCTCTCCCATCAGGCAGAAGATACAGGAGGCTGAGGGCACATACCACCATGCTCAAGGACAGCTCCTACCCCACTGTGATAAGACTATTGAACAGTTCCCTTATACGATGAGATGGACTCTGACCTCACGATCTACCTTATTGCACTGCACTTTCTCTGTAGCTGTGACACTTTACTCTGTACTGTTACTGTTTTTACCTGTACTACATCAATGCACTCTGTACTAACCCAACGTAACTGCACTGTGTAATGAATTGACCTGTACGATCGGTATGCAAGACAAGTTTTTCACTGTACCTCGGTACAAGTGACAATAATAAACCAATATAATACAGCATGGAAACAGGCACATTGGTCCAACCATCAAACACACTTTTTTTAAACACTAATCTTATCCAAACTCATTTTATTATCCCCTCATTCCCATCAACTCCCCTCCAGATTCTACCACTCACCTATAAACTGGGGACAATCTACAGTGGCTAATTAACCTACCAAACAAGACTTTGGGATGTGGAAGGAAACCAAAGCACCCAGAAGAAACCCACACAGTCACAGGGAGAATGTGCAAACTCCACACAGACAGCACCAGAGGTCAGGATTGAAACTGGGTCACCGGAGCTATGAGGCAAGCAGCTCTTCTAGCTGCACAACTGTGCTATCCACTGGTTATGAGGCTAAGGAGAGATGAGCTTGCTGTGGTTCCCGCTCCTGATCCCCAGACACTGACATCTGATGTAAATATACCTGCCTTTCAGTCGAGTAGTCTTGAGGATCACATCATCTAGGGCTAAACAGGATTCTATTATTGTTGAAGGCCCTGAATGAAAATTGGGGCCCAGTGTAAAGTACAGTCCAGTACGTAAGGAACCATGACCCAGCAATTGGGGTGGGGGTGGGAGTATGACTAATGGAGAGAATTGTCAGAGGTGGCAGTGGGGGGGGGTGGTGGGGGGTGGAGGTGGGGTTGAGGGAGGGGAAAAGCATTAGTCCTGCAACTGGCTGGCATATAGGTCAATCAGAGTGGATGCCTATAAATACTAAGTGAATACACAGAAAGAGAACTCTTGCTCTCCGATAATTCAATGCATGTTTCTATTTAAGCAAAGAAACCTGTGATGATAACTGCTACAAATGCTTTGCATTACCAATTGTGCAAATACTAACAGTTTATGGTCGCTGTGCCTATACTACAGTTCACCTTTAAGAGCATGAGATTAATATTGGCTTGTGGAATCAATCCTTTCATCATCTGGAGTCATCGTCATTTTTTCCACCACGTTGAAGGTCATCACGACCAGCTGCCTCAGCAGTTGTTCGGCTCTGCCGCTCCGTTAGCTCCAGTGGACTATTTTCAGTCACCTTTCTGGAGCTCAAATGGGTCAGCTCAGCAGTGCTCATCAGCTGCTCCATGCGGAGTGCAAAGAGATGCTTCAGGGAACTCACTATAGCAGCTACAACCACGGCTGCTGGTGGTGGGTTGGGGAGGAATCGTACTGAATGGAAATTGCTGCAATCTGGCCTCACCTGCTGACAAGGTCTTTGTCACCATCCAAAGAAGCCGCCTGCCTCACCCTTCCACTCCCAGAGTTTCGACTGGATGCCAACAATCTCAGCTGACCTAACAACTTGCATCTACACAAAGCAGTAAAATGCGCAGCGACACACAAAAAGCCGGAGGAACTCAGCACGTCGGGCAGCATTTCAAGAGAGAAATAGAAAGTCGACATTTCGAGTCGAGACCCTTCGTCTTGATGAGTTCCTCCAGCGCTCTTTGTGCTTTGCTCCAGATTCCAGCATCTGCAGTCCCTGGCGTCTCCAGTAAAATTTGCTTTCACAGAACTGTTACCAAAAAAAAAAATTTGCCGCACAAATTACATGGCCCCAAACCTGGAAAAGGAGATGAGTTTTAACCAGCATCACAAAGGTTTGGTCAGAGGGTAGGAAAACACAGCCTGAGGCACGGCTGCCAGCTATGCAGCAACGGAAATTGAGGAAGCACGAGAACCCCGAATCGGAGCACAGGCGTCTTGGAACACTGTAGGGATGAAGAAGGTTGCAGAATAAGGCCAAGAAAGCAGAGCAATGAATAATTGATCTTGCACTATTGCTTTATTATACCCAATTTATGAGAATGGAAGTGAGAGAAGGAATAAGCCTTTATCGCTCTTGCCTTCTTTCTATCCCATTAATTGTGCATATAAAACTATGGAACATCAATAAATCATTAACAAAGTTGCCAGTGATGGGCAATACTGAGATTGGGGTGGATCAAGGGAATTATGTTCCCTGGAAATGCTAAGCAAATAAGTGACTGAATAACTTAATGAATTTCTAAGCAGTTGAAAGACCCGATAACCACCCTTTCATAGAGATTACTTACTTCCATCTCCTTCATTTTGCCCACCACTAATTCAGCTCTCTGCTGCTGAAGCCCTTGTACACACCTTGGACACACAGGGATCAGTTACTCCAAAGCTCTGGTCACTCTTCTCTGATAATCCAGCTGCATAATCATTAATGCACTAATGCTTGCTGCACATCACCCATTCTTCACCAAGTTTCGATCATCCATCAACACTCTCCTCACTAATGCACATTTTAGAATCCATTCCGCTGATGTCCTGAATTTGACATCTGAATGTCTCTTTGGCTTCAGCAATCCCTCCTAGACCTACATCCAGTACCTCTGACACTTGTGCATTCTCCCTTCCTGCCCCTCACCAGCCTCCACTCGCATTAGAACTACCCTCTGCTGGGTCTCTCTCTTTCCATTAGCAGCCTCAAAGACTGTTTTTTTGACCAAGTTTCTAGTTACCCCAACAATCTATCCCATCCAAGCTCATAGTCTCATACAATCTGCTGGAGGAAATCAGTGGGCCTTGCAGCATCTGTGGGAGGAACGGAATTATCGATGTTTCAGGAAATGCATCAGGACCCAAAACGTCAATTCCTTTCCTCCCACAGATGCTGCTCACCCCACTGAGTTCCTCCAGCAGATTGTTTGTTGCTCCAGATTCCAGCATCTGCAGTTTTTACGTCTCCAAGCCCATAGTCTCTTCCCTTGAAAATTATTAGGAGACATTTGAATATAGATTAAAGTTGTTGTTTTACTAGATTTTTCTCTCTAAATCAAAAATGTCATCTCTATGCATAGGATTACACCCCCTGGGGAATTAATGATTCAGCCATTTGCAGCCTATTTTCTTTAACACAACATTCAGCAGCAGACTTGCCATAAGATTTTTTTAAGCTTTAGTTCAATGGATTGAGACGGGAAATCTTCACCGCTGGGCTATTTACTTAGGCCACAAATCTCCCATCTGCAGCCCACAGGTCAGCAGTCAGCTCCCAGGGCCACTTGTGACTCAGGACACTGGCTTTCTGACAGGAAATGAAGTTTGTGGGTGCAGCCTTTAATTGCACTTGTCCGTGGTTCAGCAATCCCAGAGATTACGTGCTTTGAGGCATGGAAATGCTGTCAAAATATCTTATCTGCTCCCCAAGGAACAGGAGGTCAAAGACCACCAACTTAGTCAGGAAAAAGAATTGCGCTACTAAATTCATCTGATGAAGAAGCTGCCAGAATTAGCTCAATGCGGCTCTTAGCTTGGCTGGCCTGAGCAAGGCAGTCGTGATCAGAACCATTTCTCACTGCCCTGCCTTCACAGCTCAGCGCTGATTACAGAGTCCCACTGAGGATTACATCCAGACAAATGTCACGCTCAACAGACTCGGCTCTTAAATCGTGACCTGTGTCCTGTTGCTGTGGCAACCGTATGGGATCCTGCCATGGTTTTGTTTTTACTTAGCTGGTGTAAATCTTCTGCAAGCACCAGAGGGTAAAGGAATGAGATAATAATGTTTATGGATTCAGAAATTCTTCAGGGCTGTCTGAGACTTTGCAAAGGCAACACGAGAACGTTTTACTTCTGGTCTATCCTTACAGTATCTTACAACTTATGGTGTACCTACCACTGTCAGAATGATGATGCAGACTTAATAATCTAGCACAAATGGAGGAAGAGACGTCACACAATGGTCTAAACGTACTTACCCATCGCTGGCAATGTTCTCCTCACATGTCAGTTCATCTCCAATTTCCAGTACAATAGGAGACAACTTGGAGATCAGATACCAGAATGCAGACCACCTGCTCTGCTGATGGGCTCAGGGGCAGAGCACAAACTTCCCGAGCTGAGGGGCTGGATGTGAAGTGCAAGGGAAGGCTGGCGTTGGCAAAGCAATCTCATTCTGGGTCACCAACCTGGACTGAAGTACAGGTGGCTTGTTTATTTTTATTTTTACTGTATTTTTAACTAAATTCTGGTAAATTATGATGTAAAGATTGTTCAAAAGAATTTAAATATCAATAAAAATTTGAAACTAATGATAAAGTTGCTTATTGCATGTCTCTGATTATCAGAGACGTTTTCTTTAAAAGAATAGTTCAAAACCTTTGGCAGAAACGAGCTGTCGAAAGGTCATCAGGGTGGAGCCTTGGGATCAAGCACCCGAGGCCTACACTGCCTCATGGGACAGTTGAGGCAGTGAGCTCAATTGGGATCAAAGGGGAGCAAAGGTTGAGTGCAGATGTGAGAGAAGTGTTGGGGAGAGGGTGCATGGGGAACATCAAGCAAAATCTGGCCTGATAGGTTTAGGTATTTTAAAATGAACAACTTGATCCCATATGTCTTTACTATAGAACGGGATCCCAAACAAGTTTCACAGAGATGCAAGAGAAAACAGAATTGAAGAAAAATAAAGTGATAGCCAAAAGAAAGAGTTGCAGCTTCAAATTCCTTTCACGTCCCTTTTAGGACATTCGGAAGCACATTACAGACAAAGAGGTGCTGTTGAAGTGTAGTCACTGTTGTAACATGGGAAAAGGGGCATGCAATTTGCTCACATCAAACTGCATCAATGGCCACATCAACTACATGTTTTGGTAATAGTTGGTAAGAGTATAAATATTGACTAGGAGAGCTGGAAGAAATCCTTTGCTCTTTATTGAAATCTGCCCAAAAGATAGGGTCTGAGTTTAATAACCCCTCCAAAAGCAGCTTCTCCAATTTGCAGTGCTCCCTCAACAACACAACAAAGTTTCAGACCAGCCTTTGCTGTTCAGATCTCTGGAGAGGGACTTGAACCTTCGAACTGAGCCACAGCTCACTAAAACAATGGGTTTCGGGAATCTCAGAGGAAAAGTATGGGGAGTTCTTTGGGAAGCCTGAGGAGCTAAGGGGGAAGAAAGGGAAGGAGGAAAAGTGATGAAATTAGAATAATGGATGCAGTGAGTAGGGGACGGGAGGAGGTGATGGAGCCTGAATGGATGAGGCTCTAATAGGTTTTTAACATAATAAGAACTCTGGCTTTTCAATTTTCTTGTGCACCCAGCCAGGAAAACAAGATCGCTCTAATTACATGGGATCACAACAGTGACTACACTTCAGAAAGTACTTCCACTGGCCACAGAGAGATTTAGGTTGTCCCAATAGGCTCCCACGATTGCAAGTGCTTTCTTTAACAACCATTTTCACCTCAGCTTGCTTTCCAGAGACACAGCTGCTGTGCACACAGTGGAGATTCCTGCTGTGCCTTGATTGTCAGCAAGCAAGCATTGCATTTATTTCACCCGTGCGAGTGACACTTGTGTAACCTGATGACTGGCGGGATTTACAGGCCCTCAAGAGGCCCTTCAGGAGTACAGCCCTGACCACCAGTCTGCCTCACAAACACCCGCTTGGGAATTAAACCGTAAAAAGTGAGGGAATAGGTACAGCTGCTGCTTAAAACACGCATTTTTTCTCAGCACACCAGAAAGCTTAAGCTACCATTACCGATGTGTCAGCTCTTCTCTGGATCTTGTGGTTTGGCAGTAGAAGAGAGACAGACCATGTGTTGGCATCCAAAAGGGCTGCTTTAACACAAAACAGCTCCCGACACAACTTGAACCCCTTCAAAACACGCAGAAACCAGGCAGGTGCGATGTTGGCCATCTGCCCAGCAACTAGGGGAAAGACATTTGATGCTCTTGCAGACGCCACACCCCCTCATGAATTCTCCCAGTCTTACCTCTCTGTAGACTGCACGCAACTTAGAAAGCTTTGCTTTGATTAGATCTCTTCCCCCAAAAATAAACAGACCAAAAATAAAAATTCCTCCTGAAATGTCCCTCCCCCTCCACCCCACCACCTCCCCACACGCAGCAGATCCTGGTTAGGACTGGTCAATGCAGATGTGCCTGAGTAATGTGATGGGACACAGACACACACCGTGCTGTTGCACACATCAACTTCAACTGCAAGGCTGGCGGTTAACCCAACCGTTGGCATGAAACCTTGTCCCATGACTGACTCATACAGCCACACACTGTGTCCACCAGATTTCTATCAGCAAAGCCTTAAGGTGCGTCACCAAATCAGCTCTAAAATAACAAGCTTTGCTGATAAGATTACAAGCCAGTGCCTCAAGCCTGCAGTCTTTGGCAGGTAGCTACTTTCCCACCTACGACCTGCTTCCTGTTACGGGCAATTAGCTTCTCTGAATGAATTCCGATCTATCTCCCTGGGCCCACACATACCTTCAGGAGGTGCTGTTTTTCACAAAGCAATAATCAGCTACGAGGTGACGCTAGCAAGCTTGACTGAACTTGTCTTGTCTGTCCATGTTCCTAAGTGATTTTATGAAATATATATTCACTGTGGGCTCACCCTTCTCGCTTCACAATCCAGCACAGACCACACTAGCCTCAGGTGTTAACCCTGGACAAACTGACCTGTCTAATAGCTACTGGGGAAAGGGACCTGCTCTCAGCAACCCTGTGTTAGGGAGAGACAATCTGGCCAGGGTTCTGGCACCAGACATTACTGCTTGTGTAAGCATGATGCCTGGTGCAGTCAAATATCTGGGTGAAACTTACTGTCAAGGTTTTTGATTTAATTATGGCCATTTCAGTGAGGACCCTGAAGGGAACTGGTTCCCATGGAAACAGCAAAGTGCCAGCAATTTCGGGAGAGATGAGAGGGCAGGCCTGCTTTCATACACCTTGAGTTTACAATCATCAGGGATGTGACCTTCCCTTTGAATCCGATTTTAACAACACAAAAGGCTCAGTTCTAACAGAACATAGAACAGTAGGACACAGGACAGGCCCTTCGGCCCACAATGTTTCTGTCAATCATGATGCCAATTCAAACTAATCTCAACTGCCTGCACATGGTCTGTACCCCACCATTCCCTGCCTGTTCATGTGCCTGTCTAAATGCCTCTAAAACGTTGCTATTGTATCTGCTTCCACCACCTCCCCTGACAGCACCTTCCAGGCACCTACCATTATTCGTGTAAAAAAAACTTACTTTGTAAATCTCCCTTAAACTTTCCCCCTCCCACCTTCAATCTATTCGACATTTCCACCCAGGAAAAAAAAGACTCTGACAACCTACCCCATTTATGCCTCTCATAATTTCTATCATGTCACCCCCTCAGCCTCCACTGCTCCAGAGAAAACAATCCAAGTTTGTGCAACTTCCCCATATAGCTAATACTCTATAATCCAAGCAACATCCTGGTGAACCTCTTCTGCACTGTCTCCAGAGCCTCCACATCCTTCCTGTAATGTGGCAACCAGAACCGAACACAATGCTCCAAATGTGGCCTGAAAGTGCAACATGACTTCCTAACTTTTATACAATATCCCAACTGATGAAGGCAAGTGTGCTGCAATCCATCCTTACCACCCAATTTTGCTACTTTCAGGGAGCTCTGGACTTTATTGCCATCTCCAGCTGGCCTGAGGATGTGTTGGACCCTCAGCCTACTGCAGGCCTGGTGGTGCTGAGTGCAGGGATGTCGGGATTTTGATGCAACAGCAAAGGTCAGTGGTAGGTCCAGGTCCCCATGAAGTTCCCAAAGTCTTATTGCTCTTGTTAGTGCACTAGAGATCGTGGTGCCCACCAGACCCAGTGGCGGGCAAGCTGGGAGTATCACCTTGCTACATTTGCCTGTTTAACTCCTCTCCCAAAGCACGCAGCCTATTCCTCACACTGAATTTCTCTCAATAGCTTTAAATATGTACCTAATAAAAAACAACCACTGGGCAGAAGAACCTCAAGGGCTGAAGGAAATTCAGATGTGCCCATAAATATATCTTTTCCAAAAGGAAAGACTTGCAAGTTAAATTTATCATCCATCTAACTGAGAAATTCACAAGTTGAACTGACAATAGGCGAGCTGATTTGATCGAGCTGAAGACAGAGTCACCATAAAAATGTCTTAATTTGCTCAGCACCCCTGAACTATCTCTTTTCTTTTTATTTCAGATTTCCAGCATCTGCAGTTTTTTTGATTTTCATTCACTGACAGAATTCCTGTTGGATGAGGCTGTGTTAACCATCAACTCTTCCCACCAATAGTACCGACAGCCCGTGTCCATGTACATTTTATACTGCTGCTTCTGAGGCCTTCTCTAACACCAGACTCCTGGGTTGCCAACTGTGTCGGGTATATCCCTGGAGCATCTCCCACCTCCCCCAATCACACAGCTTAACCATCCACCACCTGCATTTTAAAAACCAATAAACATACCCAATCAATATAATGTTCGTCACACTAAAGCACTGTAATGTTGCTCCAGCAACACTACACGGTGACTTAATACTTTTCACTCCCAAAGACTCCACCAAAATCCTAGGGAATTGGTAACCTTGGCCTCCAGCAGCATCCCAAGTGCACCAATGCTAGAGGCAAAACATTTTTTTTACTATTTCAGATGCCTCGGTTTGTGAGACTGAACTTTGACCTCAACATTATCGAGCGTCGCTTGGAACCCAGTGTTAGCATCAAGGTGTCAACCTGCCCTGCTTTGTATAATGACAGATGAATTTCACTGGAAAACCTCAAGGGTGTTTGCACGAAGAATGCAACTTTCCTGTGCAGCAATCATCTGAACTCATTGAGTTTGTCAATCCAAATCTAATTGCCGTTCTTTCAAGGGGTGTTTTCAAACTGTTAAAATAAATACTTCAGAAGAAGTAGAAATGCCTCAGGCCTTGCATACAACTGTATCTTGATGTGGTGAGATGGTATGGAACAAGCTGGCAAAGTAAGTAGTAGAGGTGGGGTATAATTATGATATTTAAAAGACATTTGGACAGGTACATGGATAGGAAAGGTTTAGAGGGATACGGGCCAAATGCAGGCAAATGGGACTAGCTGAGTTAAAGCAACTTGGTTAGCATGGATGAGTTGGGTGAAGGGCTGTGCTGTGTAGCTTATGACTCTAATCACTTCTATTTCCATCGTGCCTTCCACAGTAGCTTAGGATCCCTGAGATCTTTACAGCCAATGAAATACATTTGAGATGTGGATACTGTCACATGATAGGAAATGCAGCTACTGATTTACCTACAGCAAGCTCCACAAACAACAATCTGTTAAAGATTAAATGAACTATTTTTGGACTTGTTGTTGGTCAAGTTAGTCACCAGAGGGAACTTCTTGCTATTACTTTGAAGTTGTTTGCAGACTCTTTTATGCATAAAAAGTAGGCAGGGACTTGCTTTAATATTTTATCCAACATACAGCACCTCCAACAGTTCTCTCAAGGCTGCACCAGAGTCTGCTCTGATTCTGTTCTCAATCACTGGCCAAACAATTAAAATGGGATTAGCATAGGATTAGTGTAAATAGGTGCTTAATAGTAGGCACAGACTCAGAGGGCCAATGACCCTGTTTCTATGCTGTTTCACTATGACTCAATAACACTTATTGCTTAAATAACAAGCATCAAAGTTTGGTCATCCAGCCAGTTATCTACTTTATTATTTGCTAAATGGCTGTCTGAATTGCCCACCAAACAACTGAAGATGGACATACAAATGGAAGCAGGGGTAGGTATATAACGCCTTGACCCTGTCTGCCATCCAATGACATCATGGCTGATCATGTGCCTCATCATCTTACCTACCCCACCCCCTGGATTCCCTGCCTATAATCTATTGATCTCAGCCATGACAACACTTTATGACAGAGCATCCATATCCCTCAATGAATCCCAAATATTTACAGGCCCCAGCATCTAGAAACATCTCCTCAGCTCAGTCCCAAAACAGCCAAACCTTATCCTGAGACGATGACCTTAGTTCTTGATTTTCCAGGGAGAGGAAACGGCCACTTTTCATCTACTCTGTCAATCTCTTTCAGTCTTTTATGTCTCATAGAGATCACCTTGTTTTCCGAACCACCAGAAAATTGAGGCCGATCTTACTAAATCTCTTATTTCCTTATCCCAGTGATTCACCATGAAAGGAAACAGACTCCGAGCCGAAGAGGGGTACAGCAAGGAAACAGGCCCTTCAGGCACCGAGTCCACTCACATCAACTCCCTGCCCCAGATTCTACCACTCACCTACACACTAAGGACCTTTTCCAGTGGCCTATTAACCTACCCAACCTGCATGTCTTTGGGATGCAGGAGGAAAGTCGAGCCTCTGGAAGAAACCCACGTGATCACAATAAAAACATGCACACTCCACACAGATAGCACCCGAGGTCAGGATTGAACTCTGGCGCTGTGAGGCAGTGGTTCTACTAGTAGCAAGTACTTTATGGCACTGTGGAGGACTTGAGGAGGCACTGCACAATTCTTCCACCTTTCTGTTGCTCATTCGACAGAAAATTAGGCCAATTTGAGAGGTGGGTTCAGAACACAGCTGAACGCAATCCAAGCAGAGGCACTGTGACTCTGTAGACAGGGCAACATGTCACCTTATGGCCTTGGCACTTGTGTCTGCAACAGGAATGGGGTGGAGGCAGCTGAGCCATAAGCCCTGGATCAACTGCCACCAACTAGTGCCAAGTGGGAAAAGAAAACAGTCGCTGGTTCCTAACCACCAAGCTGCGGTCTGATCTCATCTATCTGAATGCATTTTGTTTTCAGCGTGCTCCTGTATTGATTCTGTCAGATCACCATCAAGCTGATACTGTAATAAAACCCAGGACCTGTGAGGAATTAAACACTGTCATTGAAATATATATTAGTCTAGGCATAGATAAGAATAGGGGTCACCTGGAGCTTTCGTGCTTGAGATCTGTCTCGTACCCTCCTCCTCTTCTGTCTGCTCAGTTACTGGTACCGATTCATTATCAATGCAAACTACTGGAACACTGCTTGTATTTTTCAATGTGAGCCTTCTTTGGTATGCAAACCTCACGTCACCTCAGGCTAATTGCATCCAGAATTTTGCTTGTCACATAAAACTAATCCCAATCAGCTTTTACCCACTGTTCATTTGTTGTACGTTCCCATCACAGCTTGGCCATCACATATGTAAGCCTTACCTTCAAAGAACCCACACTACCCCCTGCCCGCGGCACATGTGAATAAATGGCCTGGATTCTGCTCTGAAGCTGGGTTGGATCGAACACAACAAAAACAATCTACATTTGTGTGGCATTATTAAAGAAGTAAACCAGCCCACAACGCTTCACTGGAACAGTTAACATGCAAAACCTGACAACAAGCCTTTTAGGGAGTTACTGGGACAGGAGACCAAAAAATGCAAGTTTGACGGAGGAAGGGGATGGATCTGCAGGGACAGACAATTCAGGATCATGGGAACAAAGCTTCTGAAACAATGATGATGGCACAGTGACAGCTCGTATTCCGCCTTGGGAGTCTCCAAACTGATGGCTTTAACATCGATTTCTCTAACTTCCTGTAACCCCACCCCCCAACTCCTTTGTCATCCCTTATTCCTGTGGCTCCCTTCCCCCACCTTGATGACCTGCCCATTCCTCTCCTCCCCCAACCTTTATTCCATGGTCCACTGCCCTCTCCTACCAGATTCCTCCTCCTTCAGCCCTTTGCCTCTTCTACCTATCACCTCTCAGCCTATTACATCTTCTCCCCCCTCCCCCACCCACCTACCTTCCCCCTTCACCTGGACTCGCCTATCACCTGGACTCACCTATCCCCTGCCTGTGTGAGCTCCTCCCCCTACCTTCTTATTCTGGCTTCTGCCCTCTTCCTTTCCAGTCCTGATGAAGGGTCTCGGCCCGAAACGTCGACTGTTTATTTCCCTCCATAGATGCTGCCTGACCCGCTGAGTTCCTCCAGCACTTTTTGTGTATTGCTCCAGATTCCAGCATCTGCAGAATTTCTTATGTCTCTGATTAAACATCAAGTTTGTTTGCGAGCCTTGCTTTGGAGAATATGGATATTTCATTGGATGACAGGGATGGAGGACATTAAAGAGATATACAAAATAATGAGGAACATAGATAGGAAGAAACTCTTGCCCAGAGCAGAGCTATCTATAACTACAAGGTATAGGTTCAGGGCAGAGCAGATTTAGAGGGGATCTGAAGAATAACTTGTTTTATGCAAAGAAAATCAAACAACTGCAGATGCTGGAAATCTGAGACATAAAAAGAAAAAGATGGGAACACTCGGCAGGTCAGGCAGTATCTGTGGAAGGAGGAACAGTTAATTGTTTCTCCTTCAACACACACTTTCTGACCTGCTGGATGTTTCCAATATTTTCTGATTTTTTTTCTCCCACCCAGAGAGTGACTGGAATCTGGAATGCAGTGCCTGAATTGGTATTGGTTTATTATTGTCACTTGTACCGAGGTACAGTGAAAAACTTGTCTTGCATACCGTTCGTACAGATCAATTCATTACACAGTGCAGATACATTGACTTAGTACAGAGTGCATTGAGGTAGTACAGGTAAAAACAATAACAGATTACAGAGTAAAGTGTCACAGCTACAGGGAAATGCATTGCAGGTAGACAATAAGGTGCAAGGTCATAACAAGGTAGATTGTGAGGTCAAGAGTCCATCTCATCGTATAAGGGAACCATTCAATAGTCTTATCACAGTGGGATAGAAGCTGTCGTTGAGCCTGGTGGTATGTGCCCTCAGGCTCCTGTATCTTCTGCCTGATGGGAGAGGAGAGAAGAGAGAATGACCCAGGCGGGTGGGGTCTTTGATTATGCTGGCTGCTTCAGGTACTCTAACAAGTACCTGGATGAGCACTTGAGTCACCAAAGCTTTGAAGGCTACAGACCAAACGCTGGTAAATGGGATTAATATGGATAGACACTTGACAGTTGACATGGACAGGATGGGCCAAAAGGTCTAATCCTGTGATGTTTGACTTTATAATATAGGAAGCGGGCAAGGCCTTGAAAGGATCTGAAAATAAGGGTGAGAATTTATCAATCAGTAGTTTCAGGTGTTGGTAGATCAGGAGCCAAACAGCAAGCAGAGGGATGATGGGTGATTGGGACTTGGATGTGACTTACTATTCAGGAAGTAACAAAGACATGGATGAATGTGTCAGCATCCAATGAGCAGAGGCAGGGTCAGTGCCTGGCAATTTTTGAGGTAGATATAGGCAGTGTTGGCAAGAAAAACATGGTTGGAATGTGATCTCAGGATCAGGATGGCTCCAAGGTCTGTTTCAGCCTCAGCCAATTGCCAAGGGAGAAATGCTAGGGAGCAAATGGAGTTCCCAGGATTGTTATTTTATTGTTATGTTGGATTGGAACATGGGTCCCTGCATCCTGTTCTGTCACTGTGGCTGCACTAACCTTGTGAGAAAGCATGGCTCTCCACAAGTTCAAGGCCTCAATCCTGTGGCTATTCCTCAGGAAGAGTGGGTCCTGTTCATTTGTTGCACAAACGTGAAGGAAAATAAAGAAGAGAATTACCTAAATTTACCTTTTTAGTTGAAGTATGGTGACCCCATTCAAATGTATGGGGCTGCTTTACATATGCCAGTTATGGGTGGTATAAAACCAAGGGGCTGGATCTGAAGTGCTTCCAGCCACTGAGTTCAGTGCCTCATGGAGAGTCCAAAGGTGGAGCCAGAGGTCAGGTGCATAAGCTGCAGCCAGTTGGTGGTTCCCTACAAACCATTAAGTTTTTTTATCCACTTTATATACACCATTCGTTTACCTATTAGAATGTATTTCTGTATAGACTGGAGCATGTGTAGAATTTTACAAGACAACAAAAAGCAGCATGATGGTCTCCGTTTTGTGAAGCAATGATATATGTATTTCATTACACGGACTACACTGTCAGAATTTACATAGTGGCACATCTTCAAGGCAATGGCTTTTACCTTCGAGAGAAACCCACTAGCACAGTAGTTGATGTCCAACAAGCAATTTAACAACTTAAATTGAGTGTAGGGGTTGAGGTGGTAAGAGCTGGGTGTCGTCTGTGGAGCTTGCCTTATTTTCAGACTATACCACAGAGGGGCAGTCACAGCTCACCTACAAGCAGCCCCAAAATGGGTCTCTCTGCCTGGATCCTCCGTTTTTCCCAGATTTTTATGAGCATGATGTTGGCAACACATCCAACGGCCACAGAGCAAACATCATAATACATGTCTGTTAAACAAAGGAGCTACCCTCTGACTTTCTTAACATCCAACTACTTAAAAAGTTTCCACTAAAATGACATTAAGGCCTTGCTTGGGTTTCAAAGAGATTAAATTACTGCAGTTCTTATACCATTCCAATAAACTATTTGGCACCTTCCTTCAATGGAAGGTAACCTGACAGAAAGCTGAAAGGTCACCACCCTTGCTGGACTCACAAAACACAACAAAGCCCAGGATCATGATCGACAGCATGATGGAAGATTATTGCTTTAGTATGACATTCAAGTGACCCAGTGACCAGGCCACGCGCATATATTTTCTTCTTGAACTGCTGTGGTTTTCTGTACGAAGTCCCTTAACCCTTTTTCATCCAGGGTCCTGCCTGCGATTTGCAGCTTTTGGAAGGGCTCTTGCGCACATCTGCATTGTGAGACGAACATGGGCACATTCTTTGGATGAGTATTGAAGGCAACCCAGGTAAATTGGATTAATATCGCACGGAGACAATGACATTTGGTTCCACTGGACCTCACTGACTTGTGCCTTGTCTAATGGAGGTGGAGTTTTGTGCTAAATATAAGAGAATGTTTCAAACGTGCAGACATTTCAGGCACGACTGTCTATAAATTCTAGTGCACCTTAATGCATTGGTTTATTATTGTCACGTGTACCAAGATACAGTGGAAAAACTTTGTTTGCATGCCATCTGGGCAGATCATGCTGTACCCAAGGACATTGAGATGGTAAAAAGAAGACATATTGCAGAATCAACACACAAAAAGCTGGAGGAACTCAACAGGTCAGGTAGTGTTTATGGAGGGAAATGGACAGTCGACGTTTCAGGTTGAGACCCTTCATCAGTCCCGAGTTCCTCCAGCTTTTTGTGTGTTGCTCTAGATTTCCAGCAACTGCAGTCTTGTGTCTACATAATGCAGAATATAGTGTTGCAGCTACAGAGAAAGTGCAGTGCAGGTAAGCAAATGAAGTGCAAGGGCCCGAACATGGTAGATTGGGAGATCGAGAATTCATCTTTAGCATATGAGAGGTCTGTTCAACATCCCGATAACAGCGGGATAGAAACTGTCCTTGAATCTAGTGGAACATGTTTTCAAGTTCCTTCTGTCCGACATGGTGCCATGCAGCGGTACAATGACTGGTTTTGGTCTTACAGGTATAGAACTATATAGCACAGAAACAGGCCCTTCGGCCCAACTCATCCATGCCAACCAAGTTGCCTATCTCTTGTCCCATTTGTCTGTGCCTGTCCCATATCTCTCTAAACCTTTCCTATCTGTACCCATCCAAATGACATCTAAGTATCGTAATTACACCCGCCTCTACCACTTCCTCTGGCAGCTAGTTCCATATCATCTCACCACATCAATATTCAGATGCGTCCAAGGCCTGAGCTATTTCCTGAGGTGTTGGGTTGGGGGGAGGGAGGAGGGGAAGGCACTCTGTGAGGAGGTTCCTTAGGGGTTAAAACACAGGTCAGGGGGATGGGTTGGGTGCAACCTGGAGATAAGGGCCCTTAGAGGATACATTTATGCCAAGGTGAGGCTGTGGATGCAACAAAGACATAGGAAAGTAATTCACTTGCCTGCTGCCTTCACAGACTGGTGTCATATTATGAAGACCACAAGAAAGCAGGAGCAAGAGTAGGCCAATTTGCCCCTCAACACATTCAACATGATCACAGCTGATCTATGCTGGCCTCAGCTTCCTTGGATCACCTTGTCCCAGGAATAACCAATGACAGATGTTCCCAGGACAACATGGCCCAAACTCCCCCAAGGATTAACATCATCCTGTGCTCCCTAATGCTGAAATTGCATTGGGGGTCACAAGTGTGACTTACAAGAAGTGCCTGGGCAAATTTCCAAGTGATGCAAAACTAAAAATGTTCATCATCATCCTTCTAAGTTGAAAAAGAAACAAATCTCAGTTATGTGGCCCTGAAAACAACAGTGTCATACAATTGAATTTTCAAGCAAGAATGATCCCATGACACCACATTTAATTTGTAAGAAAATGTGGATGTTTATGCGCCGGGCTGCAGTATTTCGAAGGAAATATGTGTTTCATTCATGGTCTTCACGCCTTGAGGCAGCCCTAAAGCATTTCATTGTGAATAAATTATGTTAAACGTTGTCACTGTTATGTAGTCTAACTTGACACAAACAACAAATGTCATTTATATAATGCGTTTCACTTAACAAAATAGCACAAAGTACTTCACAGGAACACTTCCAAACTAAGCATGACACTGCACAGGCTGGACAAGACCTTGAGAAGTTTTGAGGAGCACCTTAAAACAGGGGGAGAGAGTCAGAGAGGTGCAGGGAAGGAATTCCCTAATGACCGTCAGAAATCTCATTAACAGCTCAGCTTAAGCACTCTGCGGTCAAAAATAATACGGCCATTCAACAGATGATGTTCCAAATACTCAACAGGATGGGCAGGATCTGTGAACAAACACAACTCATTCTCTTTGCATCCCAGCTTGCCCTGGGTGTAAATCTGAGTAGGTGTCCATTCCCTGTGGCACAAATCATCCCAGTCGCTTCCTGCCCAGCACTGACTAGCCAATAGCAACAATCTGCTTGCGGGTCGAGCAGCATCTATCGGGGGGGGGGGGGGGGGGGGGGTAGGAATTGTTGGCATCTTGGGTCGAAACCCTGCATCATGATCAGGGTCAGCAGATTGTTTGTTGCTTCAAATTCCAGCATCTGTGGTCTCTTGTGTCTCCATTGGACCATCTAATACTCTGAAGAGTGGGCTGGTTCAAGTCTGGGTGGCATACCTGTCACCAGTTGGCACCCACTGAGCTATTCCTCAATGACAGCTAAAGTTTTTGCCTGCGTGTGTGCACACATGGTTGGTGGAGGATGCAAAGAGAATGGAAACAAGGTAAATTACCAGCTATGGCCACAATCAAACAAGTTACCTGGTGACCACATCGCTCCTGCCCTGCAGCAAGAATATTCCATCACAATATTTTATAGAAGTTTGTTTGCAGTGATCTACTGTTCAGTAATGACTTTAGAACACTGCCAGAGTCACGTTTTCAGTGCTGGATTCAAGAGCTTGTGTTAGCATTAGGTTAGGCACACAGGAAGCCTAGCATTGTGTTCGACACTGACTGTTCAGTTGTTACCTGTTTTGATCTAGTACCAAAGCAACCCATCAGTCATTTCCCTAGCCAACCGGGCCCCCTACCTCTCCCCACCCACTGTCACCTGCAACCTTTCACCTTTACCAGAGTGCTTCAAAAGACCCAGCGGTTGGCAATGGATGCACAACAGAAATAAAGGTGTGAAGCTCTGTGAAATGGCTGAATTGAGTGACTTAAAGATTTGTTGGTTTTCTCCCAATCTGTCCCATTCACCAAAGTCAGACTTAGAAGTAAATTTTTCCCAAGGTGGTGATGGCATCTGGTAGCCAGGAGACCACAAGGGCCTCAGGCAGTTTTCTGAACTATAAATCCCAGATTGGGTTAGTTTCCTCTTCCCTGACCTGGCCACACACTGTGCTTAGTCAAGCACAGGCTATAGACTACTCACAACACCAGGCAAGACAGTAACCAATGAGGTGCTGATATTATTTTCAACATCTCCAAATTAAAGTAAGGAAAACAGAAATAGGTTTTACAAAGAAACACTTTTCACCAAAATATAACATTTATAGGGCAAAACTTGTTCACCAAAATTCTTGTATCTGTATTGAAAATTTAAAGCCTCATTCAAGGGCAATGCAAAATAACATAAAATATTAGTTTTTGGAATCCTGTAACAGTCACTGTTACACAGGAAAAACATGAGAATTTGTACACAAAAAGCTTCTGAACCATCAAATGAAAGTGACCAGATGCTGTCTTTAATGATGTCAATTCTGGGTTGGAAACTATGGTGAACTCCTTTGTGTAATAGTGCCATGGTATCTTTTATACTCACCTTCGAGAGTAGGCTGAATCTGAGTTTAATGTCGGATCCAAAAGACACCATTTTTCTTACAACCTTTAATTATTAATAAATGTTCAGAAACCAATGTCAATCTGGGTTCAATCCTGACCTCTGTGTGGAGTATGCATGTTCTCCCTGTGACTTCATAGGCTTCTAACAAATGCTCCAGTTTCCTCCCACATCCCAACAATGTGCTGGTTGGTAGACTTCTTAGCCACTGTAAATTGCCCCCAGTTGTGGGATGGGGATCAAAAGAATTAGGGTACGTGAGAGAGAATAAGGGAAATAAATGGGAAAATGGGTCTAATGGGAATGCCCTGAAAGCAAGTATAGACTCAATGGGCTGAAGACAGGCACAGTAGTGTAGCAGTTAGCGTAACGCTATTACAGCGCCAGTGACACGGGTTCAATTCCCACCACTGTCCGTAAGGAGTTTGTACGTTCTCCCCATGTCTGGGTGGGTTTCCTCCGGGTGCTCCGGTTTCCTTACACATTCCAAAGATGTACGGGTTAGGAAGTTGTGGGCATGCTATGTTGGCACCGGAAGCTTGGCAACACTTGCGGGCTGCCCCCAGAACACACTATGCAAAAGATGCATTTCACTGTGTGTTTTGATGTACATGTGACTAACGAGGATCTTATCTTAATGAAGACCTTATCTTAATGAAGACCTTATCTTAATGAAGACCTTATCTTAATGAAGACCTTATCTTAATGAAGACCTTATCTTAATATAATTTCCCTGAACTAGCATCACAAGTGATCCTCTCATCTGCCAATCGAGTAGGGAAATTGTTCCACTGTTGCTCAAGATCTGTTCAAGCATTTCCAAGGCTCATTCTCACCAACAGACCACTCCCAAATGACATTGATATTGGTACATTCTTGATATTGGCAGGAATTATTCATTAGACTCTCATAATATGGCTGCCACAATGCAGAGTGACATTGAAATCAGATTAGAACCAACATTTCTCCATCAGGCAGTTGGGCTGAAATCTTTCAGGAATACTGATATGCCCGACCCTCATCAACATACAACCAGCAGACTCTAAACATGAGCCTCCACAAAGGCCTCGTGCCAGCCTCTGGATTTGACTGCTGTGAGGAATGAGAGACTGGCCAGGTTTGATTTCGCCTCCAAGTTTCTTTTCTCTCTGCCTGAAACCAGCCAAACCAAGAGCTCAAAGTGCTTGGAAGCAGGGAGAGGGGGGGCGAGGGGGGGGGGGGGGGGGCGAGGGAGAGGAGAGAGAGAGGGAGGGAGAGGGAGGGCAGGGAGAGAGAGAGGGAGGGCAAAAACTACTCTTTGAGGTAACAATTCCTGTTGTACATTTGCTAACAAGATAGATGCTAAAATTGCCCTCTTGTTGGTATATTTTTTCCACCTATCTGGAGGCAGTTTCTGAAATAAGTTCCTCCATATTTAAATTAACATCATTGGTAGGCCACGAGTGCCCAGTTATATGATATACACTCTTGGGACTCCCTACCCAGCAGCACTGTGGGAGCACCTTCACCATAAAGGGCCCCTGTTGTTCAAGAAGGCAGCACATTTCAATAAATGCTGGCCTCTTCAACAGTGCCCAGTTCCAGAAAAAAATGAAAAGATAAAGTTGCATCAGAACCCATGCCCCTCAGTTACTCCAGTAAAATGCAGGCTGCATGGGTTTTGCAGAAGAACTCACCATGTTCATCTTTCAACCTTATTCAACTTTACCACACAGCAGAGTTTGTGGTTTGTGCAGCAAACAGTTAGGATGGGAGATCTATGTGAAAACTCAACACTCAGCACCGGCCAGCAAACTCCAACCCAACTACAGCAGCCACAGTTTCCGCTTACTGTCTGGCTGACAGCCGACCACAGCACAACACATCGGGCTCTTCAAACCCTGCTGCACAAAAATACCATTCCTTTGAAATTGCAAAGCCACCACTTTGATTGGCACCTCACCACTACTCTGAGCATTCACTCCCTCCACCACCAACACTATCCCAGTTACAAAATGCACTGCACCACCTGCCAAACCCACAACCTCTACCACAAAGGAGGAAAGGGGCTTCAGGTGCATGGGAACATTCCTGAAGATGTCCCCCACCACCTCCTCCCGCACCCCATCCCCCAAGTCACGCACCATCCCAACCTGGAAATATATCGCCATTCCTTCATTGTTGTTGGGTCTAAATCCTGGTGCAAATTCCAAATGTACTCACTAGAAGAACTGCAATAGATGGAGGTGCCTCATCACCACCCTGCCAATGGCAAATAGGGATGGGCAATAAATGCTGGCATTGCCAGCGACACCAAAAGCCTGAGAATATAAATCTTTTCTCATTCTTTGTACATAATGCGTGAAATTCTGGTTACCTCACTATAGGAAGGATGTCGAGGCTTTAGAGAGGGTGCAGAGGAGGTTTACCAGGATGCTGCCTGGATTAGAGGGCATGTGCTATCAGGAGAGGCTGGACAAACTTGGGCTCTTTTCTCTGGAGGGGCGGAGGCTGAGGGGTGATCTGTTGGAAGTGTACAAAATTATGAGGGGCATAGATAGGGTGGACAAGCAATATCTTTTTCCCATTATTGAGCAATCCAATACAAGAGGGCATGCATTTAAGGTGAGAGGGGGTAGGTTCAGAACAGACGTGAGGGGTACGTTTTTTACTCAGAGAGTGGTGGATGCCTGGAATGAGTTGCCTGATAGGGTGGTGGAGGCAAATTCATTGGGGGCTTTTAAGAGGGGCTTGGATGGGCACATGAATGAGAGGAAAACGGAGGGATATGGGCATTCTGTAGGTAGGAGGGAATAGCTATGTTGGCACAACATTGTGGGCTGAAGGGCCTGCTCTATATTTCCCTCCCTACCCACTTCTTTCCCCAAGGAAACATGCTGGAATACAATTCAGTGGGTTCCAACTTTTCTTGTAGTGTGTGTGGACCTCTGTCCCTGTGGATGGCCATATAACATCCTCCTATTTGATGACACAGGCATATCTACTCGTGTCCATCCTGGGCACTCTCTCAGTAGGGTGGCACTAACAATTCATGTATTACCTTAGAGGCACCTGCTCAAAATCTTCACTCACCCTCCCAGCTATCTTGATCCTTCTTCCAAGCGGTGGAAATCAAGTCTTAGAAAATGGAGCAATTGTGCATTGTACAAAGGGGATATGCATCTGTCTGAACATCAGATTATTAAACCACAAGCTGCTCCCCTTATCTGCTCAAATTCCCCCTCAATATCAGTGGTTTGGTGCTTTGCCAATATGTAAAGAGCCTAACTATTCTATAGGTTTCATTTGAGAAGATATTTAAATTTCCTTGCCAGTACTGATTACTGCACAGCTGAAAGTGCAGACACATTGGATGGAATTCCACAGCCACAGTGGCTATATCCCAGTAAGTACCCCAGCCCATTATTGACGTCTAGTTTGGGTCAGTGTTAATATGCCCTTCAACCCATCAAGTGTAGGACTAGGATAGAAGAAACCAGTGCAAATAATCCATTCTCATCAAAAGTCCAGACTTTTCCCAGCTACCAAGAATCCTTACTTCCCCTCCAATACATCGAGTTCACTCGGGTAGTCCGACAAGAACAGCAGTCACACACCACGGTGACTTAAAATTATACTCCTGTCATCGCTGGGTCAAAATCCCACATTACCCCAACCATTCATACAATGGTAACACCTTCACTGTATGGCCTGCAGCTGTTCAAGAAGGCAGCTCAACACTATCTTCTTAAGGACATTTAAGGATGGGTGTCAAATGGTCACCACGCCAGCGCTACCCACATCCTGTGAGAGGATAAACAAATCTCTAATGCCTGCTAATGCAAGTTGGTGAACCAAAGGCATGGATCATGCTGTAAGGAATGTTTACCCATCGAGTCAAAGGAGCTATTACACATAGTTAGGAAACCAATCAAGAGTAGTATGTCAGGTTTAGCCAGAAATACTTTCCAATCATTCTGTGGGTGTTTTATCTCTCCATGATATTTTACATTGTTTCAAGCACCATTTCAACATATTGCTTTGTCAATGGAATTCAGGAGGCTGTTTAGATTAGAATGCAACAAGTCAGCAGTGACGTGTTCCACTCAAACCCATCTGACTTGCATCATGTTCAAGAGCCGCCTTAAATCATGGCCTGAACAACTCGACTTGTTCCTGACCCAAGGTTAGAACAAAACCTGAAGCTTCTCTATAATCCGACCAGCTCTCGAGGACTCCTAGGAAGTGAGCTGTCCAAACAGGTGAATACTTTGTTGAAGGAGGTACGCATCGATCTTCCAGGATGCAAAAACAAGTCCCCAAAATCTCTCGCACAAATCTTACATGATCATTCATGTGTCTCCAAAATCCTACAAAATCCTGCAAGACAGTAAAAAAAATCCCTCCGGATTTTAAAAAAAACAGCCCATAAGCCATAAAGACATCAATAATAGAACTCAATTTTGAAAGTGCTTGTGAGAACCAGGAGCATTCTTAGTTCCATAAAGTTCTGATTTCAATAATGTCTTCAAAATTGTGCTTTGCCACTCTATTCTTGCCAACAGCTAAAAGCACAGCAAAATTTTAGCATCGTTTGACGTTTTAAAAAAATCTTTTTCTGTTGCTTTGTTTTTCAACATTTGGTTAAGTCTTTTACCAGCAGTGTTGGCATGTACAGATGAATTTTGTCTGGAGGAGTTGGTTACTGTGCAAAACAGCATTCAGTGATGACATTATCAGAGAAAATGATGCAAAATGACTACTTCATCAGGGTATATGTTTGAAAGACCTGTGGAGGGAAACAATGCATAGTGATGAATAACATATGGAAAAAATGACTGGGCCAAGTCATAAAAGATGGTCCATTTGAATTATCTAAAATAATGACCAAATTATTTCTATAATAACAGGCTGGTCCATCTTTTAGTAATCCAAAATCAAATGCAAGGTCTGTCAGCTGCATTTTTAACACCAATTCACAAGTGTACGCTGTAGTAATTTGCAGAGTTTTTGTTTTGTACTTCATGCAAATTGTATACAAATGCAGTATGAATGTGGTAATTCATAATTTATAAAACATGTTATAATTATCTTTTTAAATATTTTACCCATGGGTGCTGAGACAGAGAGAGGAGGTCAGGCCTTGGGTTAGGCCATCTGATGATGCCACAGAGCCTTTAATTAGCCCTATGCCCCTAGGTTAGACAGAGGGAAAAAGTCAGGAGAGATTCGTTGTGTAACATGCCTTTGTCAGGGGGCATGCACACCCAAACAGTAGGTGGAAAATAGGTCGAACTGAGTTGTAATGTTCCCCTAAGTCAATATGTTGCCAGTTACTGTCCATGCTTCTTCCATACTGCTTAAAATGGCACATGACAGGAGGACAAGACCTCTTCAATCATGCTCAGCAGCACCTATTAAAGATGAACCTCTGTTGAATGGTTTCCACTTGAAAGAATCACAGAACCACAGAGTTTTTTTTACAGCACAGAAGGTCATTCAGCCAGGTGAGTCTAGGCTGGCTTCTGTTCCCAGCAAACCCAGAAATGCCAATCCCCTTGCTCTTCGCCCACAGTCTTGCAAATTATTCTTTCTCAAATGTTACCCAGCTCCCTTTTGAAAGCCCTGATCGTTTCTGCTTCCAGGATCCTCATTGAGTAAAACTGCTTTTCTTGCATCCTCCTGTACCATTTGCACAAAATGTTAAATGTACCCCTTGAAAATCTGCTAATGGGAGCAGCTTCCTACCATGTAGAGTCAGTGATAGAAAGATACAGCATGGTATCAGGCCCTTCAGCCCATCAAGTTCACACCAAACATCAACAACTCATTTATAGTCATCCTACCTTAATCCTACTTTTTTTCATTCTCCCTGCATTCTTGTCACTCTTCCAAACCTAACCCAGCCGTGACAAAATACCCTCCAGAAAATATCCTCTCAACCATATTTGCCTTAAGGGGAACAAGCACAACTTCGAGGCTAAAATTGCAATCAAAATCCCTTGTTCCTGGAACCATCGGAGCCATCTCTTCAGCACTCTCCTTATTATCTTCACACTTGCTAAATGCGGCAACCAGAATATTGGGCAAATACCCCTCCATTCCACCCCTTCCTCACCAGACTTGCATGAGGGATTCCCCTGGTGTGGAGGTCTCCATTTTGTGTTCACAACAGGCACAAAATGGCCCACAGCGTTGGCTGAATTGGAACAAAATAGGGCCAGTGTGTAACCAAGGCAACAGACACGGACACACTGAGTATCAAACAGTACTCACTTTGTAAACAGATTAGGATCAGTCTATAATAGAAAGAGCTTATTATAGAGTAATTACAGCCTAACGACTGGGCAGGATGTCCTGAATGAAGGGTCTAAATTGAATGCACAACCTATAGTTTTCAACTTTCAAAGATAAACATTGAAAAAAAAAGGAAAACTATCTCTATTTCCGATCACTCCACACCCAGGCAATGGGAAAACTCCTTTGTAACTATATCGCTCTTAAGCAGGAGCTCTGTGTTAGCTAACAGTGGACAGGGGAATGCCATGCCTTTGGGAGTCGTCTGAACATGGATTGTTAAACTTGCAATACACTCACAGTAAATTATTTTTTTACTAATAATATAATGTGGAAAGCTTAAGATAAAAGGGAAGGCCATTTGATTCCTTAACCACAAGCTCTTTCTTTAGTATCAATCAACGAGTGCCCTCTGTTCCTTAAATGACATTTTTGGAAATAAACCTCGATGTCAAATTGCCTATTTGACAACAACAGGCTTCGCACCAGAGCACAGTCCTTTCCTGAAGTCTGGGTAGTGGCTCACTGGATTGCAATCCAGAGAGTGATTGACAGCATCCTTTACTCTGGAGAGACATCACTTCCTTCACTGCACGACTCAGTCCCAGAGATACAGAGCCAGCCCATGTACTTAGAGGTGGAGGAAATAAACAGAGGTTTCACAGATGGTCAGCAACCTTCCCATTCCCAAAATAGGGCAAAAAGGCTATTCCTGGGAACATTAGAACAGATGCAATGGACGGGAAATTAGCCAGCAAAGTTTGGGATAACAGCCAGATTTTGCCTTCCCTGTTCAGAATCAGGTCACCAGATGTACAGTACAGAAGGGGAACAATAAAGCCAACCCTATTGCTCATTTTGCAAGCCAGCTGTCAATTATTAGGGTGGCACAGGGTTTTCCTGCCAAACTTGGTCCCTTTTGGTATCTGGGGGTGGAAATGACTAACAACTAAACTCTGATTGCGAAGAATATAATGATACACTTCAGCATAATCCTGGGAGAATTGTACGGTCACGTACAACCTTGGTTATTAGTGCTTATTGAATAATGTGTATATAAATACAAACCTATTGATACATTAAAATTCTTTCATATAATCTGCATTTCCTGTAAATGTCTCAATTACTTATGTACCACTCTCTTGCTATACCATAAGATTTGCCCGTTCATTACACAGTTACCTTAGCTCCAGTAATAGTGGCCATCGGTGATTGGAGGAACACAGAAAATAGGAGCAGGAGTAGGCAACCTTGCCCCTCAAGACTGCCCCGCCACTTAATATGATCATGGCTGATCTGCCCCAGCCCCCCACTCCTCTTTGCCAGCTCCACATAGCCCTCAATTCAAAATTATACAAAAACTGACCTATCTCCTCTTTAAATATTTCCACTGATTTAGCCACCACAACAGCACAAGGTAGAGAATTCCAGAGATCCACCATCGCCTGTGAGAAGAAATTCCTAGGCACCTCAGTTTTAAATGATTGCCCTCTTATCCTGTAACTATGTCCCCTTGTCTGAGACTCTCCCAATAGGAGAAATATTTCAACACCTATCCTGTCATACCCCCTCAGGATCTTTCAATAAGATTGCCCTTCATTTGTCTAAACTCCACAGAATACAGATTAAAGCTTTTTAGCCATTCTCAAGCCAGGAATTTGTCAACTGAATTTCTTCTGGACTGCTTCCAATTATAGTATATCCTCTCTTAAATAAGAAGGTCAAAACTGTACACAATATTCTAGTTGTGGTTGCACCAACACTCTGCACAATCGTAACAACGTGTCTCTATTTCTAAACTGCAACCCTCTTGCAAAAGAGGCTAATTGGCATAAATATCACTCTGTAAAGTTTCAATCCAACAGCTATTGTGCATATGGTTTGGCAAAGAGAATGAGATCATAGATTCACCATCTGAACTTGTGGTTTGAGTATAGCCCTAGACCAGGAGCATTGGAAAAATGGGTGCTTGGTGTTGGAGAGAGGGATGTGAGACTGTGGAATGATTGTGAGTAACAATCTCCAGATTAAGGAGAGTTGTAGGGGATAGTGTATGAAACTACAGAGGGAATGCTTTGTGTTTTGGTAGGGAGGGTGATAATTAAATACATTTTGGGGGAAGGAGCTGAAATGTCCCACTCCCACAACAACGTCCAGTCAGGTCATTTACAGGGGAGTTATCAACGGAAAGTAAATGTTGCACCACATAAGGAGATAATCATGCAGATGATCAAAAGCTGGTGTGGAGAGCATCTTAAGGAAGCAAGGATGTTGGGGATGGAGAGATTTAGGAATGGAATTCCAGAACTCAGAGTCTCCGCAGCCAAAGGCAGCGTGACTAAATTCAGGAATGAGCAAGCGGCTGGAAATGGAGGGGAATGGATATCTTTGAGAGTTCACAGGGTTGGAGGTGATTGCAGGTAATGTATGGGGGACTTGAAATCAAAGGTCAGGAGTTTAAAAGCAGTGTCATTTAGCCAGGGGCAATATAGAACTCCAGTGGGATGGGGGAATGGGAATGGTGCATGTTAGGACCTTGAGTTTCTCTGGTGACCTGAAAATCTGGGAGGACTGGTGGTATAAAAATGATATGCAATCTAAAAGTATATGAATAGAAACCTATTAATACATTAAAATACCTTCATATAATCTGCACTTCCTATAAATGTAGCATTACTGCCATACTTGGAATCTACCTGCGTCCAATGACGAATTGCTGATAAATGGAAAATCCTTTGAGAAGCTATCCCACACAACTGGCTCAGGCCCATGCTAGATCCCCAGTTCAGTACAGGAGGGATCCTTACATTATGTAAATACACCTGTTTTCTTTGCTACTATTGAAAACACTGCTGACAAACTTTCAAGTCAGTTGATTCATCCCAACCATCAACAAGTATATTAATACTTCCAAACTCTGCAATTTCTGTAACTAACCCTCCAGCATCTCCCTGCTAGTACTCCAACGCAACATTCACCCTTTTCCAGTGCTTCCATGTTATGTGACCCAATCACAATCTTCCCACCCCATAAGGAAACAAAAACAATTTTAAAGCCTTTTTTTTTACAAAGGCCACAGATCCTCTCAACTTTACCAAATACCATTACGCATGTAAGAGACACCACACAAACAACCTCTGTGTGATCTCCAGGAAAACCATGGATTTCCGTCATTGTCCCCCATCACCACCCTGTGAGTCACCATTGGGCAGAAGCTGAAACAGACCAGTCACATAATATTGTGGCTACAGGAGCAGATATTAGGCTAGGGACTGTGTGGTTATTGAGTCACTGCCCGACTCTAAGTGTTTCCAACAAGCCTGGGGTGTGATGGAATACTTATCACTTCCTGTAAATGTAACAATTACTTCCTGTAGAACATCCCTGACATACCTTGGAATGTACCGACATCCAATTAGTCACTAATGAATTGCTGATAGGTGGAAAATCCTTTGAGAAGCTATCCAACACAACTGGTCGAGACCCCTGGCCAAATCCCCTGGATAAGTAGAGCTCGAACAACACTCAAGAAGTTTGACTCCATCTAGGCAGGGCAGCCTACTTGACTGGCCCCCATCCATCATCCTAAATATTCACTTCCTCCACAACAGAATACAGTTGTTGTGGTGGGTAATATCTGGAAAACACACTGCAACCACTCACTAAGGCTTCTTTGCTAGTATCTCCCAAAGCCACAACCTCCACCACCTTTGATGCACAAGGACTGCGTATCATGGGAGCATTACCACCCGACATTCACATCCAGGTCCTACATTATCCTGATCCAGAAACATATCATTCCTTCATTACTGGATACCCTGGAACTCCCAGTCCAATAAGAGCAAGGGTGCAACTTCACAAAAGGGATACAGTGGTTCAAGTAGTTTATAGGTGGGCATTAAATACTGATGAAGACATTGTCATGGATAAATATAAAAAATAATGCCATCTTCACAATGAGCAGCAATACAGGATGCCCACCAGGAGGTTCTGCACCTAAGATAGATTCATGAAACATTCATTGTCAAATAATATTGCTGCTACAAGTTATGGTCTTATAAACATAGTCAACCATGGACTAGGAGCTTGACATTGACAAGCAACTCATCATCGTAATCTGATTGACTTCAAAATAATTGCAGTTGCCTGAATTTGACAAAATCAATAGTAGCCTGAAAGGAACAGGCCATATTAAAAACACCCTTCAAATCCTAAACCACCCAGTATGCTTAGTGTTACCTGAAAGAGACTGCAAGACGTTTGTGACATAATAAGAGAAAAGGAAAGGCCAGTATCCTCGCTTCTTCTTAGCTGCAGTCCAAACTTAATTCATTACTGAACAAATAATTACAAGGCAAACCTGGCAACAGTCCTAAAATGACAGTGTCATGCTAGCAAAGGACCAGCACAACAACTGGATAGACTACTCAAGGGCAACATACAAGAGACCCACTAGCTTGAAATAACATATCAATGGGAGAATATAATGATTAGAGTGGTAGATAGGAATCATTAATACTGGAGCTGTGAGAGACATTGCCCTGTAGAGTTAAAAAGGCACATCCTAGGTCAAGGAACTACTCCAGGGAAGTTTTATTTGGGTGACAGAGTGGCAAATCTATGCAGAGGTTAGAAGGAATTATTATCAAATCATTTTAAATGAAAATTACAGAGCATTTGCTCAGAAAACTATATTTTGGGGACAGAGTGCACAACTAATTTTTATGTGGTAAGAAAATCATTGGCTTGAGAGGATGAGATGACATTGGACCTCTGGTTCCCAACACTCTTAACCAAAGTGCTTTCCCTTATTGCAAATGAAAATCAAAAGCCTGTATCAGAACTGGCCTTTCCTGCTATCATCAGTTTGACTCCATTTTGTTTTATTCTGTTTGCATAGTCTGGCCTGTGGGCATGTCCCACAGACTTGCTACTAACACATCACACAGACAAAGGAGTATAATGTGCTTGTAACTGCCCCAATAAACCCATCTAATGGGGACAGTTGCATACTATCAACAACATTCCCTTCGTTCTACCCATTCCTCCTCTATCTTCTCTGCTACTGAAAACTCAATTGTTTTTCTCTTTTTCCAGTTTCAGATCCTGGACCTGAAACGTTCACTGGTTCTCTCTACACAGATGGTGCCTGACCTGCTGAGCGTTTCCAGTATTTTCTGTTTTTGTTTCGGTTTCCCATGCCTCGTCTGGTCTGTTGAAGATCATGTGATGGAGAGCAATTGCTGTGATTGGTCAAGAACTTCATTACCATTGTATCATGGGACTAGGAAGTTGTCATGCTTTGTTTTGACTCTTTTTGTTGGGCTTTGCAAAAGCAGGTAATCAAAAGGTAAAGTCACCAGTTATTCGTACGGGAGTGTTTCTATTTGGGAAGGCTTATGTTGGATTCTAGAATGATTCACGAGATCAACAAAGGAAAATACCCCGATAAATGCCATTTTGCAAAGTTTATAAAATACAATCTTCCCAAAGTAACCTTAATAACACTGCCAAATTTATAAATGCTAGTAGATTTTTGCACATTTCTTCTAAAAAAAAAGGATAATTGTGCTGTGCGATGTTATTAATTGTTGAACTTTACAAACACAGAAGTACAATAGCATGAGTGTTAAATTGCTGGCCTAGTAATCTAAAGATCTGGAATAATAATCCAGAATATTTTGTCAACACCACCCCCCACCCCCCATGGCAGCTGAGGAAATGTTAATTAAAAAATAAAAGACCAGGTTACAACTACCAGAGTGTTATGAAATTCCACCTGATTTTCTAATGGCTTTTAGCAGTAACAAAATCTTCCATGTTTACCCATTCTGTATGTGACTCCAGATCCAACACAATGGTTTGGAAAAGGCCTAGCGAGCATTAAACAGGAACCACACAGACTGCAGAGACTGAGGAAGTTTTCTCCCAAATAAAAAGGGCAATAAATCCTGGTCAGCAACAACCACTAAAAGAAATACTGGGTCAAGCTGCATTTTTGGTCATGTCACATTAGTGCCACTGTTAAAGCACTGGGTGATGAAGCTTCTCATGAATGAGTTGATGCATTAGTTGGTAGTACTTCACCACCTGAGCTTGGACTCCTCAGTGTTGGCAACACTTTGTCATGTATCCAGATGACTCCACCAACCCCACAGTGAAGTTTCATGGGAGGCATGATCCCAGCATGGACCTTGGGATGGTGATGCCCACAGATTTTCTTGGGTGTGCATGAACACCTGGTACATTTAAGACCGAGTGGCTTCCAACAGACGCATGCAAGTTGCAATGTCAGTAACTCACTCGGTGTTGGTGGGTGGGGGGAGAAGTGGGGTTCAACCTGCAGTGAGGTGGAGTTCACTCTGTGGCCCTCCCGGTTTCCAGATAATGTTCCTATAATATAGGAGTCTCTGGATCAAATCCAAAAGGCAGCCCATGTGTGCACGTAACTACTTGAGCTGTGTTTACAAGTCTTAACTTCAGTGCAAGAATAAAATGCATAAATTGACTTACTCTGCTGGCATCGCGATCTCGGTCTGGATGGGGAGCAGTCCAGGAGAAGGGCAGAAGATTGCAGGCAGGAGGAAAAAGGAACAGAAAGGAACATGGTGGTTAGGGAAAAACTCAGAAATCAAACACTGTGCTGCAATCAAGACCAGTCCAGCCGACACAGCTCCCCATTTTGTGTGTGTTATTGAGGAAACTACCCTATATTTCCAGCAAAGTTTACACACCGTGACCTCAGTATGGAAACTACGAAAGACTCCTAGCTTCTCCAAATCTCAGCCCCACATGGTGTTTCATTTCATGCACTCAACTGCCCTCATATACCAGAATAATTATCGGACAATCCCTCTGCCCACTGACACCAAGAGTTTGCATGTTACATTCTCTTCTGTTCAACAGAATCCCTCTTCGTAGGTCTGACATCTGTGAACTTTCTGCTTGCTGGGTTTTCATGGGTATGATGTGAGGCTGTATCCTCTAAACCCAAATGTGGGAACACCTGGGGCAAAGTGTGAAACACCTGCATGGAAAACCAAGCTTGCACTGCTGAGCGAGGCAAAAAAAAAACTTTACTGCAAATACCTGGTGTGCTTAAACCACAGATGCAAACTGTGTGTTATACATGACAGGATATGATATCACATCACTGAAGCACATTCAGATACATGGACATTATATAGGATATAGGGTACAAAATCAGGCCATTCAGCCCATCTAGTTCATGCCAGTGTTTAAGCTCCACTCAAGCCTCCTTCTGTCTTTCATCATCTATATCTATCAGGAGGGTTACCTTTTATTCCCTTCTTCTCAAATGTTTGTCCAACCTTCCTTTAAATCCATCTGTAATATCTGTTTCAAGCACTCTCTGTGGGAGCAGGACTCATATTCTCTCTATTCTTCAGCTAAAGAAGTTTCTTCTGAGCTCCCTGTTGGATTTCTCAACCACTGCCTTAGATTATTGTCCTGTAGTTAGGTTCTTCCCCACATGTATCCATTCTGTCAAAACCTTTCATCATTTTAAAAGACCTCTATTTGGTCAGCCCTCAGTCTCCTTTACTCAGAAAGGTATAGGTTATAAATTATGCACTAATTCAGTTCGGGCTACCTGACCGTGTCAGAGCACGCTATGCATTGTGAAGGGTGAACAAGTCTTGGTTGCCTTCTCTGTCCATTTGCAACACACCCCATTTCCCCAGTCCCCATCCCTGCCAGCTCACAGCAGGAGCTTGGAGCAAGGTGAGGCTCATTAGAAAACAACAGACAACAAAGGAATATGTCTGAGGCTCCAGATGGGCCCCTAAGTCAGAGTGGTTGTATAGTGGGGATGGAGATGGAGCCTTCCAAACCTGTCAACAGAACTCATACCTTCTGTGCCAGAATTAATTGCCAATATTGATAGTTCACCTGTGGTTCTGCTCAGCTATTGGAGTGAGCTTCACGGACTGGGGACTCTTGTTTGTCAGGGGCACTGTACCTTGTGCTGAGATATACAAGTGAATGGCACTGATCTCCTCATGATTTTTTTTTCCCCCCTTGAGTAAGTGATACTTCAGTATCCTGACTGCATATGAGCAGGCTGCAAGTGTTACTGTACTAAACCCAGGGTTTATTTCCTCCCTGAATCAAGCCCTTTACAAAACACTGGAGCAGGATGAATGTTAATAAAATTTAATGCAGAAATAGTCAGGTCACAGGGATTGCTACTGCCGCAATGTAAATGACCCCCAGAATGCTCATGTTGAGTAATCCCAAGAATTTACAGATCTGGCTATTTGATCCCTTGATATCTGAGTCATGAAGTCCCACCTGCCCTTACCAAATATTTTAGATATATTCTGGTAGAGCAGATAATGAACAGAAATGAGCCAATCCCTCAACAGTAGGATTACATTGACCTTCATTAGAAAAGAAGTCAGGAACACTGCCAGTGTCTGGTACAAAGATCTCATTACTTGAATGGTACAACTACAGTCTAGGAAGCTTTATGAAAAGGATTTACTTTCCATTTAAATGTTCCCAATAAGATAAATATTGACCAGGATTCTAAGCACAGCAAAACTATTCAGATGAATTCTAATTTCTGATAGATTATTTACCAATACAATCATTCCGTGCATCTATATGGGAAATATCACCCAAGCCATTTAAACTAACCCAGATTGGTTCTGGGAGAGTAGCAAAATTGAGCAGGACGGTGAATATGTTTTTATTTGTTTTGACTTCCGGGCACCACTGTGAAAACTGTCCCCTGGTAGTTTGGTTTCCTATTATTTTCTGTGCATGCTTCCTTTCACTTCAATTAACACTGTATAAAGCCCAAAGCCTTTCATGATGGAATGTTGTTCCCTTAACTGTGACGGCTCTGTTTAGACAGCCAATTTCCAACTGCGATGCATGAGAAATATTGTCAACTGTTAGACAATCCCTCTCTCAGTTCTGGTCTAACTTTTCTATCCTTCCCCTTCCTAACTTATCAGTTACACTAAATTCATCAACTTTCCTCATTCCCTCATCCAGAATTCTAAGAAGACCTTCCAGTATCATCTCTCTTCTCCTTTCATCATCTCTGCCTCAAACCTATGATTCTACAGAGTGGAAGCTTGTCATCTGTCACACATGCAAAGTGTAGAATTTAGTAATGGCTATCGTTGTCCTCTCTTTTGAAACGGACTTCAATGTTTAACCTTTACTGTTAATATGATAAACTTTGGGCATGGAGAATATACATCAAATAGAAAAATAACTTAAGCCACACACTCTACAATGTCACCATGAACGATACCCTTGATTCATTAGGTGTGGAATTGTGTTCAGTAGCATCCATTGCTTGGATATTGTTTGGGGATTGAATGGCATCTGATATATAAATATGCACTTCAGCACAAATCATTTTGAATACTAGCTTGGTAAAGAACAAACAAAAGATGTCCTTTACTCAAGTGTCAGGCACAAGTCATTCCATTTCTATGTGGAAAGATTTCTAGTGCCTTCTTCTGGACCCTGCTGTAACTTTGGCTTGCCTTGACACACGCAGCATCTGTGCTGAATGCCTCTGGGAAAACTAGTTCTAGACACCACGCAAGTAAAGAATGGACCAACACTTCACAGGTATGCTCAGTCTCAGAATCTGCAACCAAACTCCCACCTCTAAAACTTAGGGTCTTCCAAATCTTGGGCTCTCAGGACCTCACTATTTGAGTGTGCACTGTTAAAAATGTCCAGTAATGTGCTCAAAAATGGCACCTATGATTTATATGCTCTGGTCTCACACTGGCCACCCCACTAAAGATTGGACTATAGATGTGGGCAATCCATCCAAGTGCTGTCCATCTCAAAATGCTCTGCAGCCATAAGCAAAAATGGACCTATATTCTCAGGGGAGTATTACTTGAAATTTTCGTACAGCCACTATTCTACTTTATTGGAAACTTAATGATTTTTGAGGATGCTTCTATTAAAGATTGTTCCAAATAAGTAGTGTGGTCTACCCCACATGCTACTGTGCAGAGGGAAAGAACAGATGATCAGCAGAGAAGTGGAAGGAAGAGATAAAGGGATTAAGCTGGAATCGATTAGGGATATTCAATGCTTCTGAAATATAAAGGTCATCGATGCGGGCAACGTATTGTGAGATAAAGGTGATACAGGCGGGGATTCGGGAACAGAGAAGTGACTTCAGTACTCAACCAGCTTAAGGTTATCTGTTCCAAACAAAACTTACAATCATAGAATTACCCAGAACCTGCAGCACAGAAATTAATCTTTCAGTCTAACTGGTCCATGCTGGGTTATTTGTAACTTACGAGCTTCTCCCACCCAACCATCTACCATTATGCTATCCTTCTATTCCTACTTGTTTGGTATCCCTTTAAAGGCTTTAAGGTATTCACCTCAACCACTCCTTTGGATTATGACAATGTAGTATGTATTTTTTTTTTTGCTGACCCCCTCCTGCCAAACCCCTTATTCCAACTTTATCAGATTGGTTAGATCGTAAAATAGCTTGATGGCTCATACAAAGAAACAGACTTTACTGACCTGCCACAAAACTGGCCAGATACTCGCTGGCTCTCTTACCTCTGTGATGCTCCATGTCCAGGTGATTCTTATCGTCTTTCATTGCTAAATGGGCGTGGACACCGAGGGCACTGGACAGAGCCAAGAGGCCTGAGCCACCGCCAATGGAAGGAATTCCTGCAGGCTGGAGCCCCGACGGATGTGGAGTGAGCGGAATTGGAGGTGCATGATGGGACAGGTGCTGGAGCTGCTGCTGCTATAAGTAAGGAAGCTTATGTCAATAGCAGAGCTGACAACTTTATAACCAGTAAACAAGTCAATCACACAACAAATCATGCCAGAGGAGCAAGGCAAGTACAGTTTTGCATTTTGCAGTTTGCATTTATTAACTCTTTCATAAGCAAAATATGATGTAGAAAACGCATTAACATGATTAAACATTATTAAAGAGTGAAGACATGGAGAACGTAGAGCATCACAAGAGGCCATTAATCTAAGTCACCAAAAAATCCTCTGAAACTTTTTAGTCGAAGAGAGGTGCAAATGTGGAACACATTCCTACAAAGAGGGCTTGAGTGAATAGTATGGAGAACTGACAAGTAGATGAGGGAGAAGGGAATAAAGGATTACACTGAAAGATTCACATAAGGAAAGATGAGAGGAACCCCAAGTAGGATGGACTGGTTGGGCCCTATGGCACACTCGTGTCATACATCCCCTGGATTGTAATTTACATGGAAAGATCCCCCAAGCTGCAGTGTATTATGCCTAGATGATCTGATTTGTGACATTGTTTGCGGGAGTGACACCCAATCTTTTCCAATGGGTTCATGCTTGGCAAGTGCACACCTCCTCCCCCTCCCCGCTAAATAATCTTGATAGCATCATGCAATTGTTCCTTTTACGTAGCTGGGGCAGTCCCGGAGAATTGCAGGGACCACTGGCCGCCCTGTGGCTTTTTGTGAACTATCTAACTAAATTACTTCAATGTTATAAAAGCCTCATGGGCCCTATTACCCTCCAGCACCCATTGTAGAGGAGTCATCTACCCAAGTTGTGGAATCACTGGGCGGAAGGATAATTATTGGCCTGGACGCCAGGGTAATCTCCCTGCTTTTCTTTAAATTGGTGCCTTGGGAATGTTCACATCCACATGGGAGTATACAGGGTCTTGTTTAAGAGCCTGAATTGAATGCCAGTATTTCCAGCAATGCAGCATTCCCTCGGTACTGAAGGTTGCAAGTTCCAGTCCCACTTTGGAGATCTGTACTCAGTACCGAGGGAACGCTATATTGTTGGAAATGCTAGCATTCAGTTCTGTACTTAGATATCCAGAGTGGGACTTGAACTCACAACCTTCTAATTCATAAGTTTCATCTAATATTACAGCTCTTCCTGGTTTGCTGCTCACATCACCTCAACACTTTCCAAATAGCTGCCATGGGAACCAGCACAATGCATTATCTCAGAAGAGTGGAATGCCATCAAATAATTAGCTCCTCATCCAGAGCATCTTATAATGTTTTTCCCATTGCTCTTCTGCTTAACATGAAAGTCTGCATCAAGGAAGAGGAGGGTGTAGGGAAACAGAAGGTTGTCAGCCAAGGTTCAGTGGGGAGTGTTCTCACGTCCATGTCAGAGGTTCAACTCCCACTCCAGTGACTTCAGCGCAGAAATCTGGGCTGATACTCCAGGGCAGTCCCAATAGAGCACTGTCAAAGCATTGTCAAAGGTACTATCTTTTGAAGGAAAATGTTAAACAATGGTCTTGTCCAAGATCTCAAGATAGGTGGTTTATCTCCTGTGTCTTACTACTCTTTCTCCCTCATTAAAACAGATTAAAATGCTGCTCATGTGATCTCACTGTGTGAAAAAAAAAATCACTCCCATATTTCCCACATGAAATCAAAGAAACTGCAGATACTGGAAATCTGAAGCACAAACAGAAAATGCTGGAAACACTAAGGAGATCAGGCAGTATCCATGAAGAGAGAAACACAGTTAACATTTCAGGTGAAGACCCTTCAAACCTGCTAAGTGTTTCCAGCATTTTCTGTCTTTGTTCCCACATTGCAATGTGACTGCACTTGGAAATCCACTGGCTGGCTACAAGACGCTTCAGGAATTGCCAAATTTGGAAGATACAATATTAACACAACTCCTTCTTTCAGAAGAAATACTAACACAGATTTTGTTTCTGATCATCAACCAGTGATTCACATGAAAGTCATCTTATTCTTAGACAGTACTGTGGAATCGATGGTGACTTACTTTCGTTCCATTTTTTTGGGTTTTGAGGCAGCTAATGAAGCCATTGTAGGATAGGCAGCAACATCTCCAGCACGATTATTCTCAACATTGGTGCCCAACAAGGCTGTGTCCTCAGCCCCTTACTCTACTCCCCATACACTCATGACTGTGTGGCCAGATTCTGCTCTAACTCCATCTACAAGTTTGCAGATGATACCACCATTGTAGGCCGTATCTCCAACAGCGATGAGTCGGACTACAGGAAGGAGATAGAGAGCTTAGTGGAATGGTGTCATGACAACTACCTTTCCCTCAATGTCAGCAAAACAAAAGAGCTGGTCATTGACTTCAGGAAAGGGGGCGATGTACATGCGCCTGTCTACATCAGTGGTGCTGAGGTCGAGAGGGTTGAGAGCTTCAAGTTCCTAGGAGTGGACATCACCAACAGCCTGTCCTGGTCCAACCACGTAGCTGCCACAGCCAAGAAAGCTCACCAGCGCCTCTACTTCCTCAGGAGGCTAAAGAAATTTGGCACACCCCCTTTGACACTCACCAACTTTTATCGATGCACCATAGAAAGCATTCTTTCTGGATGCATCATGGCTTGGTATGGCAACTGCTCTGCCCGGGACTGTAAGAAACTACAGAGAGTTGTGGACACAGCCCAGCACATCATGGAAACCAGCCTCCCCTCCATGGACTCTGTCTATACCTCTTGCTGCCTCAGTGAAGCAGCCAGCATAATCAAAGACCCCACACACCTGGGTCATTCTCTCTTCTCCCCTCTCCAATCAGGCAGAAGATACAGGAGCCTGAGGGCACATACCACCAGGCTCAAGGACAGCTTCTATCCCACTGTTATAAGACTATTGAACGGTTTCCTTATACGATGAGATGGACTCTTGACCACACAATCTACCTTTTCATGACCTTGCACCTTATTGTCTACCTGCAATGCACTTCCTCTGTAGCTGTGACACTTTACTCTGTAAACTGTTATGGTTTTACCTTATACTACCTCAATGCACTGTGTAATGAATTAATCTGTATGAACGGTATGCAAGACAAGTTTTTTTTTACTGTATCTTGGTAGAAGTGACAATAATAAACCAATACAATGTGAGAACCACATACTATCCCACAGATGGGCCAAGTGGTGGCTGACGGGTCAAGTGAGTGGGTTGTGTGAGGTGATTAGCATGAGGCGATTAGCCCCTTCCATCACTTATACAGGGGCTTGGCACATCCAATACATGGCCTTCAGGTTTTTGATACTGCTTCCCCAATACGAGCAGTGATGGGCCAGAGGTTCCCAGAAGACAGTGTAGATGTTACATTTTTTCCCAAGGAGGCTTTGAGCACATACTTTAGTCTTTTCCTCTGTCTACCTAGTAATCTCTCCCTGTGACAGAACTCAGAATATAGTGTCTGTAATGGGATAGAGTGCCTGCAGGAAAGTATATGAGTGTAGGTGTCTAACAACTAGAATCACTCAGGTTGAATAGTCAATTTCCTAGCAACACTACCCAGGTACACAGCTGAGGAACAGGCACTTTTGCATATAACCAACACCCCGTTCAAATTCCACTTCACAGCCGTCTGTTCCCCAGGGTAATCGTGTTCTTCCAGTGCTTAGCTGCAGGCAATGCACTTGAGGAATGATGTTTTTAACACATTCATGCTTCAGCGTAGATTCCCCAATGTCGGGATATGGTTAAAATATGAATCCAAATTGTGTAAAGCTGACTTCTGTTCCAAGGAGGCTGAAGAAGATTGACAGCCGGTCTAACTGTAGAGTTTAAAATTACAAAAGGGATTGGCAGGCCTTATAATGAGAGGCAAATTCCAGAATCCAGGACCAGGGAACAAAATCTTACAATAAGAGCTTGTCCATTTGGCATGAACACAGGATGTAATTGTATCAAAGGATGTGATGCTATTTGTCTTCTGCTAAACAAGAATATCAAGGAATACAGGTACATAGAGTTGAGTTACAGATCACCCATGATGTTCATAAAAGCCTTCCCCTGCCTGTATGACCTGCCCACCTTCTTCCCTTGATTCCATGGTCCACTGCCCTCTCCTAATGGATTCCTTCTTCTTCAGCCTCTTCTACCTATCACCTCTCTAGATTCTTAAGTCTTCCCCCCTCCCTCACCCCCACTGTCCTACCTTCCCCCTCTCACCTGGACTCACCCATCACCTGCCTGCATGTGCTCCTCCCCCTCCCCCAACCTTCTTATTCTGGCTTCTGCCCTGTTCCTTTCCAGTCCTGCTGAAGGGTCTCGACCCAAAACGTCGACTGTATTTCCCTCCATAGATGCTGCCTGACCTGCAGCTACAGAATCTCTTGTGTCTTCTCTTCTTTGTGTTCAAATCACACACACACTCCTCACTGTCTTGATGGTTGCTACTTGGTAATGTGAATATGGTGTTAATTCACTGATTTTCCAAGGCTATTATATTGCACATTTAGTACTATGAACCAGGGATGGTTTTCTGGGCAACCGTTTAGTCTTTACAAACAAAGTATGGGGAAGATGTCTCATAGTCCTCAGTGTCAGTGCTCCCAACAGGAACTGCCATGTTCAAGAGAGTGTGTTGAATACAAACAAGGGCAGGGACAAAAAGATGGTTACACAGAATAAAATTCACCACAATATCTCAGTGACTTTCACAGTTTGGATGTGGCTGTAACACCCATCACATCTCACACTGAACCACATGTACAAGAAGGCCACTTACCCCAATGATGGCATTTAGCTCAGCCATGGTGACCTGCTTGGCTCGCTCTATTGCCTGGACCACCTGTTGCTGGTGCTGTCATAAAACCAAAGAGCAAGTTTAGGAAACTCCAATGATAAAACACAAACCCAAAATGAATAGACTTCAAGATATGATGTTCTTCCCTGTTAAAAAATGCCAATATTTTCGTCACATTTCAATCCTTTGCCTCTGAGAAACAACATATGATATCATCAAACTATCCATTCTGTAGCTCATACAGCAAGTTCCACAGGTCAGCACGTTTGATGTTTTAAGCCCATCTTGTGCACTTGCAAAGCTGTGTGGGGTCACTGGTATGTCATTCAGACTACCTCAATACATTTGCTGAACAGGCATTTAATTCCAACAATGGGAAATGTGGGATATTGCAATTTGATGTGGGAAATAAGATGAGGTACTACATGGAAAATATATATCTAAGTGAACCAGGGGAGCAAAAGAGTTCAGACACAATTTCACCAAAAATAGCAACACGGGTTCATGAGGTCCTAACATAATGGTAAACCAACCACAAGGGAGTTATTGAATTGGAAGACAAAAAATTAGGCTAAACTTCCATCACACTAGAGCACACCAGGTCTACAGAGTACAATTGTGGTCACTATTTTATAAAATAATAGCTGTTGGAGATGGCAGACAAGATATCTGCAAGATGGATACAATGATAGCAAGGTTATACCCAACAAGAAAGAACTCTTTTCACTCGACCTAATAACTATGAGAGAAGGGACCTAATAAGGATCTTTAAAATTATGAAACATTTTGATGAATGCAGTGAGAGTATTTTCACTGCTGAGGATGGAGGCCATCTATATAAGACTATCACCAAGAAATCAAACAGTAAATTCACAACAAACTTCTTTACCCAGAGAACAGTAGGTTTGCAGAGCTTACTACCATTGGGAGTAGCTGAGGCGAAGAATATAAAGGAGATGCACTCAAGGGGAGGCCAGATAAGCATAATAGGGCAGGTGCTTGGTCACAGAGATGTATTTCAAAGAGCCTTTTAAAAGAGCAAAGAGCAAGAGCAGAGAGGTTTAGGAAGGAAATTCCAGTGCTTAGAGTCTTGGCAGCTGAAATATGGTCAACAATAGTACAGCAATCAAAACCAGAGAGACTCAAGTGCCCGGTACTGGAGTTGACAAGGAGGGCAGAGACCAGATAGGGATTTGAAAACAAGGATGTTTTAAAGTCTAAATGTTGTCATTCAGAGTACCAGTGTAGGTCAGAGTTGGTGTAGCCGTAAATGAGAATTGGTGTAAGTTAGCACAAAGACAGCAGAGTTTTAGTTGGCCTAATTTTCTTTAACACCGGGGAAGATGAGGGAGAGGATAGAAGTGCCAAAGACTTGGTTGAGTGTTTCCGCAGCAGACAGGCTAGGGTGAAGTCTGGGTCTGGTAATGTTAAGCACATGGATTAAAACAGACAGTCTCCACAATCGCACAGATATGTGGACAGAAGTTCACCTTGCACCATTGGGCCATCATTGTGAACAGTCTGGTTCAGTTTTGGACATATGCTAAAGAATGGGATGGACTGGGTGACTAGGAAATGGAGTTTAAGGCAGGGACCAAAGATGATTACTTTTACTGCTGCGTCTTGCAGCCTGCATTTAGTATTACCTTCACCTCTTAAATCAGGAAAATAAGGAAACTTTTGAAATGGGAACAATCACTGCTGCCAAAGGTTTGGACCAAGTATACTGGTGTAAATTAGCAAAAAGATTGCATGCACAAAGTTTGTGAGGATGATCGAGTCAATAATTTCACAGCTGTTTGCACAAATTAGATGTTCTAATTCCAACATTAAAACAGCAGGTCCTGAAAAGTCTTGGAAGGTGTTATAACTCTCTCTTGCCCACATGCTCACCTTTTCCTTCTCACACGCACCCTGTTTCTCTCTTGCTCACATTCTCTCTCTCTTTCACGCCCATGCATATTCTCTCTCCTGCTCTCTCTCATACATACACTAACTTCCCTATAGCTTGCTCTGCGCTGCCTCACTGGCATCCACTTTTCCTTTCCTCCCCAACCCATCCACCACCCTCTTGGCAAGAGCATGTGCACCTAAAGCGTTAACAGAGCAATCTCCAGATGTGCAATGCCCAGAGTAGGTTCTTTGTCAAGGTTGGTGGTTTCGTTGATACCACACCCATGGAGTTGTGCAGCTGGAAGGTTAGTTTGAGCAGAGTCTCGGGGTGTGGCTCATTGTACACTGAGTTACAGAAACAGGGCTGCTCTGTAAGCAACCTTGACTTAGTTAAAATATAATCAGCACTATTAACCCACTGACACCTTTCTAGCAGATAATAAGAACACTGACAATTTGACAAATCTTTAATTTCTCGAAGTTGGAATTGGATGCAATGCTGTAAATCTATGGACTGTAATCTTATTTATAACCTACTTCCAGCATCTGGCAACATAAGCAGCTTTTCTCTTCACCCTTGGAAATTGAGCTTCACATTAAAGCACAAGGAAACTGCTGTCATTAAGGTGACACCAAGTCTATTGCCTGGCTTTGAAGGAGTGAAATATGAGGAAGGACCAGAAGAAGGGGAATCTTCAGCTTTGAATAGAGGCAACTGATTAGAAACTTTGTAGAAAACTATTTGTTCCTGCAGAGTATGTGGACAATGACGGGAAAGGGGCAAGGTTTACCTAGAGCTGATAGGGGCGAGATGAGCTGAGCAGAGCAATATTCCTACCCTTGATAAAATTTCCCATCCCAGCAATGGCACACTGTGCAAGATTCTTTCTTTTATTGTGTGATTATCATCACAATAATAAGAAAGAAGCAACAAATTTGTCAAAGCAAAGTTAGCCCATTAAAAGTTCCTCCACGTCAGCTTCCCTTTTGTCTGGCACCTTGGCTGGGATGAAGGCAGGTACCAGGTGCTGAAGGGGTTCATTCCTGATCTTCTTGGTAAAGAGCAGACAATGAGAGACGTTCACATCCCCCCATTAACTGACTTGCCAATGAAACCTGGCTGCATACTTCTTGTTGTGTTCCATGTCGCTGTTAATGTTTAATGCATTTGGCAAACAGCCTGCAGAAGGATGGTGAAGAGATGAAGCTCAAATTGAATGACATGGATCTGCTGTTAAATCTTTTGGCTGCAAAACCGTTCCCACTACAATATCAGCAGAAATGGAAGTCCTTGGCATTAAAAATCAAATGGGAGTAGAAAAGAGATAAAGTATGTTCTGTTGGCTGTTTTGTTAACAGACTGATTAATTGGCATTTACAAACACAAACACACGTAGATTTCCAGAATCTACAACACTTTTCCCCCCCATTTATCAGTAACTGGAACTCAGTTTTATCCTCACAGAATCATGGTGCTAAAGCTTAGTGAGATCAAAAGTTGCTTTTAAAATACAAGACATAATTAGCTACATCACAAGGAAAAGTCAACACTGAGGAAAAGTAAACATTGAGGAAAAGCATTTGAGGTCATGGCCACTATGTGAATTGAATGCCTTAAGCAGAGTTTTCCATTAGTTAGCAGGATCTCAAGGTTTCTCCTGTAACCATTATCAAATAGAATTTCTCCTAACATCAACAACTTGAATTTGCGGAGCACCTTTAACACAGTAAAAATTTTCATACCACCTCACAAGAGAGTAATCAACAGAAATTGACATTGAACTACATAAGGTGATTGCAGTGCAGGTAAAAAAATCTGTTTGGTCAATTGGTGGGTTTCATGCAGCATTTTAAAAGGAGGAGAGAGGTTTATGGAGGGAAATGCTGAGCTCAAGGCTGCCATACAACCACAAATAATAAAAGACAGAGACCGTCAGTACCCCCATTGGAACGCAGGTAATTAGCTTCCTCCCCCCTAAGCTTTCAATGAAATCATGACTGAAGGATTTGACCCAGAGTCCCAGATCAGTATAACATTTATCCAGGGCTCCTAGAACTTCAAGCCAACTCCAGTTCATCGCCACAGTTTGGATGTGCTCATCCAATGTCAAGACTGAGCATGAACCAAGTTGGAGCTTGAGGCATGAATGGTTCCCAACTATTCTACTCCATTTACCCACCCCATCTGCAGTCCCTTCCTAAGTGGCCTAACTCTAATTCTTGACTCTCCCAAAAAGCACATAGCCTCAATACCAGAAGTCCATGAATCTAATTGTGCCCGTGGTGTACCCAGTAATCACATCCAACTGGTTGAGTGATCATCCCATTGTAGCTATGGCAGTGGTTCCATTATAACTGAAAATTGCACACTTTTATGAAGTAGGAGATGTCTAGTGGGGCAGTGGGGTTAACTGTGGACTGCTCGAGCTAGGAGACAGGGTGAACATGGCAGGCCAAATGACCTCATTCTCTGATGATAACATCCGATTCCAGGTTTATATCCCATCCCTCACCCCCTCCCCAATTTTCCTTGGCTGCCAACTATGGAGCAAAGGAGGAAAGCACAATAAATATTTTAAGATGTGGAATAATTGCAAGTCCCCTTCAGGTTTCAATTCCAAGTCCCCTTTTGGCTCATGAATTCAACTCAAGTGCAAACAAGAAACTACAGAAGACAAGTCAGGAACAAAACTGGAAAACTCATCAAATAAATCCAATACCCTCCGCAAATGGTAACACTATTTTAATGAGCACATTTTCTATTGGGTCAAATTGATTTAATGTTTGACCATCTCGGGTTCAACACTACAATTAATCCTGAGCAGTTCATTAATTTAGTAGTTTCAACTCAGCCAGTTCTGACTACCCTTTACAGAGGCTCCACTGAGGAGAAGTTGTTATGCCAGCATTCTTCTTCATTGCTAACACATTCTTCCCCAGGCACAGCAATGTGCTGGCCAGGGGATTTGGACAGAGATGCAATAAGCCACAAGGATCAAACACATAAAGGAAGAAAACCTCTTCAGCACATCTAATGCTGAACCACGGAACCAAGCAGGCCCCGTATCTGATTTACTTGACCTCAGCATCAGCTTAGGATGCTGCACGTTGGTCCCTACACTACACCTGTGAAGACATCAAATCATCCAGCTTTCTCACTGCAGGCTCAGAAGGTGAATGTACAAAAAATGAGCTGCTGGTCATTTTTTGGTCGAGCAGCATCTGTAGAGGGAACTGAACAGTCGGTATTTCAGACTGAGACCCCTCATCTGGATTGAAAGAGCAGGAGGGAGATTGCCAGTATAAAGAGGTAGGGGATATCTAGTGCTGACATAACAACTTCTCCTCAGTGGAGCCTCTGTAAAGGGTAGTCAGAACTGTCTAAGTTGAAACCACTAAATTAATGAACTGCTCAGGATTAATTGTAGTGCTGAACCTGAGATGGTCAAACATTAAATCACTTGACCCAATAGAAAGTGTGCTTATTAAAATTATGTTACCAGTTACGGAGGATATTGGATTTATTTGACAAGTATATAAAGAGGGAGGGGTAGGGCAAGAACGGGCAAGATGGAACCAGGTGAGGAGGGGTTAATTGGCAGATGGAGTCAGGTGGGAGAGGGACTTGCCCTCTTCTCGTTACCATTGGGGAGGAGGTACAGGAGCCTGAAGACCCATATTCAACGATTTAGGAACAGCTTCTTTCCCTCCGCCATCAGATTTCTAAAGCAAAATGACATATTTCACGATATATAAGTCAGTGATAATAAACCCAATTCTGATTCTGGAAAGGTGAAGAGGTGAAAGGTGGAGGCAACAAGGGACTGCAGATGAGGAAATCTGATAGGAAAGGCAGGTAGAGCATGGAACCAAATAAGGGAGGTGGGGTAGGCAGATGGGAACAGTGGGGGAGGGGGAACAGTGGGCGATGGGTAGATGGAATAGGTGGGGGAGGAGAAAGAATCAGGGTGATGGTGGGGGGGGGGAGGGGGTGTTAGTTTGGAAAGAAGAGTGTGTGTGTGTGTGTGTGTGTGTGTGTGTGTGTGTGTGTGTGTGTGTGTGTGTGTGTGTGTGTGTGTGAGAGAGAGAGAGAGAGAGAGAGAGAGAGAGAGAGAGAGAGAGAGAGAGAGAGAGAGAGAGAGAGAGAGAGAGAGAGAGAGAGAGAGAGAGAGAGAGAGAGAGAGAGAGAGAGAGAGAGAGAGAGAGAGAGAGAGAGAGAGAGAGAGAGAGAGAGAGAGAGAGAGAGAGAGAGAGAGAGAGAGAGAGAGAGAGAGAAAGAAAGAGAGAGAGAAAGAAAGAAAGAAAGAAACCTGGCTAGATCAGAACAAGAGAAAAAGGAATTCAGAGGGAGCCATGTCTGTACTCTCCTTTATTTAAGGTCATAAAAAAAATCTCTGCTAGCCATCTACAAAGTCATACCAAGTCCCATCCAGCCACCAAACCTGGTTGGTTTCAAAATTTTCATGTTTTCAAATCCCTCCATGTCCTCCCGACCTCCTCCGACTCTGCATCCTTTTGAGATACCCATGTTCCTCCATGTTCGGCCTCTGGAATATCCCCAGATTTAATTGCACCTTTGTTGACAGCCATGCCTTCAGCTGACATCACCCCAAGTTCGTGAGTTCCTCCCCTAAACCTTTCAGCCTCACTCTTCATTTTCCTTTAAGAGGTCTATCAAAACCCACCTGGTGGAAGATAAAGATCCAACAGCAGTATTTTGAAACAGCAGTTTCCCTCATGCTCTGGCCAACAGGGATTCCCACAATCAACATCCCCAAAACAGATAATCTTGTTGTCAGTAATTTGCTGTTTGTCAGAGTATACGGCATATAAATTGGCTGCTGCAATTTCTGCATCACAACAGTAAACATATTCCAAAAAGTGCATATTTGGCTGCAAAGCTTTGTGTAATATCCTGAGGTTTAAAAAGCACTGTATAAATGAAAGCCTCCCGTTTCTTTCTCTAATTGAAAGCTGAGAGAGTCACTTTATTTAAAAACATTCCTTGCCTCCAACTAGTTAGTGAGTGAAAGAACCAGGTCTGGACATGACATGAAGCAGTGACAATATCCTCAAGTGGCTCTGTAGTTTGTGCAGTCAGGCAGTGCTTGGGGGCTGAGATGCTTGTTTACTGATTAAATGAACTCTGAATTCACTACCAGAGGATATTAGAGATATCAGTTCCTGCAGCCAGGTCAAATCAACCATGAAGCTCTATTTGCTCCGAGTTTCTCGGCCCTCTCTTTAATCATATCTGTCAACTAGCCTGCATCTGTTTCTTCTTTGAGATCACAGTTCTCGTGCTTCAACCTTGATTATTCTCTGAAAATGTTTGCTGATTTACCCAAAAGGATAATCGCCCATTAGCAGTGCTGAATAATTTTCATCAATTGCCCTACAATATTCTTTTCCTCTGTATTTTGAGGTTGGTGACTAGCAATGGGGTATAGTTCCTCAGGATCAATAGATTCTTGGATATTAAGGGAATCAAGAGTTGATGCAGGAAAGGGGTGCTGAGGTAAAAGATCAGCAATGATCTTCATAAATGGTGCAGCAGGCATTGATGGGAGTGTGGGGAGAATAAAATGGGGTTAATGTAAATGGTTGCTTAGTTGTTGGTGTGGACTCGACGGGCCAAGGGGCTTGTCTCCATACTGCATGACTCTATGACCATATAAGAGGCTGAATGTTCTACTTCTGCTTCTACTACCAGCGACCCGGGTTCAATTCCGGCCACTGTCTGTAAGGAGTTTGTATGTTCTCCCCGTGTTTGCATGGGTTTCCTCCGGCAGCTCCAGTTTCCTCCCACATTCCAAAGACGTATGGGTTAGGAAGTTGTGGGCATGCTATGTTGGCGCCGGAAGCGTGGCGACACTTGCGGGCTGCCCCCAGAGCACTCTACGCAAAAGATGCATTTCACTATGTGTTTCAATGTACATGTGACTAATAAAGATATCTTATCTTATGGCAGCATCCCATGAACATTAAGGGCGAACTGCCACAGGCAGCGAGCAGATGGAGTACTAGAACTAGCCCCTCACCCAACAGCTAAGCAAGCTCACTATCCAACAACAACTTCAGAAAAGCAATCACAATTTACTCTGTTAGCTGCAGACAAAGAATTAGTTTATGGCTGTGATACAGGTACACTGGGGAAACCCTCCTGCCCTTTTGCACTGTTCCCTTGAGGACTCAGGACCTTCCTCTGATTTCTCCCCGCCTCACCTCTCCCACTAATACCAATTTGTTGATCTGTGCAAATCACACTGGAGCGTCATTCTGCAAGCCTTTTCTTTTCCTCGGGTCTATTTACACATTGGTTTTAATGAGAGTATTTACACTGTTACTGCAGGAAATGGTGGTTTAGGATGTTTGGACTATACTTGTTGAAATATGATCCCAGGATGTTTGCACTCCATTGCTGGAACTGTAAACTGTGTATCTGTGTTAGAGTCTCACAGAAAGGGACTGATCTGCTTGCCTGAATAGAAAATAAAGAGTTTCTGGCTGAATGAAGCATTGTTTTTAAAATACATTTGCGCACAGGGGTCACAGTTGGTTCTTCCTACTATATTTGAAGTTATTCTTTGCATTAGACTCAAAGAGCCTTCCCCAGACTTTCTATCCTTTCAAATGAAGTTGTAAAGATTAGGGGACAACCCATTAGAATCCAGTTTATGCTTGCTCAGCCTGTGTTGATTTTGCACATTAACCTGTGGATCTTATGATAGGACTTAGAAACATTATGCTTACCTGAGAATAGCAGTGATAGGTTGCTTAGGAGAGTAGAACAATGGAAGGTACGTGTAGTTGATTTTTGAAATCAGTCTGAGGCTTACAAATAATTGTACTTATATCATACCTTTCCAGTCTTCAGGAAATCCCAAAGGGCTTTACAGTCAATGAAATGTTGACTCTGTTGTAATGTAGTTAACACAGCAGCCAAATTGCACACAGCAAGCTCCCACAAACATCAGCGAGATAGTGATGCTGGAGAACTCCCCTGCTCATCTTTGAAAAATACCATGGGATCTTTTATGCTGTCAACACCTTAATGTTTCATGCAAAAGACAGCACTTTTGGGAAATAGAGCGCTTCCTCAGTATTGCACATAGTGTCTGCATAGATTTTATGTGCAAGTCTATGGAATGGGAATCAAATCCACAACCTCCTGACACAAAGCCAAGTCAGCCTTGGCTGACACGTAACTGAGAGACTAATTGTAGTATTTTCCTGTGTCTAGAAGGGTGAAGTGGTAGCAGTTTTGCTGCAACTGGAAACACAGTGGGACTTATTGCTGTGTGTACTGGAGACCGACCATGGCTATTGCATGTGTAAAGGCCAGAAACACAACGTCACGAGGAGCATTACAGTCCAACACCAATCACTGCTAGTAAATGGACAGCTGACACCAGGACAAAGGGTTCCCTCATCCTGGGAAAGTGGTCAGCAATGCCCAGGACCCAATTCTAAAAGCTTCTCAAAATTAAATTCAGATTATGCTGTAAATATTCAGCAGGCAATGAGCATGCAGGGTGAGAGACAAAGGGCTGATGTTTCAGGTCAATAACCTGTCATCACAAACTCTATAATGACTACCCTTATTAAATAAGCATTTTTTCTGATGAAGAGAAAGGAATTAATAAGCAAAAAAAAACTGCTGAGGGGTCACTGACCCAAAACATTTAACTCTGTCTCTCTCTTCATAGGCACCTACTGATCTGCTGAGTAGATCACAGTATCCTGTTGCACCAAAACAACAAGCACCTTTAACATGCCAAAGCAAGATCCCAAAACTTGGATAACCAGTTCAATTCTGTCTTACCAGGGTCACTATATTGCCACTGGTACAATCGGAAGGATAGGTAATAATCAGTCAGTGGAAGGCAGTATGGTGCCAAATGTCCTTACAATAGGTGTCCAGACATAGGGTCAGGCCAGTGTGAGATGGTCTGCCCAGGCAGATACCAGTCGGTGTGAGATGGTTTGTACTGGTAGGTTCTAGTCAGTGTGAGGGAATCCGCTCGGGTAGGTACCGGTCAGTGTGAGATGGGCTGCACAGGTAGGAACTGGTCAGTGTGAGATGGGCTGCACAGGTAGGTACCAGTCAGTGTGAGAGGATCCAAACAGGTAGGCGCTGGTCAGTGTGAGAGGATTCAAACAGGTAGGGACTGGTCAGTGTGAGATGTTCTGCTTGGGTAAAGTACTGCCTAGTGAGACAGGTCAAGGAACTGGAAGGACCAGTCTGGGTGTTAAATCAGTAATGACCAATGAAAACCTATGAGAGATGGTCTATGGCAGGTCAATGCCTGGCAATGAGAGAAGTACAATACACAAGGTAGTGGTCAGTGAGAGAAGGCCTGCGAGTGTAAAGGCTCGTCAGTGAGAGAGGCTCTGTACAGGGAAATGTCACTCAAATGGAGGGACTTTATTTACTGTGTACTCAACAGTAATTGAGTTTGTGCCACCAATCCGTGATCAACAGTTTCTATAATGGTCAACCTCGTTGAAAATATATTTTTTTTATATTGACTTGTTAAATTGTGTTTGTTTTTGGAATGTTTGCCTTCAGGATGGTTTTATGCCTCACTACGTAATCAAACAAGTATCCAGAACAAAAGACAAATACCAGTGAGGGCAAAGGTCTTGCCCCATATTTAGAAGATGGAACAAGCTACATGAACTGAACTGGAAATAAAACCTTCCATAAATCATTTTACCTAGTTTAGTAACAAGAAAAGCAAGCTTACCTCTTGGGAGAGGAAAGGTATAATTTGCGCACAAATTGTGCTTAGTCTCTTCACAATTTCCGCCTGCAACATAAAAAAAATCAAGAGTTTGACTACTGCTGTGGTTTAGTTGTTCAATGATGGTACAGACATTTATAGCTGGATCAACCCTCTCCCACCACCTCAGTGGCATTGACCTCCATTCCCATCATAGTCACATTGCGTATGGTAACTTATTCTATGGCCATACATATATGTGCAAGGTCAGCTTTACCCTGGTCTTTGGTCCAAGACTATTTGTATTTTGTAACTAGAATAAACTAATTCACACAATATACGTATCTTCTGTTGAATGCATTAAACACGCAATGTGCAAGTTGAACTCTGCTTCTGAAGTTCAGTTCCATTGAAGTCAATTTCAGCCGAATTTCAGAAGCAAGGGTCAAAAGACATAGTAACTTCCTGCACAGGTAAATAACCAGTCGGGGCCCTGCTGGAGGACCATGCCCATGTCTGGGCACCACACTATATCAAGGCATTGGAGACCATGCAGAGGAGTTTACTAAAATGGCAACAGAGAGAAGGAGCTTCAGGTATGTGGGAAGATTAGAGGAGCTGGGATTGTTGTTCTTAGAATAGAAAAGACAAGACAGAGATTTAATAGGTTTTCAAAATGATGAAGGGTGCAATATCTTCATTAATGCATTGAGACACAGCATATATGAAATATATACATATTTGATATGCACACACCACATGACTCCCTGTCTGACAGGATCACAACATGAACACACACAGGTACAGAGAGAAGAGAATTTTTGAATCACAGAAAAATTACAACCATTCAGAAAAGCCCAACCCAGTGCCACCTTGCAGAACCAGGTCTGGATGTAATCCTGCAGGTCATAATTAAGCTTTCTTCAAGGAACAAGTTCTATGCTTAAAGGTACACTACAAAAGGGTTTGAATTCATTAGACAGGGAGAGCTTGATTCCACTGCAGAAAAGTTGCCCCAAGTCCCTTTTAAGTCTTTCCACTCTCATCTAAATATATGCCTTTTAGTTTTAGACTCCCCTATCCTGGGGAAAAGACCGTTACTATCCACCTTATCTATGCCTCTCTTGATTTTAAACACTTCTATAAGGTTGCTCCTCATTCTCCTACTTTCCAAGGAATAAAGACCTAGCGTGGCCAACCTCTCCCTATAACTCAGGCCCTCTATTCCTGGCAACATCCTCGTAAATCTTTTCTGCACTCTTTCTAGTTTAACCACGTCTTTCCTATAACAGGGTGACCAAAACTGTACACAGTATTCCAAGTGTGGCCTCACCAACGACTTATACAACTGCAACATAATGTCCCATCTCCTATACTCAGGCCTTACTGATGAAGGCCAGTGTACGTAATGCCTTTTTCACCACCCTGTCTATCTGTGACCTAGAGTGGGTGGTGGAACAGGTTAGTGGAAATAGGCTAGTGGACCATTAAAATAACAAAAATGTGTGTGCCTGCACTTAAACTTACAGTAGAGGAGGCCATTCAGCCCATTGGGTCCATATTGGCTCCCAGCAGAACAATCCCATCAGTTCCATTCCCCTTCTTATTTCCCAGTAACCGTGCAACTCATTCTTTCTCTTACACCCATCAACTCCCCTTTGATTCTTTTGCCAATTGCCTACACTAGTTCTAATTAACCTACCAATACTCCTTGGGGAACTGGGAGGAAAACAGAGCATTGTGGGATAGGCAGCTTACAGGGTCACAGGCAGAAAGAGCAAACTCCACACAGAATTCATGTGTGCATAACAAGAATGTGTTTTCCAGGCAAGTGGGAGCCTAACACCACAGTACAGTTCCATCTGTACCTTCTCCCCATTAGACATCTTCATTCCATAATATTGTTTTCCAGGCAGATAAACAATCATTGCCACTTTATCAGCCAATTATCTCCATTGTGATTGGCTGTTGCTACACCAACCATAAAGCAAATAGGATGATTGTAATTGCACAAACACAATATTTATTATGAATGGGTGCTTTATTAGTTCAATGGGGTTATTAACACACAATCAATGAATAACATGTGAAGATCCTTTGTCCCATCCCAGCCTGTTGAAGGTGACTCACGGTATGTACACTATCCATCCAACTACAACCATGCAGTCTCCTGGGAGAAAGGGGAGATAAAGGATAAAACCCCAGGATGGTTTGGGGGGGGGGGGAGGAAAAATCTAAAATTCTGCTTCAACCCATCGAAAAAAATGATTTTGTAATGATGATAGCCTTTCATCAGATTGAACTGAAACATTAATTCTGTTTCTCTCTCCACAGATGATGTCTGACCAGCTGAGTACTCCCAGTATTCCCCGTTTTCATTTCAGCTTCTATAATCATTTGCTTTTCCTTTATTGGCAAGGAGCAGCTGGGCCAGACTGTCTCTTTCTGTGCTGTTGTGTGATACAATAAGGAGCTGGTTCTCAAGATGGAGCTAATCAAGATGGCTAATACAGGAGACTAAGGTTAACACTCCAAACAGAGAGCTAAAGGTCAACCATGAAGTGAATTTGTTATCGAGATGAAGGAATGCTAGAGGCCGAATCTCTGGAGACTTGTGCCCAGTTTAAGCTCCACTCGCGGATGGCAGCCAAACTGTTCGAGTGGATCCCAGAATATTCACATGCTCTCAATTATTCTCTGGATTAGTATGCATGATTTTATCATTGAGGTGGAAATTGGAAAAACAGTTGGGAAACAATTGCCATCTCTGCTAAATTCACCATAGGTAAACCATAATGATCAAAATGACAATGAGAAGTAAGTAATACTTTTCAGGCAGTCACACTTCAATAACCAGCACTAGACAGTAGATGCAAGGTAAATGATACGGGAACACCTCGGGAAATATTCCCATCAAGTGTATTCTAATTGACTGCTTGTAAATGTTTATTTTTAAAATCAGTGAAGAGCATGGTCCAATTGGCTGATGGCTAAGTACAACCCACATTGAACTACAGCAACAACTTTTGTTCGGAAAGCACTGTAAATGTGGTGAAACATCACAAGGCTCCTTGTCGGATTTTGTTTGTTCAGCCCTGCAGTGAACCACAAGAGGAAATGCCAGCTCAGGTGACCAAAAGCTGGGTTAAAGGGATAGGTTTTAGAAGAGGGAGAAACAGAGAGGTTTAAGAAGGGAATTCTGGAGCTTAGGGTCTTGGTAGCTGAAGGTATAACTACCAACGGAGGAGCAATTAAGATTGTGGAAGTGCACGAGGTCAGAATTGAAAGAATGGAGATAGCTCAAAGGGCACGAGGCCGATGGTTGCTGAGTCATTAACTGTATTCAACATGGAGACATAGATTTTTATATTTTAGGGGTATCATGGAATACGCATGATAGGCAGGAAACTTGGACCGAGGCAATAACCACACCTGTCATGATCTTATTGAATGGCAGAGCAGACTCAAGCAGCCTGGTGGCTTAACCCTGCTCATTTCTCATGATTGTATTTGATAGGCACCTGTCAAACAAGTGCCCATTATACACCCATCCTATAGCTGTGGATACTTCTCCGACATCCAGACAATGAATGGAAAAGGAAGAAAGGGAAGGCAAAAATATTAGCTTTTATATAGCACCTTTCATGACCTCAGCACAATACAGTTAATGAAGTACATTGTTTAATTACTGTTGTAATGCAGGAAAGACTGCAGTCCAATCTGAACATAGCAAGCTCCCACAGACTCCAATAACTGATGTTCTTTGAAAGATAAATATTGAGGTGTACACCAATTAGAACTCTTCATTGAAATAGCACCCTGGACTTGCGTAGCTCTTCTCAAAAGGTCAGGTGAAGAACAAGACCAGGAGCGGGAACAAGTCTGATATTCCACTTTCCCGAAGCTGGAGCGCATGGATCGCACAGTGGTGTCGCTGTCAAGTTATTAGACTAGCAGCCAGAGGTCTACACTACTGATCCAGAGACACGAGGTTGAATCCATGGCAGCTGGGGAAATTAAGTTCAAATAATTAAAATGGAATGTAAAACTAAAGCTAGTTTCAGTAATAGTAAACAAAAATCTACTGGGTCATCATAAATGCCGGTCAGGAAAGGAAGTTTGCTAGTCCTGACCCAGTTTGGCCTATAGATAAGATAGATCCACCAATGCCTGACTCTAAACTGCCTCTAAATTTAATTTCCCCAACTGCCATTGATTCAAACTGGTGTCTCTGGATCAGTAGTGTAGACCTCCAACTGCTAGTCCAATAACTTGACAGTGACACCATGCACTCCAGCTTCAGAAAAGTGGAATATCAGACTTGTTCCCGCTCCTGGTCTTGTTCTCCAGCTGACCTTTTGAGAAGAGCTAAGCAAGTCCAGGATGCTATTTCAATGAAGAGTTCTTGTTGACGTACACCTCAATATTTATCCTTCAAAGAACAGTCATTGGAGTTTGTGGGAGCTTGCTATGTGCAGATTGGACTGCAGTCTTCCCTGCACTACAACAGTATTGTTGTTGTAATTCCTGTATTAAACCTCAATGTACTTCATTGGTTGCATTGTGCTGTGTGCCATCATGAGGTCATGGAGAGCACTATATAAAAGCTAATATTTTTTCCCTGTGCAGGGATAAATGACCACATCCCCTGAAAAAAATTAAAATTGTCATGCTTTATCACTGTGGTATTCCATGCAACAATCTGTGGCTTTCGAAGAAGCAGTGTACAGCTCACTCACTGGGTCACAAGGGCAACAATGTGCAGGTAGTACCGGGGCCATCTCAACATCCAAGAATGCGGCCAAGTAAAGCAGATCAGAAATAAAACCATGTGCAATGGTAAAAATAAGGTTCACCTCCCATAAACATGTTTTACTTTGGCTGAAAGAACAGCACTCAAATCAGGAAATAAGAGGCCACAGAACATTTCTTGTGAAAGGTCTCATGTTAACATCCGGCTGTTTTGAGGCATCAATACAATTAGAACGACCGTGGCTGTTGTCATGGCAATGGTATCTACAGGACACGGCATGCTGCTGCTACTACGACGACAAGCCCATGACTGCAGTTCTCCTCTCCCCACTGTAAGCAGGGAAAGCAATGGGACAGGGGCAGAGACAGAGAGGGGCTAGTGGGGTTGAGCCTAAATTCATAAACATTTCATTAGAAAGCTACCCAAGAGCCTGCCAGTGCTTTACACGATTAAATAAATTATTTCCAAATGCGATGTCAAACAAGGCTGCTTGAGCCCCTGGGCTTCACAGGCAGTAAAGCAGCAAGTAAATTAAACTGAAAGACTCTCAAAAGGAGTGCCACTGGGGACTGATGAGGAGAGATCCCTGTGAAGTCTACTGGTCTGGAAAAGGTTAAAATACTGGTGAAACATGCTACAACAGACATCAAAACTATTCTGCTAGCAAGCAAAAGGGTCGAGATATTCTAATCAGCATCTTTTGAATATTCAATAAATTTAAAGTAACACTGATTCATAAATCTAGGTTTTCTCAGAAACACTTGTCAATGACTGAGGATGGGAGTGGGTGGGAGTCACAGGAGAAACAGGAGGCCAAGTGAATTTGGTCAGCAGTGTTACAGCATAATGGAACCACACATGCAGACACTTTGGAAGTCTCCCATCTTCCCCACATTCCTCAGTCCATCCCCCAAGCATCCTTCATGTGAGGTGATACACTGAGGCCTCATCCATCTTTTCCAGGTGGCAATGTTCAAGGAAGGAGGAAGGATTCACCCAGAATCCCAGCCAATTTCAACGAATATCAGTCAAAGCAGATTCGTGGATCATTCACATCATAGCTGCCAGTGAGATCTTGCCATGCTCGAAACGATAGCTGTATTTGTCTCACTTAACAAACCACAGCGCTCCTCACAGAATTAATCATGCATCAAGTACCTTGTGGCATTTGATGGGTTCTAAATGACTATGTAATAAAAACAGATTGCTGAAGGTATTCAGCAGATCAGGCAGTATCTGCAAAGAAACAGAGTTAACCTTTCAAATCTTATGCCTTTCATTCTCACAATGTTGAGTATTTCCAGCATTTTATGTTCTTTGCAGATTTTCAACAACTGCAGCGTTTGGCTTCTCGGAAGGTTCTGTGCAAATTGTATCTTCTTTCAAGCGAGACAATCCTCTGCTTCATCTTGCTACAAGGTGTCTGTTCTCCCTGCATGTGAATGATGCTCTGTTTTATAGACCTGTTATCAGCTCTCCTCAATTCCGATATACAACCAGCCTTGGAGAGCAGAACTTCTCATGTCCTGTTTTAACAGGGTTTTGTGTTGATTTTATCTCCTTACAGAATATGGACATTGTCGGCAATGCAAGCATTTATTACCTAACCCTTAGCCAAGAAGACGGATAAGAGTCAACCACATTGGTGGATCTTTAGTCATATTAGGGGCAAATTTCCTTTATGAAGGGCTTTACCATACCAAATGAAACAATATGGTAGTTATTGTTGTTGTTACTGATTAGCTTTTTCAACATTTCTTTTATTATTCAGGTTAAATTTCACAGTTACATTGTGGGTTGCAAAGTCACATCTCTGGATCAATGACCCAGACCTCTAGGCACTAGTCCAGTAATTCACACCCTCACTATTACAGGGCAGCCTCTGAATACAAGGGTAACCAACCTTGGATTAGAGAGGAGGAAGGAAGTGTGGTGCTGGGGGAAGAGGTATGGAACTTTGACCCTCCCTTTAACCTCTCTGCTAAGATACAGCACTCTAGATAAACAAACCTATAACAGAAACACTGCTTCTAATTGGATGATGTAGAAACACAGACAAGAAACATGTCATTAAGATTCACACCATAATTAAACCTTGTTGCACACGCACTCCAATTAGAGCTCATCCTGCTGCCACTGTGTTTACTGCATGGATGAGCGCCATTGTTTAAAGCAAAACATAATATTTTCAAGTGCAGGAGAGAAGAATATATCCCATCATTCAGTGATTTTAGCTATATAAAAAATATTAAAGTGGGGGGAGGGAAGAGAGAAAGAGGGTCTATTAAACAAAAGATAAATGAGAAAATTAGCAGTGACCCAAAGCAAGTCGTTAAGATACCTCAGTGAATGTTATTTGCCATTACACAGATTGATGGGTCGGGCTGCAGCAACAATCTGTCACAAATGTGCACACGCTTCAGTAGCACATGAAAATTGTGTTCTCCTTCATTGTTTGTCACTGGGCACCTTGCCAGCTCCATTCCTCTGGCAGCCTGCCTGCTTTTTGATGTGCACACATATTCAGCCTGATTGATAGAGCAATGCGGCAGAACAAATTATGGCCATGAAATCGGTCCGAAGAGCTGGGAGCAGTCCCTGTCCCAGCGAGGCTTCCATTTATTTGTATTATGATAGCAGCACCGGCAAGGTCACTGGCAGCCAGTTCCCAGAAAGAAGCCGTCCAAAGCTATTTACCCACGAGAAGAGAGCTCCCTTCTTTATTTACCCGGAAATCAATACTCCTCAGGCTCCAAGTACATGCTAAGCAGGAGTGACAATTCGCCAATGACAAAGCAAGGTAGGGAGGGGGAGGAAGGGTGGCGATTACGACAAGACAGAAGGGACAGCTTTCAGTTCTATCGTGCACACACTCCAAAGTGCTTTACACCAGTGTGGTCCTGTTGAAAGGGTAACTGGATTATCATGGGAGATACAGCAATCAATTTGCTTAGAACAAGCCCTCATGCACAGCAATGCGATAATGACCAGATAATCTGTTTTATTAAGGAAAGGTCAGGGGGAACAGAGGGAATGGTGATGAGGGAGCTGATTGGAGGGCTGACATGAAGAGGGGGCAGTGGCAAATGGGGAGAGTGTTGGTATAAAGGAAAGGGGGAGGAGAGGGAAGAGCAGTAAAATTGGGTGAGGGGAAGGGGGTTGGGAAGGACAGCCACGGTGACAGGCAGAGAAGAGTATGGAGACACAAGAGACTGCAGAAGCTGGAATCTGGAGAAACAAACAATCTGCTGGAGGAACTCGATGGGTCAGGCAGCATCTGTTGGGGGGTGGGGGGGGGGGTGAAGAATTACATAGCCAGACTGTGCAATCTTCTTCCTCCATTTAACTCTCCACCAGACTATATTCTCCGATTGGTGCTGACGTGGAAGCGGAGCCACAAAGGGCCGACATCATTCACAAGCCCCTCAACAGACAGTCTCTGATTCGCACAGAGCTAAGGGCCTTCTGTTATTCTGTTGTGAACGAGTTCCACGTGCCATTTCCAGTATAGCTCCAATTCATAGCTATTAAGCCAGTCTTTTCTGATAGAATAGCCTATTCTCCCTCTTCCAATTTCCAGCTGGATACTAGTCAGGCCTGCTGTGTCAGCTTGACAGCCTATTGCTGTTGAGTGCTGTCAGTCCTGCCCTCTGCAAAAGTGCCTTCACTTGAAGCCATTTATTATCACATTGATTGAGGGCACTGAATGAGGTCACCAGCCACACACAAAAAAAATCATTATTTTACATTTTTGATCTAATGCCTTCAGGGCTGCAGTGGCAACCTGCTCCATTTAGAATTCATAACAAGTTGAGGATTATGTATACTGTAATGGAAATTCAATACATTAAGGGTTTGGCACGAAGCAAGATTGCAGTTTGTAACCTGGACAAGACAAAGCAATTGCAAGATAGTCACCGGAATGTTACAGTGAATTACAGTTACAGCAAATTAAAGCACAGATGATTCAAAGGGTTGCATTGGGTTGTGATGCCCCTTGTGACATGCTGTGCCTGGACCATTAAGTATTTCACACAAGGCACTGAATTTTGCCAAACAGCCAACAGTCCTTCACACCTCACCCAAGTGGACACCAGCCACCAAAGGCAAGTCTTGACAATAAGTGTGGAATACTGTTTAGTATTAAGGAAGGGAAGGAATCACATCCCCTCATTCTGCTGTATTCATTCATTGCTTACACACACACAGACACTTCCCAGTTCAGGTTGCTAGTTGGGATTGAGGAGGAAAAATTTGGGATCACATTCAGAATTGCTGAAGCCAACAAAAGCAGCTAAAGGCTGCCCTCGGTGACAACAGTGCAGCTGAGGACTTAATCCTGGGTTTCTCCTGAATACCATGCTACAATGGGCAACAACCGAATCACCAAGAGAGGCCATTCGTTGTACTGATGTACAGAGGTCTCTCTGACTTTAGGACATGTTCCAGTTGATGCTGGTGCCACTGACTGCCAGGAGGCAAGCCTCGCCGGGACAGGGGCAACTTCAATATAAACTTCCATGGGATTCCCCACTGGTTAAAAAGAATGGGGATTCCCAGCAAGTGGCTATCATGGGTTACATGAGGTATACCCACAGGGATCCAACGGCCAAGCTCCAAGACAAGGGCAATACCAGGTTTATTCCCAAACCCAACACAACAGCCTATCTCAGGCAGAAGTGAAAATAACAGAGGTCATTCACATAATCTACAAGCATCAGTGGTATGCATAACAAAGCTGCGTAGGGCATCAGACAGGCTAAAAGGCATCATCTGGCCAGCACTCATTTGCTTTGCTCTAAAGCACCATGTTCTTCACTGAATTATGTATATATCAATTCACCACCTACGGAGTCTTCTCAACACATCACACTTATCAGCTGGTGTACCTAATCTGCCTTGTCTGTGCAGGGCAAGGAGGCTATTGAAGGGGGATGGGAATCCAACGTAGTGTGAAATAGAAAATGGTCTTCTGCAGCATTTAGTCCTTGTGCCTGGCTGACTCACAGAATGTGATAATAATCAGGGTGCCAATTAGCGTCGCTTTAATATAAAATATGATTTTTCTGAAACTAAATTCTACAATTAGAACTGTCGCTGATGAGTTAAGAGGCGCTTGCACTTTATTGATCTTCCCGTAACTAACCTCCACGTGGCCACTGCCCTCTCTCCAATTTATGAACAGACAGTGCTGCTTTGTGGGCAACACTCCAACCTCAGAGGTTATTGGTTCAAGTCCCATAACAGAGACCCGTGCAAAAAAACAATCGTTGCTGATATTCCAGTGGTGCGTGGAAGGAGTTCTGCATTGTCAAAGGTGTGGCCTTCAGGTTGGTGATCGTCATTGAGACAGAGGTTACAACTAGAAGAGGGATTGATAAGATTTCTTTATTAGTCATATGTACATCAAAACACACAATGAAGTGCATCTTTTGCGTAATGTGTTCTGGGGGAAGCCCACAAGTGTCACCACTCTTCTGGCGCTAACGTAGCATGCCCACAACTTCCTAACCCATACATCTTTGGAATGTGGGAGGAAACTGGAGCACCCGGAGGAAACCCACGCAGATACGGGGAGAACGTACAAACTCCTTACAGACAGTGGCTGGAATTGAACCCGGGTCACTGGCGCTGTAATAGTATTACACTAACCGCTACACTACCGTGCCTGCATGAGTCATACTGCATGGAAACAGGCCCTTCGGCCCAACTCGTCTATGCCAACCAAGATGCCCATCTAAACTAGTCCCATTTGCCCACCTTTGACCCATATCCACCTAAACCTTTCCTATTCACATGCCTGTCCAAATGTCTTTTAAATGTTGTCATTGTACCTTCCTTAACCACTTCCTCCAGCAGCTTGTTCAATATACGCAACACCCTCTGCGTGGAAAAAGTTGCCCCTCAGGTTCCTATTAAATCTTTCCCCTCTCACCTTAAACCTATGCCCTCTAGTCTTTTCCCCAGGGTTGGAGAATCAAGAACTATATGCATTCACCCTATCTATGCCCCTCATGATTTTATACATTCATTATATATCATTTCATGTGGACGGGATGGTGGGTAGGTGGGGAGACAAGTGGTTACAATCAGGTGCTGAAGGGTGGGGATCAGTCACCAGGGTGTCAATTGGCAGTGAGAGGTTAAGGCTGATGAGGGGTGTTGTTTCAGGGTGTGTATCTGGGTCAGGTGAGGATCATTATGTTATTGGCACAGGCCTGGAACCTGTTCCAGAAGCCAGCATGAAAGCCACATGCTAAATCCAAAGCCCTATCATGTACCAGTGAAAATCCTGCAACTGGTGTCCAGATGTACAGTCCATGCTGTTGGACGTCACTATGCCTAATCACGATCCTGTGCGTTGTGTGTCAGACGCACAGAGGGCCCCAGAAAGGAAACTGCTGCCTTTCCAATCCGCACAGCAAGTCTCCGAATTTAATGTTTCTTTTTTTTTTGCAGTAGCACCCAAAAACATGGCACAACACCATCCAATTTCTAGGCAGCCATATTTCCAATGAGATGCTATAATCAAGCTTGCCTGTGCTCTCAAGGTGAATGTGAATGCAGAGGGGATCCCAGATGCTCAACCTGACATTTATCCCTCAATCTATATTAGTTAGACAGATCAGCTGGCTAGTATCACCCTGTTTTTGGGTGATCCTTGCCAACAGACAGGGAGAACTCATCTACTTCAGCAGAGAGGATAGTAATTGGGGCTTAATTTTAAGTAAATCGGTAAAAGGATTAGAGGGGATTTGAGAAAATTGTGTTTCACCAATAGAGGCGGAGGTTTGGAACTCTGCCTGAAAGAGTGGTGAAGGCAGGAATCCTCATCCCATTTAAAGAGTGTCTGAATCAGCTCTCAAAGAGCCATAACCTACAAAGTCACAGATCGAGAACTGGGAAGTGAAGTTGACCTAGCCTGTCTATCTTTGGCCAGAATAGAAAAAATGGGTCAAATGGTCTCCTTCTGCACTATAATTTTCTATAATTCAAAGAAATTGACTGTTGCATTTTAAGACTGTGCTTCATGCTGGCTTCAGAGAATTAAACCAATTGCCCGAAACTGATCTCTTTTTCTCAAGTCATTTCTCATTTCCCAGCCTTGGAGAACTTTGCACTCACTTCCTAGGCCGGCTGCAATTGTACAGGAACTTAAATCTGCCAGGTTTTGGAAAAGCACCTGCATGGGCTCATAACATTATGTTGCAAAAGTGCACTTTCCTAATCGCATGTCGGTTTTAGATGATTTATGGGGAAGACTCATACCTCAACTTGCACCCACCCCATCCTCTCCTACATCTGCCTCTGTTATTTGGATTTTACTAATTCTTGGTGTACTAAACATGTGCTTCACTTAGCCAATCACCTAATCGGTGGACCTACCAAGAAGATTTCTTGAATTATTAGTGTGCTAAAATTTTGCCTGTGCAACTCATTGCAGCAGCTGCTTACCGAGTTCACGGTGCTCAGTCCTGTACTTGGTCAGGATTGGCTGTTGGACATAAATGGAGGCAAAAGATGGAGAGTGTGGAAAACGGTAGAACTACTTCGCTGACCCGGTCACATTCATTGGGTCAAAGGAAAGATAACGCAACACGAAGCACGACCATTCAGTTCCTTTCTGCATAATTATTCCTGCTCTGGAGAAGTTGGGCAGCCAATGTGCATGTAGCAACGTCCCACAAAGAGAAAATAAGATCCACAGCAAACGTTCATTAGCTTTATTAGTGGAGGAAGGCCATCTGGAAAACTGGCTTCATGGGATTGGCTTCCAATTTCACCTGAAAAGCATTACTTGCAAAGATAGAAAGTGGCCCTGCTTCACCATTCAACACAATCATGGCTGATAACCCATATCCGTACTCTGTTCCTGCCTTCCCTCCTATCCCTGGATCCCTTTAGTGTTAAAAATCATATCCACTCCCTTCTGTGAAAGAGAATTCCATAGGCTTCCCATGCTCTTGTTGAAGAAATTTCTCCTGATCTCGATTCTAACTGGCCCATAATCGGAGACTGTGACCCTCTGGTTCTGGACGCTCCTTCCATGGGAACATCCTCCTCCTATCTAGTCTGTCCTGGCCCATGAGAAGTTTATAGGTTTCAATGAGATCTCCCCTCATTTTCTGATAAAGTAGCATTCCACCCTCCACTCCATAGTGGAGGTGTTAGGGTTGCATGGTCAAATCAACAATCTAACACCTTTTATGTTCTAAGATGCTTCAACGGAGCATCAAAGTGAGAGAGTTACTGGGTGAGTGACCAAATATTTGGTCATAAAGGTAGCTTTTAATGAGCTACTCAGAAATAAAAGATGGAAGAGCAAAAGGTATTTAAGGAAGAAATTCCAGAAAATGGGAGTGTCATAGATTCATACAGCATCAAAACAGGTCCTTCAGCCCATTGAGTCCACACCGAACTTGTTGCGCCCAGGAGCTGAAGAGACAGCCGGCAGTCAAGGAGCAATTAAAGTCAGTGATGAGCAGAAGGCCAGAATTTAAAAAGCTCAGATGTCTTAGAGATTAGAGAGGTCAGGAGGGCACAACTGTGATTGTGCTGGAGAACGAGTGTGAGAATTTTAAAGCTGGGGCATTGATAACCCAGTTAAGCAAACTCAAGAGGCAAGGGCAAACAGAACTTGGAGAAAGTTGGACATGGGCAGAAGAGTTTGCAATTACACAATAGAATGAAGGATGCAGGGCTGAAGTGCAATGGAATAATCAAAACTGGAGTCAAACCCCGCTGTATAGAGCCTTCCTGCAAAGTGAAAGACTCTTGTTCTCTGTTCATGTGTCAGGCTGATGCAATTGCTGCTCATTTATACCTGGCCTCAACCTGCTCACTGACAGTACTGTGCACAAACTGAAATCTGTATTAAGTATATATGTTCACCAGCCAGACAGAGTACCCATTCTACAGTGCCCCTCCTCCACAAGACTGGAGATTTAGGACCCAATTCTTTCGAGTTAAGCCGTCCTCGTCAAAACCTGATTAGAAAAATCCTATTAAACTCAAATCCAGCACTGGTAATGAAAGCTTTAGGCATCAGGAGCACACCGTGGAGTGGAAGGAGGTTCACAGTAACAAGAGAATGGTTTCAATGTAGCAGAACGTGCAATTACTCAGGCATTTCTGAGAAGCCCAGGGGAGTGCTAGTGATGGACCTGCACGCTGACAGACTAATGAATGAGCTGGCTTAGTGAGTTCTCAGGAAGCAGCCTCCATTACAGTGGGGAAGAGGTCAAATTCACTTTATTGCCGGCTGCTCTGGGTTACCAGGGTCATCCAATGAGTTATCAGCGGAACTGCAACAACCTTCAAAAGGAGACAAAAAAAATTAATGGGTCCCAAGCAGACGTCTGTGGAGAGGAATTGAAACGCAGCAAGTGTGTTGTTCTGACATTGCACACAGGCCCTGTTCAGCCTGGTAGAAGGACCCGTAGACTTCCCCCTCAATACCCTCACATCCAAAAGGCCTTAATTAAATGCAGTCAGCCCTGCTACTTACTATTTTTTTGTCACCCGAGCAAGAAACTAAAAGCTTCAGTCTTTTCCACAATAATATTGCCACTCAACAAGGTGACAGCTTGCCGGACAACTTACAAATCGACCGGCTGTTTCCAACAGGTTGCCTCAGCTATCTCTGCTATCAACAGATAACAAGGCAGTCGTTAGTACCAAATGACTACGGCCTCCTGGCTCCAACCCTACCACAACACTCATAAATTTACCCTGCTATTTTAAATGCATGGGGTGCGTTCTGATTTTAAAGAAAGGTTGCAGGGTTTTAATGTGTCCTGTTCCTGCAGCAAGGCAAACAGGACAGAGAAGGATTACAACAGGAGTTGTTACTTTTTATTTATAATGGCAAGAACACCAGAGAACAATAAACACAAGCCTGCATTGAAACTTTATTGCAATCCTTTTTTTAACCATTGTTTGCGATAGGAAAACGCCAAAAGGATGAATGATAATTCGTCTTCCGGGACTTACTGGTACCAATGAACTATTGTAAAGGGGCATAACAAAGGCCATCTTAATAGGACCAGCTCTGCAGCAACTAAGTGATCTCTTTTTACTGTCACTTACACTAACTGAAGATTGAAAAAGAAAATTCCAATCCAACATTCAGCACAAAGAGATTTCTGTGCAAGGATACTTCACACTACTACACCTCCTGTTTCTTGCCCTGTGAAATCACACTCTTCCCTTTCCTGGATAAATTCTTTTGGGTTTATACATTTCTGTTGAATTAGTTGTAGCCAACACAACTTCAATTCCAAACATCTCTCGACAAAGTTACATTTTACATGAGGCCTAAACAAGTGAGTAGTTATCATGGACATCTTAGTTATGTTAAGCCTGTCAGACCAAGTTGTCGTCAAGGTTGATACCCAGTTAGCACTGGGTTAGCCAATCTCCTCTTAGATCATCAGCCAGGGTGCTATAGCAAGCCCTAGTGCTTCTGGTACAAGCCATGCCATCAGAATCAGGTTTATCATCGTTGATATGCATCATGAAATTTGTTGGTTTGTGGCAGCAGTACAGTGCAAAGATATAAACATAACTATAAATTACCAAATAAATAGTGCAAAAAAAATGGAATAATGAAGTAGTGTTCATGGACCATTCAGAAATCTGATGGCAGAGGGAAAGAAGCTGTTCCTAAGCCATTGAGTGTGGGTCTTCAGGCTCCTGTACCTCCTCACCGATGGTAGTAATGAGAACAAACTGCTGCCTTAAGTGCCACCACAAACTCCAGCTGGAATGAAGGTTAGGCAATTTCCCTCTCAAATTTGAAAGTGCACTGCTACAAGTGATTGGCATTGAACTTGTATGCAGGATGTGTATCAACAATCTGCCATTTTGCAGTTTGTACAAGAAAATATCCTGCTTTCATCAATAGGCTCTGCTGTAACTTCAATCATGGGTTCTGTTTGCTGTGGTCAATGGATGCTCTGTTTAACTAGACTGTTTGCTCAGTAACTAGACTCTGCTGTACAATAGACTCATCTACCCAGAACTTTTCACCATTGTATTCAACCTAACCAAGTTTTGGAGACAGACCACAACACACGATTCATCAATATAGCACATTTAGTGCCATCAATTGCAGATGAATTTTGAGACACATTTGCTTCAAGTCCCACAGATACTGTGATCTCAACAGACAAAATCATTAGTGGACGTAGACCCCACCCTCTGCCACTTTCTGCTCATTCCCATCAAAAACCAACATGGACAAGCCTGTGGATGAAGGAACAGGTCTTTTTTTATAATCATTCACTGATCCATTAAGATCTAACTTCACACTATTTAAAATAACCATGGCAAAAGGCATTGCCAGTATTGCTGTAACAATATGTGAGTAAGGGTTTTGACAAGCAGGACAAAATATTGATTGGGCTTGTGCAAGGGGGTGGATGGAGGAGAATAAAAATGGATAAAGCAGAGAATGTTTGTTCAAAGTTAGCCACCAACTATAATCTTTATGTTCCTTACTTAGTGTTTTAAACTTTTACCAAACCAATTTGGGTTAAAGAGTCACTCACGGAACAAGGTCAAGAGATTCTGTGCTGTGGCTAAGGACCTGCATTAATGTAGTGCCTCTTTACAAATTCTGGATCATCTCAAAACATTACAGTCAATGAAGTAATATTGCAGTGTAGCTAATGTTGCAACATAGGAGCTAATTTGCACTCAGCAAGCTCTTTCATATAGTAATGTATTAATGAGCAGAACATGTGTTTCTTCAGTGATTTTCATGGAGGGTTAGATGTTGGCCAAATCAAAACAGAGAAATAGAGCCATGGAACCTTTTACATCCACCAGAGAGGGTATGAAAGATGGCACTTCCATCTCCACATTTTTACCTGTGTACTGCACTAATACTTCAACATTGGCAAAGTGTGGGCTGGGGTGCAAAATGGGGATGTGGAAAGAGCTTTAATCTAAATCAAACTGTGTTACATCTGTTGTGGGGACACTTTATAAATGGCCATTTTATACACACTTCCATTCTCAGAACTCTATTGTTTTCTCATATATAATTGAATAAGTGCTGAGTTTATTTTTTTTTTATTTCCACTGTATTGACATGATTTGATTGGCAACCTGGATCTGCTTCAAGTGATCTTTTTTTGAAACAGTACATCATGAGCCAAGTTCTAAAGAGTTTTGCTTCAAATCAACCATGATCTAATTGAAAGGCAGAATAGGCCCAAAAGTCTGTGTGATCTTCAGCAGTTCTTGTGTGTACAGCAGTGTTACACAACAGTATTCTCACACAAAAAACATGAGCGCCAATAAAAAGTCCCCATTGTTAAGTGCAAGTTTCAATTTGTTTTACCCAAAGTAGTACACAGAGGAATTTAACACCAGCATCTTCTGCATTTTAACAAGAAATTGTGCCAGTTACAAAACTGCCTGGATACTAAACTCTGGAATTCTCTCCCCAGACTTCATCAGCCCTCTCTCCCTGTAGCATATTCTTCAAAATCTAGCTACCTTCTGGTCAGCAATATCCAACATCTCATGATGTGAAGACAAATTTTATTTGCTAACACTCCTGAGAAGCACCACGACGTGTTAAGGCATGATATGGGTCAAAATTGTTGCAATACAAGATTGTAGCAATGATTACAAACTGAGCAGAACCGTATTCAGTAGCTCCTCTGACAGCTGAACAGATAAGCAAAGCATTAGGTGTGGTTCACTTGGCCCTGCTTCACCATTCAACACAATCATGGCTGATAACCCATTTGCAGATCCAAAAGACCTCTGGGTCCATCTCTAATGCATGGACTTTATTTTCTTACCATGGGGGGAGGCGGGGGGGGGGGGTTGTTAAAGGGACCACAGTTGACCCATACATTAGTTATTCATCTCACTTCTTTATTCATTGTAATCTGCAGGAAGCATCATACATCAGAAACAGGACAGTGCTAATTTAGAGCAAGTCATCGGACAGATTCTGAAAGCAATCTGCAATGCTCCTTGCTCATTTTGCCTTTATTTGTTTGACATAGTTTGGAAGAGACTACATCTAACTCTCCAGTTTAATTGGTTTATTACTGAGCATTCCACTGCAACCCACTATTTGCAAATTAGAGTTTTTCCTCTTAAATAAAGGAGGATTGTTAAGTCAATTCTGTCCACATCAAACCAAAGCAAATGCACGAAAGAGCTTTCCATTTATTCTCTGTATCAACATCTGGGACTTCCAGGTCAAGAGAGGAACAGCCAACTGCAAAAACAAAGTTCCATCCTCCTTGTTATAACAACATGTGTTAAGCTCCAAACTCAGAACAGCAGTCCCTGCTATGTCAAGTCCTGGCATTCCCATTTCCCACAACAGCCAGCTTCGTGACCTTCCCAAGCAAGGCTGCCAGAACAGTAGCACACTAGTAATTACACAGTTGCTCTGTTCAAGACTGCCAACTTGACTTTCATTTGTGCCAACATGCGGGCAAACTTTGTGCTGTAGATTTGCAACCATTCGGTTGCAACTAACAGATATTCAAATAGCTGCTCATAAACTTGACCCATCATTTTGGATTGCACTGATACCAGGGGAATCAGACATCAAAGGAACTGTTCCTGTTCTACCTCAGGCAAACCCCAATAAGACATCCAAGCAAAGGCTGCAAGGTCCCAACTCAGAGAGGGGCATATGTACAGCAAGTATACAACAGTTATTCTCAGGAAACTGCATAGAGCCAGAGCTAGTCAGTAGGAAAGCAGGAAGATCTATCCTGGCATACCACTCCACAGCAACAGGCCAGAGGTGAGATTGTTCTGCATCCATACTCTTGACCACTGCTGGAAAATGCATACCTGTCACTTTAGGCAAGGAACTGTTCCTGTTCTGACGTGATACCTCACACAGTTTAATAGCATGCCAAGCTTCCTAGTCCTGAGAAGGTATATGAAGGGGTTGGAAGAAAGGGGAACCATGCAAGCACTCAAAAAAAAACTACACAGAAGCAAGCGTTTCACTTTCTCCCAACTCACCTCCTGTTTTATCAGCACATTCTATTCCTTTCTGTAGCCTCTCCTTAAATACAGGGCTTATCAACCATTCCAGGTAGCTATATACTCTATGTTCTTACTTTTGGAGATGTCAGAAAATATTCTGAGGTGTCTTGACAAAGTAGATGTGGAGATCATTTGTGGGGAGCATCCAAAACAATAGAGTTCTGAGAAGAATGGAAGTGTGTATAAAATGGCCATTTATAAATATATTGGCAAAATACTAATTACACATCTTTTTTAAAAAGTCTTATCATCTCCTCTGCAAAGGAATCTTAGATTATAATATTTATGCATTCAAGTAACAGATACTTATTGGCTCACAGGAACTAAAGTTAACAAATCCACTGTTGGAAGGCCCTTCAAAGTCACATGCATCAAAACTAAGAAACATTAATAAAGCAAAAGGGAGACATGCTAGGAATCTGATACATAAACAGACATTGCTGTGAAATTCAACACATCAGGCAGCATCTACAGAAGTTAACATTTTAGATCAGTAATCATTTTTTAGAACAATTATCTTTTTCCCCTCTCTCTACTGATGCTGCTTAAGCCAATGCGTGTTTCAATCAGAAGTTTAAGGTAGTCAAGGTGGCAAGGAACAGCTTTAAAAGGGGACACAAGAAATAGGAACAGAGGCAGTCAACTGCCCAATTCAGTAAGATCACAACTGCTCCGATCTTGTCTCACTTCCATGGTCCTGCCTGAGGCCCATAACACTCAACTCCAATGAACCAGCCGAGAGTGCTTTCAATCACTCAGCCTCAGAGGTCTGTGGAGAAGGCAACTCGAAAGATGATGCACGCCCTTCTGAGAAAAGAAATTACTATTCCTCTCCACCTTAAGTGAGACCCCTTTTTCTGTAACTACATCCATCGTTCATCATTCACACTCCTCCACCCTCCCTCACCACAACAGATCCTCTAGGCAACTAACTACCTGCTCAAGGCTCCTCATAACCTTATTTTTCAAGGAGATGAACTATGCAGCCACCTGGAATGGTTGGTTTGAGATGTCTGCATTTCACTGGAGACTATGCATAAGGAAGAATAGGATATGCAGATAGGACGAGATGGAGTGGGAAAAGCAGAATGGTTTGCTTCTTATTGTAATATTATGCAGATGTATCTTACAGAATTGTTGACCTATTTTAGTCACTGAGGAGAGGTTTCACACCTCAAAATGAAATGAACATGCTGACACTGTTGGCTTGTTTCCCAGAGAGAAATGATCATCACAAAGTCATTTTAATTCTCCACCCCACTCCTATCTCTGTCTTTAGGAACCTGTGCTGTTCACTGTTTTAAAGTCAAAGAACTGCAGCTCATCTTTTGCCTAGGGACATTAGTCTTCCAGACTCAACAAATTCAATAATTTCAGATAATCAGCCACGCTAGCCTTGCATCTTACATTTAGAGCATTCAGTTTTTCCCCACTTCCTCCCATACTTACAGATTTCATCTTCTGCTATTTACACATTCCCCAGCCAAACCTTTAGTCATTCAGTAGCCTTTACCACCTTACAGCAAGCACATCAATACCACATGTATCACCTAATCTGCAATTCCAACCAGAAGTCTATCAACTAGGGAGGTAACATACCCTGGGATGGAATTTAAAGAAAAAACTGCAGATGTCATAAATTTGGAACACAAACAGAAAACAGAACAAACACAGGTCAGGCAGCATCTGTGGAAAGAGCAACAGAGTTAACGTTTCAACTCAAAAATGTTTATCTAGAATTGCAAAGATCACCACAAATGAACGAAGACAATTTTTGTTTGATGCATCTGTTTGGCATCACGACTGGTGAACAAGGTAAAAAAAGACATTTGGAAATCTCATTGGGGAAGGGTCTTCAACTCCATTTCTCTCTCCATAGATGCAGCCTGAGCCATTGAGTGTTTTCAACATTTTGTGTTTTTATTTCAATAAACCCTGGGGGGCTAGCTGCACAGCACAGTTCTGTATCAAACATGCCTCTTCAGTTTTCCCGACTGGCTCAATAATACTGCATTAGTTTCAAGATGCTTTGGGGCATCCTGAGGTTACATAAATGGAAATCTTTTCTTAAGCCAGTAGTTATTCCTGGGATGCCAGAAGGCAGCTCACAAAAAGCCATCAAAACAAACATTACAATCTGTCCTCTTTGCCATGAGAGTCAGAAGAAAATGGTTAAAAGCTTCTAAACCTCAACACACTCACACCAGATGTCCCATTGGTTTTTTTTTCCCCTGTGCAGTGCATGGGAAAAGCAAACTTCAAAATGGTACTGAAGTGTGGGCACCTCCCTGTGAATTGTGCCAACTCCGAACTACACCACCCCAGCAGCTCTGGTGCCAGTGTGTCCAAGGAGGAACAGCTTGTGGTAACACATAATGGCCTAGAAATTAGTCTGTGCAATGCCAAAAATCTAGCATTGCAAAGTTGGAAACTGCATTGAGTAGAGCAATTCTTCGCACATTTCTGGGCATCTTATTGCTAGTATACTCATCTATGAATGCTTGCATTTGGGGAAGCCTGCAATGACAGCATATCCCATGGCTGGATCACTTGCTCCTGTGGGTTGAAGGAGAAGAAAATGAAGTCTAATATTCTGAAGCAGGGAGAGTTAGGGACCTTCTAAATGCAGTGGTCATCAGTTAGGTATAATATGTGACATTTGTCAGCTGATGCAGGCTTGGAATGCTTCTGAGGTCAGGAAATTGAAAGGGAGGATGACGTACTACTTCTGTACACTCATTTTTGGGCAAGGTTTCTTGTCCACTAGCACTGAAATTATGCCAACTATAGTGGAATGCCCAAAATTATCCATCAGTGAGATTTTCAACCATATTCATCTGAAAAATGACAGTCACTGTTGACTTACAGAAGGAGCAACCTTTAATAAAGCCAAAGGTCCAATCACACTAAACCAGAATTCACAGTTGAATGGCTGAACACTACACACTCACAGCCTACTCATGTCTAAATTTACCTAGAGTCGTGGACACAGCTCAGCACATCGTGGAAACCAGTCTCCCCTCCATGGACTATATTTCTCACTGCCTTGGTAAAGCAGCCAGCATAATCAAAGACCCCACCACCTGGGACATTTTCCCTTCTCCCATCAAGCAGAAGATACAAAAGCCTGAAAGCACGTACCACCAGGCTCAAGGATAGCTTCTATCCCACTGTTATAAGACTATTGAACAGTTCCCTGGTACAATAAAATGGACTCTTGACCTCACAGTCTACCTCGTTATGAATTGCACCTTATTGTCTATCTGCACTGCACTTTCTCTGTAGCTGTGACACTTTACTCTGTATTGTTTTACCCTGTACTACCTCAATGCACTGTGTAGTGAATTGATCTGTATGAATGATATGAAAGACAAGCTTTTCCACTGTACCTCAGTACACGTCATAATAATAAACCAATTCCAATGACTATTTGCTCATACTCCTCTATCTGGATGACACAGGCCTGCAGCTAGGACTCCCAGGCCCCACTGGGACCTGTACCATTCAGAGATACAAAAATTATACTTCCACAAGGTGACCCTCCTTCACCTTGGTGACCTCATAAAACCCCAAGTACAAGATTATGCACCTGCCTGCACTGCTTCCGCAGTGGAAGTCAATGTCATCCTCCCTTTCAACTTCCTTACCTCGGGAGCATTCCAAGCCTGCATCAGCTGACAAATGTCACGTATACTTTCCTGATGACCACTGCGTTTGGAAGGTCCCTAACTCTCCCTCCTTCACAATATTAGACTTCAACCCACAGGAGCAAGTGATCCAGCCATGGGATATGCTGTCACTGCAGGCTTCCCGAATGCAAGCATTCATAGACTCAACCATGAAGTTACAGAGAGCACCTTGACAATTCACTGCAGGAGCACCTTCTTGCAAAGAATGGTGAGTTTCCTACCCCCTGGAATTTCTGATCCCCGAGGGTTGTGGACGCTAGATCATTGTGGGTATTTAAAGAGGAAGTAGATACATTTTTGGAAGATCAGAGAATTGGGAACTGGCACAGAAGAGGCGAGGTGAGAACTGAGGTAGATCAGCCTTGATCATATTGAATGGCATGGCAGGATAGAGGGCCAAATGGCCTATTCCTGCTCCTATCCTGCTAACGCTGTTGAACAGAGTACATCCTTTCTGTGGGCAAGGTGTTCCGCCAAGCTCTCAAGATTCCTCTCAGTAAACTTTGGACCATGCTTCCTGGGCTCAGGTATCACCATGTGCAAGTACATAGCATTCTCTATTAAATGTAAGAGCATTGGTAATGTGTGTGTGCTTTCAAGGGCTAGCTGATGAAATCTTAGCTGTGTCTCTCAAGTTCTGGCAGCTGCAAAAACTTTGACGAGAGCTTTTCAGTAATACCTGCTGTTTCTAAAATACCTGCTTCTCACCATGGGGACTGAATGCTGTTATTCTTTAAAAAAAAGCTGTCAAATATTATGAAATTTGTAGAGTGTTTTAGAGCAGTGTTGGGGTTACAGGCAATGACGTGTTAATGCTAAAAAAAAAACCTATGATGATGAATTTCTAGACTTGTCTTTTCATAATCTGTACTTCTGGTCAAGAAAGATTTAAATTCAGAAGAGGAATCCAATAAGTAGAGTTCCTAAAACTGAATCATTTTCAACTGCATCCCCTTTCCTGGATCAATTGATTACAAGTGCATCGATTCTATCGAAAGCCACCTTTTCCCAGCAGATTCATAACCCAGTCTCATAAGACCTTCTAAGACTTGCAATGTAATAAAGTTTAATTCATTACATTGGCAAAAGATGAAGGCATAGAGAATGAGCAGGAAGTAACCTTGGTGGGGTGGATTTCTTCCAAGGTGACAAATCCAGGTTTAAAAACACACACGTTGGACAATAGCACAGCTGGTTGTATTGTGTCACTACCAGTTATGTGACTGAAGTCAACAGGATAAATTTTGATCACTTAACTATTCCGAAACACCCATTTTGCTCCACCACCCAGAAATTTCTAGCCCTTGAGCAAAGCAACATAAAATATTGGAATAAAATACCATTGATTACAGTTTTGGAGAGTTTCATTAGTTAGTCTCATTGAATGAGAAATTGATTGGCAGTACAGTGCAGAATGCACTAGACCACTATTCCTTGCACTGACTGTTCCATCAGTTTAACCCATGTTGATTGTTTGCATTGCACAGAGTGGGATTAATTGCTCTTTCATACTTTTGCTGATTAATACATCATTCTGTTTAAAGGTTATTACTGGTATAGTTCTCAATCTTGACCAAAATTTTTAGAACATCTATATCATTAATGCAGAAGCTTCCAACAATACACTGAGCACTACTATTAGCTCTAAATCCAGCAATATACTTAAACCTCTGGTAACCAAACCACTAGTATTTCCTGCAAAATGCATTTACACAGTACAACTTAGCAAGTGGAAGGTTTGGAAAGGCCAATTTTTCCATTGGCAAATCAATCATAAATCGCAACACTAAACCGTTGGTATTCACAGTTTGGGATATTTATATTCCTACAGAAAACAATGGAACAATATTCAAACTGTGTACGAAACTCCATGGTATGCACCCAAGCTGGTACAGAAGACAAAAAAAAACTTTGACACTCCTCAAATCAAAGTTGAGATTATATTAACACTTGGGCTACTGCCAATATTAAAGTAACACCATATAGAAATCACAGCCCCAAGGTTCACAGGGAGGAGAATTTAAATCAACCCAAGATGTACACCATCACTCCCACCAGCAAGACCTTTAAAGGCTCTTCTCACAGGAATGGAATTTGCCCAATTCACACAAGAAAGCACGGGGACCTGTGGATCAATTTAGTTTCAAAGGAACATCTGCAGAGAGGTACAGAGCTTTAAGGAGGAAATTGCAGAATTCAGTCCCAGGCAACTGATGGCAGGTCTGCCAACAATGGACAAAAAAAAGTGGTGATACACAAGGAGATCAGAATTGGATAGACTTCCTCATTTTCCTCTGTCAATGTCTTGCACCAGAGGCAAAAATTCTGGCTAAAAAACGATGAGGACAGACCATTCTGTGCACTGGTGTCAATAACGGCACAAAAGAAGCCTGTCGATAACACAAGATATCTGGTGATTATGTCCTTTAATTAACAGTGGGAGGAGCCATTTGCAAATCAGCAATATTAAACTTTCATCAAGGAAAGCTTACAACTGCTGACTAGATTACTTCTTTCTTTACGTGTCCTTTACTAATTCTGATGGATGTTCAAATCTCAGTGTTGAAATCAAACCTTTTAACCATCCCTGGAGTCTGATTCTCCTCAAGTTCCTTACCATTTCCAGGCTTTTGCCCTTACAGCAGACTTCAAATTCACTGTGTAAAGTGCTTTAAAACAATTTGACAGTAAGATATAAACATGTATCAATTAAACTCCAAGAGCAGCAGCACCTAATCTCTAGTCATTCATTTCCCTTCGTCTCCCTTGCTCCTCTTAACCTCAACGGTGCCTTGCACCATTTCCCCCAATTTTAATGAAACAGAAAGAGGAGAGTCTCTACATCTCCAAGCTGAAAATCACTACTGTCCAGAACTAGGCTAGGCAATAAGACTTTTCATCCTCCAAATTCTGCTCTATGGATTTGGTTCCTGTTTCCAGCTTGCCAAATCAAACTCTGTATGCACTTAATCTGTAAGCAACAGCTGCATGATCATTGCAAACACCAGCCACTTTATTTTAGGAAAAATATATTTATCTTGCTTAGGTTTTGATACAGAACATCATCTTTGGTGTTAAGAGCCTGAAATCTTGGAAGATCACCAAATAAAAGAGTGCATTTGTTTTAAGTTACAACATGGTGAAAAATAATGTCGTGGAACACATCTTCTCAGCATCCTATAATGCAGGGGTATTGGTTATGATGTTCTATTTGATATCAACCAGACCTTGGCTTCCAAGTGTATGTATGTGTCATTCACTGCATAGTAAACATTGCATTAGGAAATGCCTAAAGTGCTACATTGAAAATATATTGTGATCAGTATTTAACCCATTGCGACATACTGACAGAATTTAAGATACGAGATATTTATTTGTCACATATACAGCGAAACATACAGTGAAATGCACCTTTTTGCATTATTGAGAGTGTGCTGGGGGCAGCCCGCAAGTGTCGCCACTCTTCTGGCACCAGCATAGCATGCCCTCAACTTCCTAACCCGTACGTCTTTGGAATGTGGGAGGAAACCAGAGCACCCAGAGGAAACCCACGCAGACACAGGGAGAACATACAAACTCTATACAGACAGCGGCGGGAATTGAACCTGGGCCGCTGGTGCTGTAATAGTGTTACGCTAACCGCTACGCTACTTCAATTCTGGCAGTTACTCTCCACACAAGTCTTCTCCTCAAGTTGCTTCCATCTCATTTATCAGCATAGCCTTCCATTCCTTTATCCCTCATGTATATTAACTAGCTTGCCATTTATTACATGCATGCTATTTGCCTCAATCACACCACATGCCACTGAATTCCATATTCTCTTTACTATGACTTGCATTCTGAGATGATATAGTCATGGAAATCAGTTTCCCACCTGGTGTAAGCAGAGAGACAAGGATTGCCCTGGGCACCAGGTTTAGTGAAATTGAAAACTCAATTCACCTTTTAGGATTTCACTGCGCCAAGTCTGCGAAGTAAATCCTGGCCCACAGGGATTGTGTCAAGCTCATAATCAACTCCTGTGCATTTGCAAAGACAACAGGAGGATACAGCACATGTCAGAGTCATGTCATATCTTGTTGAAATTTATGTCCTGCCCTGAGCTACAATGACCCCTTTGGGGATCTCAGCCTTGTTAGTCCATGCTCAGTTAAAACCCATGCTCTACTTCTTGAGGGCATTTTTAATGGCTTGTTTGCATGCAAAATTTTAAAAGCCTTCAGCAGTGGATCATTTGCAATAGCAATTTTGCAAAAGAGTGGTCTTTACAACAAATATTTTTTTTTAAAAGAAAAAAGCTCTCCAGAATGACTTCATACAATAGATCATAAACAGAGGACATTTGGTCCACTCCATTCACACTAGGATAAGACATCTATGGAAATGAGCAACATCAGCCAAGGTCCCCAGTACTTATCCTTCTCCAAAAGATGCACATGCGTGAAGGATTTAAGACGCAATGAGATTAGCACGTGTTGCACCCCATGGCTGAAAATTCAGAGTTTGCTCATGAAGACTTGGTGTCTTGCATGAGGTCTCAGAGAGCAGCAGGTGCCTGCAGGGTTGGACCCAAGTCAGGGGGAAGAAAACAAATATCAAACAGCAATTCTTATCTTAACTCCATTCCCATGACCGCTTGGTTCATGGAAGAAATAAGCTATGGTGATAAGTACAGTCTGCAGCGAATCCCTTTCATTGGGATTCAGAATGGAACACAGTTGAATGAAGTCTGGAATCCCAAATTTGAACAACCCTGATGATCAACATCTAAAACAGTCTTCAGAAACTACAGAACAAATATTAGGCATTTCCAGACTCTTCTGTATTTCTCATTAACTTGCCTTTTGCCAGACAACGACTTGTAACACTAGCACTCACCACTACAATTTGTCCTCTTCCAAAAATGGGAGACAAAGTGTTACATTCCAGCTCCCACCTCGAATAATCCAGCTAGCGTTGACCGAATGGCTTTATCTTAAAAAACAATTTGAGCACTGTTGCATTTCCTGAGCCTTCAAGCTTGGTTCACCATTCAATTATATCATGGCTGATCTGTATCTCAATTCCATTTAGTTGCTGTAGTCTCACATTCCTTAGCACACTAACCCAACATAAATCCATCTATCTCAGTTTTACTAGTTTATTGACCTATGCTTGGCAGCTTTATGGAGCACAAGTATTCCAGATTTCCACTATAAGTGAAGAAGTACTTACTGACATCTTCCCTGAAGGACCCAACTTTAGTACATTTTATGACCTCTTGTAATGAAAGGTTATTAACTTGAAATGTTGACCTGTTTCCTCACTCCACAGGTGCTGCCTGACCTGACAAGCACTTGCAACATCTACCACAGTTTGCTTTTGGAATCTTAATGCTATTTTATTTGAAACTCCCCCACCAGCCAAACTGGTTTCTCTCCATTTCTCCCATTAAATCTCTTAATCGCTTTTAATACTTGTTTGATTACCTTTCCCTACTCCAAGGAACAAACCTAGTCTGTGTAGCCTTTTCTCAAATCCTACCCCTTTTAACATGCTGCACTTTCACACTCAATGTCAAGCCTAACAACACAAGCTGCATGGTGACATAGGCAACCAATAATGTCTCACAAATGGCCACTGGATTAAGGACTGATTAACTAGATTTCAGTCGTGTTGGCTAAAAAAAAGAATCTGATTCAAATGGAAACTTCCAAGAACCACCATGACAAGTGTCAGGGAGGTCAGCAGAAAGAAGCCACTTCCCACAAAGGCAGACCTCCTATGGTTGGCCCGTCAAAATTTAGAGTCTTGAGACCCTAAATTGCAAGTCAGAAGCAAATGTACCATTAACAGAGCCAAGTTAACTTTGTCCCTAGTTGGAAACTATACCCTGCTTCAGAGCAGTTCCTTCTGGTTAAAGTGGTTCCGTTGCTGACTTCCACACTACCTACTTGCACCTGTGGTTTTGTTGCAGAAAACTTATGCAGTCAGCAGTCTACATGGACCAAAAAGTATAAATAAAACAGGAGCAGCTTTAATTGCGCCCTACCCACAGACCACAAGCTAATCATGGCACAAACACATCACACAAGCAGTTTTCCTTTGCGGTTTTTTAGCAGTCCAGACCGAAGTTGACATCACCCAGCTGACTACATACCGACCTCCCTGCTCCCCAAGTTCCAGGCCTGCCACATTCAATGGTTAAGGCATTCTGTAACGATGAGTTAACCACAGTGCAACCTTCTCTTTTACATCACTGCCATTGATCTGTGTCCAAAATCCTGGTCCCTTTCCTGAGGTTTTTAAAAAAATGATTGTAAAAGTTGTGGCATCCAAAATTTAAATATCAGAATGCAGTGTAAAGCTAAACTATGGCCAAAGCACTTAATGCTCAGAGATTATTCACTGTAAATAACAAAATGCTGCAGTAACTCAAATTTTTAGCTTGGATGTCGTGACAGATAATTACCAGTTAGACCGACCACAGGAAGGCAGACTGTATTTAATCAGGATAAATGCCTCGAGGCACAAGTACCAACCCTGTGCTGATCTTATTGTAGATCAGCTTTCCTCTGGGCTTTTGATGCATTGTTCCCAAACAGTGGAATGGAAAAATTTATTGCAAATCGCTTTCCATGTTTTGATTCACTCTGGTGTTTATTGAAGGCTTTGTTTATGGAGCTTGATCTCTCTGTCAAACACAAAGTACCACCAATGCTCTCTCTCCCCATCCAGCAGCCTCACACCACACCCTTCCTCCAGCCAAAACTGAAGGCCAAAATAACAGATTTATCAAGTCACGTCATCTCCAAAAGCTTGGAGTCACGCTGTGCATCGTTTGTAATGAAGGGGTTAAAAATATGGCATATTGACAAAAAAACAAATTGAACAGACATGGGCTCTGTAAGAGGGATGGCCTACTAGAAATTTTTAACATTGTGGATGTATCTGGCACCAGAGAGACAGGACACATTAGGGACCGTAAATATAAGATAGTTACCAGTAAACTCAATAGTTCAGGAAACTCATTTATTTAGCCAGAAGAAAGGGAAACTCTCTACAACAGTAAGAAGTGGATTTAAACAGAAGCTAGATAAGCAAAAGAAATAAAGGGCAAAAGTTCAAATGAAGAGGCACGGCAAAAGGCACGTGTGGAGCTATTGGCCATGTGGGCCCATTCAACATTTCCATTCACTTCATACAAACTTGCCAACAATAATATCACTGATAACACTGGATGGCACAATTTAAACGAACAAAAATGGGGAACATTTGGTCCTCTGCATATGGGCAACCATGATGAATCTGGATTAATTCCCTGGAGATGGGTTAACTTTCTATTCCACTACAGTTGATTTCCAGGCTCATTTCAAAAGGCATTGAAAGGCCAATTGTGTAGAATGGCTCCACAGGTCAAAAGAGTTTGTGAAAAAAAACACTACAACCCCTTTCCTGAGGCACAGGAATAAACCATTTGAGAGCTTTCAGGATAATTCAGCAAGATGCCCGATTGCACTACTAAATTCATTTATTTTGGTGACCATGATCTGAACTACCTACACAGCCATGACAAACATGCAGTTACCTTATTTCTTTTCCATTCCAAAGGATCAATTACTTATGGATATTCTTCAGTACATTTATTATAAAATGGCATTTTCAATTCAAATCCAAAGTTGGTTTAATTTATAATATTTAGGGTATATAAAAAGGAGATATTAAGGGAAATGAGCATGGGGCAAAAAAATTAGCACTCTATGGCCAGCTTTTCCTGAGGAACAACACTGGTGTGAAGGGCTGAATTTCTTTTCTGCAAAGCTTTTCGAAAAAGAATTGCCAGCCAACTGCTCGATCTGCAACAGCTCTCAAGAATCTGTGTCTGGTCCTAATCTAGGGAGTTCCATTCACAAAACGCCTCAGTTGATAAATTTAGCTTTGTGAATGGGCCAGTGCCAGGTGACCTCAGGGATTATGAACACCCACATCCTGGCCCCTTTCTAGTCCATCCTGGCCTTATTCCCTTATACTAGATGTTTTGCTGTATCTGAAGTTATTCTTGTGGGGTTCCTGTCACCGGCTCTAGAGATGGATGATAGTGGAGCACAGAGGCACATTGCAATCTGTGACTGCAGTATGGAGATAGGGAAAATTACTGTCATTCTACAAAAGGAAGAAACAGTAATACTGATTAATGGAGCTGTTCAACCTTCAAAACACTCAGAGGAAAAGGCTTACCTGTTTATGCATTTCAATGTTCAATCCATAGGACATTTCATAATACTGGAAAGAAAAGAGAAGAGACAAAATTACAACTGGGAACCTGAACATTGGCAGACTAAAGCTCACAAGACTTTATAAAATTTATAGTGCAGAAGCTAGTTATTCAGTCCAAACATTCTGGGCTGTATTTAATGCTTTGTCTCCTTCTTTCCAGCCAACATATTCATTTATTAAATATTCGGTATTTATCCAGCTCCCATTCCATGTACTTCGTTGATAAATCACGAATATGGCACAAAATATTCTGGCGTGGGTTGGTGTCCAAGGACTTGGATCCACTGATAAATCATGGATATGACACAAAACATTCTGGCTTAGGTCAACAGCGTTCAGGGACTTGGATCCACATTGGAGAAATGAAGAAACTGTGCAGAGGTTATGGTGGCTCAGAAGTTGCTGGGCCAGCACTCAGAGACCATGATCAGTTATCCAAAACAAAACACAAGAGGTTGAATTCCGATACAGCATTGGAGTAAAAAGATAGTCTCAGTAATGTAACCGTTAAATAACTGGATTGTCTTAACACCCATCTGCTTCACTAAAGCCCTATAGAGAAGGAAATCACTGATCCTTACCCAGTCTGGACAATATGCAACTCCAGATCCACACATCTGCCTTCAGTTCTCCCCTCATTGCTGAGGCAGTTATGGATGGACAATACATGATCTACTGAATGGCAGAACAGGCTTGTGGGGCTCAAAAAAACCAACCATACCCTTCACGTTTTACTGACACTTTCTACTAATACTTCCATGTTCACAGACCCCCCCTTTGCCATCCATCCCTATGCTGTGCTCCAACGCAAATCTTCAGGAATGTTAATCCCTGCAATCGCCATTATTTGCATAGAGAGAATGCCATCTCTCTTAATAACTGCTTGCAACAATCAGAAGTTGTCTAACAACGCTTGGACCTCCCAATTCTTGTTTGCAGATATTTCAGTATCTATCTTAAAGAAAGAGGAACACTAGCAGCATGTCGGCCAAATTAGACCAGTATGCCAACAGCATTTGGAAACAAGTTCGAAGCCCACCATGGCAGCCGAGGAACTTAAATTCCTGTAATTTAAAAGAAAATTGGGAATAAAATACTAGCAGAAGTAAAGGTGATCATGAAACAATCTGGTTGTTGTGAAAACCCATTAGGTTCAGCAATGAGTTTCAGGAAAGGAAATCTGCCATCTTTATGGTATGGTCTTTGTGTGACTCTGACTTACAACATTGTGGCTGACTCTTAACTACACTCTGGAAAGGCCAAGCAAGCCATTCAGCTCCAGGGATTTATTAGGGATTGTAAATCCTGTGAATGAATTTTTAAAAATCTGGTAGAAAGCACAGTTTAGGCAATAGTAAGTGCCAATAGTATGTACCCTGTCCAAATTTATTGGAATGAACTCATGGGAGAGGTGCCTGCAATATCTCAATGAGTGGGGACAGCATGTCAATGAATAAATCCGAAAATCACTAGATGATGAAAGAGGTGTTGCTTTCATATGCATCACCTATAAGATAGAGCGGCAGCTTAAGAATGTCTTGCTTTTTGTAACAACTTCAGAAAACAATCAAAGGCAGATGTTTGGGTCATCAGCACACACAGCAAGTTACAACAAGTGACTGCTGGCATGTTGCATTAACAAATAATGGTAGGACCATTGTCAAAAGTGATAAATCGTTACATGCCCTTTCTAATGACATGACATCATTGCAGCCATTTGACAGAATGGTGGGGTGGGTGAGGATTTGAGATCTGCCCGAAGACATAGGCTGTAACACGACAGATGGGCAACCACACTGGCAGAGCCCTCCAAGCACTTTACATCCGACTGAGAACAGGCACGGCCTGAGTACACAAGGAGAGCCCTGGGCAGGAAATGGGGTAGGTGGTGAGTGCACTCAGAGTGGATGTCAACTTGCCTGTTTACAACCCCAGCTCAATTTCAATCGCAGCAGAGAGGAAAATCAACAAGCATTTTCTCAACATTTAATCTTTGAAATTTGCTCTATTACTTGCACTTTTTCATTTCTCATGAGAGTGGCAAAGCAAGGCAGCTTTTATTGGCCATACTTCTTTGCCCTCATAAGTTGATGCTGGGCCCTCTTTATTGAGCTGCTCTAGAGGACGTTTGCAAGGGGAACTCCAGGAGGCAGATGCCTCTGATGATTAAGGACTAGGAAATGTGTACATCAGGAGTTGGTGGCACTCTTTTGGCTGGATAAAGATAAGAGCTTTGGTGACGGTGTGTAACAGTAATAACACATTACCTTAGGATACTCTTAGGATCTTAAACTCCAATAGCTATACACACAAACCATTGGACACAATGAATATGTATATTATCTTTAGTGTCCCAACATAATCCTGCAAGCAAAGGTACCACCTAACATGGTACTAAATCATACAGATTAGGACTAGTGTTTGACTGCTCAGGAATAGTGTTCTCAAGGTGGTATCACAAATGCCAACTCAGAGTTTCAACACTTCTATCCACTGCCTAATAATGGATCTCTCTCAAAGCTAAAGTCATGAAAGTCATCATCTACGAACAACACTGTGCATCACTCCCCCCCCCCAACCCTACTTTCATTTAGAAATCTTCAGTTGCCACCAATTTTCTTCACAGCTGCCAGGAATCCCCCTCCCCATAGAAGATAAAGTGCTGGGGTACCTGACAGTAATACTCCACTTCCCCCCCCCCCCCCGCCACCTTCAGGGACCCCTCCCCACAATTCTGTCAAACACTAGCCCCAATTTATTTCCAACTGCATCACTGCAGTTCAGAGGTTTCTTCCTCTGCTCGTCTCTGGACTGAGGTCCACTGCTTTGTTAATTTTCTGGACTAAACTCCCTGATCAATGTTTCATCCTTTCACTGGTTCTTCTCCTTGGCGCAGCCCCTATGTTGGTTCCTCTCCGTACTGCTATGCCTGCATTGGTTCCTCTCCCTTGTGATATATATTGATCATCTTGGACGCTGATGGCAGCCAGCTCTACTTCACTCAACCTTGCATCTTCCTGCCCAACATCAATTGAAATGGAGCACGAGGAAGACCAAGAGAATCACTAGCACCCACCCGTGAACCCTCTCCTTCATCAGTTTCCCCATTTCCTCACTGGCCAGCTGCTCAGGGCTAAACATCCCATCGGACGCAAAGCTGAATATCAAATTCCCCATCAGCATATTTGTAGCTGGCCCTCCCTCATCTATACTTCTGCCAAATTCAGGCTCAATTTGACAAATATTCCTTCCTGCCAACCTCCCTGTACCCTATATGCACCAAATCCAATAGTGGACCACCACCCAATCTGGCTGCCTACCCATCAGACCATTCTTGCCGCCATGTATTGAAATTAACATTCACATCATTACCTTTGGATTCCACCCCTACCCCCTCAGGTGGTTTCTTTCTTTCCCATCCAGCTCTGACTTTCCGTGTGAAATCTTCAGTAAAATCTGACCATTGTACAATTCCCTCTCACCTTTACTTCACAGTTTGGCACAGGCAACAGAGTCTAGAATATGCAGTCCCAACCAGTTCTGTCCCATGCTACCCTTCATAGAATTGATGAAGCACAGTTGACCACCATTTGGTCTATCGAATCAATGACAGTTCCTAATGGAGCAATCCCACCAGTACCTACATCCCTGCAAATCAGTTCCTCAAGTTTCTATCCAGCTTTCCTTTGAAAGCTTTTATGTACTGTTTCCACCTCCCCTACAAGAACAGAATTCAAAATTCCAACTACCACCCGAGTAAAAGAAAAATTCTTCACCAAATACATTTTGCCCCAAATTTATATCTGATTTTTGAAACCTACACTAATGGCATCAGTTTCTCTATTTACTCTACCCAAACCTGTCATGACCTTGTGCACATCCATCAAATCTCCTCTCAACATGGTTTGCTCCATGCGGAGCATATTCAGACATCAGGAGCAAGAATTATAGCTGAACTCCCTCATCTCTGGAACAACTCAAGTATTTATAGAGCAATACAGCACAGAAAGAGGCCAATGGCCCAACTCACCATGCCAACCAAGTTGCCTCCCTGGGCTAGTTCCATTTACCTGCATTTGGCCCACATCCCTCTGAATCTTTCCTATCTATGTATAGTACCTGTCTAAATGTCTTTTAAACCTTGTAATTGAACCCACTTCTACAGCTTCCTCTGGCAGCTCTTTCCACTACCTTCTGAGTGAAAAAGTTGCATCTCAGGTCCCTTTTAATCCTTCCACTCTCACCTCAAACCCATCTAGTTTTGGACTCCCCTACTCTAGGAGAAAGACTGTGACCATCCACCTTATCTATGACCTTCATGATTTTATACACCTCTATAAGGTCACCCCTCAGCCTCCTACGCTACAGGGAAAAAAGTCCCAAGTCTAACTGGGCACTCCTTTTCTGCACCCACTCCAGCTTAATGACATCCTTCCTATAGCTAGGCAACCAGATCTGCACACAATACTGAGTGTGGTTTCAACAATCATTTGCACATTTGTAACATTATGTCTCAATTCCTGTACTCAGTGCCCTGTCCAATGAAGACAGGCGTGCCAAATGCCTTCTTCACCACCCTATCTACTGGTCTCTCTCCTTTCAGGGAACTATGTACCTGTTTCCCTGTTCTTAAAATAACACTCCAGGGTCTTACCATTTCTTGCACGTTCTCTAGGATCTTCACATCCTACTTAAAGTTTAGTGATATAAGTGGAGTGCCGCATCCAATTCTAACCAAAGTAGTATTTTATAAAGCTTCTACCTACTTTTAATGAGGGATTGCAAAATTATATTGCTCACAAGGACCTGCATGCCCTTATACACACACACACACATATCACTGAAAGTTAACAACAAGCAATTAAGAAGGCAAATAGAACATTGGCCTTAATTGCAAGAAGATTAGAATACGAGAGTAAAGGCTTTATATAGGCCCCGAGTGAGATCAGACTTGAAATGTGGTGTATAGATGTGGTTTCCTTATCCATGAATCAATACATCTCCAAAAGGGAGTGCAGCAAAAGTTCAAAAGATTAGTTACTGAGATGAAGGGATTGTCCTACAAGGTCAAATTAAGCAAACTGGCCCTGTACATGCGCTGATAACAATGGGAAGTGATCTCACTGAAACATACATAATTCTTACAGGGCTTGACAGGGTGGGTACAGGGATGACATTTCCCAAGATGTTAAGGGAATCAAGGAACAGGGAATTAGTACAAGAAAGTGGCACAGAGGTAAAAAGGTCAGTATCTTAATGAATGGCAGAGATTTCAGAAAAATTTCTTATGTTTCCTCAATCCCCTTCAAAATCTTAAATATTTCAATAAAAAATCACCTCATTCTTATAAATTTCAATGATTATAGATCCAACTGCTCAACCTTTCCTCACCCCAGATATCAACCAAGTGAACCTTCCTTTAACTGCTTCTAATGCGAGTAGTAGTCAAAGAATACAGGTCAGTCACACTGTAGTACAAAGGAAGAGCACAAAAGCCAATATTACTCCAGCGCTTTTTCCTGCGATCTCAATAATTTGACCCATTACTTGGGGGAAAAAAAAAGACCATGATTTTTGTAGGCTGCCCTGCCCCTAATCTACAGAAATCTCCCAAGCATTTAGCCTCAGGATGAGGACGGTGGTGGTAACAAGCTCAGCAACAAGTTCAAATAATAGAGCTTTCAACATGGCATACACATTCCAAGGGACTTCTGAGAAGACAAACATGACACAGAATAGTCATCTTGGATTTAAGAGCAATATCCAAGAAAGGCTTCATGTGACAGAGACAGAGATCCATTGTCACTGGTGTACAGAGGGATGTGAACAGGAGGCCAGAACGAAATGACTGAGGACACAGGCTGGAGTCATGCAAAAAGCTCCCTTCCAGGAAAGTTTGTAGAGGAGGTTGATGATCTGAGAAATAAAGCATTTTCACTAATGGGTGAGTGGAACATTAAAGACAAGGGAAACGGTCACACAGAAGCACTGGAGAGGAACTGAGGAAAGAAACATTTGAATCCTTGAGTTTTTAAAAAAATTTTCCTTCACTATGAACAAGACTAATAATAGGCCTCGCTTAGTGACACCATTGAGGTCAACTAAATCAGCGTCAACCAAGAATCAAACCCATGATCATCTACTCCCAGTATGTGGTTCTGCAAACTCCTTAACCCACTGAGCCTCAGAGACACCACCTTTTGTTCACGCTAAATGCTGATCGCATCATTGGAAACCAGCTTTGAGAATATGATGATGAATTAAGAAGCATGGTTACAGTGTTGAGACTGGCAAAGCCTCCTAAAGCCTAGATTATCTGTGCTTAAATTAATTCCACTCCTTTAAACATCAGACCCAGATGATTGTAATATTTCTGCAACCATATTCCAGTTACAGGAAGGAAATGAAACATCACTCTTGTTCTTTGTTGCAACTAAACTTTGAAAGTTGCCTCCTCCGTCCCACTGTCCTGTAATTAAACTTGTGGGGACTACTCATGTTTTTAAACAAATTATGAAGAAGTGTATCTTTGTTGCAAGTACTACTATAATATCCTGAAACAGCTCAAATAAGAATTGAATTTTCAAATAAGAAGAATTCCTTATACGAAGGGATCTTGGTGTCCAAATCCATAACTCACTGAAAGTGGCTACGCAAGTAGGTAGGGTGGTAAATGTGGCATTTGCCACGCTTGCCTTCATTGGTTGGGGCACTGAGTACAAGAGTCGTGAAGTCATGTTGCAGCTCTATAAAACTTTGGTTAGGCCACACTTGGAGTAGTGTGTGCAATTCTGGTCACCGCATTACAGGAAGGATGTGGAGGATTTGGAAATGGTATAGAAGAGGTTTACTGGATTAGAGGGTATGAGCTATAAGGAGAGGCTGGACAAATTTCAAATGGTTTTCTTTGGAGCATTAGAAGCTGAGGGGAGACCTGACAGAAGTTTATAAAATTATGAGACATAGACAGGGTAGATGGTCAGAATCTTTTTTTCAGGGAGAAATGTTAAGTACTGGAAGATGTGCATTTACAGTAAGAGGGGGAAAATTTAAAAAGAGATGTGTGGTACAAGCTTAAACAAAAATGTAAACGAGAGTGGTAGATGTCTGGAAAGGGTTGCCTGGGGTAGAGGCGCAAGCAAATACCATAGTGGCGTTTAAGAGACTGTTAAATATGCAGGAAATGTATCAGGTGCAGGTAGAAGAGACTTAGTTTAATCCAGCATCACGTTCAGCACAGATATTGTGGGCCGAAAGGCCTGTTCCTGTGCTGTACTGTTCTATGATTGCAATGAATTCTATAGCACAGGATTGGGTCATTGCAAGTTGCACTTTACCGTCTCTCCTAAAAATATCCTTCCATTACTTTTATACTGTTGCCGGGTCTTGCCACCATTGTCAGTGTCTTGGGCCAATTTATTCTAGGATCACCACTGGCTGCATGAGACAGGTGGGTGAGCAGCCGGTCACAAAGCAACCTTTACCCAGTTCACAAGCTGATTTAATTCATGTGAGAAACTAAACAGAATGCCAGGGCGCAGCTTTGAAACTGTTTGTTTGCCGAGTTAAGGAGACAGTCAGTTAAATAAGAACCCAACCATAGTCATGAGGTCAGCCTTTCATTATATGCCTTCTGTGGCAAGAACACTCTGTGCCCTCTTATTTAGGTTTCACATTAGACCACAGCATATTTTTCTCCTTAATAATCATTAGTCCACCTCAATATTGAGGGCATATTTCCTGTGGGAATCCCCACCCAATCCAATTAAGAGGTTAGGTTGGGTGATGATGAAATTTTTTACAGAATACAACATTACTTCCAAATAGAAAGATCACAGAGCACTCAAGCCACAATAATGAGAATCCAAAGAAGAAAACAATGTCTGCACTATGGAGGGGTCAGCTCTCCTTTACCAATGTAGACTTTTGAAGTCACATATACCTTGACCTCTTCCTACATTACAGCAGGATCTATACTTGAAATACTACTAACTAGCTGTAAAGTTTGGTACACACTGAGGTAACTTTCAGCAGTTAAAAGGCATGTCAATTTTTGTCATTGTCCCAATTGGAAATAGTTTTAAACCCCAGTGCTTCTACTAACATTTTAGTAACAGGAGCACAAGGGCATCTGGCCCCTTGAGCTTGGCCTACCATTCAGTTAGATTTTCTAAACCCAATTGTGTCCCTTAGAAATCTGATTACCTCCAACTTTAATAAATATCTACTCGCATTTACAATGTTTTTCCTGTTGAAGTATGTCAAAAGCACTTCACACAAGTGGCATCTGCGGTGTTGCCATGGTGCTCAATGGACTGACAAGGCTGGTATTTTATTCAGTAATATTTTACAGCCATGGGAGAAGTGACCATTTAATTTGTCCTTGGTTGGTCGAGGAACGTTGGTCAGGAGAAAAGTTTATAGCACAAAATTATTAACACCAGGAAGCAAAGGACAGTTAGTCATTTCCTGATGACAAGGTGCATTTGACCAAGATTAGGGGAATTCATTTATCAACTAACAGGATTGACAAGGGGATAAATGTGTAAGAGAAGGGTTTATAATGCATTTAAGAAATGCACTTAGTAAGGTGTAAATATCATGCCAGATGGAGTTGAAATAATTATGGCTACACATTTCCAATCCTAGGAAGAGTAGGCAAGTGATTTTCCACATGAATAATTTCATTCTTTACCGATGGCCAGCATTTATTACCCTTGAGAAGATCCTCTTCTTGAAACACTGTAGTTCAAGTGGCAACAGTACTCCATTGTATATTGCACAGTTTCTGATACAACTGAGTGGTTTGTTTCATTTAGAAGTTGAAATGTAACACGTCAACCACATTGATGTAGGCCTGGAGTCACATGTAGGCCAGGATGGCAGATTTCCTTTCTAAAAAGGACAGTGGTGAACCAAATGTTTGTTTTTTCTTTAAAATGCAAATGTGGTGCTTTCATAGTTACAAATGCCAACACCAGCTTTTTATTCTAGATTACTTAGAAAAACTAAATTTAAATGATATTTGCAGTTTGGTGGGATTTGGACTCTTCAACCTATGGTCCCCAGAGTTTTAGCCCACACCACCAAATTACTAGACCCATAATGAAGCTTATATGCTCCAGACCCTGTATTGGATTTGCTCTTAAAAACAAAATGGCTTGATTAAAGAGAGGGAACTGAAATTTGTCTGTGATACCACACAGATATTGAGAAATTAAAACAAGGTCTCTGCAAGACAACAAAACAAAAAGTGACTGATAAATGGAAGGAGGGAGAAGGCAGTTCAATGCAGAAAAATGTGAAACAAAATATTTTGGAAGAATACTGAGGATAGGTTGAGCGAACTCAGGCTTTTTCTCTTTAGAGAAAAGGAGGATGAGAGGTGACTTGATGGAGAAAAACAGTGATGGGTGCGTGGAATGGACCGCAGGCAGAGGTGGTGGAGGCAGATACATTAGGGACATTTAAGAGACTCTTAGGCACGTGAATGATCGAGAAATGGAGGGCTATGTGGGGGGGATGGGTTAGATAGATCTTAGAGCAGGATAAAATGTCAGCACAACATCATGGGCTGAAGGGCCTGTACTGTGCTGTGATGTTCTATGTTCTGATGGGGAAAGGAATTATGCACGATTCTAATGGAGCAGAGAGGTAGTACATCGATGTGTGGTTTTGCAGATTATTGAAGATGAGATCGATGGTTGAGAGAAAGGTTAATCCAATCCTTCCAAAGACATACTAAATGTTAAAAGGAATGCACTTAAATTAGGCCATAGTTAAGGCATGGCAAACAATTTTGGGAACCCCTACACAGGAAAGATGGTGAAACCCATGGAAAAGGGGCAGCATAATTTAACTGAGGAGGAATGAGATTCCAAGTATAAATGGAGCCTTGAGAAGTGAAGATATTTATCCTCAAGAAAGATGACTACAAGTCTTCAGAAGTATCAAGGGCTGTAAAGACAAATAATGATGGATTGCTTCCACTGGTCAGCAGGATGCTAATGTCAAGTCTGTGCCCTTTCAAATCAGAGAACTAAAGGACAGGTTATAAAGAATTCTGTGCACAGAGGATGTTTAGAATCCACTATTTAATGGATTCTTTTTAAAAGGGAATATCGATAGTTGCTTGGGAAACAGGACTATAAAGAGTATGGCAAATGAACAGGAGAATGATTACAGGTCTCATGGGGAGAAAAATCAATGACACAGACCTGATGGCTGGATGGCTCGATTCAATGCTGTAGCAATGTTTGAGTCCACAAATTCCTTGCTCTTCAGTTTGAATCAATGGATTTCTAATGTCTGCACCAAAAGATCCAGCAGACAGAGGCCTTATTCTCAGCTAGAGCCTGACACCTCTGAATGTAGGATCCCTAACCAGTCAATATATGCTCTGCCCCAATCCATTGCACAGATGAGGGTACCATGCAAGAAAAAGCAGTAGGCAATTTTATTCCCTGTTTGTTCCACCATTCAATAAAATTCTGGCAGATCTTTCACCACACTGACTTTTATTGATGCATTGAGTAGAGTCCAGGAGGTACAAGGACAGATCCCTCCCTTCCCAAAAGTGTACGATGCAAGAAATTGACCAAGTCAGCTGACTGTAGTAAGGGGAATGGAAGGTGCAAAGTTGCATAAATGCCAGGCTCCAAGTACAGGCAAACACCAGCTTACAGCAGTCCAGGTAATAGAAATTCACCCTTATGGAATTCATAAATCAAACCAAAAATTGTATATGCAGTAGAAATTCTTACAAAATTGATGTGGAGAAGGAAAATAAGTGAACTATATATCCCTCCCCCCACCCAACTTATTTTTTGATACATGTACAGATTACACTGCTTCATGTTTTGGAAAAATCACAATCCATTTATTAGGATCATAACACCACCACCCACCCCCATAATGCAGGGGTCACAAACAGAAAGGCGGTATCATCTGGGGTTCAGGTACCTGGTCACCTAAGCCTTCTATCTGTGCTGGAAGACAGGAGAGGCTGAAAGCTGTGCTCTGCAGTGTGCGCGTTCATGTCCAGACTTAAAGAATGAACAGGTTTCCACATAAAGCCCTCAATAGACAAGCTCAGAATTGTGGGGTATTGAACAGTTAGGTGCCAAATAAAGCACAGCCCCATTTCTTCCCACTAACCTTCAACCACCCTAACATGGCAACACTGCACTTCAGTCCCAAGCTCCTTATTGTGTTATTATGACATGTCCTGCACAGAGTAGTCAAGGACAGTGCATGCATTACAGATTAGGTTACTATTTGGTGAATGTCCCTTTAAGACATAGCACAGGTGTGTGTGTGGCATGATTATGACAACAAGAGATAATGACATGCTGACATTTTGGAGTGGTCAGTCAGAGGAGAGAGGGAGAGAGACACCCTGCCTGCTGGTCTCTGTATCGATGGATGAAAAACAATAACTGTGTCTGTCACTACAATCCACGTGTGGATTTTTGGAATAATCCAGTGGAGTCCACTTTGTCGTTAACCTGTAGAAGGAAACAGGTATCTGTGTGGATGGCCGCATCTCGAATACCTTTCGAGGTGGCATATACTTTGGGACAAAGCAATGGAGACCTTCGGTGACTGAGGCGTCGTATGGGTTCCATCGTGGAACATTTGGATTTCGTAATTTCTCTCTATATCTCTTCAGTCAACTGTGGTTTTGCAGAAACCTTTGTTCATGTTTCACCTTATGGCTTGCTGAACTAAACTTTGAGAACTATTCCTAGACTTGCAGTTTGGGAATTTAGAGTTTAGTTTTAGGGGTTAATGTTTAATATCTAACATTTTTACTTTTAACATTTTTACTTTTATTTTTCTTATGATAATAAGTAGTTATTAATAAAATAGTTTCTAACACTTATACATGATTTGGTGTGTTTCTTTTGTTGCTGATACGTGACACATGCAGTGTCACTGTGAAGTGATGCCCAATTCTGCAGCAATGCCTTTGCCTCATGGAGGGCAGATTTGTTGCTGGGACCCAATGCCTGAGGGACAGCAGGAACTATGAAACACTTTAAATCAGATCAAAATCTCCCTCACTGAACAGCCCATCCCACCAGTCAGATCTCAAAGTCCCCCCCCCCCCCCAACAAAAAAGGAGAAGATGTTAAGCTTGTGAATTCAAATGCTAATGAGTTAACTCCCAAGAGAACATTTACATGCTACATGTGTGCACAAGTTCTGCTTCATCCTGCTCCCCAACATCTTGGAGGGGTCACGTGGCTTTATTGAATACAAATCCAGTTCAGAACAAAGAGCAACTTCCTGTTTAAAGCCAATCTCGCAAATCTCTGCTGCCCCACAAGAACAGAAAGTTTCTGTTTGGTGGCTGATTGTGTAGCTCACCATGTATCACTTTAAGCTAAAGTCACTCCAAACAAGAGTCCCATTCATTCTGTGGGGATAACACTACTGCTTGTGTCATACTGCCTGGCGTTGGGCTCCAAACATTAAAAGGATACTTCACAGAATGAAGGGTTATTTTTGGCTGCTCCTTTTTGAAGTGGCTCATCTGGCACCCAGTGACATAGTTTGGATCACTAACAGGAAAAGATTAGACAACTTGAACTAAAGCTCTATTTCTGACAGAGCTACAAATATGCACTAAGAACACATTTTCATCCACTCCAAAACATATGCAACTTTTCTTCCTTGCCAATATTCTGCATTCCTCTCCTGAAGGCACTGACCCTTTGTTCTGGTCTAATTCAGTGCCAGGGATCTTCTAATACCTCAACTAAAAATGAGACACTGCTGTGGAGTATGGGCAGACTATCAGTATTTGAGCTCGGTCTCAATCTTTGAACCACACAAGGACACTGAACAGAAGTGAGAAAGAACCCTTGACAATTTATCACTTCCCAAAGTAGACAGTGACCACTGCAGTACTTAACTACCACACCTGATTTTGCTCAATCTATTCCTTTTTCAAGATCTGGAAATTGCTGGCCAGTATGTTGCCCATTCCCAATAACCCTCAAGTAGCTGCTGGTGAGCAATCTCCTTGAACCACTGCTGTCCTACTGGTGGAGGTGCTCCCAGAGTAGGGTTGGGTAGGGAAGGAGGTTCCAGGACTTAGAAACATATTGCTGGTTCCTTAGTGCTGAGTTTAAGTCAATATGGTGTGCAATTTGGAGGAATGCATGCAGAGAGCGATGTTCTGTGCATCTCTGCTTTTGTCCTTCATGGTGGTAGAAGTTGTGGGCTTGGGAGGTCGCACAGGAGTAGTCCAAGTAACCTTGATGTATTTTATACATGGTGCACACCGCAGCCATGGTGGAGACAAGTGCACATTTAGCCTGGTGGATGAGTGTTGTGAGAAAGGTTCTTTTGGATCTTAAAGATAGAGATTTGGACACACAGTCTTTGTACTTCAAAAAAAAAGGAGAATTTTCATTTACAAAGACAGACACAGGAACAGAATGGAAAGGAACAAATGCACTCACACACTCAAGCAGGAGATCACGAATGTGGAGGGAATCACAACAGGGAGTGAGGTGCGCACACACAGGGAATAAACAATACAGTGTTTGAACACCCTGATATTCTTGACAATCATTGGCTCTTGAGAGTCCTTAACTAACTGCCCTGAAGTAGTGCTCAGCTTACCTCAACATCCTCAGAGAGAGAAAACCAAACATGCAGCACTTTTATACTGCTGGGGGGCTGGGTGGTCCAGCAAGGACAAAGGTGTTTAAATGGGCCAATGGTAGGTGTGCCCAGGACAAAGGTGCTCGCATAGACCAATCTGAGTGGTCCAGCAAGGACAAAGCTGTTTACCTAATGGGGTGAGCCAAACCTTGATTGACAGTGGTGTCACGTTCAGCCATGTGCTCAATGGTGTCATCCCAGCCAGAGGGATCAGTGTTGTCACAGTCACATGACAGCCATGACCTTTTACACTACAATGAGCTGCCAACCAGTGGCAGTGTTCTGGAAGTTGGACCCTTCAGCACAACTAGTCCATGTCAATCAAGGTTCCTATCTAAGCTATTCCATTTGGCCTATATCCCTCTCAACCTTTCCAATCCATATACCTGTCCAAGTGCCTTTTAAATGTTGCTAATCTGTGTTAACCACTTTTGGCAGCTCATTCTATATACAGACCACCCTCTAGGTGAAAAAGTTGCCCCTCGGATTGCTATTAAATCTCTCCGCTCTCACCTTGCCTCTGGTTCTGGATTCCCCAACCTTGGGGGAGTGGGGGGGGGGGGGGGGGGGGGGGGGAAGAACTGCATTCACCCTATTTATGCTCATGATTCAACTTCCTGAGTGTTACTGGAGGTACATGTGCCCAGGCAAATGGAGAGTATTCTTTTACACTCCTTGTAGAAGTTGGAAAGGCTTTGGAATGTCAGGAGGTAAATTATTCACTGCAGGATTCCCAGCCTCTGGACTGCCCTTGTACACACAGTATTTACATCATTGGTCCAGCAAGAGCAACTGCCAGGGATCTGATGTGGGGGGCTTGATGAATGTAATGCACGAATGAGAAATGTAGGTGGTTAAACTCTTGTGGGAGATGGTCATGGCCTGTCACTCAAGGCTCAAATGTTACTTGACTCATTAGTCCACAGCCAAATGTTGTCCAACCCTGTGTTCTTGCAGGGACAGATGTCTGCATTTGTTGCAGAGTTTCAAATACAATTATCAGTGAACATTACTACTTGTGAACTTAGGATGGAAGGAAGATCTTTTATTAAGCTTTAGGACTCTGGTCTGAGTCATTCTTGCAGTTAAGACCTGGGATGGGATGATTTTGCACTCAATTTCTCAGTACAGAAACCAGTCATTTATCCCATCAGAACCAGATTGCCTACACTGGCATTCACACTCTACACAAGCTTCTCTGCATCTCACCCATTTAACATATTGCACAATGTCTATTGGCTAAAAAGGCAAGTACAAAAGACACAAGAGTATGGCATCAGCTGGAAGGTCCTCTCCAAATTGCACAGTATCCTGACTTCACTGTCCCTTCATCAAGTCACAGAGTCCCAGGAAGGTGACTGTGGGTGTACATTAACCAGAGGTTTGAAATAGTTGAAGCAATCAGATCAGAACCTTCAAGTGGGCATTAAATGCCAACCTTGCCAATGATACCTACCCCAAAGAGAGAATTCCTTCTGTTCTTCCCCACGTAATCCCCCTGGCTTTAATCTATCAACATTAAGCCCCATTTGACTAGCCAGGGTTCCACATTCTAACCACCTTGACTAATCAGTTAATTCAATACAAGCCTAGAGTCTTCCTGCCTTTGAGCTCAGGGTGCCATGGACAAAATATACAGACAGCTCAGTATATTTATCTTGTAAAGTGAACTACGTAATTGTTTAGTCAACCAGATTTAACTCAATAAACATTTCAAATGGAAAAAGAATTCTTATTATAGTTTTTGGTTCGCCTTAGGCAAGTATCAACCCCTAACAGGAAGCTCTTCTAGTGTTTAGCAATGCATAATATTACCTGCCTGAAGCAGGTAATTTAACACCTCTTAGCAAATGAAGTGGCCACATAAACCCCAGATGACCCAAGCTGGGAGCAATCGCGAGCAGTGAGATGTTCTTAAAAAGCAAGATGAGTGACAATTACATTGAACAGATTTCCCCCCACCCCCACTGTATTTTGGAAACGATAATGGATGTTATTGGCATACATACTTGAGTACATACCATGACGTAATGCCGTTGCATTTCTGTCTTTTCACTGGCCAACTTCTCACATTCCAGCTTGAGACTGCAATTTGAAAGGAAAACAGATTAATATCTTTACATGAAGATATGACAAAAGTACAGGAACCTATGACAAGTTTACTGAACAATCCTGTTATACCACAAGCAGCACTAAAGTAGCAACAGCAGCATCTTCTGGTAGCCGATTTCCCCTTGGCATTGCTTGTAGAAATCAGGGCATATGCTGTTATATAAAAGCACTGGCACCAATAAACTGTCTCTCTCCACCAGCATTATAAACAAATGTTGTTTGAGAGAGCTTGCTGTGCAGAAATTGGCTGCCGGGTTTTCTATAATACAACATTTCAAAAGTACTTCATTAGCTGTGAAGGATTTGAGGCTGTTATAAATGTGTTGCATAAAAGGCAAGTCTTTCGTTTTTGAAAGGAAATGAGAAATTGGTCATTTAATTTGAGCCAGAGGAAAGTAAATAGGCAGTATGTTGCAAAGTTAGAACTTTAACCTCTTAATCTTCTAAAGCTGGCACTAAAGGTCTAATAGGCAGCAGGTGATACTGTCCTTGTATGCTTCCAAGATCTGGACTACCTACAGCAAATCTCAAGATACTGGAAAATATACTGTTTAAAAAAAACTGCATTGTCTCTGCAAATTCCTTCAAATTCACTGGAAGTATAAGCAAAGCACTGACATTTTCTTCTCCAAGGACAATATCCCAGTAGAGTTCCTAGTTACATTCAGTTATGATGGGCAAACCACACTGCTTTGAGACTCCCAAAAAAAGACACCATTCCAAGCTCAGTAATTGGAAGCAATTACCAGGTGGACAGGAGAAAGATTCAAGGATGTGCTCAAAGTCTCCTTGAAGATAGCAATAACCCTACCGACTCCTGGGAATCTCTAGCCCATGAATGCTCAAAGTAGAGCAGCAGCATTTGGGATGGTATTGACAACCTCAAGGATACAGAGGCCCCAGGTAAGCTATAGGAGCTGATAGTCTCACAAACCACTCACCCTTGTCTCATCAACCATCACCTGCCAAATCAATGGGAGAACCTGCAGTTTCCACAACCTCCTCCTCAGGACCCACAAAACTGGAGAGGAAGCAAATCACTCAAAGAGCCTGTTGTGGGAACGGCAGGCTCTCAAAGATGCCTGTGCACGACCTTAACAACAATGCTGCCAAATCTTCAGTGGGATATGACTACAAGAGGAATCCAAAAGTACAACTCATTACTGAATGTACACAAATACTATTTTTCCTATTGTAGCAGAATGAAACTGATAACTATACTTGAAAGACACCACATTGGACAGCATATAATAAGCTTATCAAGATCAGTCAAAAGGTCACACTGCCCAACAGATCTTATAATTAATAACCAAATCATGTAGTAGTTCTAACGTTTAAAAAGTGCCAAGATACCTCAAGGTGCACTTGGAAAAATGGTGACGAAGCCATGGAGTGCCCAACTGGAAGGATGGAAAGAGACATTGACAAAGCTACCCATTTTACGCAGATTTTTAAAATGGAGAGGAAAAGCAAGATTTAGAGAGCAAGCTCCACAGACTTCTTAGTTCCTCAGAGTTGAGGGTTACTTCATTCCAGTGGAAAATGCCTGTGCACAAATTCTTTGAAAATGGGGGTGGCCATTGCACACACACCCCACAGACTTTACAGAGCAAAGGTTTGGCTCAATGGCAAAGAGGTCGAAGAGAATGGATACCAGGCTCTACTGCACAGACTTAACTCATGTGCATGGTATATGCATATACACGGAGTCAGAGTCATACAACACATGAACAGGCCCTTCAGCCCAACTCATCCACATCGATGGAGATGACCACCATTTGCCAGCACTTGACTCATATACCCAAACCTTTCCTATTCATGCACTTGTCCAAATGTTTTTTTAAATGCTGTTATTATGACTTTGCTTAGTCTCTTTCTTGCCTCCCCCAGGGCTGAAGCTGTGGGAAACAGGCAATAGGACAAACATAATGCACAAAAAGATGAAGCTCAAGATGGTTACAAAGCCTGAAGGGATTTCAGTGATGGGGTGGGAGGAGATTATGGAGAGATTTGAAGATGACGATGACACCGACTTAGTACTGAAAGGGGCTGGAGCTGTGTGGAGGCAGGCAGAATTGCAGAGGCAACAGTAAAGCACCCTTGGTAATAGAAAGGAAAACAAAAGTCAGGCTTGAAATTCATCACTTCAAGCAGGACAGCAGCAGGGCTGGACAGAGGTTACAGCAGAGAACTGGAGTTTATGCTGGGAACAATAACAGCAGCAGCTGTGGCTTTAGTGCTGAATTTGAGGAAGTTGTCGCTCTTTCACAACATTTATGTCAAACAGGCAGTCCAACCTGGGGAAGTGGTTGTGCAGAGGGGTGCTGGAAAGCTGGGTTGGGAAAGATAGCAAGCCAGTAATTAATAGTTCAGTGCAAATCATGGGTTAGGGTTGCAACACTGCTGACAGCGGGGAGGAAACACGTCTTCTCTATTTCCCACAATTAGTGCCACAAGAGCCCAGGTCTCCTTCACTCAAATTACTGTCACACTCCCAACTGGGAAGGTGTTGAGGGAGGAATCAAAAAGGAGGCATTTATAAATAACAATACATCAAATTTGAATTGATGTCTGGGAACTTGAACCCACCTTTCACCTCCCTGTATTTAGACACTGAGAGAATGAGAGAAGAGCTGGTCATTTCTGGGTTTTTGCCCCTACAGACCCAGTGAACTGCTGTAACCTTTGAATGACAAATCTATTCACTCTTCCTCACTCCCTGCACTTCAGAACCGAATGCTGTGGCTCAAGGCCAGTTCTACGTCACACTATATTATCAATTTTTACTTCAGACCATAACTGCACGTCAACACCATCTAGGCTTACATTTACCAAAAGATCAGCTCAAATGAGACGAAGACCTCTTCTCTTCCCAATTCCCTTGAGCTACAATCACAGCTGTTGATTGCGCACATCTTTAAAGGGGACATGATCATCTGGAAGTTGTAGATCACAGGCCAGAATCCTTATTCATATAGATCATTGGTGGCAGTGATTGTGGGTACTTGATGCAATCAGCTACAGTGGCTTTACGAAATGGTTGAAATCAATGGTATTTGAGAAGGTTATGTTACTAGCTAATTTTTAGGCATGATTAAAAATTCTATGAAATAAACCAAAGAATTTCATTTCCTTTTATATATATTTATTATTATGCCTTTTTTATGCCTTGATTCCAAATCTTTTAAATCGGCAAGTGTTGATATATGCCTTCCTCTCTCACACCACCCCAAACCAGGCTATTGAAAGTGCCACCTGTGGCCAGTTAACCCATGTACAAAACAGCCCTTTGAAAGGGGTAGTCCCAAAGAAGGACCTGTATTGATTAAGCACCTTCCAATACATGTTGCTGAAACATGCTGAGAATTATTGGTTTTCTGTCCAAAGACAATTAACTCATATCATTCTGTTTAACCCTAGTCAACTGTCAGTGCATTGGAAGGTGTGGATCCAAGACCCACTCCCGAGACTTCAATAGTAGAATTTCAGTTGACAATTTAGTGGTGAGGGAGTGTGGCACAATCAAGGGATGCCATCTTTGAGTAATGTTAACAAATGGTACAAAAGCCTGAAGTCCCACACCACCAGGTTCAAGAACAGCTACTTCCCTTCAACCATTCGCTTCCTGAACCAACCTGCACAACCCTAACCACTACCTCAGTATAACACTATAACCACTAACCACTTTGCACTACAATGCACTTTGGTTTTTGTTTTAATTGTGTTTTCTTGGAAAAATTGTGTATTTTGTTTATGTTTTTCTTGTGAATGCTGTTCATCTGATGCTATGGGCCTGTGATGCAGCTGCAAGTAAGTTTTTCATTGCACCTAGGCATACCTGAACTTGTGCATATGACAAACTTGACTTTTTGAAATACAATGGTGTATCTGGGCCACTATTTATTCCTTGTTCATCATCACAACATTAACACAATGTTGTTTGTGGGAGCTTTCTATGCACAAATTAATTGTTGTTTCCTACACTAAAACAACGGCAACTCTTCAGAAGTACTTCACTGGTGTAATGTCCTGTTGGACAACCAGAACCCATGAAGCATGCTAAATAAATGCAGATCAGCCCACCTTTCCTTTCATTGGAGATTCATCAAATAAAGTTCAACACCAAACTGTAATAGTGATACAAGAACAATGGGATAAAAAGGTGGGTTGTTTAAGGAGGGAATGCCAGAGGTTAGGACCCAGGTAACTAAAAGCACAGGAGCTAATTAAAATCAAAGAGGAAGAGGCCTCCACTGGAAGCAGAGGGATTTCAGCAGGAGGTTACAGGTCAGGAAGAGGTGGGAAGGGGAGCAGTCATGGACCGATTTGAAAAGATGAGAATATCCATTTTTATCAGACCAGGTGTATCCAGAGGTGAAGGGTGAAGTGGACTTTGGGCACAAGCAGAAGTTCGGAGGAACCCAAATTCACACAAGATGGAACATGGGAAGTTAAGTAGGACAGTGTTAGAAAAATGAAGTCCAGGCCAGAAGAAGAACAGATGACGGTTTTTAAGAGGCAGAGGAGAGGAATGGTCACTGCTGCAGAGGAAGTAGTTTTGGGAATGGAACAGATGTGTGGTCAGAGCTCTCTTCAGGGCCAAATGGGGAGAGGGTGGTTGCAAGTATAAAGATAATTATAGGATTCCAAACTACCACAACTGAGAGGCAGACCCATATGAGGTGCTGAGTCCAAACCTGTAGTTTTTAATGATTTATGGGAGTAAACAAACAAAACTGCCCGAGCTACATTATAATTTGCAATTTACAGTCTGTCAGTTCTGTGGCTGACCTCACTAGTCAAATGTTTTGTGATTTCATACAAATCCTTTAAAGTTTAGTATGAATAAAACCAGATGCCTGGTATACCCTCAGCTGCATGAAAGCTAGCTACCAATGTCTGTAATTGAGTCAACTGCAGAAGGTCTAATCAAGTTTGTGCTTTATCCCTAGTCTTGTTTGTTGCGTTTTAGTAGTACCTCTATGATCACTGATCCTCTAACGTGGCCCTCATCAACCCAACTTCCAACTAATTCATCCTAGTCGCTTTCTTCCTTTTGATATTCTTACCTGATCACCTACTCTAATCGGCTGCTGAATTACAACAGTGAACACACTTCAAAAGTACTTTATTGGCTGCAAAGTGTGTCTGAATCTCTGGAGGTTATGAAAGGGATTACAAGAACCCAGTTTTCTTTCTAACTAACTTTCTGTCCCAGGCATTGGGAAACAGTCTTCCTACAAAACCTCACTTGCTCTTTATCCTGATTAACCCTGCCCCTTCCTCCTCCCCCCCCCCCCCACCCAGAGGAAAAAGTGGTCCCCTGGAGTTAACTCAATACTGTGGGGTTGGAAATATTTCCCCAATTAGCCACAGATGTTTGTCAGCATTTCCTATCCTCAGGAGAGGGTGGGACTGAAGTATCCATTTACATGTTTGAATTGCTTCGGTAAATTGCACCCCCAAAAATCAGAACAGGCAGAAAGATCTGGCATTAAAAGGTTCTTGACATCTCCCACTACAACTTATCTTTGCTACACCCAGGTAAAAGCTTTTCCTTCCATGCCCCAGGGATGGGAAACCGATACCAATTTCCTAATTCTAGGGCAATGTGCAAAATTCTACAATCACATAATATGGCAGTTAGATCATCCGGTTTCTTAGTAAGATCATAGCAAAAGAGACTGTTTTGCACACTTTCATATTCCAAATCGCTCTAGAGCCAATACTTTTTGAAATGTAATTACAGTGGTAACACAGGGAAATTGCACATAGCAGCTCCTCACGTACAGTAAATGACTGGATAAAATCGATATTTCAGGAATACTGATGAAGCAGTAATTTTTGGCTGGGATACCAAGATAACTCCCCAATCTTTGTGCCGTGGAATTGTTACTGCTCACCTGACAAATGGGGCCTTGACACCATTGGATGAAATGGTAAAATCAAGTTTCTCGAGTGACATTTCAACCTGGAGCCTAGCTGGCTCAGGGAGTTCGAGTGCACGACTGACCTACAATCTGAGCAGCGGTGAATAGAAGCTTCTGAAGTGTCAACTTATGATGAGAGATTTTAATGATTGAAAAACTAGGACTAGTAAACATTGTGTCATGTGACTACAACACATCAGAAGGCACACAAGTCATTTTTCTACACAACCCCCAAATGCTATTAAAAGACAAAACTCATTGTTGATAACAGCAGCACAGATCCCAGTTTGATTACAAGTGACATTATCTCAAACACCACGAGAGAATTGAGCTCTTGGTGATCTAAGAATATTTGCATCCTTTGTTATACTGCCTATTAAACCTTACAAGCCATCCATTTACAGACTGAAATACTCCCAGGCAAAACATTCAAATCAAACAAGCACCAAAAAACCATTGGGCAGATTCACAAACAGAGGCCGAGGTCTGCAGCTTTCCCACAAAAGGAAAAAGCAAAGGGTATGTCACACCAAGAGGTATTCACATACTTGCCTTCTGACACCTGACTCAAATGCCACATTAGCAAAAACATGGCATGCAGGTCCTGCCCACTATTTTTGCCAAGATAGTGGGGAATGGTAGGCGGACTGGCGAGGAAAGCAGCTTAATGTAAATGCATAGATGGAAAGAAAACACATTCATCCAGTAATTGTTTAGTTCCTCAAGAGAGATGTTGAAAAGCTGCTCAATACAAGAGCTCATGCCACTGGTTTATTGGTTTATTATCATCACCACTTGTACTGAGGTACAGTGAAAAGCTTGTCTTACAAACCGATCGTACAGGTCAATTCATTACACTGTGCGGTTACATTGAGTTAGTACAGAGTGCATTGATGCAGTACAGGTAAAAACAATAACAGTACAGATTAAAGTGTCACAGCTACAGAGAAAGTGCAGTGCGATAAGGTGCAAGGTCACAACAAGGTAGATCGTGAGGTCATAGTCCATCTCATTGTATTAGGGAACTGTTCAATAGTCTTATCACAGTGGGGTAGAAGCTGTCCTTAAATCTGGTGGTACGTGCCCTCAGGCTCCTGTATCTTCCACCCGATGGAAGAGGAGAGAATGTCCCGGATGGGTGGGGTCTTTGATTATGCTGGCTGCTACACCAAGACAACGAGAGGTAAAGAGTCCAAGGAGGGGAGGCTGGTGTCCGTGATGCGCTGGGCTGTGTCCACAACTCTCTGCGGCTTTGTGTGTCCTGGGCAGAGCAGTTGCCGTACCAAGCCGTGATACATCCAGATAGGATGCTTTCTATGGTGCATCAGTGAGAGTTAGTGAGAATTGGTGAGAGTCAGTGAGAATTGGTGAGAGTCAAAGGGGAGCCGTGCAAGGTCCCCTGGCCGTAATATTTTAATTGCAAGGCCAAGACAGAGTGTGCAATAGAAAACACTTACATGGTCAAACATGTCTGCAGACTCCACCATTTAGCAGGAGTCAGAGGATGTTTGAAGCTGGAGAAGTAGTTGTGGGACAGCAATGGTTGGATCAGGATTTCAAAGGTTTGGGGACGCAATCAGGCCGGGTAGGACAACGATGCAATCAGGCTGGGTAGGACAACGACCAATCAGGTCAGATTCCAGAGGTATGCAAATGTGATGATAGGCAGGGGCAGCAGAAGCAACAAGTGGGCCCAAACAACAGGAGGGTGGGTTGAAGCAAACAGAAATGGCAACTCTTAAACATAAAAGTAAATGGATTAAAGGCTATGAAACAAAGATCCTTGAAGGTGGCAGTTCAGGTAGATAACGTAGTTAAAAGACAGCATATGGGATACTGGTCTTTGTTAGGCAGGGCACTGAATACAAGAGCAGGGAGGCTATTCTCCATCTTTGTAAAACATTGGTCAGCCCTCAGCTGGAGTACTGTGTGCAGTTCTGGTCACCACACCATAGGAAACAGACATTTGTGCTGGAGAGTGTGCAGAGGACATTCACTAAATGTTGCCTGGGATGGAGCATTCCAATTAAGAGGAGAAACTAAACAGGCTAGGTCTGTTCTCTCTGGAGAGAATGGTAGGGGTGGGGGTGCGGGACGGGGGACATGGGACATGGGACATGAATGAGGTATATAAAATTACAAGGGGTATTGTTAGGGTAGACTGCAGGAAACTTTTCCCCATATTAGGAGCCAGATAAAACTAGGGGGCATATATTTAGGATAAGAGGCAAGTGATTTAGAGGGGATTGAGGGGACCTTTATCACCCAGAGTGACAAGTACCTGGAATGTACTATTGGAGAGAACAGTGGAAGCAGAGTCACTTGACAGCATTTACTAAGTGTCCAGATGAACACTTGAATCACTGAGGCATAGAAGGCTATGGCCAAGTGCTAGAAAATGGGATTAGTGTAGATGGGAGCCCACAGATCTGCATGGATATGTTGGGCCAACTGGCCTCTTTCCATGCTCTATGACTCCAAGGACAGTTGACCCCTTTTAAATAACAAAGATGGAAGCCTCAACTGCACTGTTAAGATCTGTTTCGGTGCGATTCCCCAGCACCATTCGCAGGACTCAGATGCGCAAAGGGATTTAGTACAAGTAACATCAAGACACCTGTTGTACGCCATTTGATATCACTATGCATGGAGAGCAGCCTCTTAAGTTTGTGATGCCTGAACAGTGACTCCATGTAACAGATGAACAGAATGCATGTAGTCTGTGCACTTTAGACAAAGAAACACCTGGGGGACAAAGGATGAGAGAAAAGGCAGGACGAGATGGCAGGACAAGATGGAGGACATCTGATTGATAGAATATTGTGCGCATCACACTGATGGATGTAAATTTATTTAGTCAGAAAAAAATTTGGAAAACAGGCACGTTTCATTGTTAAATAAAAGACTTTCCTTTTATAAAGCTGGTGCCTTTGAAATGCTTGTAGCAACCTGAGATTTGAGACCATCATTTAGCACTTGATCAACCAATGTATATACTTCAGATTTGTCAAGTGCTTTAAGAATGTGTCTTCTACACCACCTCCTCCACATTCCCAAACAGCATCTCCAGTCTACAACCCCAAAAGTAGCTGGGAACTAATTAGCTGCCCTTAATTACATTCACTGATGTTCCCTCAATAGTCTGGACTGCCGCTGTATTTGCTGGCAGTGCTTCCTAAAGAGCAAAGCTGTTAACACAGGGCATATGTCACTTCCTGCTGCTCGAGATTAAAGCAGAAAACATCTGCTGGGGCAAATGTTCAGCATCTTTAGTTCTGACACTTATACTTGGGTTTGCACTAGACTGCTAAAAATCAGTACTATTTTAATCCTACATTTCCCAATTTTGTTTAGAAAATAAACTCAGTAAAGGTTCACTGAATAATGTGAGGAGCATGCACACAAACACTTGTAAATAACCTGTCAACACATGCTTTTGGAATACACAGCATCACCATTTTTGCTTTCACTGAACACGTAACTCTGATGTCCTTTTGCACTCTGCATTCACAGTTCCTTTGTTTCTATCTTTCACACCCATACACAAAAACAGAAGGCTCAAATACCCACCCAGTCCCAGTTTGGGTGGAGAGGGAAGTGATGTGTAAATTAGTTCTGTTAGTGTTAGCAATTTCAATCTTCCTTCTAAATGGCTCCCCACCTCCCCTGCTGCCAGTCTCTCTGGGGCTGGGTTACTTACACATGCCTTTTGATAACTGACTCAAGTGCCCATTCTTGCCCTTTCCTTAACTTGATGCCATGCATGCCCACCTTTCAGCAGGGTACATTAACCTCCAAACAGAGGTATGTGCCCATGCCAATGATATCTTTTAGTCACATGCACATTGAAACAGTGAAATGCATCTTTTGCATAGTGTTCTGGGGGCAGCCCACAAGTGTCACCATGTTTCCAGTGCCAACATAACATGCCCGCAACTTCCTAACCTGTATGTCTTTGGAATGTGCGAGGAAACCAGATCACCCAGAGGAAACCCACTCAGACATGGGGAGAACATACAAACTCCTTACAGACAGTGGCCAGAATTGAACCTGGGTCACTGGCGCTGTAATCGCATTACGCTAACCACTACACTACCGTGCCTACTCCCAATTAGGAAGCACAAGGCAGCTGATGAGCTGGCAAGGAGGGCAAGTCAGTAGAGACTTGAGAGGCTGGTGCAGACGGTCAAGGAATACCGCGTGTGAACATCAATTAGCAACGTTAGGAGTGTTTGTTGGGCCTTTGGCCACCAAGGCTGAATTCAGTCCTACTCTTGCATGATGACACAATAGTAGCAGGTGACCAAGTACCTGCTGAGAAAAGCAGCAATGGCACTGCTTTAAACAAATCCTTGCATTCTCTTGGCATTTTGGATGCAAGCTAAATGCAGAAATGGAAATTTTGAGGGAGAGGGAATGTGGTTAAAGAGGGACTTAAAATCCATGACCTGAAATACAAGAGTTGCAATCTCAATTTATAATTAATTGCCCAAGGTCATGCACAGTCTGTAATTCACAGGGAGTGATGTCTATCAGATCACATGATGTTTTTGCAAATGCTCTTTCTGCTGCAAACCAGCCAAACAGGAATGGATTTAGAAGGAAAATAAAATCTGCAAATGCTAGAAATCTGAAATAAAAACAGAACATGCTGGGAACACTCAGCATCTGTGGAGAGAGAAACACTGTTTACATTTCAGGGTCAATGTTAACCGTTTCCCTTTCCATGGATGCTGCCTGACCCACTGAGTGTTTCTGGCATTTTGTGTTGCAATGGATTTAGTGGAAGCTGTACACTACATTTGGTGGGGGGGGGGGGAGGGGGGGGGGGGTGGGAGTGGTGGTGTGGAGGTAGGCTTAGGTGGTTCTACTGACAAGGTGAAATAGAAGGAGGCTTGTAATTATTGGCATAAACCTGTTTAGGTTGTTGTTATGGTACAGCACAGTAAACCTTATGCAATTTTTGTTTCACATAATTCACAGGTCATAAATCAACATATCTGACAATACCTCTCAGGCACGATACCTCCGTCGTCATGAAAGAGAACATCTTCCAGCACACCAAGTGCAATACCACAGGCAATCATTTTTTATTAAACACAAACTATAGTTTGCATTTACGCAACATCTTTAACATATTGAAATCAGCCCAAGGTATTTCACAGACCCGTAAAGCAATGAAAGATCAACCGAACCAAATGGGACAATATGAAATTTCAGGGAGGGTCTTAAATGAGAAATTGAAGAGCAAGTTCTGGGACTGGGACTCTTGTAGCTTCAGCTGACAATGGAAAAAACTACATGAACATCAGGGATGAGCAAAAACTCAGGTGGAAGAGTTTCAAAACACACCATTTCCAAGACAACAAATCAAAACAGATTTATTGGCAGATATTTCAGCAAGTTAAAAAGAATAAAGGAAACAATTTGGGGACTGTGCTTTGCCTATTGTCATTTCATTGGTGGCTAGATACGAGAACAAAATATTAGTCATGGGGATAATTGTTCAGATCATCTGTCTCCTGGCCAGTACCATTTGATCTCTATCAGTGCCAGGTCAGAAACCTGGGCTTAGATCTCATTTCAGAGTTATCAATTGAGACAGCGTTTTGGTTGAAAACATTGCACCAGGTGATGTAGCAACAAGAACTATGTCCACAGTTGCTTGCATTCATGTGGCTTTATTTAAGACAGGCATCTCAAAGCTGTCTCATACCACCCTTAAACCAATCACCCAGTACTTAATAGGGCACTGCTTAACCCCTCTGAGCAAATCCAATTCCACTTTTAATTTCCAAGGCCTTTTTAAATGGGTATTCAGGAATTCTGCAAACTCATCCACTATTCCATTATGTCCAAACTTTGACTTGTATATAAAAAAGCTGGTACTCCTCTTCAGAGTCACCAATGACGGTAACTGAATAAGATGTTTTCAATTACATAAACATCCTCGGAACTTTTTTTTGCTGATGTTTACCTAGCCATTTCTCAGCATAAACCACAAACCAACTGCCCTGCTCTGTAGTCATCCTAATCGTTACAGAAGTGAAACAATCTTCTACGATGTAATCCGTTTTACTGTTTACAGGGAAAATCATTTAAAACCTATTAAAGATCTCTACTCCATCAGTAGAACCTAACCAAGCATAACCAGTCCATCTGGGGGGGACGGCAATTCACAGTTGGCATTCAATGGACCACACTCCCAAACTGGTGCAAGAGTTCAGGTTAGTGTTTTCAGCCACTGCTGAGTTACATCAGTGCCACTTTCAAAGGGTACACAATTCTCTGCATGACAAACTAATACCAACTCTGGACACAGCCCCTACTGCAACCCCAAATTAAATTCATCAGGATTCACTGGAAAAACAAATCTTCCTGCTGTCAACAAGCTTCCTAGTTTTAAGACCCAGCCAGATATGCCAGACCAATGTGTTGGCATCTAATGCCATAAGCTATACGAAAGCAGTGTACCCAGTTTTCCATCAGTCACCCTATGTAGACAATACAAACAGTAGAAACACCATTTTACAGTAACATGACCCTCATCAAGTTTGCTGGTAAGTAATCATAAACCCAACTGTATGTAGAAAACAACAATTCAGCACTGAACGGGTTAAAGCTGCTCTGCATTAGTTCCTGGCACCCATAAATAGCTGTAAATAAAGAGCAGATAATGGATACTTGTCAGGGAATTACAACACAGTAATCCAATCAAGGAGGTTCAGATCAACCATGAAAGCAGAGCTCACAGAGCACTTTATACAGTAGTGTCATTGGGCATCTTTAGTGATTCGACATCAATGCATCATTGTGAAACCTTCTGAGGCCAGAGAAACTGCATTTGTTCTTCTTAGAGCAGAGAAGGTTACAGGGAGATTTAATAGAGGCGTACAAAATTACAAAGGGTTTTGATGGAATAAGTAGAAACTGGTTTCTGCTGGCAGGAGCGGAGATCAGAGGGCATAAAGTTGACAAATGAATCATTGGGGAGATAAGGAGAATGTTGTTATGTAGCAAACTGGGGCGATCTGGAACACACTGCTTGAAAAAGGTAGTGAGGCAGCTTCAACGGCAACTTGCACGAGTACTGGGTAAGCATTTTATGGAGAAAAAAAAACCTGCAGAGCTCTGGGGAAAGTACAGGAGAATGGGACTAATTGGATGGCTCTCAAGGGTCACAGGCTCATTGGATTGTCTGGTCTGCTTCTTCCATGTTAATTATGCAGGCTAATTTCCTTTATACCAATACCCATATCAGGCACCCTTTTTGATTGAGCCTCAAAACTGCTTCAGCTATCAGTGGCACAACTGGTGGAATGCTGTTAAGAATCCTTCTTCCATATTAGTTAAGACAGAAATCCAGAGAAGTACTGCGTGAGAGTTTTTTCTAGTTTCAGCAAACATTACATCAACACTACACTGTCCATCATTACACTTTCATTGAAATCTATGATAGTCTAGTGAGAAATGTTTATAGCAACCAGACAACACCTTCCAAGTAACTCAGTCTTTTTTAAGAGGAAGCTTGCATCTAGTATTAAATATGGCTGCTTCATTTCAACAGCCTTAAAGAACTAGTTATTTCAAAACATTGCTTTCAATTGATTACTCTGACTAGAAGTGACAACCACTGTCTAGGTAAATATGGCAGCCATGTGCACACAGCAAGATCCCATGTTTCCTGTGGTGCCCATTGAGAAAAACAATGCCTGCGATCTTTAACAACCCACACCCTAGAATTTCCTCCCACATCCTGTCCAACTTCCAGTCCCCTTTCACGTAGTGCAGACTATTTTATTAATCCCACTTCTGCCCAAAAACAGAATGTGCTGAAGGCATTCAGCCAGCATCTTATCTAAACCGATAATGGGTCTTCAACCTGAAATATTAACTCAAGTTTTTCTTTCCACAAATTCCGAGCATCTCCAGCAGTCCCTTTTCTTCTTTCAGAAATGTTCTTCCATCTTTAATTCTCAGCCAAGCCATCGGCTCTCTCTACCCTACCCTCACACCACTGGCCTCTCCCTTCATCACTCAGTACTCATTTCCTTGTGCTTCCCACAATAGGATCTTGGGCTATACTTTGAATTAAAGCTATACAAATGGAAATTATTAACCATTTAAACTTGCAGATAACAGACTGCACCTCACATTTTCATCTCCAAAAGTACATCATTAGTGATAAAGCAACAAATGCTCAGTACTGCTCTGGAATGTTAGGCTAGCTTATCCTGGTGCAAGAGTTCATAAAACCTTGCGACTCCAAATGGAACCCATGCAATTAAACCAAGCTATTGGTCCCGATTCATAAGTGAAGACAGAAATTCTGATCCTCAATTACTTTTCACACAACTCCAGTGATCTATTTGAGCAGCATAGTTGGAACTTTAAAGTATCCAACACACAACCAAAAAAGTATCACTGATTCCTGAAGCTATCAGATCTTGTAATCCAACTGGCCATATTAAAAAGGGATTTTGCAACCATTTATTTTCCTCCAAATTAGATTGGCAGCCATTTGAAAGCCCCTCAGGCTCAGAATAGTCAGAAGATGGGCTAACATTTAAAAAGTTAACATGGCATTTGAGGTATTGACTGTCTATTTTCAATATCTTGTTATTTCATACATTATAACATCCCTAAATTGTTTTTTGATTCCTGCAGGGACAGTCCCATCACCGAACCTGGGACAATTCTGATTCAGCAAACCTTCATGAAGACTCATTTTTGAAAGGCAATAAAGTCATCCCAAGTTCCTTCTCTACAAAATGAGCAAGCCAAGTTCTAAATAAATGCTTCCAGCAACCGCAAGGGGATTCAGTCTGATCTGCAACACAGAGGTTAATAATTGCTTTACCTATGGTACTGCGCCTGCAGAAATTGAAATTCCTCCTTAATGCGATCGCATGTCTCCACCACCGTAAACTTAAACGGCTGTCCCGGCTGATGAGGTGCCTGTGTGATAAAGAAACAATGTTCAATCCACCTTTACGACAATGATATCCACACACATCTTGTGGTGCGTTTGGCTTCTTATTCTTTTGCTACAAGTATGCAATGAATGTAGATAGATAATGCTCCATTCACCCATCAACCTGCTAACCTACATTATTTCCAATTTATCCTGTCACTCAACTTTAAAATCATCCTGGCTTTTAAATCCAGCCACAATCTTTCCTTTCCCCACCTCTAATCTCCTCCAGTCCTAGAACTCCACAAGACAGTTGCTCCTCCAGTTTAGGCCTCTTTCTTATCCCCAAATTTAAAATCACTCCACCATTGCCTTCAAGTACCGTGGCCCTAAGGTGCAGAATCTCTCCCCTCCCCCCCCAACTAAACCTCTTTCCTCATTTGTGACCTGTGTTAAAGCCCACTCCTTTGACTAAGCTTCTGCTCATCCGCCACAATGTCTCCTCATAAGTGGTTGAGTTGTTTGATAACACCACAGAGGAGCACAGTTTTCTACTTAAAAGGCACTTTGTAAGTGGAGGCTGTTGTAGTTGTCATTGCAGTCATCAGGGTAATGGGGCTTCCTTCCTTCACACCTCACAGCACTGACAAGATGAAAAGAATTCCACTTTTGCATAATAGTTCAGGGTAATGTGGGAACACAAGACAAAAAGCACAGCTCAAGACGCAACCCCACCACACCACTGCCCCCATCCCCACTCAAGATCATCTCCCAGCGGTTTACGTTTCAGCTCCAACTCTCAAGATAAATGGCACTGGGTTAGGGAAGTGAAGGAGGGGAGATAATTAGATCACAGTTCAATTTAACTGTTATTTGGGACCAGTAGAAAGACTGGTGAGGGGGAAGTGAAAGGGTTACATCATTAGAAAAATAAACTCAAATTCGACTTTGGAGGCAAAGGGAAAGTCGACGTTTTGGGTCGAGACCCTGAGGTGACCATCCCTCTGCCTCCACGGATGCTGCTCAACCTGTTGAGTTCCTCCAGCAGTTTGGTTTTTTTTAAAAAAAAGATTCCAGCATCTGCAGTCTCTTGCGTCTTTAAATTCTACTTTGACTACTTCAGCTAATCAGCTTCTGAAGCTCTCACATGGGTCTTTGTTAACTCTAGACTTGATGATTCCAATGCACTTCTCTACTAGCCTCTCATTCTACTCCACATAAACTCGATGCCATCCAAAGCTCCACCCATCTCCAAGCTCACATTGTCCGATTCCCCTATCGCACCATGTGCCATCTGCCACTTAAGCAACTATTCAGTATGATAATCATTCTCTCTGGTTTCCCAACCCCTTCACATCCTCCTACACAACAGAAGTAGCCAGCGAGCCTGTTCCATTCAATAAGATGGGTGCTGATCCACCCTCAACCCCACTTTGCATTCACGATACCTGAATGGGCCTTCTCCAGCCCGATAACCTTGTGTTGGCTGCAATCCTCGATTCAATCAAACCAGAATATTCACATTAAAAAATAAACTCCACCTCCCAGCACCAGAGACCCAGGTTCAATCCAGACCTCGAGTGCTGGCTGTGTGGAGTTTGCATGTTCTCCCTGTGGCTCTCCTCCGGGTGCTCAGATTTCCTCCCACATCCCAAATACGTGCGGGTTAGGAGGTTAACTGGCCACTGTAAATTGCCTCTAGTGTGTAGGTGAGATTAGGGGGATTAGGGATAGAGCAGGTTGAAGAGAACGTACAGAGAATAAAAAACTGGGATTAATGTCAGATTAGTGTAAAATGGATGGTTGATGGTCATTGCAGAGGGGATAGGCTGAAGGGCCTGTTTTCATGCTGTAGCTCTCTCTCTCTGTTGCCAATCATACCTCCAGGACCCAACTTCAAAACACCCTGCCCGAACCTTTCTACCTCCTATTTCTCCTGCTGAAAACCTACTCCATTACTTTTGTTGACCAACTGCCTCAGTTAATCCCCGTGATTCAACGTCATTTTTCCTGAAAACATTCTTTCGATTACAGATTTGCTACTTTAACAAGTGCTACATGAATGCAGGTTGTAACAAATAAACGAAAATTCTTAGACTCGCCACGTCCCTGCCCAACAAGAATTAGTTTGGAACCTTCTGGAGTAAATCACTCTGCAATCTCCCTTAAGAATTTATAGGAGATTCTATATTGATTCAAGTCACTGATCCAATATTTCATCTGGTTAAATCCAAGTGCTTGACTTCTCCCTCCTCCGTTTTAATTCTCTGTTCACTTATTATCACTATTGCTTCTAATAAGGAGGTCTAAAGTCTAGATCTTGCCAACCTGCTGGCTAAATAAATTGTGGAATATCCGGCTTTCTACATTCCAGAGCTTGAATATTACATGTGTAACATTCATTAGACAGAAAAGTTATTTTTCTGCGATATTTTGGTTACATCTGACAAGGCGATTAACTCAAGATAGAAACGGAAATAAACTAAACCTTTGCGGAAATGCCACTAACCATTGCCACCTGCTGGATTTCCCTGCGTTTATAAATAAAAATCACCCCCACCCCACAAAAGAAATAATTTCTCGAGTATTTACATTAAGGGACGTGGGCAGGATACTTCGATTAACATCGCCACCACGCACGTACTCTGAATGTCCAGGGATTAGGCTATCCCTCCCCTCCCCCACAAGTAATTAAACCGGGCCTGAAAAGGAAAATCTTCAGCAACAAAGCATAATTCTTCCTTTAACTACACAGGGAAATACAACTGCGCTGGTCTCTACAACGATCGCAGAACAGGACTCAATTCACATTTAATACCAGAAGGATTAGAAACCAAAATATATTTCGACCCAAGATTAGTTAAATTAATTCATTTCTCTCCGGAATTTGCGAGCTCCCTGTCAGAATTGATAGAAATTGAGTAAAGGACTCCTTCCCCGTGTGTTCACTTTACATAACATTGAATATATCCGAGACCTTTGATATTCATTCGACTACGATTTGCAATGTTGTTGAGTAAACTGGTACTTACGGGATGCCTGCCTTGTGGATACATCTTGGATGCTGTTCCTCTCAATACTCCCCCAGTGTTTTTTTAATTAAAACAAAAATCACACACGGCCGCACACACAGAAATGCTCCCAAAACGGACTTCTACGGAGTCGTGGGAAGGAATAAACGTCGGGGGTGATAATTCAGATCCGAAACATCACCAGAAGGGAAACAAGAGTCTTTCGGTTTCTCACCACTGAACCATCCCCGGCAAGATGCAACTCAAGATCACATCGCCGAAATACACAGTGGAGAAGGAGATCAACAAGAAATCCAGACCAACTCCGGACGCGTATCGAGGCTGGGGTAAATCCAGGGCTGTACAAAGGAACACGATGTTGTGATGTCCATCGAACAACACACACGCACACACAGTTCACCTCTGTCGAGCCTAACTCAAAATGTTATAAAGTCCAAGCTGCCGTCGGGGTTTAAGCGATGTCTTTAAACATTGAAACTATCTTGAAAGAAATGAACAAAAAGCCCCTACTAAATAAAGTCCATACTTCAGAAGAAGTGTTCTGATCAAGGATGAGATTCCAAGAACTGGCTCGTTTTACTCAATGAAACACGGACTCACTGTTGCAAACGTCGCCTCTCTGCTCTTTGCAACATCTTTGAGAATTCCCTCAATTGGATACACACAATCCTGAATCCCCAGCCAATCACAGACCGAATCCCCCACGTGGGGTTTCGAGGTCACCCACAACTTTAACCAATCAGAAATGGACCTGGCTAGTGATTGGCCAGCTCCAGTTTGCGGCTTGCTCTTCGGGCTGTCCCGGTTGCTGCTGGGATTTGTAGTCGTAGAGCGGGTGGCTGGAATTACACCGGTGGTGATATGAACTACACATCCCGTCATGAACTGGGAGCGCACATCGCCACGCATGCGTAACAGAGAAAAAGTTGTGGCGCTGGGTAGCGAAGTGTCAATCAAAGTAACGTGGGATAGATTGTTGGGGCCCTGCCCACTGCCAGGGCGGATTAATTATAGTGTAGTAGGAACAGACATTCTGCGGCTGTCCTGTTCTGCCTCAAACAAATCATTGTGATTTGCATTAAAGAGAGGGAGAAAAAAAATCGCGTTAACAGGATTGTCATTTTGAAGTAGCTGAGACTGAGGGAGTCATTTTATTTTGCTGTAGCTGGATTAATGAGTGAAAATATACCATAAATACCAGATTTAAAACTAGCTCCATCCTTCCTGATTAGTGACTACATATATTTAACATACAAATGTTTTGCTTAAGTACAGCAACAAAATGGAACATGGTTCTGACTGAATTACAAAGGAGTGTCAGAACTGGTTAATGAGAACAGGGTCATCAGGTGACTTGTTAACTGCTGGAGTGCTGTGTTGTTCCCAGCACTACTCACATCATTTTTCTTCCTGGGACTCTGGGATACTTTGTTGCCCAAGTTTTTTTTCCCCTAGAAATGATTTGAATTTAGAGTAGCTGGGAATGTATTTTCCTGCTATCCTCCACAAGGGACACATTTCACATAAACAAGAAGGCCTGGGAGGGAAAAAAAACAAACTCTGGCAAGCAAACCGTTTTGCTTATATGTTTGCACAATTTCCTATATTTACTTTGAAAGGGCCATTATTGCCTCAATGCATAATCTTCAGCCAAGATCATTGAAAGGAAGGACATCCTCCAGGAACACAGTGTTTGACATAGTGGGTTGATTATGCAGTAGACATTGGAATTATTTAATTAAATTCTCATTCTTGACTCTGTAGCTGCATGAACCTCCCCTGTGCTGACTGCTGCAAAACAGGAAAGTCCCAGGTCCAACCCTTTATCTCTGGTGAATTAGTTGCATGCCAAATTACCCCAGGTCTTCGAAACTGCAAAACCAGCCGGATTACTACTGCTGAGTTATATCCACCAACCCATGCTTGAAGGCTGACCAGTGAAGATCTGATTGGACAACCTTGTGATCCCTTCACGGTTGACTGGCCCATCAATTCGAGTGGTCAAGGTTCCACATTAAGTATAGTGATGTGTGTGAGGTGCTGCTGGTTAGCTGGTAGCTAGCCTTGGATGCAAATGGCACTTGAATTGCATCATTGCATTAATCCCATAATTTATAACAAAACTGTCTTAAAAGACAGTGCAACAGACAAAACTGCCTGCATGAAGCATTTCAAAAGCAACTCTGCTGCAGTTCTGTTTTCTGTCACACATTACTCTGTTACAATAATACCACATCACCCGAAACCGATAGCAAGGCGATGGGGAAACTGAGCTGTTGCTGTCTGCTTGAGATAGCAAAAAAGGGTGCAGGCCAGATATTAGAAGGAAGTTATGCCACTTTCCTTATATTAACTGGTGGTTCAACTTGTTTTTAAATGCAGTGAATTGTTATGAACCCAAAAGCACTGCCTCTCAGGGGGCAGTTGAAAGAGATTGGAAAGTAACTTTCAAAAGGGAATTGGATATGTACTCAAAGGGAAAATATACACAGAGCTATACAGAAAGAGCAAGAGAAAGGGATTAATTGGTAGACTTAGCAAAGAACTGGCAGTGGTGTGATGGGCTCAGTAGCCTCCTTTTGCCTTATAGCATTTGATGATTCCATGACTCTTTGTGCAGATAGTTCTGCTATAATGTGTGTTTCCATAACACAAATTGGTTATAATGTGACTGATGGATTAGGGAACAGTAGTTGCATTATGTAGGCTGCATTGGTTATAACATGGCAGTGATCAGGAAAACCTGTTAAAATCTGTGCTTTGAAGGCAACTACAGTCAGCCCTGCTATAATGCGACTTTCTATAACACGAGATTTCTCAGGAACGTAACTATCATGTTATAGCAGATCTACCTATAGTGACATTGGAGGATGTAAAAAGGGCATCACTAAAATTGAAGATTGAATGTTTTTCACTGTTAGATTAAGCACGTTCTTTAAATTGCTGTGAGCATTCTATTATGCATAAAAATAATCCCAATACCCAACACCCTGAATATTCACTCCCTTCACAATGGGTGTGGTGTTTATCCTCTGCAAATGCCCTGATGCAATATGCTAAACATTCTGTGACACTTCTCAAACATACAACCTCTAACATCTAAAAGGTCAAGAACAGCAGGCTCTGGTGGGCACCTGCATGCTCCCCTCTAAGTTACACACACAAACTTGAATTGGAAGCATATCGCTATAACCTTAACACAGTTGCAGCAAAGTCTTGGAACTCCCCACCTGACAGTGGAGCGCCTTCATTGCAAGAAGTGTAATTGTTGAAGAATGAAGCTCATCACCATTTTTTAAGGGCAATTAGAAATCTGCATTAAATACTGGCCATGACACCAATGTTCACATCCCTAGAACAAATATTGGAATTGGAATTGATGTACTCGTGTCACATAGACTGAGGTACAGTGAAAAACTTAGTTAAGATATATATATAATTTACAAGTTGATTGTATGCATGGGAAGCTAAGATAATGTGGTCAATATAAAGGTGGTTAAGCTTCAGTCTTAAAGTCAAATATTCAGATATTTTTGACTGCTAGTTAAGAATCTGGAGTCATCATGCAGGCCAGTCCAACAGAGTTCTTTCTCGAAAGGAACATAATGCTTTTTATGATATCCAGAGGTTTCGTGGTTATCATTACTGATAATTTTTTTTGCAATTCCAAACTTATTTAATTCTTTGAATTTAAATGACTCAGCTACCATGGTGGGATTTGAACTGTGATCAAAGGTTCAGACCTCTGAATAAAAGGCCAGTAATGTAACCACTATGCTATCACTTCCAGGTATTTGAACATGCTTGATATTTCCTTTCTTTTCCTGCCAGCTTTGTCCATTATAAATTCCTTCATGAATATTTAAAGTGGAAACTACCAACGAAAACTTGTCAAAATCCACCCTCCAATGGAGGCACTACAGTTCCATCATTCAGAGGAGAATGAAGATGCAGCATAGCCTGTTGACATAGGCTATGTCCATTGAACATGTGGACACAGGAATATATAATGGAAATGCAAAAATGAGTTATGGCTTTAGGTCAGGAATTCAAAGTGAGTGCTGGTTCACTCTCTAACGCTGCTTCACCTGAACACTATGTTAGCTCTTGATTCCTCATATATTATTAAAAATCACACATTTCTTGTTCAAATTCCAGCTGTTGCAATTTTTGGCCACACTTTTGTGTCAGCATTTAATATGGAAACTGCCAATGTAAACATTTAGAATGGAACTCCTGTATATAAACTGTTGCCTGTAACACAGTAGGCAGTAGGCGGAACTGTGGAGCAAGTTGCTAAACTCTCCCAATGCCATCACAATTTTGTATATAAAAACTCCATTCATCAACTGACTATGAGCAATCCCATGGCAATTCACTAATTATGTGTGATTTATTTTGTGGTGCCATATTAAGATAGAAAGGCTGCTTAATTAAGTAGCAGATGACATAATGGCTCTTCTGCTCTTTTTTCTTATGTTTTTGAAACATGTAAATGTTAGTGCTTAGAATAGCACAGTAGTAAAATGCATTGCCAATTATCCTCATAACCTACACATACCTGGTTGTGAGTAGAAGCTTAGCTCCAGAGATCTGAGTATGTAATCCAAACTGGTTCATGATACAATATGGAGGAGCGCTACACTGGTAAGGGTGCAGTTAGATTGTAGAATTCAGCCCATCCTGCCTGCACCAAACCTTTAAACTTACAACAACAAACAACCTGCTGGAGGAACTCAGCGGGTCGAGCAGCACCTGTAGGAGGAAAGGAATTGTCGACGTTTTGGGTCCCGATGCAGGATTTTGACCCAAAACATCGACAATTCCTTTCCCCTCTTGGATGCTGCTTGATCTGCAGTTTGTTTGTTCCTCCAGATTCCAGCATCTGCAGTGTCTTGTGCCTCCTTTGAACCTACAATCCAATTGATCCCACTTCCCCTCTTGTCTTCACATACTCTGCAGTTTTTCTCTCTTTCTTAGGTATTTGTCCTCCTTTCCCTGTTGCAAGTTATGACTGAATCTGATTCTGCCACTAAAACTGTCAGTATAAAATTCTCCTCACCTCTCGCCGGTTTCCTTGCCAATTATTTTAAGTTTGTGTCCTTTGGTTAACCACCCTCCTTCCAGTAGGGAGAACTTTCCTTTGTTTATTCTATCTGCAGTTTTTAATTTAGAGTACCTGTATTACATTTCCTGTAACCTTCTTTGCTCTACTGACTACAATCATATCTTCTCCAGACTGTCCATTTAATTCCTCTTCCTTGGTACATTTCTAGTAAAATTCTGCTTCCTCTTCCAAGGCCTTGGCTTCCTTCTAGGTGTGTGGCAGCCAGAATTGAATACAATACTCCATCTGAGACCAAAGTAGTGATTATAAAGGATTACCATAACCTTACTTTCTCAGTCAATCTCTTTATTAAAGAAAACAATTATCTTACAATTTTTTACCTTAGTTCTTCCTGTCAGAAGCCCCCTGTGTGTTCTCAAGTGAATGTGAATGAGTGAGGGTATTGTCACTGCAACAAATGATTTGCTTGTTTGATTTATTGTTTGTGGGATCTTACTATATGCAAATTAATTGCAGGATTTTTCATCAAAACTTCAAAACTACTTTTTTAGCTGTGCAGTGTATTCAGGCCTGCTGAGGTTGTGCATTAACAAAATACTTTCATTCATCTTTGCAGGTTTAGAAATTTGAACACATTTGAAGTCCACAGTAGGTAGATCAGCAATTTAAGAATGAAAATATGGACTTGAGCTTGGTGTGAGGTTCTTCATTAGAGCTCAGCTACAAAGTTTCCTCTGTTGTTATTTGACTCATTCTTCCTGAAGTTTCAAAATGGTTAAATAAGCTGGCATTCCTCTGCAGTGAACTCTGGGAGAGGGACAGATACCACACAGTGCCGGGTTCCTCTAACGTCATTTGGGATTACTGTCGTTGTTTGCTTTTAAAGATCGTGGTTCTCAAAATAAAACAGTCTGGAGCTACATTCCTAATGAATGTCCCTGTCCCGCAGTCAACAAACCTGTGACCATATGTACAGACCCTGGGATATATACATGTCAATGACTTTGGAGAATTGCCTTAGCTTCCTGTGGACACCAGAATCCGAGATGCATAACTTGCCCATCTGCAAAAAGCAAACCTGCAGGGAAGTTTCAATAGAGGAATGGCACGGCTGTCGTTTGGAATGCTAGAGCCTCTTTTGTCAGCTAGTAGTGGAATTTCTGTTAAGGTGCTAGTGACAGATCAATTACCTGTTGGATCAGACTGTATATTGGTATTGGTTTATTATTGTCACATGTACCGAACTACAGTGAAAGGCTTTTGTTTGCAGGCCATTCAGACAGATCATTCCATACATAAGTAAATCGAGGTAGTAAAAAGGAGAACAGAATGCAGAATAAAGTGTTAAAATTACAGAGAAAGTGCAATGCAGGTAAACAACTGAAGTTCAGGAGCCACGACGAGGTAGATTAGGAGATCAAGAGTTCATCTTTTAGAGGTCCGTTCAAGAGTCTGATAACAGCAGGTACCTGAAAAGAACCCTGCATTTTCATTCACTTCCTGGCATGAAAAAGTTCTAATCTCCACCATCTTGCTGCATTTCCGTAAACACAAGATGTTATTGATGTTTGCTGTGTGACCGAGACAACCTAATGTCCATCCTGGGTATCTAAAAAGAATCACATTTGTATTATAGTTGATTGATGTGCAAAGATCTCAGAAGGATGTGAATATGGCTGAATTCTTCTTTCTGAGTTGCAACATGAAGCCTCCAGAAGCTTATGTGTGAATGCTGTGTAATGAGAATATTGTAAGAAGGTGTAAAATGGCAAACAAGAAGCATGCCACAGAATGGAGAGTCAACTTTTGTGGCATACTGAGTCTAACTGCTATGTGGTAGTATGGGTGCTCTTGATCTCTTAGTTTCCACAGAGCCCTAAGGCTAATCTAGACCAAAAGAATATGACCACAATTACAAAGATCATTTATATTGTACCATTAAAATATTGAAAAGTTCACCAGAATGATATCAAACTAAAATTGATGACAAACTATAAAAGGAATTATTAGGTTGGATTACCAAAATCTTGGCATGGAGGTGGGTTCTAAAGAGAGTCTCCAAGAAGGAAAGCAAAGTGCAGGGTGGAGATGCTTGGTGATTGGACTTCAGGGGTGATGTTCTTTAGAACACCAAGGGCTGAGTAATTAAAGTCAGGGATGATCAAAAGGCCAGAATTGGATGAGTGCAGAAATTCAGAAGGTTAGAAGATACAAAGGCTTTGAAGAATGAGAGATTAGAGGGGTTTAAGTTAAGATAAAAATGAGAAAGCTGAGACTGTGGGTTGCTCAGATTGAAAATTGAAACATATTTTCCTTGTCTTGGTTTTGTTCCAGAGGAAACAGTTTTTTTCAAATTTATTTTTAAGGACCTGAACATTGCTAACCAGCATTCATTGTCCTTCCTTAAATGCCCCCGAGAAGGTGATGGTGAAGCACCTTCCTGGACCACTGCAGTACTTCTGGTGAAGGTATCCCCACAGTGTTCCGGCAAAGGCAGTTCCAGGATTTAGACCCAATGAAGAGACAGTGTGCTTCTTGGAGATGAACGTGCAAGTGGGGTTCCTGTTTGTCTGCTGCCCTTGTCCTTCTTGGTGGTTGAGGCTGAGGATTTTGGAGGTGCTGTTGGAATAGCCTGGGTCAATAATGGCAGTGCATTTTGTAGATGATACTCACTATAGCCTCCATACATTGGTGGTGGAGGGAATGAATGTTTAAGGTGGTAAATGGAATGCCAATTAAGTGGATTGCTTTGCCCTTGATGCTTCTGGAGTACTGTTGTATGTACTCATCTTGGCAAATGGAAGGTACTCCGTACTACTCCCAATTTATGTCTTAGATAGTGGAAGGGATTTGAAATGTCAGGAGGTGAGTTGCTTGTCACAGAATATCTAGCCTCTAACCTGCTCTTGTAGACTGAGCCTCAACTGAGAAACTGATGTGTTTGGTTCAGTTGAGTTTCTGATTGTATGAGAGTTGGTAATGGTAACGTCATTTAATGTCAAGGGTAGGTGTTTAGATGCTCTCTTGTTTGAGACAGTCATTGACACTTCTGTAGTGTGAATGTTACTTGCTGTTTATCAACCCATGCCTGAATGCTGTCTGAATCTTATTGCTTGTAGATATGAGTGACTCATTTGTTGAGGAGTTGGGAATGGAACTGAATATTGTCCAATCATCTGAGAGCATTTATACCTGATCTTATGATGAAAGGAAGATCATTTATAAAGCAAGTGTAATAGTTAAGACCAGGACACTACCCTGAAGGAAGTTGTGGGCACGCTATGTTGGCGCCGGAAGCGTGGCGACACTTGTGGGCTGCCCCCAGAACACTACGCAAAAGATACATTTCACTGTGTGTTTCGATGTACATGTGACTAATAAAGATATCTTATTTTTACCTAAGAGCTCCTGCAGTCATGCCCAGAGGCTGGCGTGGATGGTCCAACAACCACAACCATCTTCCTTTGTGTACGATATACAGATAGGTTAAGTAGTGGACAAAGATCTGGCAAATGCGTATCATATAGGAAAATGTGAAATTGAGGTGCAACTTCACTTGGCTAGCACGTCATCATTTTTAGGTATGCCTGGTCCTACTCCCAGTTTGACCTTCTGCAGTCCATTTTATCCTTGGTGTTAGTTCACTCCCTTCTTGCTACAGACCCAGTCTGACAGGTAGCTCAGTTTGTGACAACACTTGCAAGCCATTCTTGGCGATGGACACTGAAGTCCCCAACCTGGATTATATTCTGTGCCCTTGCTACTTTCAGTACTTCCTCCAAGTGTCATTCAACATGGAGGAACACTGATTTACCATCTAAGAAAGGATGGTAATCAGAAGGAGGAGGAAGTGCATTTCTCAGGTGAGGATCTTGCAAAGTTCTAAGATAAGATAAGAGAAGACAAGATAAGATAATTTATTTGTCACATGGACATCGAAAAACACAGTGTAATATGTCTTTTTGCATTACTGAGAATGTGCTGGGGGGCAGCCTGCAAGTGTCGCCACTCTTCCGGTGCCAACATAGCGTGCCCACAATTTCCTAACTTGTACGTCTTTGAAATGTGCGAGGAAACTGGAGCACCTGGAGGAAACCCATGCAGACATGGGGAGAACGTACAAACTCCTTACAGACAGTGGCAGGAATTGAACCCGGGTCGCTGGCTCTGTAATAGCGTTACACTAACCGCTACACTATGTGCCTCCAAATATTTCATATTACTAGTCACTGGGTTCTCAGAATACTGTGGGACTGTCTCCAGGAAGACGATAAAGTTTCATGATGGAGCTTCATAGATCCCCAGTTACTCAGTTATCAAGGTCTCACAATATTGAGTCACTTTACTTAGAATTAGCAGCGATCTGGAATGATAATTGGAATCAAGGAATGGAGAAATTAATGAGAAGTCCTATTTCTCTTCATGGCTGCTTGGGGTTAATATGGGGTGAGGAGAGGATCAGGGCCAGCTCTAATGCTAAAATACTCTCCCAAGATTCACTCAAAATTCACAATGTGAAGGATATTGGCTGATGGAACATGCAGCGTCTGTGACAAGAGGGGAGAAAATTGAGGCAATGGAAATGGAGGATTATAAAAATCAGTAATTATTGGGTAGTTGCTTGCTGCCAGGAGAAAAAGCAATAGTCATTAGGATAAGAGTCAGGTTGATGAGCACGCTGATACCCGTCTCCATCAGCCCATGCCAGGGAAGGGCCTGTATCATCTGTTTCCCTACTTGCAAATCTGCAAATAGATGACGGTTAACAGATGGGGATGATAATGTCATTGCTGACAATCAACTTCTGCACTAATACTGCCATGCACTTACGGTGCAGGTCGAGTCAACTAGACTTATTTGATGCTGGAAGCAGGTCTGGGGTAACAGCTGGCAGGATAGCGTAGGCATTCAGTGACTTGTAGAAAGCACTTCCAAGCTGCAATGTCTTCTGATTCATTTAATGCTTCAGTCTTCAGTCTGGATACTTTCTTCTTGGTACCTATTAAGCTTTTAAATCTTTTGACTTCCACTCCATTTTTTCACAGATGATGTTGTTTTTGGTTCTTGCTTTGGCTCTGTTCTTTGTTGAAGGAAATCCTCACACTGGTGCTAGTGCCAGAAATGGTGTTAAAATAATCAGGCTCGGAAAGATTCTGGTCATCTGCTATTCTAACACTTCATCTAAGTGTGATACAATGGGATATTACCTTACACCCTTGCCATTATCATAAACACAAGCCTTTCTCACACTTTCCCTATGGAGAGTTTCCTCCGCTCCTGAATGCTGTCACCCTGTCCCTTTGGGCTTCAGTGACTTCCAGTTGCCTTAAATGGTCATTAGTAATGAACGGTTGCTGGCAGTGTATTTGACAAAAAAAAAGACTTGCAATCTACAGCATTTTTTCCAAACTCAGGATATCCCAAAGCACTTTACAGTTGATAAAGTACCTTCAAATAATTTCAGGTAACTGTTGTTCTTCTCCTAGTTGTACCTTCTCTACGTCTGTTAGGTTACATTTGTTATAGAGTCATAGAGCCCACAGAGTCCACACCGATCATCAAACACCCATTTTTACCAGCCTGAACCCATTTTATTCTCCCCATGTTCCCCTTAACCACCCCCCTCCACCCCACCCCAGCTTCTACCATTCATCTACACACTGTGGGCAATTTACGGTGAATGTTTTTGGGATGTGGGGGGAAATTCCCCAGAGGAAACCTACTTGTTCAATATCACACAGTTACAGGGAGAGTGCACAAGTTCCCCACATGCAGCTCTGGAGGTCAGCATTGAACCTGGGAGGCTTGAGTTGTGAGGCAGCTCCTCCACTGTGCTGCCACTTGCTGCTCACTGATGTTTTTAAAACCCTCTTTCACCTTGTCTATCACCCCTTTTGACACTGGAAAGTGATAAGTAGCTAGAACTATTTTGCCTGAAATGGGGTGACCCTGAGGGCAAATGAAAGCATCAGCAATAATATCCATGTAGCTATTTCCTTTCGTCATTTTTCACTCTGCTTGTCAAGAGTAGGGATGTCAATGCTGGAAACGAAACTGTTGCCATTTCAGGCAGTAAGGACACTCAGGATAAGGTATATCATAAGGCAGGTGCAAATAAAGCTTCCTCTACTCTGTCCCAAAAACTTATTTCAGTCCCAATCTTAAAAACATAGTGCCTTGATACAACACTGTGATATTGTTGCCATTTCTCACACAGTATCCCATGGCCTCAATGAATTGGCATTTACCATCCTCCAGCCTTTCCAACAGGGGAGTTTTATGGTGAGGTGTGAGGACGCACTCAGTAGATTGGTATGGACTTGAACCCCTTCAGATGACAAATCTAACTCCTTTCCATTGCATTCCACTAACTTTCCTATATTTCATTTTTTAAAGACTGTTATTTAAACACATTCATTCTTTCTAACTTTGTAAAATGTTATTCTAAATCATGATTGAAAGTGTATTAATTAATCCCTTTCTTGCCTGATGTATGTTATTCAGCTGTGGACATTTATCACTCTCTGCTCAGTGGTAGCTTTTGAATTCGGTCACGGGTTCGACCACTCCGTTGCAGAGAATTAAACACATAATCTAGGTTGATACTTCGTTGTGACATTCAGATTGAGAGCTGAACTGTCCGAGGTGCCATCTATCAAAGACAATACCTAATCCTACCCTTATATGTGGACATTAAAGATTTCAAGTTGCTATTTAAAGAAGAGCAAAGGAGTTCTCTCCTGCGTCCTGACCAATAGTTTTCCTTCAACCAGCATAACGATTAAAAACAGATCATTATCACCTGGCTGTTTCATGGAGTTTGCTGGGTGCAAAGTGGCTGCTGTATTTCCCAACACTGTAACAGTGATTACACTTAATGAATAACCTCACTTTTGGGACATCTTAAATTATTGACAGGGATTGTATAAATGTCAGCTTTTCTTTCCTGAACCTGCAGACTGACGTCTTTAAAATATTGTAATGAGGGCTTTCAAATGATCTCATGAGGTTGGGCATAAGACGTGTTCTTTAGTCTTTTCTGTTTAGTGGTGACATTTCTGGTTTTATTAATGGCATGTTCTACTATGTGACTTTCGTCTTACCATTCCGTTCTTTGTCAGTTTTAGCCAAAGCACAAAAGAGGATTTCAGATTATCAGGAGTAGACTGGAGTTTAAGAGATTGAGTGGGTCAACTCCATGCTTACCCTGATAATACCAGTTTGGCACTCAAGAAAACACCAGGTGCAGCACCTTAGAGAACTAGCCTTTTGCAGCAAAGCTTTTGACCAGCTTTGCCCCACTAAGTGCAAGAGCACAGCCCGCATTACTGGAGGACTGGCTTAAGGAAGAACATTATTCCCTGTTCTAAGCAGACTGATAACTGTTCGCAAAGACATGCTATCTAACAGCGTTTTGTAGAATTTCCCAGTTGGCTATCAGGGTGGTGGTGGCAGTCATGTGGAAAGGTCAAGCCCCAGCACGAATGGATTGATGGCTTGATGCAGGGCTCAGGAAACCTCTGAGGCTGATATCCTATGCATCAGGTTTCTTTACAGATTATGGCTGAGGTGCTCTATCCCTCCCGGAGAAAGAGGCATTTCAGTGCCACCAGCCTCCGGGACCACAATACAGAGAGATAAATAACAACATGGAGATTACACTCAGAAGGAGCTTGAAGTAAATTAATTCCATTCGTTCGCCTAGGGACACCCATTTCCATTTTTTATCACATTAGCATTTGCACATAAGTACACATTTTATACAGAACGTAGCTCTGCATGGATCCTCTGTTAATGTTCATAAACATTTAAGTGATACACCGATACCTGCACAGCAATGAACAGCACTGTTCAATAAATATTAACATTAATTAGAATGTTGTGGTGCCTCTATCTGTCCTGAGAAAACTGAGGGATATTATCGTATGTTCACAGAACAGAAATACTGTAAAGTTCCACATCAACAGTGCTCTCATAGGATGGACATCATTGTAGCCGAACCAGTATAAATGTCCCAGTGCAACATCTCAGGGGAAGATGCCATCAGTCAATTGTTGTCAGAATTCCTGTGATATCTGTTCTGTTTCCCCAGGGAGGAAAGTGATGATGGTGCTCCTCATTCATCTCCTGCCATCTCACCTGGTGAACATCGGTGAGCTTTATGCTATGCCAGTGCCATTGGTGAAGGTAGTCAGCTACTTTGTTCAGGAATGCCGATGCTGGATGGTATTGACAACACACTATACATTCACACCCAATGTGCAGAAGCTCTGTGAATCAGAGTTGCAAGGTCCTGCTCTGCCTTCACCACCCACCATTCCTCCATTCTCCTTCCTTCGGTTTGGAAATTTCGCTGATTCAGGGGGAAGCAGTCATGTATAATTCTAGCCGGGAGTCATACATTAGAAGTAAGTGGAAGCATGAAGACCTTTCCTGATTAATATATATCATTTTACTACTGAGGGCAGTGCCTGATCATTGTGACTGTCCCTACTGAGCCACCCTAATTGGTAGATGTCCAAGGTATATATCAAATGGTATGTTAAAATCATTAGTTTGATCTAGATCCAAATGACAGGCAGTCTGGAAACTCTGAAGAGAACTACCATCGTCTGTGGTTGGCATTAAAAGAAAATAATGAATCACTTCGTTGAACATATTGAAGCATAGTTTTAGTACAAGAGTAGCAGCTTATTAAATATTTTGTGCTGTATATCAGAATCTACAATAATTACATTTTTGTAGATTCTGATATTTAGATATTTATGGTTGAATTAGTTAAGGCCAGAATTTTTCAGTTTTATATGACAGAATAGCCCTGAAAGCCTGTTTGGAAAATTGTACGTAATTTTTTATCACTGACAGATCACCATGTTGGGGCAATACACTATACAGAACTTAAATTTCCATTTATTTTGCTTGAAGAATTCTGCATGTGGTTTTCGAAATGTTCACCTAGGCTACTGACCAGTCCTACCTGTTTATAGAATGTGCTGTTCAGTAGTGTGATAGCTGTGAGAAAGGCTGGAAGGTTATAAGTGTAGTGGAAATGTAATGGGAAGCAAAGGGTGTTTGTGAATACATCAGAGAAATGAAGATTTTATCAAAGGCACCATTAAGGTAAGGCCTGAACTAGTCTGTAAATATTATTATTACCAATTTTAATTTAATTACCCCTTGTAGAGACTGAAAGTTGATGCATCTCCTGAGTGAAGTTTTTAAATAACCAAAAATTCCTAGTTTTTCCAAATGCAGATAAAAACCAAAGAAACCCAAACTGAACCACAAATAAATGCTGAAAAAACGTAAGACCTGCTAAGAATGGGATTTTTTTTATTAACATTAAACTAATTTGTTTGTCATATGAATCCTTGAGCAGAGATGAATTTAACTAATAGCTACAGGAAAATCCCACTAAGAGATGACCATGAAAATAATCCAAAAAAGGTTGAGTAGTCCTGTGCACTCTGATATTTTCCCCAGATGTATCAGCATAAAATAAGATAAGATAAAATACCTCTATTAGTCACATGTACATCGAAACACACAGTGAAATGCATCTTTTGCGTAGAGTGCTCTGGGGGCAGCCCTCAAGTGTCTCCACGCTTCCGGCGCCAACATAGCATGCCCACAACTTCCTAACCCCTATGTCTTTGGAATGTGGGAGGAAACCGGAGCACCCGGAGGAAACCCACGCAGACACAGGGAGAACATACAAACTCCTTACAGACAGTGGCCGGAATTAAACCCAGGTTGCTGGCGCTGTAATAGCGTTATGCTGACCGCAACACTACCATGCCTGCATATGTGGAACCCTGCTTGGGGAGCATGAGGGTTGTGTGCTGACATAACAATACTCTGAAACACAGAACTGACAAAGTGAAAGGAAGAGTTGCATCTTTCACAAACTCTTTCTTCATTCAGAGGATGTAGGTATCACTATCAAAGATGACATTTATTGTTCATCCCTAACTGGGATGAAACTGCGGATGCAGTGGTTGTAGAGTCATATTCAGGCTAGAGTGGGTAAAGATGACGGACTTGCTTCTCTGAAGGACGCTAGTGAACCAGCCGGGTTTTTACAATCCAGTAATTTCATGGTTCCCAATACTAATTCCAGCTTTTGTAAAAAATTCTGGTGCTTTAATTACCTAAGTTTACATCTCTCTGCTACTACAATGGAATTTGAGTTCATTTCTCCAAATCAATAGGCCAGGTCTAATGATGCCGGTATTAATGCTTATGGTTCTGATAAAGAATCATTGATCCAAAACAACCTGAAGCATTTACTCCAGTCACCTCTCCACAGATGCTGCCTGACCTGCTAAGTACTTCCAGCACATTTTATTTTTGTTTCAGATTTCCAACATTTGCAGTATTTTTTTCAGCTTAATCACTTCAGGATGCTACAAAGTGATTTAACACAATTTAAATACTTCTTATGAATATCAGAAAAAAAAGCCCTGCAAATCTGAAATGAAAATAGAAAATGCTGGAAACACTCATCAAGTCAGGCAGCATTTGTGGAAATAGATATAGATTTAATTTTCCAGGTCAAAGACCCTTCATCAGAACATGAGTCTTCAATGTGAGGTGTTAATTCTGTTTCTTTTTCCACAGATGCTGCTTGACCTGCAGTGTTTGAGCATTTTCTGTAGCTGTATCTTGTAGTGTAGTTACAGTCACTGTGTAAGAAAAGTGGCGGTATATGAAAAGTACAGCCAATTTGTGTAAAGCTGGTCTCACCAATAACAAGTGATAATGATCAGATGATTGTCCTGGTCATATTGATATGGGATAAATATTGGCCAGGATACTGCATACAGTATATATTCTCTGCTTTTCTTCCAAACAGTGCCACATAATGCAACAAACAATCTGCTGAAGGAACTCAACAGGTCGTGCAGCATCCACAGGGGGAGAAGGAACTGTTGGCACTTTGGGTTGAAACCCTGTATCAGGACTACAAGGTTTCGACCCAAAATGTCGACCATTCCTTCCACATGACAGATGGTGCTTGACCTGCTGAGTTCCTCCAGCAGATTGTTTGTTGCTCCACATTCCAGCATCTGCAGTCTCTTGTGTCTGTATTTTACTACACCACTGTGAAGTCCCTTCAAGGTATACCGACTTTAAAGACACTTTCATTCTTTCTCCAAAAGCACTTCTGTGACATCCTCACTTATTGCTCCCCTCTGTGGTTTCTAGCTCTTCAACCACATTCTTACCAAGCAGTCCTGATGCAGGGTTTTGACCTGAACTGTTGACAATTCCTTCCTTCCCCACAGATGCTGTTTGACCTGGTGAGTTCCCCTAGCAGATTGCTTGTTGCTCCAAGTTCCAGCATCTGCAGTCTCTTGTGTCTCCAGTGCCATATGATGTTTTACGAGTCTGCAAGTGGGAGGGAGCTCAGTTTAGTGTCTCATCAGTGACATATAAGTGCAGGGAGTACCCAGGGAAAAGAACTGCAGCTGTTCAAGACGGTGCTTCACAACCACCAAGGCATTTAGGGACGGACAACAAACGCTAACGTCCCCAGCATAACTGACGTTGAGTAAAATTCAAACATGTGAGGCACTTTGAGATGGCCTAGTGCCTTAAAATGACAGTAGCAAGTTCCTTCTGTCTTTCTCTGCCCACTCCCTAGGCAGCTTACATTAATGCTTTCAACCATCATCCTTGCCTCTCCTCGAAATCCCATCTGTTCGAGCCCAACTCAAAAGCCATAGCATATTCCATATCTGGCTTGGACTCGACACTCACAATGGGACATGAACAAATACTCCTTTCCACCATCTTCACATTGAACACAAAATCTCACCTCTGATTCACCTTCTCAGTAAGAATGTAAATAACAGAATTCAAATGACAGTGGTAATGAACCAGTTGTCATAGGATAATTGCTCATTTAAAATGTTTACACTCTCTAGCTAAGGATATTCCCAAGGAAAACCATTGTGTAGTTGGCTGCCACACAGCGCAGCTTATAAATAGATATTGAATAGAAAACAGATCAAATTGGACCAGGCGGATAGGTGAATGGAATAAACAGATGGGCCATTAATTATTTATGCACTACTTAAATTTGAGAACGTTGCCAATGCTATTATTATTTCGATTGCTACCAATATAATAAATCTGATGTACATACTGGGTGATTTTTGTTTCACTACTGCACTGAGCACCAGTTATTGTTCTGAGGAAATAGCAAGCAATCACCCTCCAGGAAAAGTGATACCATTCTGATCGTATTTTCTTGTTTTCTTTACTGCTGTTGCCCTTGTGCCTTGACAAGCAAAGAATCGTCTCCACTGCGTTCAGAACCATCTGTCAGGACTTCTAGTGCAAGGATCCCTTGAACAGCTGCCAGAAGGCCACTTATCCTTTGCTGGTTTGCAGCAATTGCTGAGCTGGCTTTGCATCATTTGTAACTGTTGATATTACAAATCAGAATTTCTGCCATGATAGACTTACTAGTCCAGGCAGACAGTCTGGTAATGGCCATCATTAACAGTATTAAGCAACAGCAAGGTGCCAGCTCCAACCTTTCTACCACCACCACTCGCCATCTCCAGCAACCCTCCCCATGCCACATCCACACACACAGGAAGATTTACACACACAAACACACTCAAAACGATACAACATACATGAATGCACACACACACACACACACACACACACACACACACACACACACACACAAATGCACAAACACATATGTGGACACAAATACACAGACAGACACACACACACGCACTCACACACGCACTCACACGCACACACGCACACACACGCGAACACACACACACACACACACACACACACACACACACACACATATTACTATCTTTAACATTACTGGAACCCAGGGACCATATAAATTAATTGGTTGCCTTCCAAAACTGGAAGAGGAGCATTTCTCTTGAAAAGTTGCAGTGCACTTTGGGTCTGTGACATCAGCCCTGATTCCAAGGAAGACACCCTCAGATCTGCACAGTAGTTCACCCTTGCGCACTGACACATACTTCTGTATTTATGTAGAGTGGAGTTTTCTGACTTTTAACATTTGCAATTGCTCAGCCAGGAGAGCAATGGCTCCAACTCATCTGCTCCAACTCATCACTGTTCAAATGTTGAGGTCCCAGTTATTAGCATCTGCTGCCGTTTGCAATTAAGGAAGCTTAACAACCTTTCTGTTTTCCACTCATTTATGTGCTTCTTCCCTGCAGTTTTTCTGCTCTCCTCTTGGTCTGGGATAGGTGATCACTGGCAGGTTCCAGTATCTGTCTCGAGTGGTGTGTGAAGACAGATGGGATCTTTGTCCATTATGGGGCTTGCTACTTCTCTGAAATATACACAGAGGGGTCATCAGATAGTGATCTTGAATGGGAAGCCCAGTTGATTTCAACCCCCACTGCCCCACCCCCCAAACCCTTTCCCTCAAGTCTGTATCTTTAATGCAGATCATCATACATGCCAACTATCCACACTGGCTGGAATCAGCAGTCTGAGCTAATGAGTGAGAATCTAATCTGGGCCCTTCATATCATCCATTAAATTTTCATTTTACAGATGTCTGGGAACTCTGGAACAAAACAAATGAAATTCAGTTAAAAAATGCAGGGTTTTTCTTTAATGATCAGAATTGAAATTAGCAAACAGGAGCAACATTCAGTGATTGTTTGGAACAAGCAGAGCCTCAGGCACACTGAGAGCAGAACACATTGAAAGCTGAATCTCATTAGGCAGCGCCTGCTGTTCCGATAAGTCCTTATCACGAGGCTGCTGATATTATGAATGATTTATTTTGTTGTGTTGTGCTGAGACAGAAAGCCCTCTTGAGAGAATAGCAGTATTCTTTATTTTTGTTGTCTCATTTTGTAACTTTTTATCATTATGTATTGTTGCCGTGTTTGCTAATGAAACCGTTTCAGATAATATGATGTGTTATTACATCATTTTAAAGAGTGGTCACTTTTTTGATGCTGCCTTTTTAAGCACACTGACCAGTCTCTGAAGCAACAAGATCTGCTTTCAGTATTAACCAACCCCTCCCCCACCCCCAGTTTATTCCACAAGAAGAAAGTGATTCATTCTGAGACTAGGAGGTCAAACCGCCCAGAACCATACCAAAGAAACTGTGGAATCAGTGCAATTATTGACAGTGACATCTGTTTAGTTTTGTTGTCACTGGCAACCAGCTGTTGGAGGCCAGAAACACGACCCTCCCGTTCTTCCCCCATCCAAATGCATGAGTAGCGTGAATTTGTTCCCCGTATGACACTGCACCATATAGACAGGGAAGCATCAGGCTAGAACTGAAGTTATACCATTGGTTACCAACCCTTGCACCAGCCAGGAAATTATAAGTTGGTTCTCTTGTCCCACGAGCTTGCAGAGGGAGCCAGGGTTTCTGCTCCTGATGGCTAACTCCAGCTAGGAATTTTTTGTGTTCAGACTTTTGGAGGGTCAAAATATCCCCTCACGATTCCATGAACAACCAACTCTGACCACCAGGATTACATGGGAGAAATGGACAGTTGGATGAAAAACTAAAAGCCAGCCTGGTCCAATTGAGGTATAGCCAGACATTAGTTGATACCTCCACATGAGTGGAGAGAAAGATAAATGCCCAAATAACCATCTTTGAAGAACTCAGTCAGAGGATTTCTCTTCTGAGTACATGAAGGAGAATCTAATTGTTACAATACACCTATACTTACAATAACTCTTTATCAGTATAATTTTAATCTCTGCATGAGGAAACCTAAAGATGTACTTCACTGGAATGAAGAAAATTCTAGCTTCTACATGTGAATTCAATACAAAAGTATCATTATATTATTGCATTAACATACTGCTTCAGAGTTTGTTAAATATAGGTTTAGTAATCTATAATGATCGCCAAAGTATGGTAGATTTTGCTGATAACAAGGATTTCCTTCTTTGATGGACCATTGAACCATTGGATCAATCCACAGTCACTTGGGACTCTCTCACCTGATTACACTATTACATATTCACTTTCTGCCATTACATAGCATAATAATGGAATCTGGAAACAACGTTTATCATTTGCATCAATAAATAGCCCCAACATTATGGGGAGAAACACATTTAAATTAGAAAAGAATTAGATCATTACTTGAATGTCAATAACTTGCAGTGAACGACCTGTATAATGGAACTCTTACAAAATCCAGTACTATTTCAATGGGCTGAATAGTCACCTTATTTCTTGTGATAATTCTACGATTATTTAAAAAAAATTTTTTTTGTTTGCAGCGTGGTAATAGGCCCTTCCAGCCCAACGAGTCCGCGCCGCCCATTTTAAACCCCCATATTAAGCTACCTGTACATCTTTGAAATGTGGGAGGAAACCGGAGCACCCGGAGGAAATCCACACAGACCCGGGAGAACATACAAACTCCTTACAGACAGTAACGGGAATCGAACCCCGATCGCTGGCGCTGTAATAGCATCGTGCTAACCGCTACACTACCGTGCCCTGGTACATTATTGATGGCATTGCTTGCACAACCCAATAAAACAATTCGATTTCTACCTGCCCCTAAATGTCCCCCTGATCACCTTCACTCCTTTTTCTTTCTGATTCTCCAGTTGGGATAGCCTTTGGATCATTCCAGTGGATGATAATAAATTGATAGCTTGATTTACATCTATTGCAACAATTACTTCCAGTAATTCACAGTGTGATACAAAGTGAAAATATCCTCTTCTGATTCCTCCTCTTTCAGTTTTTCTTTCTCTTTCAATGCACTGTGTGCTTCTGTTGTCCTTTCTGTGCCTTTGAATTTATCTTGGATTTTATTATTTTGCATGCTTTCAATTGGTGCAAGACATAAAGACATAAAAATTACCATAAGTTACAAATATAAATAAATAGTAGTGCAAAAAAGAATAACGAGGTAGTGTTCATGGGTTCGTTGACCATTCAGAAATCTGATGGCGGAGGGGAAGAAGCTGTTTCTGAAACGTCGAGTGTGGGTCTTCAGGCTCCTGTTCCTCCTCCCCGATGGTAGTAAAGTGAAGAGGTCATGTCCCAGATGGTGAGGGCCCTTAATGCTGGGTTCCACCTTCTTGAGGCACTGCCCCTTGAAGATATCCTCGATGGTGGGGAGGGTTGTGTCTGTGATGGAGCTGGCTGAGTCGACAACCCTCTGCAGCCTTTTTTGATCCTGTGCATTGGAGCCTCCATACCAGGCAATAATGCAACCAGTCAGAATGCTCTCCACTGTACGTCTGTAGAAATTTGCAAGAGTCTTTGGTGACATACCAAATCTTCTCAAACTCCTAATGAAGTAGAGCTGCTGGTGTGCCTTTTTCGTGACTGCATCAATGTGTTGGGCCCAAGATGGATCCTCTGATATGTTGACGCCCAGGAACTTGAAGCTGCTCACCTTTTCCACCACTGACCCCTCAATGAAGACTGGTTTGTGTTCTCCCAACTTCCCCTTCCTGAAGTCCATAATCAGTTCCTTGGTCTTGCTGACATTGAGTGCGAGGTTGTTGTTGCAACACCACTCAACCAGCTGATCTACCTCACTGCTGTACACCTCCTCATTGCCATCGAAGATCACTTGGATGTGGAAGGAGAAACCCTCAGAGTAATTGCTCAATTCAACATCCCACTGATATTGCAAATGTTGTTGGGTCCAGATTCATGGCAACTTGAACACTACAAGAAGCAGCTTTCACAAATGTTTCAAAATTTGAGATTTTGGGTGGCATGGCGGGTAAAATATTATGCACCATCTGGACTGGAATGATATAAAGACTGTAAAATCACAAGTTAATCAATTTGAACAGTCTGATTTAGTAAGATTCATGCATTAGACATCTTCATATTTAGCCCCAGTTATTTGGTCACTGATGTACAGTAGGCAAAGCCTCCTGTGGTTAAAGATAACTTAACCACACAGCTCTGATACAATTGATTCGTTACTTAGAGAATGACAGTTTGCCTGAACTGGTGCCCCTATCTCCATTACCCTTGTCTTCTCTAATTTAACCATAAAAATCTTGCCACCACCTTCAAATCCCTCCATTGTTTTGGCTCTCATTTTCCCTACGACACCTCAATCTGCTTCTCCAAAATACCTCCTGCTCCTGGTCCCTCCGTAACACTACAGTGGCTGCATTTTTAGGTGTGAGACCCTTATTCCATTAAACTCCCACCCCCACTGCTTCTTCTCATCTCTCTGTCTGACTTCAAAACCTTCTATATTTTCCTTCCTTTCCCCCGTGCTTCCTGACCTGACACATTTTCCCTTTCCTCATAAGTAAATAAATTGAAAAGAACAAGATTTGCAAGTAGGACGTGGAAATAATCCAGAATAATGCAAAGTAGAATAAAGGTTGTATAACAGAACACAAGAACATTAGAACCTGAGTCTGCTAATCTTTTATCGCACATTCCCACCCTATTCCCTTTCCTTTGATTCCCCTGGAGCCCAAAACACTTATAGACCTCATTCTTGATATTCTCAATGAGTGAGAATCCACAGCCCTCTGGGGTTGTGAGAATTCCAAAGATTTACAACTCTGTAAGTGAAGAAACCTTACCTGATCTCTCCTCATGCATAATAACCCCCTCATCCCTGGAATCATCACTTACCAGTCTGTAATGTACTCCGAGACATCTCTAGGTACGTCTTGGGGCACTACAGAAAAATGAAAGATGTTCCTGCAGATTTAAGAAATCTTTACAAGGTAATGTAAACTTTACATTGTTTTTGAATGCACATTATTCAGCTGGGGAGTGCTTGATGAGTCTCTTAAGCCTACCAGCCTGCAATTGTAAAATCAATTGTAGCTCATCCCATTTGATGCTAATGGAAATATGAAAACAAATGGAAGTGTTACTGACGGTGAAAAATAACTAATTTTCTGCAATGTACTGTGCTTAAACTGTTTGTAATTGCAGCTTCAGGTTTTGTTGCCAGTAACTGTATTTGATTGATGCGGAAAGCATTCCACAATGGTTTCACGCACACACCACACGATCTTTCAATCATATCATCATAGGTCCCCTCTGTGTTCTCTTTTCCAACTCTCCCCTTCAATTTTACCCAGGAGCTAGTGATTGTTGGGCACAATTCCACTGACCCTGGCATCGACAGCTTGCCAGCTCCTCAGCCAAGCCGTCAATCTTTGTACGTGGGTGTTACCAGACCATTGCAAACTGGATAATGATCAGGAATGAAAGGCCCAGTTTATAATTCTTTCCCCGTTCCACGGGCAAAAAGATAGTTGAAGCATTAAAATGTTGCCCATCGCCGCCTGGTGTGGAGGCTCCAATGTGCAGGATCAAAAGAGGCTGCAGAGGGTTGTAGACTCAGCCAGCTCCATCACGGGCACACCCCTCCCCACTATTGAGAACATCTTCAAGAGGCAGTGGCTCAAGAAGGCGGCATCCATCATTAAGGTCCCTCACCATCCGGGACATGCCCTCTTCTCATTACTACCATCAAGGAGGAGGTACAGGAGCCTGAAGACCCACACTCAACATTTCAGGAACAGCTTTTTCCCCTCCGCCATCAGATTAACAATCCATGAAACCATAAACTCTACCTTGTTATTCCTCTTTTGCACTATCTTATTTATTTTTTGGTAACACAGTGATTTTTTATGTCTTGCACTGAGCTGCTGCTGCAAAACAACAAACTTCAAGACTTATGTCAGTGATAATAAACCTGATTCTGATTCTGATTCTAAACCTTGGACCTTCTTGTCGAAGTGGCATAATGCTACACTGCCCAATAATTCTGTTCACTAGGCCTTAAACATTTTAATCTTAGCATGGTTCAACGTGTTGTTTGGAACAGAGAGCACAGCAACTTATCAAAAGCAGCATTAATGGATGACGCGACTATTCTGAAGTTTATTATTCTTGGCTTTAACGAATGAAATAAAACAGTCTTTGAAGCTTGTTGCCAACCAATTAGATAAAGAGATTACTTTTCAAAAAAAACACTGAATTATAGCTCAGAACATTCCAAAGTGCTTCATAAACAATGAGTAACTTTTGAAGTCTTGTCATTGTTGTCACATAGATAAATATGTCAGCAGATGTGCGCTCAGTAAAATCCCACAAGTAGTAACAAGACAAAATAAGTGGTTAATCTAGTTTTTGGTAGCTTTCTGTTGTCTTGAGGAAGGAATGTTAGCCAATACCCTGTTCCTCTCCAAATAGTGCCATGGGAGTTTTTAAATCCACCTGAACAGGCAGATGAAGACATGATTTAACTGCTCAACCAAGACACCGGTTACCTGAATGGAATATTGTTCTGATGTATCATCTAGGGATAATGTACTGAAGGAAGCGACAGAGCTTCAGCATAGAACCTTTTGACGTAGAGGGAAGAGAGCAAGGCCAATTAAAAATGAAGAATCAAGCAAGTGGGAAAAGAATAGTGCTAACAAATCTATTTGCAGCAGGTTTAAGGTGAGAGGGGAAAGATTTAAAGGGGCAACTTTTTCACATTGTAGGTGGTATGTGGAACAGAGGAAGTGGTAGAGGCAGGTACAATTACAACATTTAGTAGCTAATTAGACATTTAGATATACTCCATAGGGATAGGAATGTTTTTGAGGGATTATGTGCCAAACACAGGCAAATGGGATTAGCTCAGGTAAGCAACTTGGTCAGCATGGGTGAGTTGGATCTAAGGGCCTGTTTCAGTGCTGTATAACTCGATGAATCTATTAATAGTTGTAGAATGGAATGCATTATGGAGGAATTGAGAACACAATAAAGCAAAAGAAAGCCGATTGTACCTATAGTTGTGCCAGGACCTTCAAGGACAACTGCCAACTCTATCTCTGTTCCTTATCTATAAATGGATAGACAATAGTGAGGAATTAAAATTTTGGCTTTGAATTTAAATATTTATTCTAGTTGCATGAGTTAATACTAAGGAGATAAAATCCAGATATCTGATTGATGTTACTTCCACATTAAGGTTTATTTCAACAATATTTGGACTCAAATCCTACATTAAGAATGACCTTACAATGATAGGAAGGTTTCCAAGCCTTACTTCAGTAGTTCATTAGTTTGGAAGTCTAGGAATTTCTGTTAGGTGGGGAAAATCTGCAGCCAATTTATCCATAGGAACATCTCACTCTCTGGAAATGAATGACTTGCATTTTGCCAGTCCTACTGCCTGAGGGGGCAATTTTGGCCAAAATACCAAGAGAACTAACTACCTGCTCATCTCTGGGTGCCTTTAGGTAGTTCAGGTCTGCAGGTGCAAGCTTCATCAGAAAGCTAACATTCCTGCTGGCATGGTACTCTATTCAGTATAAGGGCCACATTACACCTGCACAGATATACTCCACACTCTGAAGTACAGATGGAAAATCACATGCTCATTAAGGTGAATTGCACAGGGAACTTTCACTTTGCTGAGGAAATCATCAAGCAGTTGTGGCTTTGCTGCATCCATAATCAATCATGGATGCTGCAGTTACACATGGAAACAGTGAGGTCCTCACTTGCAGCTGGGATCCGTTAACTGCACAGACTCAGACTTAATTAAATGTTTGGATTCATGTGCAGGGCTTAAACACATGTGGTTCTGTCTCAGGGACAAGAATACTACAAGATAAGCTGAAATGACAGTATAACATAAATTATATTTCATTATTCACTGTTTCTGATGCAAAATACCAGATCAACTCAATGAGATTGATATTTCCATAGACTTGGCATTAAAATATAACAGACCTGTCAAATAAAACTTTAGCCCTCCTTAGAGAGAATATTCAAATATCCAACATTCACATATACATTGTTCACTCCAACAGTAACATTATCCCTTTTTCTGTCCTGATGGAAGGCGATTGACGTGAACCATTAAATCTGTTTCTCCTTCCCCAGATGCCATCTGATCTGCTATGTTGAGTGCTTTCTGTTATTATTTCAAATTTCCACCATCCTTCTTTGATGATGACAGATAATTTCATAATTAATAAATACATTCTCAAAATAAATTCTAAATAAAAGGTCCTGACCAATTTCTTTGTATAAAACAAAATGAAAGATCTGAGTCAAGAAATCCCTGCTTGCAATTCTTCATCCACTTTGTTAGAGCAGGTGTTAATTCATTTAGTAATATCCAAATTAACTTCCCTGTTAGATTGACAAGTAAAGTCTGTAAGTACTTGCTCAATTAAGGTGCAAACAGCAATTTCTAAGCTGTAAATGCTACCACGATCAAACTGTACACAAGCAATTATCAAGTTTAAACCAGAAACTTCATTCTGCCACCCTGTGGTGAGTTAGAGTATGATTGTCATAAATATTAATTGAAGTGTTACTGCGTTAAAAGGAACATTTGAAATGGGCTCCGGAAAGCTAACCAAATTTAATACGAGGCTTTCTGCTAAGGTCTCATCAGACCACAAGTATGTGAAACCAACCATACTGCTTTAGGAGAGCTTAAGCTATTTACACATCTCACTTGAGGGAGGCATGCTGGGCTGGTTGGGAACAGATCTTCTGGGTTCTTTACTGCAGAGTGCCAGTACACAAGTTCACACCTGTTTGACCAAGTGTGCCAAGTTTTTGATGTCAGAGTCATTCCCAGAGAGTTGCCAGGGAACTTACATGGGAGAAAGTTAATCTTAGTAATCTCAGGCACCCATGGTCAGTGTCAATGCTGGGGCTGCCAGTTATCTGGGTAAAAGCCAACTGCTTGGTGTGCTTGTGATGTAAGTTAGGAAGGACATGCACATTAATTCCAAGTCCTAAATAAATAGAAGCAACATAGATCTCTCAATTACACAATAAACAAATGCGTCATCCACAGTGATAAGAAACCACCCAAGATATGAGCTCTCAGGATTAATCATTAGCCTCCACTGAGCTGGCTGACTTGAGATGGAGTAGAAGCCCTTTACAGTCTATGGACATTAACAGTGATGTTCGGGGCTTTCCCATGGTCCCTATGGCATTGCAGAGACGTTAGTCTTGCAAAAATATTCTCTGGAAACACGATGCACATTCAAAGGATCACTGAAGCTTATGACATAAAATGAAGCCACTTCCCACCTTTTGATCTGGTGATCTGAGGGGCAAGTTTTTCACATTGAGGGTGGTTGCTGTGTGGAAAGTGCTGCCAGAGGATGCAGGTACAATTACAATGTAAAAAAAACATTTGGACAGGTACATGTATTGGAAGTGTTTAGGGGGATATGGGCCAAAAGTGGGCAAATGGGATTAACTTAGAGAGGCATTTTTGTCAGCATGGATGAGTTGGGCCAAAGGGCCTGCTTCTATGCTGTATAACTGTATCTTAGTCTTGTGTTGATGCCTGTTGTTTACAACCACCCAGGCCCAGGTCTAAGCAGTGGTTATTGTTATTAATCCTGTAATCCACTCACAGTGACTTATTAAATTTAAATTTTTAAATTTTATTTACAGCGTGGTAAACAGGCCCTTCTGGTCCAACGAGTCCGCGCCGCCTATTTAAACCCAAATTAACCTACCTGTATGTCTTTGCAATGTGGGAGGAAACCGGAGCACTCAGAGGAAACCCATGCAGACACGGGAGAACGTACAAACTCCTTACAGACAGCGACGGGAATCGAACCCCGATCGCTGGCGCTGTAATAGCGTCGCGCTAACCGCTATGCTACGTGGAAATGGACTACGGATGTAGCGTAAGACAACAGCTGAGTCAGGATTTACTTAGTAAAGTGAAACTTCCCTAAACAAGTGCAACCTTTGTAGTGGAGACCTGCTGGTGGATGGCTCATGCCTCTGATACAGGCTGCCCAGTTTGTTATTTCTCCACCTCTCCTTCTCTCCCAAAGCACAGGAATAACAGGGCAATTCCTGGACCAAAAGTCCATCTCATAAATCTGGTGCAAAACTTGGGGGAATTGTTTTGCAGCAAGTGAAAGGGAGATGGAAAATGGTAGATCTGTAGTTAACAGTATCAAGGCAGTAAAAAAAAGTAAGTGGTTATAAGTGGATAAAAATCCTGAAAGAACAAGTCAGAAATAAGCTTTTGACCAGTTTTTGAAGCTTAATTATCGAATCAAACAACGTAATGTGGAAGGATTCCTTGCAGCCCATTGAACCTCCACTGGATCTTTTGAAGAGTAAGCTAGTTTGTTCTGCTCTCCAGATGTTTCCCCATATTCTTCACATTTTTTTCTTTTTCAAATGTAAGCCAACTACAGGCAGCCTGTTCTTAATCTTAAACACTTGTTGCTGAAATAATTTTTCCTAAGCTTGTCTCTAGTTTTTTTTGTTAATTGACTTAATTCTGGGCTCTCAACCCTTCAGTCATTGGACCCTGCAGTACTAGGCTATTAAAGTCTGCTTCTACCTTGGTCTGTACTACTCAGTAATTTTGGATGCCTGTATTATGTGGTTCGGAAGTGAAAACAACAAAACAGACTGCAAATGATTGGGAAATAACTTTAGACTTTTTATTGCCTTAGGTACAATGGACCCCTGTTCCTTCTCCCCACCAACCCTTCCACCAAAAAAATGGGCATTGGCTTCCTCCCTCTGCCAGCACCAATAATTTTCCCTTCTTCCATTCAAGCCTGAATATTGGGTCAGCTCAACTGGAAATCTGGGCTTTGTTGTCCCCGCTCAGTCATGAAGAATGGCCACTTGAATGAGGCGCTAGAGGCTTGTCTATACTGATAGGCTGTCCCTTAGCAACACTTGATTCCTTCAGGAAAGGATGGAAGAAAAAGAAATTGCCATGGAAACAAGAGTTACAGCTAGTGCTGCGTAGTGTGAGCTTTCCCTCTTAATCCATTCAAGGGGTGTTGCAAGGCCAGCATTTATTGCCTACCATTAATTGCCCTTGAACCGAATAGGTGAACCACTTCAGAGGGGAGTTGATAGTCAACAACATTGTTGTGGCTCTGGAGTTACATACAGGCCAGTGCAGGCAGGGACAGAAGGCTTCCTTTCCTAAGGACATGTGAACCAGCTGAATTTTTACCAACGATCCACTGATTCCACAGTCAGCAATACTGATCCCAGTATATTATTCCAATTTATTTAATTACTTGAATTTAAATTCCATCACTGCCATTGTGAGGTTTTAATACAATGTCTAGATCAATAGTACTACTTCGGTAATTTAACTACAGTTTGTTGTACCCTTGCACAATTGCTGACTCCAATATGAAGCTCGGTCTATGCGGTTCAGTCCTGCACCACTCATGCAATGTTATTAATAACTAAGCCAGTGCTTGGTCATTTTCCTACATTCTCATTATTCAATTATTAAAATTTGAAATATATGTTAGTTTCACATTGGGTGCTACAGCTATGGGTTCATTGTTCAATGAAGGAAGTCGGGACATTTTTATTGCCTACTGTGTGAATTAACCATGGACTTAGAAAGAAAATACTCAAAGTCCAAACTGCCTTTTCTTGCTCATGTTCCGCCTTGTTTTTGAGCGAAAAGATCAACTCAGATCATTTTCGTTTCCTGAAGATTTTGATGCCACTTCTCTTTTCAGTTTGGTTAACCAGCTGCATGACACTTTTGACCACTATGGTTATGAGTTGCCAAGTAAAACTGCTGAGCAATCCACATGCAACATTGACAAGCAATGTCTTGTCTCCCTCCCTCAAATAAAACCTCCTACTTAGCTAAATCCAGAGAGATCAGGAGTAAATTGTCAGGATCTCAGGCTAAGTGGGGCTCCAAGAAAGTACTGCTGCAATTTAATTGGCTAAGGTTGCCCAGTTCACAGTCAAGCATTTTACTACTGATAATATTAGTTAGGGAATTGTTTGGACGATTAATCAAATCCTTGTTCCCCCATGAGAACCCTACTACCCCATGTCTCACAATAAGTTCCAATGGCTAGGTAGCTGATCATCAGCAGTGTGTTTGAGTACAGAAATCCTGTCTGCCTCAAGTGTCTGATTAATAAATTTACTACGAAAGGTCAGGCAGATTTCAATTTCCCATTACCCTTTGATTTATCATGAAATCAGTTGAACAATAACAACTTTCATCTTGTAGAATTTATAGCAAAATCATCCCAATGTGCTTTACGGACTTTTATTGAATGTGAATTAACCATTTGAGGATGCACTGGGCAGATGACCAAAACTGAGGAAGAGAAGTAAGTTTTAAGTCATCTTAAAGGAGAAAAGAGTTAGAGTGGCAGAGAGGTTCGAGGAGGGAAGTCCAGAGCTGAGGAACTTGGTAATTTGCTCACAGCTGGCGGTGATGGAACTAATAAGTTTGACAATGAGCAAGAGGCCAATATTGGAGGAAGGCAGAGATCTTGGAAAGCTCCAGGGCTGGAGGAGATGGCAGAAGTACAGAGGCCACGGAGGGTTTTGAACATGATGATAAGAACTTTTAAATCAAGCAGCTGCTTAAATAGAAGCTGGAATGATGGGAGAAGGTTAAGGACACATTTCATCTGCCCCCCATCACCCCACTTCCACCCATCTCTTTTTTGAATCTGAATACTTCACCTTTTCAACTGTTTGCTTCCCCTGCTTAAGATGATAGCCTACACTATAAATTAATACCTGTATGTCAACTCATCAATCCTTAGCTTATTGCTTAGGTCAAAGTTTCCTTAGAGTGTAATCATATCCTCTTGTTCTCCCTTCCTGGATTAACACAAAGAAGCTCTCTACAACCTTGCCACTGATCCCTTTTGCAATCTTAGCAATTCAGATCATGTCTCCCTTCTGCTCTTTCCAACAGACCCTGATTCAGCTGCTCGTCATGAGTTTGTAAATTAAGACACTGAGTGACAGTTTAAAGTGGACTGCCTTCCACCACCTTTATCCCGAACCATGATCTAACATAAGTTAGAATTCTGGGCATCACTCAAGAGAAGTTCCTACACAAAATGTCTTCAGGAGGCTTAAATCACAAACATACACAAAATAGTAGCTTTGAAAGACTTGAAAGAATGACTTGCATTTATATAGCAAATGATCCCTCCCTTTCAGAATGTCCCAATGAAGTATATTTGAAGTGCAGCCAATATTGTAATATGACCTATCCCTACCCTGACAGGCACTGACAGGCCCTACAACACCAGTAACCAGCAGCTGATCTTCACCCTGATCCCCTTTCACTACCCTGGACATCCATCCCCTGTGACCTCTCACTCACCCCACAGAACCACCCCAAGCCCTGGATGTGGTCCATGATGTACCTGTTTTCACCTGTAAGTTTTGCAGGAAAGATTTCCCCTCACATAAGGCTGATTCAGTAACACCCAGCACCTTGGGGCTGTGGAACTACTAAACATATTCATAGGCTCATCTACAAGGACATCCTTCGGACAGAGTGTAATGTTTCTTACCTGGTGAGTTGTTTTTGTAAGTAGTTTCTCTGGTCACATATGTCAGATATTACAGTAGATTTTGAAGAAAATCAACAGGATTATTTCCTTCATAACACGAAGGAAGATTTAATTGATCTGTATACGGCAGTGTAGCGGTTAGCGTAACGCTTTACAGCGCCAGCGACCCGGGTTCAATTCCGGCCACTGTCTGTAAGGAGTTTGTATGTTCTCCCCGTGTCTGCGTGGGTTTCCTCCGGGTGTCCTGGTTTCCTCCCACATTCCAAAGATGTACGGGTTAGGAAGTTGTGGGCATGCTATGTTGATGCTGGAAGCATGGCGACACTTGTGGGCTGCCCCCAGAACACTACACAAAAGATGCATATCACTGTGTGTTTCGATGTACATGTGACTAATAAAGATATCTTATCTCATCTAAAATTATGGAAGACTTAGACAAGGCAAATAGGGGCCTATTTGCTTTAGCAGACACATAGATCTGAAGTAATGGATGAAAGATTAGATGACGAGGGTGGGGTAAGTTTGCTTATACCAAGAGTGGTGGAGTCTACTCACCAAACGAAAGAGTGGATGAGACAGAAATCTTCCTCGGGCAATTGACATACCATAACCTACAAGATTGCAGACTGAGAACTGGGAAGTGGGAATGGTTGGAACTTTCCTTTTTTGTCAGACGTGGACCCGTTGAACTGAATGTCCTTTTGCTGCAGCATAAATTTCAATGATTCCGTGCTGAGACTACAGCTATGTATGAAAATGTTGGTGCAGTTTAAGGGTAACGTCACATCAGAAACTATAAGACACAAATTTTACCAGTGTCTCCCTCTCTTAATCTTTAGTCAGAGCTGTTCCAACCTCCCCAATACCATCATGTCTCTGACAGTTACTCAGCATCCTAAGTGAAATGGGTTTTGACAGACTCAGTACAAATCCTAATGGCCCCAAATCCTCAAGATAATACTGGTTGATGCCCACACTGATTATGAACCAATTCAGCAATCTCATTTGACAGGACACAAGACTACAGCTGGGAATACCTCTCCCATCATTAGTGTTGGAGGTGGGGCAGGAGACAGGATCTTGTGGATGTGTCTTCCTTTTTGTGTATGCTTTTGTTTTTGTGCCTGTATATGTGTGTTTTAACTTTAAATGTATGGTTTTGTGTATGTGAGCTTGCTGTCACATCTGTACAGTACACCCCACGTTATAGAGGGGTTGTGTTCCTAAAAAACGGTCCATATCACAATTTTCTGTAAAGTGAATCCTTGACAAAAATTGACAGCATTTGACAGGATTTGTTTCTTTCACGTTTTGTGTTTATTTAGTTATTTTTTTCTCACATAAATTCCATAAGAGTGAATCTTTACTCCGAACCTCAAATTTTTTGGTAGTGATTTGTGAACTCCATAAAGGGTGAATTTCCGTTACCTGAATTGCTGTAATGTGGTGATACACTGTACTTGTGTCTGTGTATGTTTTTGCACATATGTGCATTTTGGAGTGAGTTTGCACAATTGGGTGTTTGTTTGTGTGTGTGTGTGTGTGTGTGTGTGCGCGCGCACGTGCACACATGTCTTGTGCATGTCATCAATGTGCGTGTATTTTTGTGCGTATGACCATCGGAGCAGTCAACTACACGGTAAGTGATGAGGTGGAGGGGCAGTGAGTGAAGTGGTTTGAGTCCTGTAACAAGTGAGACCCAAGGATTTCTTGTGGATTTTGGAGGATCACTCCTCTCCCTTTTGATGCACAAATAAATCAAAGAGAGAAGTATTTGGGAGGTTTAACCTGCAGTGTTAGCCGTCATGGAGCACCGCTGAGACCTCAGGCTAAACTTGCAAGCAGCATATATTTAAAGCTGGAACTGCTGCCTACTGGCACTTGTCACCCTCGCCTGCTCCAAACAGCAAGCAGCTACTGAGAAACAGTGAGAGGGTGTGGGGATCAGGAAGGGTAAGTAATTTAAAATACCACCTTTCCTCTCAGTACCCACAGGCCTGCTTTTACTGGGCAGAGAATGTACCAATGATTGCTCTTATATTTTATGTATTCCACAGGCTTGAGAAAGCAATGGTTCAATCTTCTGCATTCTTCCAAGTCACGATCAGACTGAGCTGAGATCATTGCAGTATTTTTGCTTTTATTGTTTTGTCCTGATTACTAATGGAGAATGGGGAACTGTTTTATATCCTAAGAACATCTGTGTGTCTGCTCTTTCTTGAGCCATATTTGCAGAACACAAGATCCATTTCTAAGCCCAATGGAGCAACTAATCTTTATGTTTGGGATCATGCTTGCAGGCTCCAGGTACGTGCCAGAATTTTCAAGGAGCTTTATATTTGGATCACAAACAATATCACATTTTACTCATTCACAGGAAGTGGATACCCCTGGCAAGACCACCATTTAATGCTACCAGATGTTTGCTTGAGAAGGTGGTAGTGCGTTGAAGCAATGCAGTCCTTGTAGTGAAGCTTTCCCACTGTTGTGTAGGATGCCCAGGACTTTGAGCCAATGAGTCAGGTCAGGGTAGCCCGTGAGTTAGAGTGGAACACAGAGGTGACAGCATTCCCATGCACTTGGCCTTGTCTTGATAGTTGGCAGAGGTTGGGGGTTTGGCAGGTGCTGCTGAAGAGCTCTTGGTAGGTTGCTGCAGTGTGGCTTGCAGATACTTCACACTGCAGCCTAGGTAAAGCTGTAGCTGAATGCAGTCCCAATCAAGAGGGCTACTTTGTCCTGGATGGCATTGACTTCTTGAGTGTGAGAGCTACACTCATTCAGATAACCAGAGAGTGCCTTGTTGGTGTTGGAAAGGCTTTAAGGTATCAAGAGGTGAGTCATTTGCTGCAGGATATCTCACCTCTGACTTGCTCAGATGCCCATGGGATAAATGCAACTTCTCTAGTTGAGTTTCTGGTTAATGGTGACCTCTAGCATGATGATGGTGAAAGTCCTGGAAATAGTAATACTATTTAAAGTCTGTTGGACGTGGTCGCAACTGTCTTGTTGTTATTGGTAATTGCCTGGCACTTGCCGAGTGTGAATGATACTTCTCACTTATCAACCTGAGCTTGAGTAATTGTCCTAGTTTTGCTGCATGCGGGCTTGGATTGCTTTACTGCACTGAACGCTCTGTTGTTTCACCACTTGTAGGTAAGTAGAGGAAGGAGTTGCATAACCCAGGAACAGCTGAGTGACAGATGTACTGGATATGCTGGGCGTCCTCAGCACTGGAATCTGTCTCTGCCATCCTACACCATCCGTCCCGATATAGCATCAGAATCCCCATCTTTTCAATGGAGATTCCAAACCTGGAGATTTGAAGGAGAAAGGCAAAGTATTCCTTTTATTAATTTTTTTAAATGTTGAATTACATTTTGTATTTTCATGTGTCTTTAATCTATTTTTAATTTTTTAAAAATAAAAATTATTAAAATAGCTTAAGTATTTTCAGCAACTTTACTGTTGGCAGCACATCTTTTCCCACTTGACACTGAAGGCTTGTTAAGCCTGACGAAATGTCTCTTGGATGCAAGGGGTTATTGGAAAAGAGGGAGTGAGGGCTCAGCTTAATATGCCATCTACGTCTTGCCGAGATAAGTGTGGGGAGAGGCCGAAGACTCAGGTGGCGAGTTTTGGTGGTAGGCCAAGTTTACCTAAATTTCATTCGTCATCTGAGAAGTGGCAAATGTGTTGCTCCAGGGTTTGTTATTTAGAATAGCTAAGGTTCCACTTACAGTTCACAGCGTGCACTGAGTGGATTTCAACCAAAGCTGTGGTTTGGGAGGCCTCTTTTGAGAAGGGAAGGTTGAGGGGTGAACTAATGGAACTCTTTAAACTGATGGAAATTTTCACTTGTGGGAAAGAGTGTAACCAGAGGCCATCAATATAGTCACTGAGATACCCCATAGGCAGTTCGGAAGAAACTTCTTTACTCAGAGAATGGTGAGAATGTGGAACTGGTGGAGAGAGATTAGATGCGCTTAAGATCAGGCTGGACAAGTGTATGAGGGAGATGGACGTAGGGAATTACACTGATAGAATACATTGAGGAAAGATGGGAAGAGGCTCAAGTGGAGCATAAATGCCAGTGCAGATTGATTGGCCTGAACAACCTATTTCTGTGTTGGACATCCAGTTTAATCCAATGAATGGAAGTTGTGATGCATATCCTGGTAAAATAGCCTTGAATTCATTTTGCCATGAATGGTGGAGCAGTGTGGAGGAGGGGCGAGGTGAGTGTGAGAGGAATGGAGACTGAGTTGAGGGCAGTGACCCTTCACCTTCAGGAAATACGAAGGAGACAGAAGAATTAGAGCAAAATTTGGCATAAAGCAGAATAGAATGAAAACCAGTCTTCAAAGGGTTAAGCACAAGCAGCTTGCAATCGCAACCTGTATGACTCAAGGCGAAAATGGAAATTTTTCTCGCCTGCGGTTTTGCATCAGATAGCAACATTGCACCCAAGCTAGCTCTAAAATTAAAAACCAGAGGCTTATAATATTCTCCCCCTCTCACCCCAGCTTCCTGACATCTGCTGCGGTTATCAATTCTGTGGGTTACTGCTTTTCTGACCTACATACAGACTCACCCAGCTGCACAGAGGCTGTTATTGATCTGAAGAGCTCATGTAACTGTACTGAGCTCAGATGTAAACAAATCCATCTTGCTGTGCACAGATTTTGCATAAAGAAATAATGGAACTTAGTTTTGCTTTTGCCTCAACTATAATGAACTTACAAGAAACATTCACCAACTTTAAAGTTGCTTTTTGTAGGGGGGAGTGCACTCTACTTCAACAGAATGCTGTTGGGATGATGTTTGATCTTTCTTTAAATACAGTGAAAGATCCTTCACTGCACAATAAGCCTCATTGAAAGGCTGAACTGCACTGCCTCTACATGTTATTTACAGCCATCCTGATGATGTTATGCTGGCCTTCGCTCAGGTGGCAGTAAGAGGCACTATGCTGGGCTTCTGTGGCCTACCACACAACCCAGTCCCCCTCAAGCCCACCCACTGCCTTCCCCCCCACCCAAGAGGGAAAGAGAGAGACAACCACTTCCTGCTTCCACCCACTGACCACTCAATGTTGCTGCAAAGTCTTGGATATCCGACAAGGATGGAATCGGCCTTGGAGAGGACGCTGTACATCACGTTTGTCTGTGTGTGTGGTCTGACTCCTTGATGGAACACTCCTGAGAAGGTGTACTTTCTGCATGAGAAGCTCACGAATCTACAGCTGAGGGACTAAGTTAAAAACCGGTAATCAGAAACAAGAATTCAAACCACATTGCAGGAGCTAGTGAATTTGCATTCATTTAATCAAATAAAATCATTAATGGTGACCGTGAAACCTTTGGATTGTTGTATAAACCATCTTGGTACCCTGAAGGAGACTCCAGACCCATAACAATATGTTTACCCTTTAACTGCCCTCTGATATTGCCTAACAAGCCATTCAGTTGTACTAAACCACAATGTAAAGGACTCCAATTGGACACCTACATTCTGTAAATGAATAAAAAAGGCCCTGGTTTTCATCTGGTTTCCAATGGAACAACAGGAGCTGTGTGCCTGTGAATATTCTCCTTCGCTTTTATTTTCTTCTTAGGCTGTTCCTCGGTGTTGAGGACAAATTGCTTGCCTTCCAGTGCAATGGAGTGGCTCATGAGGCCAAAATGGAACCTGCAGACTTTGCCATAGGTGGTACTCGAAAGGGTGAGAGTTATGGTGGATAGTACAAGAAGTGGTACAATCTGTGCTGGTTTCACAGGGCTTCCAAATGCTTCTGCTGTAGAGTCTCGAGATGATCACTGCCTTTCTGAATGCTCCTTGCCTACTTTGAATGGGCCAGAGTACCCTGAGATCTGGTGAGGATGTTACATTTCAATGAAGCTTTGACAACATCATTGAAGATTTCTCTATCCTCCTGCTAACTTCTGGCTGTGATGGAGATCAGAGTAGACTGCCAGCTTCAGGAATCCAGTGTGGGGCATGTGAACTATGTATCTTGCCCATCAGAGTTGGTTGAGCATAACTAGATCCTCAATGCTGAGGGCTGTGTCCTGGGAGATGAAGCTGACATTGGTTCATTTATCCTGCCAGTGGGTCTGGAGAATTTTGTGGAACAGCATTTACAGTGCCTCTCCAATCCTTTGAGATGTCTGCCACAGAAAGAGCACAGGTTGGGGATTGAAATGGAATCATTTTTGCCCAGGAGACAATGAGCTTATGCGAAGTTTGAGCTCTTGATTTCAAGCACTCTTTTCCTCAGAGAGCCAAAGGCTATGATGGGGACACCGCTCACTTTCTTTATTGATGTCTGCTACCAGTGGTAGCATTTATTCCTTTTCATTAAACATCATAAAACAGTTTTGATTCTTTTTCCCTCCAAACCTGCTCCAAATTATTACCTCTCTGCTCTTCCAGGTGCCAGCTTACAGGTATTACTGTTGCCTAGGAGCTAACCCTCCTCAGATACCTTGATCAATTTGCCAGTGATTGCAGGATGATTAATTCCCAGACTGCAACCCTGCAATGTGTAATGGTCAATAAGATAATCAGGAACTAAGATCCATGGGATTTTCCAGTTGGAGAACTGGGAAAATTGGCTATGCCTGTTTTTTTGTTTTACTTGGCCTCATACTTCATTAGGCTGCACTGAGTATAATGAACAGGTTGCTCCTGACACCTTGACACCTAGTAATATAGTTTGTGTTATCAGTTCCAAAATGTAATTGTCAGGTTACATAACCAAAAGGTGATTTGTAGTTTATTTTTAACTTGTTTTTCGGGATCTAGGTACCTCAAGCAAGCACGTATTACATTCTCCTTGTTGCCTTGGTGAGCCACCATTTGTACCGCCATGCTGAAGTTGCTTCCTCTGTGCTGCTGTGTAGGGAGTTCCAGGAACCAGACACAATAATGATGAAGGACCGGTGATACATTTTCTTCTCAGGATAGTGTGTGACTTGAAGGGAAATCTGTAGGTGGTGGTGTTCCCATGCACCTGCTGTCTTTGTCCTTGATAGTGGAGACCATGGGTCCTGCGGCTGGAGTATCCAGGGTGAGTAACTCCAGTGCATTTTGTAGATTGTACACACTGCAGCCGCTATATGCTGCTGATGGAGGGAATGGCTGTTTAGAGTTTACCAGTGAAGTTGGCTGCTCTGTCCTGTGTGGTGCTGAATTCTAGAGTTGTTAGAATGGTACTCATTCAGGCAAGTGGAGAGCACTCCATCACATTTCTGACTTGTGCCTTGTAGATGATGAAAAGGATTGGGTTGTCAGGAGCGGAGCCACTTGCTGTACAATACTCAGCCTCTGACCTGCTCGTGTAGTCACAGTGTTTATATGACCGATCCAGTCCACTGGTGACCCAAGGATTTCGATGGTGAGTGAGTTGGCAATGGTGATGTGATTGAATGTCAAAAATAAATGCTCAGACTCTCTCTTGTCTGTGATGGTCATTGCCTGGCATTTTTGTGCCACAAGTTTTACTTGCCACTTATCAGCCTATGCCTGCCCGTTGTCTAGGTCTTGCTGCATGCAGACACGGACTGCTTCATTTGCTGGTACTTGGCATCCTCCTGACTTGTCATCTATGCAGTAGAGACCTCAGTTGTGTAGCATTACTATGCTGAGGTCAGAAAGATTCAGTTACAATGCCACTTCACCATCAGACCCTCTGAAGGTCTTTCCAGCCATTGGTTTACTTTTGATGTGTAGTCACCATTTCAATGTAGAAAATTGTACAGCTGGTTTGGACACATCAAGCTGTCATAAGCAGCAGATAAGGGCTAGACTTATTATGTTTAAGATTCTGACTTGGTTCTCAAACTCATTGCTGAGTATTGTTTCTTTGGTTTGTGTGAGTCATCTACTATTTGGCTGTGACTTCATCAACTCAGCTATCAGTGCATTCTGATCAGACTGACTTTCATCCAAAACTTGCTTCCAGTGTGAGCTCAGCAGAAGTGATGAATCCTCCTTGATTGTACCCAGCGCTACTTTCTGTTGCTGCCAAACATTCTGTTATCTGGTAAAACATAGCAACCACACAGGAACTTCCTGGAACAAATTCAGTGGAAAATCACTGTTTGGTTCCAGCATTCCTTCCTCCAGAAAGTAGTTGTTTTAACTTTTATGCATTTTTTTCCGTGACCCAAAAGATCTTTATCCCAGAGCAAGACAAAGATATAATGGATGCTTTCTTGAGACTAATAAGTCCTTGAGTTAGGGCAAAGAATAGAACTTCCCGCAGATCATTCACTCAATAGCATTTCCAAAGACGGTGTCTTCATGCTACATGGATAAAGCAATAAATGTTGCTTACCTTTGAGTCACAAGTTTGTGGATACAAGCCCTGTGCCGGAGAAATGGGAATGGACTTTAGGTTAGCACTTCCGTACAATACTAAGAAAGTGCTATATTGCCAGAGGTATTCGCTTTTGGAAATATCATTATGCTAAGGCAAAATTTGCTCTCAGTGGATTGAGTAACAATCATGAGTATTTGAAAGGGAGCTGTCCTTCACAATGTTTACTCCTGACTAGAATCACCTCGACGTTTGTGGAGACACAGGAGACTGCAGATGTTAGAGCAAAATACAAACTCAGATAAACAAACTCACCAGGTCAGGCAGCATGTGTGGAGGCAGGAGGAGTGAGGCAGGAGCTGGCAAGCGATAGGTGGGTCCACCTGCCCATCAACTCCTCCTTACCTAGATCTACCTATTGCTTGCTTGCTCCTGCCTCACAGCTCCCCCTCACCTCTTTATATTGGCTATCTCCTCTTTACACTCTCAGTCTTGATGTAGGGACTTTGCCCAAAACGTCGAACATCCTTTTGCCTCCACAGATGCTGTCTGACCCGCTGAGTTCATCCAGCAGTTTGTTTATTAATGTTTGTGGAACCTTACTGTCCATAAATTAACTTCTGCCTTTCCCACATCATAGCAGTATTCTTCAAGAGTCTTTCACTGAGTGTGACACCTCTTGGAGTGCCACGAGGTGATGAAAACTATTGTTTGAATGATTCCTAGGCAGCCAGGAAAAGGACCATATTTTTTGATGCCCACTCCCCAGTGTGAAGAACCTTGATGCATGCAAGACTTTGGAAAAATAGCCTGTTTTATTTTGTGTCGCCCTTTAGAATTAGTCATCTGTGAACTTTATTTGAAATTCACACTTATTTAAAACTGTTTGCTCTCAGTGACTTTTCCAAAAGTATCCATTAGTCTCTTCATCTTAACTGAGTCTTTCAGAGGAGATAATTGAACCAGGCAATTACCACAGACAGTGAGAAGAAGGAAAGAACTGTTATGGAAGACATTGCTGCAGCACAGCATTTGCAATATATTTATTATTTTCTACTATTCTGGGAGCCCAGTAAATATAATAACTACTGTAAAAATATACACATTGGTGCTAGTATTTGCTAGTTTTCTTACAGTTTATTCAGTTTGGAAGCTAAAACCCATGTTGAAGTTAAAGAGTGATGTTATTCAATTGCCATTTGAAGGCAGGAAACTTATATGAGATCACTTCTTAAAGCCAGGAGCTGAAATAAACTGAACAGAGTTCTCCATTCATTCCCTGAACACACTTTAAATTTATCTTGATGTATTGGCAAGCAGAAACACACTCTCTAGGATATGGGGAGCTAAAGTTCATCCATAAGAGTAGTCCAATATACACATCCTGGAGATATGTTTGTTGGCAGATTTGAGCTGGTTGCCTCTTCAGGAGACCTAAGCATTAGGGATGAAAGTGGTGTGGGAATCAAGGATCCACATGTGAATTCAAAGCACAAACATCAATTGGAAGCGGTACCACTCAATGATTATACAGGTGGTTGTGTATTACAGAAGTAGGACCTGTTATCCAGGTACGCATCATGATGCTGTCTCTATTTCACCGTGCTTTTTTTCAATAAGCGGTCTTGAGATAATAAATGGATGGGAGTTGGGAAAGTGAGCCATTCCTTGCAAGCATGGTTGGTGACCCCTATGTGACAGCCAAATGCACACACAATGAGAGGCTACATCAGCATCTTCTACAAGCTGCACAGTTTTCCCATCAACAGCATAATGGGCATCACAAGAAAAAAATGAGAATGTCCATTGTATGATTGGTCCATCGGAGAAGGAGAAGGGAATCATCAATCGAGAAGACGTCTGAAAGGTGACATTATCTTGGAAAATTATGATCTACTTCCGGTAGTGGTCAAAGTAAATTTTATTGTCGTATGCACAAGTACATGAATGCACAGGTGCAATGAAAGACTCTTGCCACTGCTAAATTTTATTCTTCCGTCCCAAGACATGCCAAACACTCCCTCTATTTAGGTTTCAACCCTTTTCCATCATTTGTTATACTTTCACACTCCATCTCAACGACAATGGCAGGAGCTGCGGCTCAGTTTTTACACTTTTGCCTGAGTCAGAAGAATGTTGTTTCAAATACCACTCCATAGACTTGAAGATAAAACCTAAGCTGACACCACAGTGCAATATCAAGAGAGTGCTGCATTGTTAAAGGTAATATTTAAACCAATACCCCTCTGTTATTCTCAAGTGGATGCAAAAGATCCAATGGCACTCTAAGGAAGAAGGGCAGAGAAGGTATCAGTGATGCCCCATTCAACCTACGTCACTAAAAAAAGCAGATTATCTGGTCATTAGTGGTATCTTGCTGAACATAAATTGGCTGCCATGTTTCCACATTGGAAATTGATTTCATATGCTGCAACCTCCTTTGGGATGTCCTGAATGGGATGTGGAAGACATTATAGACATGGAAGCTTTATTTATAAATTAATTTATTTTGGACTTGCTTTTGTAAAGCTAAACCTATGCAACAAAATCAAATATTCACTGAATTTTCCACAGACCCCCAACTTGTTAACTGTATCATGAAACACTGAAAAGTTTTAATGTGGGACTGAAATTATAGACTTCTATAACAGGGAGAAAGAAAAGTTTTTTTTAAGGGTTTTCTTCTCATTTAGACAATATTTTCCAATTAAGCAACTATTCAGAGCATTGCAGGGACATAAGGTAGGGGGGATTCGGGGAGGCCATTTAATCCCACCATCAATAGTTCTATCAGTATAGCATTTTGTTACACATTGTTTTGACTTGTGCTATGAACAACCCAGTATAGAAAGTAATTACCAGCCTGGTCTGTGTGGGTTGGTTGGTGCAGATAATGGTGATCACCCCTGATATTCTTTAAATAGTCCACCCATTCAGTTTAGATAATACTCTCTGAAATGATGATTGTGCATTGCTTGAGACTTGCTTGCATTGCGACAGAAAATAAAGGAGGCATTTCAGGCTTCAATGCTGCTATAAAAAGGTAGATTATCTTATCCATATCACATTGTGGACTTTGCTATGTACAGATTGGCTGCTTTGCTTTTTCACTGTAACAATATTTACACTTCGAAGGTACTTCATTGGCTCTGGGCCTTTGAAAAGTGCTATATAAATGCAATTGCCTTCCTATTTTAAATCTCACTTCCAGTACATGTGGACCTGCGCCAAAGATCCATTGAAGCAAGTGGGAAGTCTCTTCCTCAGTTTTACCTAGGTAAAGCAATTCATGCTGCAAAATATTATTTCTAAATATAAGCATAAAGAAGTTACCAGGTTAGAGTGATTTAGAGTTTTGCTGATGTCTGCAGATGTCCAATTGAACAAGTTGACCTTTGGCAAACCATCAACATGAAATTTTTGAAATGACTTTACCTTTCATTATGGCAAGGATAGCGTCCACTAAAAATAATTCAGAAATAAATGTCTCTGAAAGTTCAATAGGTTAATACATCAACATTTCCCGTGGATCAGGAAGGCTCTCTGTTTGACCCTTGAATTCATATGTGCATGAAGTCAGAACCAGCTTCTTTCAGGACTTGAGCAGTAACACAAGCTTGTAGTTATGTAGTGCCATTAATGTAATAAAATATCTCAAGGCATTTCACAGTAGTGTTGTGTAACACTGAGACACATAGGGAGATATGAGGGCAGATGACCAAACACTGAACCAAAGAAGTAAGTTTGAAGGAGCAGGAGGCAGGGAGGATTACAGAAGAAATACAAAGCCTAGGGATTAGGTAGCTGAATAAATGAACAGCAGTTAAGGAGTGAAAGAATTTAGGGATGCAGGAGAGACCAGATTTGAGGAACTCTGAGACCTTGGAGGATTTTTAGGCTTGAAGAGATTATAAGAGAGAGAGAGGGAAAGGGAGAGTCATTGAGGAACTTAAACTTAAAGATGAGAATTTTAAACTTGAGGCAATAGGGATTTGAGAACCAACCATAGGAGGGATGGAAATGGGTATGAATTATGCCGCAACAAATACTTCTCATGTCAAGAACAATGTCTGGAAGTGCGTTATGCAGCAGAAGACAACAAAAAGTATCGGGCAGGGAGAACAGAAACTTAAATTAGCAAATCATACCAAGTAATTTTATCTTTAGAGGATGAATGTACTTTACACACTCAGCAATGATGTCAATTATAGACGCAAGAGACTGCAGATGCTGGAATCTGGAGCAACACACAAAACGCTGGAGGAGCTCAATGGGTTGGGCAGCACCTGTGGAGGGAAATGGACAGTTGATGTTTCGGGTCGATATGAAGGGTCTCAACCCAAAACATCGACTGTCCATTTCCTTCCACAGGTGCTGCCTGACCCACTGAGTTCTTCTTGGGTTTTGTGTGATGATATCAACTGGCTTCATGTCAGAGCACAAATCGCGTGTCCCTTTAATATGAAGTGAAATAAGATTCAAAGGAATTTAATTCCACAGTGACACAGTTAGTCTGGGTTTCTTTTACAGATTCAAGTCTCAGTTGTATACAATGACCATGCCCTCGTCCTTGAATGTCAGTATGAATGAATGCATTAGCCTCAAGCTTATCCTGTTGGTCTCTTCCTTTGTTAGAAACACAGTTTTATGTTGTTTAAAATAGGGCCTTTTCAACAGTTGGAATGCAAAAACCAAAGGCTCACACAATTATACCCTGATATCCAAGTTTTGCCTTTTGGAGTTTGGGGGATAATTACAAACAACAAATTTCTGCAAACTAAAGGAAGCTTTACTAATAGCACACTTAATGACGCTTTCAATAGAGCTCAATACTAGGTAACCACACTCCTCCCACCTCCATTCCTCAAGCTAATCACCCCAGCCTTGCCCTAGGGCCAGTCTGACCAATTTGAAAGGTCAGAATGTCTCTGAAAATGGATTGACTTCTTGCTTGGCAATGGGGGAAGACCGCCACTTGCTTTGTGAATCAGCTTGGTGCAGACTGCTATATCTAGAAATATGCAAAGTAGCTGGTGTTGATGCTCAGGGGAAAAGGCAATTTGAAGGTTTGAGAACTGGAAAGGGTTAATGCCTGGATCTGGCTGATAAAGCCACTGAATGGATTTTAAACAGAAGTTCCTTTGAAGGAAACAATGTACTGACAAAATACATTATGTGCTTTGCACTGACGACCTGCTCTAAAATTAATTTTACACTCTGATAGCAAGTGTAAATTTAGGCTGCACGAAGAGATTTTAAATCCCAAAGGTGTAATAAGCAAACAATAACTGGTATAAATTTGGTTAAGGATTTGACACTGTTGCATTAAAGAAATGTTTTGCAATGTACAGGATGTTCCAAGGCTAACGTTGTGCTGTCTGAGTTTACATGATACTGCAGCAAACAAACTGATAAAATTACACTCTCCTCTAATTTGTTGCTACATCAATTTCTCTCATCAACCTCATTTTAATTCCATTGGTTCTATATTTTCACTCCTTAAAGGCAACAGTGATGAGGATGAGCCACTCATTGTGGCTCAGTGCTAAAAGTCTGGTAAATTGTTGCTCTACACATTGGACTCGGTGACCAGGCTTCTGATCCTATGGAAGGCCAAAAGAGCTGCTCCATGCAAGTTCAACAGGGGTTGTAATTTGTCTCCAGCAAAACACAGCGGCAGCATAGTAAACGCCTCACCTGATTTTCTTTATCATTATCATCAATTTCAAATTGTCCCATCCTCTTCTCTCACCAATCTCTTGCTTAATTCATCCTCTGTTTACACGTTGCTAGCATACTAAGAATCACCATTCTTGTATGCATTTCCTTCCTGAATGCCCATTCACCCATGAGTCATTGACAACCTTCCTGTGGACCTCTGATTTGACACTCTGGCTTTAATGGAGTAACATCTTAAATTGAGAAGAGGTCAAGTTGGAAGAGAGTTACTGGGTATATGGAGATTAAAGGTTCAGGAGCAGTTATGGTCTAGTTGATCACCTGCTTCAGAGGTATTGTGACCAATGAAGAGCCAAGGGTTAGGACTGGTAGGAAAGGGAAGAAGCTACTTGGCTCCTCAAACCTGCTGCATCATTCCTGCCTACCCCTCCCATAATCATTTACCCTCTTGCTTATCAAGAATCTATCGACTTCTGCTTTTAAAATATTCAAACACTTGCTTCTGCAGTTCTTTGAGGAAGACAGATCCAAAGACTCACAACACTCTGAGAGAAAAGCTTGCTTCATCTTTGTCTTAAACGAGTGACCGCCTTATTGATGAATAGTGATCCCCCAATCTAACTTCTACTACCAGAGGAATCATCTTCTCCATATCGACCCTGCCAAGCCACCTTCGGATCCCATATGTTTCAATAAAGTCTCCTCTCCCTCTTCTAAACTACAGTGGATACAACTCTGACCTGTCTATTTTTTCCTTATAAGACAGTCCTGTTTTATATAAGCAGAACTTTCTGCAGTTAAGATGGTGACAACAAATAAATACTGAGATGATCAAGGGCATTGTCCACTCATTAGCCACCTCGCTAGGACCCCTCTCAGGCCGAAGCAGGCTGTTTACAACGATGAAAGCCTACTTTACTTGGAAATGGACTTCCAACTTCACCTCTCGCTCTCTGAGACTGCTGACTTTCACCACTGTAACAATTGCAGAGGAGGTGACAGAGATCGAAAGATGATTCTGTTGCTCAAGACCCAGAGAGCTGAAGGCAGAAATGCCATTAAAATCAAATACACTTAGAAGGCCAGAACTGGAGGAGCATGGAGGTCTCGGAGGGTTGTGGGAATGAAGGAAGTTACACAAACAGGGCAGCACAAGGCTATGGAAGGATAATAAAACAGTGAAGAGAATTTTAAAATTGAGTTGCTGCTCTGCAGGAGCCAATGGAGCAATGAGTGAGGGAGATCCACTGCATGTTAAGACACAGACAGCAGAGATTTGGATGAACTCAGATCTACAGGCAATGGAAAGTATGAGGCAATCAACAAGAGCTGGGGAATAGCTAAGTGGGGGAAAAACCATCAGATGTGCTGATTCAGGGTCTCATGATATTGCTTAAAGCCTACCTTTTCAGCCAAATATTTGGCTAAAATCTCCTTGGTGTCTAATTTAGTGTGGTAAAATTGGTTTGACAGTGTGCCCAAGAAAGGTCATTGAAAGTGCCAAAAAGAAATTGCTGTTGCCTCAATTTTAATATCAGGGAAGCCCAGGAACACCTTGCTTGACAGAGTAGAAGGGCTTTAAAGAATCGCCTGGCAGTGGAGAACAGAACTGAAGCTTATCTCACCATCCCGATGACAAGAAGATTAACGGCAGAGGCAGAGAGAGGATGGAAAAATGGAACATAGGAACCACAATTCAGATTTTTCTTTTCATTGTAACATATCTCCATTCACAAGAAGTGGATGATAAACTTTTACACCTCTGTCAAATGTGAGGTTGTTATTGCTTTTGTGATGGTTCCACATGGTTAAGTAATTTCCATTGGACTCCATTGAAGCAGTAATGCAGATAACAGCTCTCTCAGAAGCCTAGCTGTCAAGTTGTGCCTTAGACTCTTCCACTGCCAACAATTTATGTTCTTAATGCAGTAAGAGACTATCTCTTTAAATGGATTTTCTGGCTTGTTCCTTGTTACTTTGCAATCACTGAATATGTTCATCTCCTAGCCAACTGCTTTTTAAATTCATTCACAGGATGTAAGCAAGGCTGTTCAACCCAATGTTTATTCCTGTCCCTGATTAACTTTGAGTGGCATGCTGGACCATTTCAGAGGTAATTAAGAGTTAACCATATTGGTGTGGGTCTGGACTGAGATGGGGTGAAGGATAGTAGATTTCCATCCTTGTTAATGATCTGATGGGTTTTTATGACAGTCCCATAGCTTCAAGGACACCATTATTGAGACAACTTAATATTCCAGACTTATTTAATTAACTGAATTGAAAAACGCTGTTTGGTATGATGGGATTTGCTCACATGTCTGGATCATTAGCCTGGATGCTGTTATGTTATTAGCCCAGTAACATATACTTCGTGCTTTTAACTCATATGGCTGTCATCTGCAGTACGTATAACGTATAACAAGCCTACATTTATTTAGTTTTTATACAGCTATATAAATGTAGGCTTTTTTACCTACAGATTACAGCCATGTGGGTTGAAAAACCATATTTCCCTCAGAAATACTTCATTGCAGCTGAGATTGAAATGTTATGCAAAATTGGCTAACAGGTTAACCATTTTATTCCATAGCTTTAAGTTCTCCGGCACGCACAACCTCATCTTCACCTTGGACATCCAGTCCCCATATACCTCCGTTCCCCATCATGACGGCCTCACTGCCCTCCGCTTCTTTCTTGACCAGAGACAGAACCAGTCCCCCTCCACTAACACTCTCCTCCGCCTGGCTGAACTTGTCCTCACCCTTAACCTTTTCACTTTCGAATCCTTTCACTTTCTACAGACAAAGGGCATAGCTATGGGCCCTCGCCTGGGCCCCTGCTATGCCTGCCTCTTTGTTGGCTATGTTGAACAGTCTCTGTTCCAAGCCTACTCCAGACCCATTCCTCAACTCTTTCTCCGCTATATCGATGACTGCATTGGTGCCACCTCTTGTACCGGTGTGGAACCCGACAGTTTCATAAATTTCACTACCACTTTTCACCCTGCTCTCCAATTCACTTGGACTACCTCTGACACCTCTCTCTCCTTCCTCGATCTTTCCGTCTCCATCTCAGGACATTCCTTATCCACCGACATCTTCTACAAGCCCACTGGTGCCCACAGCTACCTTGATTACGGCTCCTTCCACCCTGTCTCTTGCAAGGATGCTATCCCATTTTCTCAATTTCTCCGCCTCCGCCGCACCTGCTCCCATGATGAGGCTTTCCATTCTGGACACCTGAGATGTCCAATTTCTTTTCTAACCGGGGCTTCCCCCCGACTGTGGTTGAGAGAGCTCACGCCCATATCTCTGCCATTTCCCACACCTTCGCTCTCACCCCCACCCCTCCCAGATCCAACAGGGATAGGTCCCCCTTATCCTCACATTTCATCCCACCAACCTACGTATCCAAAACATCATTCTCCGCCACTTCTGCCATCTGCAACAGGACTCCATGACCAAGCATATCTTCCCCTCCATACTCCTTTCTGCTTTTCACAGGGACGACTCTCTCCATGGCTCCCCAGTTCATTCCTCTCCCCCCATCACCCATCCCACTGCCACCCCTCTCTCACCATAGGTGCAATACCTGCCCCTACACCACCTCCATCACCTCCATCCAGGGACCCAAACAGTCCTTTCAGGTGAGAAAGAGATTCACCTGCACCTCCCTTAATATCAGCTACTGCATTTGGTGCTCTAAGTGTGGCCTCCTCTACACTGGTGAGACCAAATGCAGACTAGGTGACTGTTTTGCAGAACACCCGCGCTCTGTCCGTAACTATGATCTGCATCTCCCTGTTGCTAGTCACTTCAACTCCCCCTCCCACACTATCACTGATATGTCAGTCCTCGGCCTCCTCCACTGCCAGGAGAAGTCCAAGTGCAAACTGGAGGAACAGCACCTCAATTTCCGTCTGGGAACCTTGCAGCCTAACAGCATGAATATTGAATTCTCCCACTTTAAGTAACACCCACCCCTTCCCCACAACCTTCCCCCCACCATGCTTCTTCTCTTCTTCCCTTTCCTAGCCCATCTCTTTTCTCTACTCTTTTTTTCCTCTCTCTCCTTACCTTTGACCCATCCCCCGGTGGATCTGCTCTCCTCTCCTCCCTTGCACCTGCCTATCACTATCTCTTACCTGCATCTACCTATCACCACCTTGTGCCCACCCCACCTCCCCTCTTTTGTCCACCTTTCACTGCTCTGCTTTTCCCTGCTATATATTGGGCTTCCCCTTTTCCTATCTTCAGTCCTGAAGAAGGGTCCTGACCCGAAACGTTGACCGCCTGTTTTTCTCCACGGATGCTGCCTGGCCTGCTGAGTTCCTCCAGCACCATAGTGTTTTTCATCTAGGTTCCAGCATCTGCAGTCCTTTATTTCTCAACCATTTTGTTCTTAATCCTATAAATAGCTACCAATGGTTTTTTTATCTGGAAACAAAGAATATTGTCTGGGAAACTTGGAAAATTTTGCTACTGTTAAAACAGTGCCTTGACATTTTTACATGAATTCTTTAATACTGATCAGGAGATTAAACCCAGTTGAACAGATTATGTGTATCTTAACTCACCATATTGTGAAGGTGCACTTCACCCTAGAAGAGTGATGAAGCCTCAGCCAATACATCCCTGCACAAAAACTCCATAAAACTGCTCATCTCCTTCTCCATCTTCAATAGCCTATCTCTTAAGCATCATGCCAAAGTGAGCTATTAGTGCCCCTTCACAACATTAAGTGGAACATTTCAATGGGCTATACTTTGGACAGTGCATCTGTGAAGTCAAAGATTCTGTTGATTAAATCAGAGGCCAACTTCCTTGACAAATCAACAACTTTCCAATGTAAGTATTGAAACCATCTTGAGTGATAGGACCTAAACCACCATTTTACCTTTGAGTTTTTAAAAAAAATTTTGTCACTTCTGGAGCTTCTACTTATAAAAACTGCAACTTCTGCATTTTTTCTAATGATCTCCATCGACTTTCTTCTGCTTTTCAAAGGTGCTAATAATGGTGCAGTTTCATGGCCCTTGGCCACTGCCCAGTACCACACACAAACAGGTCATTCTCTATCCGTGAGCCTAGCTTTTGAAGGATATTTAACATGTAATGTATCAGGATTTGATCCTGGCCCCCAACTCTAAACACAGTTCACCCCTTATTCAAAAGCACAAGATTTTCACAGGACTTATTGTGTGGACTTTTCCAACTTCTGAACCAAATGACCAGTCTGTGACCAAAGTTGCAACCAAAATCATCAGCTTCTTCCCTTGCACACCATTATTCCAGCTTTCCCTCAAAATATCCATTACTGAACAACTCCCAGTTAACCACTCCCTGACCATCAGTTACTGCCTCTATTGAAACTCTTTTCTGAAGGTCTCAAAAGTCTGAGTGGCTCTTCATCTTATCCAAGTTCCATCTCTGCCACTCTGTCACTTCAATTAGCTCCTGGTACTATCATACAGAGATTACTCTTGTCAATGATCTGAGTGGGATGGCATAGTGATGCAGCTGATAGAGCTGCTGCCTCACAGCTCCAGTGACCCGGATTCATTCCTGACCATGGGTGCTGTCTGTGTGTAGTTTGCACATATTCCTAGGTGTTCCAGTTTCTTCCTACATCCCAAAGATGTGCTGGTTGGTAAGGTTAATTGGCACTGTAAATTGCCCCTCAGTGTAGTTAAGTGGAAGGAGAATTGGTATGTGTGGTGGTGGTGGTGGAGGGGTTGTTGAGTTGATGGGGATGTGAGGGGAAAAATGGGATTACTGTAGATGGGTGCTTGATGATCAGTGGGCTGAATGGGTCTGTGTCCATGTTGTATGTCTCTATGATTATCTGGATGTCCGATCAGTCCATGGTAGACTTTGTGATCTTGCACATGGTGGATCACTCTATTCTTTTCTATTGTCTCTCCTTTGTGGTATATCCATTCTGATTATGTCAAAGCAGAGCCTTATAGGATCTCACCGTGGCTTCTTATGTTTTATGCCAAGATCACCTCCGATATAGCCATGGTTCAATCCACTGAGAAAAAAATCCTCATCTATTTGCCACAATTGTAAGCCTAGTCTGACTTTCCATGATAACACCGAACCTTTTTCGTCACTACTATTCTCAACTCCAGGTATGTTGTAGTGTTGTTGAATATGAGTTAGTATCAAATCATTAAAGAGCTGGTACATTATCCAGCTGATCAAGGCAGTACTGAATCCACACAGATCAGAACGTAGCAACAAAGCCTGCAAAATTCTTTGTAACTGCTCATCATACCTTGACTTTTAAGGTGTGCAGCTTTACTGTCCTGTTTACCCTGATCCAGGTCTCATATCCTTACTTCCCCAGTGCAATATCACCCAGTTCCTTCTCATCCTCCAAGGTTTTCTTTGTCCGCTCCTTAGCATTACTCCACACAAACTACAACCGATCCACAACTTCTTGGAGTTTCTCCTTGCCTATTTACTATGATGACCAGTGGGTCACTGTTCCATAGAACACTGGTTTCAAAATCCTGATCATTTATGGATCACAGCATGCCCTCACTACACCACAAACTCTGCCCACCCTCTCCCGCACTACACAGCATCTGCTCTTTAGACTCTTATTATACTGTAGTCCTCACCTTCAGCTACCTCTCTTCCCTGAATTCTGAATTTCTCTAACCTGATTTTGTTACATTGTCCTCATTTTCAGAAGCCTCCTCAAGACCCATAATTTCAACCATGGCTTCAATTACCTCCCCATCTGCCTGGTATGTGTTCCCTATCCTTGTTAAAAGGGAAGAGTATTTCATTGATTCTAATGCGCTTTGTGAGATTCTGAAAGGAACGTGAAAAGTGTTATATAAATGTGAGCCTGGATTTATGTTGAAGTAAGCAATTATTAGTGAGTTTCGCAGTACAAGGCTGGTGATGCATTCAGCCACTAAGCCGTTGGAGAATCTTCAATTCCCAGATATGTAAAGCTCTTAGTTTGCAGCCTTCATGTTGCTATGATACAAAGACAATCGTTTAAAGGTCAAGATGTGCTAAGTGAGATTCTGAAATACTTGAAGAGTTTTCTGCTTCTATTAGAGAAATATAGGTTCTTCAGTGATAACTAATTAGGTTCAGGCCTAAGTTAATTGCTTCTTTAATCTGGGGCTATGTGTTTTGCTATTTTCTTTTTCTCCATTTAAAAGATTGCTTGGTTAAATTCAATACTGTGCTCAATTTGAAAACACTCCAATGCAAAATAGGTGTGAGAAAGTTCCAGCAGTCCACAGCATTTCAAGTTAAAATCCTTAAAATAAAAATTAATGAAGCAAATGTTGTAGCTACGCAAATAATAACCTGAATGCTGAGACTCTCATTAGACAATGTAGGACCTGGCCCCCATTAAATAGTTGCTGGAAGCCCTTAGCAACACATGTAGCTGGCATCCAGTGAGCAGGAAGAAATACAGAAGTGGAACTGAACAAACAGAGGGAAAGGGGAAGAGAAAATAGCAAGATTTGGAGTAATCAATATCCCCGCTGTAAAATGAAGCAGTTAACTTTGCAGGTTAGCCATTGGAATCAAATAATTACACCATTAAAAGGATTAGTAGGCTAAGGATTCCATGGAGAATATCTTACACTTAATGTTAGACTTCCCTAACTTTTACTGAAATTTGGAACAGGTGAAAGAACTCGGAAAGGAGTTCACCTTGGGACATGGGTGCATTGCTTCAACCACACAGCTGGGTACAAACCAAGAGCTTCAAGTTTCTCTAACAGTTTAGTGGCTGAAAGCATCACCAGTATTGTACTGAGAAATTCAGTAATAAGTGCTTACCCAACATAAATCCACCCAATGCCCACTTTCATTGGAGATCATTGAAATTAATGTCAGGCTGGGTGAATAGCAGAAGGTAGATATAATACTGCCCACTCCGTGCTACAGCGCATCCAAGTTCTATCTCCAGATATAAAAGTAACCCTCGATTTTTATTCAGGGAGATGACACACACTGCGCAATGAAAACAGTTGGCATTAAGATGCAGTTGCTGAATGGTTTGCCAAGAAATTCCAGAGCACAGCTGTGGGGTGTTGATACTATTTCAGTCATAGGTCCACTGCAGTGAATTTCAGTTGAGCCTCTAGTGGAATAGACCAGGCATTACACATTTTCTGCATCCGGTGCTGTGCTATGTCTGGGTGGGATGAGAAATCGGAAGGCTTCGGGTTTTGAGGAAGGGAAGGCGAGTGCGAGTGAGGGAAGTGACAGAAATCGGTTAGGTATGAACAGTGGAACACTGAAGGGAAGATCATGTCTCACAAGCCTGATAGGGTTCTTTGAGGAGGTGACCAGGAAGATTGATGAGGGTAGTATAGTAGATGTGGTCTACATGGATTTTAGTAAGGCATTTGACAAGGTTCCACATGGTAGGCTTCTTCAGAAGGTCAGAGGGCATGGGATCCAGGGAGGCTTGGCCATGCAGATTCAGAATTGGCTTGCTTGTAGAAAGCAGAGGGTTGTGGTGGAGGGAGTGCATTCAGATTGGAGGGCTGTGACTAGTGGTGTCCCACAAGGATCAGTTCTGGGACCTCTACTTTTCGTGATATTTATTAATGACTTGGATGAGGGGGTAGAAGGGTGGGTCAGCAAGTTTGCAGACAACACAAAGGTCGGTGGTGTTGTGGATAGTGTGGAGGACTGTCAAAGCTTGCAGAGGGATATTGATAGGATGCAGAGCTGGGCTGAGAAGTGGCAGATGGAGTTCAATCTGGAGAAGTGTGAGGTGGTACACTTTGGAAGGACAAACTTCAAGGCTGAGTGCAAGGTTAATGGCAGGATTCTGGGTAGTGTGGAGGAGCAGAGGGATCTGGGGGTTCATATCTACATATCCCTGAAAGTTGCCTCACAGGTGGATAGGGTAGTTAAGAAAGCTTATGAGATGTTAGCATTCATAAATTGTGGGATTGAGTTTAAGAGCTGCAAGGTAATGATGCAGCTCTACAAAAATCTGGTTAGACCACACTTGGAGTACTCTGTCCAGTTCTGGTCGTCTCATTATAGGAAGGATGTGGAAGCGTAGGAAAGGGTGCAGAAGAGATTTACCAGGGTGCTGCCTGGATTGGAGAGTATGGATTATGAGGAGGGACTAAGGGAGCTAGGGCTTTACTCATTGGAGAGAAGGAGAATGAGGAGAGACATGATAGAGGTATACAAAATATTAAGAGGAATAGATAGAGTGGACAGCCAATGCTTCTTTCCCAGGGCACCAATGCTCAATACAAGAGGGCATGACTTTAATGGGTGGGAAGTTCAAGGGAGATATCCGAGGGAGGTTTTTCACCCAGAGAGCGGCTGGTGCATGGAATGCGCTGCCTGGGGTGGTGGTGGAGGCTGATATGTTGGTCAAGTTCAAGAGATTGTTAGATAAGCATATGGAGGAATTTAAAATAGGGGATATGTGGGAGGAAGGGGTTAGATAGTCTTAGGCATGGTCTAAAGGTTGGCACAACACGGTGGGCCGAAGGGCCTGTATTGTGCTGTATTGTTCTATGGTTCTATGGTTCTATAGTGGGACTTAGCAGTTTGAGGGAGGTCCATCACAGGACTCACTTGGGGGTGAGTGTAGAGGGTGGAGACAGGGTGTGCAGTTGTGCACTGGGGCAAGGGTGCACAGTAAGTTGTTGACTGACCTGACAGGCATCCAAGTCCTACATTGCATTGAGAAGATTGTGTTTTCCCAGATGGGCCCAATAATGATCCCTCCTGGGTGAGGGTGGTCCAGGTTATCTTGCTTTGCTCCAGCAGGAACATTGCATGGGAATTGTCATCATTCTGTGCACCCTTGATGTGGAAGTCATGTTCATATTTTGTCCTGATTCAGGGTTCCAACCCGAAACGAAATGCTGACAATTCCTCTTCCCCCGTAGAAACTCCTCGACCCTCTGAGTTCCTCCAGCACATTGTTTGTTGCTCCAGATTCCAGCATCTGCAGTCTATTGTGTCTCCATATTTTCATTTTTTCTCATGAAATAAGAAGCCATTCAGCCCATAAAGTCTAAGCCAGCTCACAGACCAATCCCATCAATCCCATTCTCTCATTTATTCCCTGAGGAGTATTCGCTATCCCATCAGCTTAATTCCACTCTCAGCTTGCTGGAGCTGTGAGTCAGCATTACTACCCACTGCACCAATGCACCATCATGTCAAAAGTGCAAAGGCGGCCATGGCTGGAAGAGTTTAGTTGAATTTCTGTAGTGGTGCACAATGGTCCTGAGAAGGTCATTATAGTATTTCACACTCAAAAATACTGATTTTCTGAGTAAGACATCATGTGAAGCAGGTTCTCTGTGCCACTGAATCCGTGCTGATCATCAAGTACCCATCTTTATCAGTCACATGTACACCGAAACACATAGTGAAATACATCTTTTTGCAGAGAGTGTTCTGGGGGCAGCCCGCAAGTGCCGCCATGCTTCTGGCACCAACATAGCATGCCTGCAGCATCCTAACCCATCCGTCTCTGGAATGTGGGAGGAAACCGGAGCACCCGGAGGAAACCCATGCAGTCACAGGGAGAATGTACAAACTCCTTATGGGCAGAGGCCGGAATTGAACCTGGATCGCTGGCGCTGTAATAGCGTTATGCTAACCGCTACACTACCGTGCCTGCCCACATCTGCACTAATCTCACTGTCTTCTCTCCACATTTGCCTCAGCTCTGCCCAAATTCTACCGTCCACCTACCCACTCGAGCAATTTACAGTGGACAGTCAACCTACCAACACGCATGTCTTTGGGATGGGGCAGGAAACTGGAGCACTGAGAGGATATCCATTGCAGTCACAGGGAGAACATGCAAACCCCACACAGTTAGCACTGGAGATTAATATTAAACCCGAGTCAATGGAGCTGTGGAGCAGCAACTTTATTAGCTGCACCACTCTGCCTATCAACGAGAAACAGTACAACGCAATGGAATTTCTAGGCAGTTTTGTTACTCAACTAGAAACCAGAACCTGGACTAATGAACCAAAGACAGAAGTTCAAATTTAATTAACTCAATAATCCGGAATTAAAAAACTAGTAGCAGTAACAGCCAGCATGAAGTGACTGGATTGCTGTAAATAGAAATGAAAAATGTTAGAAATACTCTTCAGATCAGGCAGCATTATTTTAAGCATTTTGTATATTTATTTCAGATTTCCATGAATTGTAGTTTTTTGTTTGTGGATCTTTGTAAAAACCCATCTGTTTCACTTCAGGGAAGAAATTTCGGTCACGCTTATCTGATTTGACCTGTAGATGACTCCAAGCTCAAAGCAATGTGGTTGGCTGTTAATGGTCATCTGAAATGGCCCAGCAAGCCACTGAATCCAAGGGTGAATGGTTTTGGCAGAGGCACCCAAATTGCATAAGTGAATGAATAAAATAAATAACAGTTCAACTAAGCAGCACTGACCGTAAGCCAATCCTTACTTGACAGTGACCTTTCCAGGAGGTATCACTGGAGGATATAAGGCTGCTTAGAGCCAGGTCTACTGACTGGACTAACTGAGGGGACTTCTTTCATGATGGTACCTGAGACCAGAGATGGGACTGAACTTGTGATCACGGCTATGTTACCTCAGTTCTTCTCTTGGTGGTAAGTTTACCTGCTGAGTCATTGGGAGGAGACAGCTTTCACTTCTCATGAAAAGTTCAAAAAATCTCTACTTAATCTTGGCTCTAACTAATGTGGTTCAAATGTAAATCCAGACATTAGTGAGTCCTGGGAAAATGGCAGAGGTAATACCAGCTAATTACTAGCTAATTACCAGAGGTAATACCAGCTAATACTAGAGGGCATACACTTAAAGTGAGAGAAGGTAAGTGCAAAGGAGATGTGCAGGGCAAGTTTTTAACACAGAGAATGGTGGGTGCTTGGAATGCGCTGCTAGGGGTGGTAGTGAAGGCAGATACGATAGAGGCGTTTAAGAAGGTTTTAGAGAGGCACATGAATGTGCAGAGAAAGGAAGAATATGGACATTGTGTTTCGCAGAAGGGATTAGTTTGGTTAGGCATTTAATTACTAGTTTAATTAGTTCAGCACAACATCGTGGGCCGAAGGGCCTGTTTCTGTGCTGTACTGTTCTATGTTCTATGTGCCAGGTCTGTGACCTAGACCTGAGGCTAGTATTTATATTTATCCTACAGGGGGTTAGAGGAGGGTGCTGCGGCCCAGAACAGCCGCAGCTGCTTTGATGGAGCAGCTGGTGATGTCATCACACAGTTAGAAGTGCTTGAGGAGTACTGGGCTTGGATGCACTGCAAGGATGCTGCAAGGTAGAACTGACTCCTCCGACTGTCTGCTTGATACAAGACAAGACAAGATTTCTTTATTAGTCACATGTACATCAAAACACACAGTGAAATGCACCTTTTGCATAGAGTGTTCTGGGGGCAGCCCACAAGTGTCGCCACACTTCCGGTGCCAACATAGCATGCCCATAACTTCCTAACCCGTCCGTCTTTAGAATGTGGGAGGAAACCGGATCACATGGAGGGAACCCACGCAGTCATGGGAAGAACGTACAAACTCCTTACAGACAGTGGCCGGAATTGAACCCGGGTCTCTGGCGCTGTAATAGCGTTACGATAACCGCTACACTGCCGTGCCTGCCCTTTGGAATAGTAAAGGGAAAAAGATAACTGGTGGGAGTTGTCTATAGGCCACCAAATAATAACATTACAGTGACACAGGCAATAAACCAAGAAATAGATGTAGCAGAGGATGTGGAGAGTCTACAGAGAGATATACTGTAGATAAGTTAAGTGAGTGGGCAAGGATCTGCCAGATGGAGTACAATGTTGGTAAATGTGAGGTCATCTGCTTTGGAAGGAAAAATAGAAGATCAGATTATTATTTAAATGGTGAAAGATTGCAGCATGCTGTTGTGCAGAGGGACTTGGGAGTGCTTATGCATGAATCGCAAAAGGGTGGTTTGCTGCAACTGTACAGGGTACCGGTGAGGCCGCAGCTACTGCGTGCAGTTCTGGTCTCCTTATTTGAGGAAAGATATACTGGCTTTGGAGGTGGTGCGGAGGAGGTTCACCAGGTTGATTCCGGAGATGAGGGGGTTGGCCTATGAGGAGAGATTGAGTCGCCTGGGACTATACTCGCTGGAATTCAGAAGAATGAGAGGGGATCCTATAGAACATTTAAAATTATGAAAGGGATAGACAAGATAGAGGCCGGATGGTTGTTTCCACTGGTAGGTGAGACAAGAACTAGGGGACATAGCCTCAAGATTCGGGGAATAGATTTAGGACGGAGATGAGGGGAAACTGTTTTTCCCAGAGAGTTGTGAATCTGTGGAATTCTCTGCCCAGGGAAGCAGCAGAGGCTACCTCATTAAATATATGTAAGTTGCAGATGATGATCCCAGGAACAAGCCTCGGTCCGTCACCAGGGTCCAACCACTCCCAGCCCTGGAAAAAAGCTTGGGCCTTCCACCTGAGAGCAGCTTGGGCCTGGGACCAGAGATCAGTCTCAACTTGGCACCACAGACCAGTCTGAACCTGGCACCCTGATCTGGCTTGGGTGTGGGGTCAGAGATAGGGGAACATGTGGGCCCCTTAAGATTTGTTGGGCACAAGTGCACGTCCAGCTCTTGCCTAGGGTTACTGCACTGATGGAGCAGGACTGCCACTATAACATAGGAACCATACTAGTGGGTACAGTTCTGTCAATGTATAACATTGGGTACAGTACTGGTAGGCACAGCACTCTTGCTAGTAAATGCAATGTCAAAGTTCTCTGTTAAATAACTCGTACAGGCTCAATGCTCTGTGAAATTTTTTTTGAATTACCAAGAATTCCAGCCTCTTTCCCAGATTTTACTCTTGAAAGACTCAAGCACATGGGTGTGAGCTGGAGGGATTCTCGGGTGAAGCTGACACAGTCGAGGTCAGTTGTCATTGAGTGTTCATGGGGAGAATGTATGACCAGCTTCTCAATGAGGGGAGTGGGAAATGCTTGCTTTCTGAGAGGGAGGAGGACACATTGAGTGACTAGTTTTTGAAAATAACATTTAGCTTTTATCTTTTTTTTCTGAAATGCCTGATGTTCCAGAGCAATCTCCACCCATCCTCACCCTGATATTTGCCATTTCCTCTGCTGGCTCATTTGCCCTCGGCAACGCAGAATCCGAAACATACTGGTGGGCTCCAGGTACACTGGCCTACCCGTCCTGCTGCTGAACTCATTGGTATTGGTATTGGTTTATTATTGTCACTTGTACCGAGGTACAGTGAAAAGCTTGTCTTACAAACCGATTGTACAGCCATCTGAGCTGAATTGAATGGGGATGTTCACTTCATATCTGGCCCCTCAGCCAGAGCTGTTGACGTAGAGTTGTACAGCATTGAAACAGGCCCTTCAGCCCACCACATCCATTCTGGCCTTTTTGCCCACCTACACTAATCCCATTTGCCCGCATTGGGTGGCCAACAATCTCTTCACTTGAGTCTGTGGTACCCCCACTCCCCCCCACACACAATCTTCTGCTTTACAGCAAACCTTGTGATCCCATACACAAAAGCCCTCCTACAATGGGTGAAAACAGCCTCCAATCTTCTGCTTGTCAAGGGCCCCAATACACATTAATCTCTCAATGGTTAAGAAGCAGGAAGGGGAAAACAGACAAAAAAAAATAAAGCCACAAACAAGATGCTAGAGGAACTCAGTGGGTCAGGCAGCATCTGTGGAAGGAAATGGACAGTTGATATTTCAAGTCAAGACCCGATATGCCCACTGTCCGTTTCCCTCCACAGACGCTGCCTGACCTGCTGAGTTCCTCCAGCATCTTGTGTGTTGCTCAAGATTCCAGCATCTGCAGTCTCTTGTACGGCTAAAACAAAAATAAAGAGCTGGGCCCAAGGTTTTACTGAGCTGCAGGTTTTGGCTTTGCAAGGTCTGTAGTTCATCCTTGGCACTGCTGTCGGTGAGTTTGGTTGGGAACGGGATAAGGCCATTCTGCCCTTCAGGACTGGTCCTTCAGTGAAGCTAACCGATAAATTCTGAATTCTGGCAGCTTACTCTATTCACGATAATGTACATTAGCAAAGAAGCCATTTTATTTTTTTTCAGGAATTGCCTCTTCAAACAGAACAGAATGAGTATTGACGTATATTGTTTTTTAAATCCTGTAAGGTAACTTAACAGGGCTGTAGAGTCTGAAGAGACAAAAAAAATGATCTCCAGTAATCGATGTGAGACAATTTATAATTCCCTTTCCAATTTTCTCCACTCATCTCCTGAAGGCATTGATTCTCACTGTGGAGTTCAGTTCTACGGGTGCCAGTCATTCCGAGTAACGGCCAATTTCTTATTGTTCATAATGAACCTGGATAACAACTGCTGCCAGACTCTTGCACCATGGGAGCGGAGGCAGGACCGAGACTTGAACCTAATCCTGTTTGCATCTGATGTTCCCATGTGTGCACTGAATGCCTTAAATGCCACGAATTGATAATTAGGATCAGGAACGCTGGTTTAGGCTTCAACATTCTAATCCCAGAAGTCAGTAAACAGAGGGCACAGCTAAGCAAAAGAATAAGAGCGAAACAGGCATTTTATTGAGCAGGGGAACAGGTTCAAAGAGCCAAGTGGCTTATTCCTGCTTGTAATGTTCTTATTTTTCTCCTTCCCTGTTTGAGCTCTGTTTTCCGAACACCTCCCTCCTGAATGAAAATGGTCTTCAGTTTAAAGAATGGCTCTAACAATGTGGCAAAGAAACCTAACATTTCTTTCCATGTACCTCACAGGTTTGCACGGAGACCTATAAAGGATCAAAAGATAGAGATAACAAGTTTGCAGTTTTAAAGGTCATTGCGATGGTTGTGTGCTTTAAACATACATTCATTAAAATAACCAACAAGTGTTAATGCGTTTACTACCAATACTGTACGATATGAATTTAACCCCTTACTCTTTTGAGGAGTTCCTTTGTTGAGTTATAAAAAAAAACTTCCTCTGAATGCATTATGTTTTATTAGAATATTGCTCATCAGGGGATGTTAAGCTCCAAGCTGTGTTCTAGAAAATTATCCATTCAAGAGAGGTACTTTGGGGAGAAGATTAACAGCAGCCACCTAATTAGGCTGATGGTTAAATTGCTTACACTTGTATTTTGCTACTGTTGGGAAAAAGGGAAATCTCTCTCGTGTTGTTAATAACCTCACCTCAAAACAGCGGCAGTGGAAACTGAGCTACAGTGAAACATAAGACCATCAAAGGATTAATGTATTGTTAGCAAAAAATCCAAACTGCTGGAGGAACTCAGTGGGTCAGACAGCACATACAGAGAGAAACGGGCAGTCGATGTTTCGCGTCGAGACCCTTCATCTGACCCTTCACCAGTCCGGATGAACGGTCTCTACCCAAAATGTCGATTGCCCATTTCCTTCCACAGATACTACCTGACCTGCTGAGTTCCTCCAGCAGTTTGTTCCTTGCTCCAGATTCCAGCATCTTGTTTCTCTTTCTTCATATATTGTTAGCCATGGTTCACTGAGCAACATGTTTTTCTTAGAATCAGGTGAATTCAAATTCCACTCCAAATGATTAACCTTGGCTACTTCTTCAGTGATGGAGTGTTGCAGTGTTAGAGGTGCTGGCTCTCTATTGATGCATTAAACCCTCTGCCCTCTTGAGAGGATCCAAAATACCTTGCTTACTATTTGAAAAAGGTCAGGAGAGTCCACTGGTGGCTTGACCAATGATTATTCCTTATTAAATTAACTGAAAGTTAGCTCACCATTTTTATGGGACTGTTACTGTGAAAACCTTGGTTACCTTTATGTAATAACTGAGACTGTACATGAAAAATTCTTAATTGGCTGTAAGCACTATCAGATATGCCAAGGTTATAAGAGGTTATGAAGGATACAAACACGAGACTGCAGATGCTGGAATCTGGAGCAAAAAAACAAACTGTTGGAGGAACTCAGCAGCTCAGGCAGCATCTTTGGAGGGAAATGGACAGCTCATTTCACTCCACAGATGCTGCCTGACCCACTGAGTTCTTCCAGCAGTTTGTTTTTTTTTTGCTTATGAAAATGAAAGTTACTTTTTCTTTTGAAATAGTAACAATATGTTGTTCTGAAAATAAATCTTTAACCATCACAAAATCAGGCAACAAAGGAATTTTCAGATGGTAGAGAGGCTGGGCAAAATTAAATTCTGCCTTTGTAAAACAAAATAATTTAAAAATAACAATGTTAAGTGGAAGCAGGTTGTAGGCATCACAAGCTGTTGCTAATAGGTGGCAATATAAGTTAAGAAATACATGGTAATGTAGCGGTTAGTGTAACGCTATTACATGCCAGCGACCTGGGTCCAATTCCTGTCGCTGTCTGTAAGGAGTTTGTACGTTCTCCCCGTGTCTGCGTGGGTTTGCTCCGGGTGCTCCGGTTTCCTCCCACATTCCAAAGATGTACAGGTTAGGAGCTGTGGGCATGCTATGTTGGCACCGGAAGAGTGGCGACACTTGCGGACTGCCCCCCAGCACATTCTCAGTAACACAAAAAGACGCATTTCACTGTGTTTCGATGTACATGTGACTAATAAATAAATATCTTATCTTATATTTAGTAAAAATGTGAGGACAGTTTTGAATAGGCCAGTGTCTCAAGAGTGCCAGTGGGGAGAGTTTAACTGGAGTTTATGCTTCATGGAAATTCCTGCCCAGTCCCGTAACCCTTGCTCGAAGATACCTTGGGGAACTTCAAGTGAGGGTAGGATGAGCCTGTGAAGGTGTCTACAGTCAAATCGCCTGTTGGCACTTGCTACCAAAGTCGCAAGGCTGTGGTATCAAAGGGCAATCCACTCCAATAGAACTTATTTCCAGTGAGGTGGCAACACCTTCATTAGAACAGGGGAGAGAAAGGAACACAGAAAAAAAAAGTTTTTGATAATAGTCAGATACATCAATAATGGGTGTCCGTTGTTAGCGCTTGCCCCTGAGTCAGAAAATAGGGGCTGAAATCTCACTCCTCAGATGTGAGAGAAAACCTGAACCCTAACTAGTGTAGTGCTCAGGGAGCGCTGCATCATCTGAGGTACTGTCCTTCAAGTGAGACGTTAACCTGAAACCTTGGATTGCTCTGTCAGGTGTTCTTGAAAGTTAAGATTAGCACTAATTTAAAAAAAAGAGCAGGGAAGCAATCCTTGCTTTTCTGGGCAGGATGTGTCCCTCAGTCAGCATCATTAAAACAGATTATCTGCCTGTTGTCACTTTATTCTTTGTGAGAGCTTGCTGGGCTCCACGTAGCTGCCCTGTTTTCTAAATTACAACACATCAAATGTGCAAACAGGCCCTGTTCCAAAATCTCATCACAATATTAAACCTACAACACTTCAGCAATCATTCAGAACATTGCAAATGTGGCAGCTTCGTTTCTGCACTTCAATCCTGCAGAGGGTCCTACTCACATTAAAGTAACCCATTTAACCAAAAAAAGTACACAAATCCCAGGCACTAGCAGTTAAAGTAATATCACCAAAGGCCCTAACCACATACATTTTCTCTCTTCACCTGACCCACAGTAAAGAGGACTCAATCACAGTACCATAGCTTTCTATATATATAATTAATGCAGTTATAGAGGTAGCCAGGATTCAGTGGTATACAACAATTAAAATTTGTATTATAAGCCTGCTGTCTTTTGCAGCAAAATATATAATTCATTCATTTTAATTAACTAAAACTCTCTTATTCTCTGAAGTTAATTAATAATCATAATAAAGAGTGAATTATTTAGCTTGAACCACTCCAGCATTGATTGCTGTTAGCAAAAAATTAAGATCACAGTGTATTAACCCTTTATGTAAGGTAGTTTAGCAAGAATTAGGAATTTAGGCTGTTTTCTACTTCTTTGTCTCTCTGCATCTCCCTAGCTCACTGACTATCATTTTTGTGTGGTTTCTGTGTGCCACTGGTACCTTATCTTCCTTTAGATGAGAATGGACTGGATATAGCGATACCACTATTACTGGCCAGGATGGATATCAATGGATAATTTCCCCTGTCAATCATGCTTGGACTTTGCACCGATGCAAATAAATGTGATTGATTTTATTCACATAATTTGTACATACTCTGCATGCACTTTGCTGTAATAGTCACTTTTCTTTCATGGAAAACTTTATCACTCTGCCTTATCTTGAGTTTTGTTTGATGTAGTTCAAGGAAACTCTTAAAATAGATTCTGTAGACTGTTTGCTGTAAACATTATTTAAATAGACTTTGTTAATAAATAGTTTGTTGTGAACTCTGTTGTAATTCTTAAATTTCTAAAAGCATTTTATTTACAGCGTAGTAACAGGGCCTTCCGGCCCAACAAGTCCGCGCCACCCATTTTAAACCCATATTAACCTACCCGTATGTCTTTGGAATGTGGGAGAAAACCAGAGCACCTGGAGGAAACCCAAGCAGACATGGGAGAACGTACAAACTCCTTACAGACAGCGATGGGAATCGAACCCCGATCACTCGCGCTGTAATAGCGTTGCGCTAACCGCTACGCTACCATGCAGCCAATTCTATCCCATCTCCAAGCTATTGGTTCACACAACAGGTCAGTAGACATTCTGATGGGAATCTGGACAATGATGTCTGGGTTTTGTTCTTGTCCTCCATACCTGCAGTATTTTGATCAATGCACCAGTTTGTTGATGACCCTGATGGATTTCCAATTCTAATAAAGGCTTACAGAACCCCTGCAAGATTCAACAATTCTGACTGGAAGATATATACCTTCTGAAGGCCAAGGCCTTCAGAAAATAAGTTAGTGCTGTTTAGAACATTTGCAAGAAGCTTGCCATTATTATGTACTAATAAAGTGTGGTTTTAGTTCGTTAAACTCCAGCGGTTCCCCTATGAATCCTTAAGGTTTGGTCCTGTCAACCCATGTCCAAAATCTATCAATTGTGACAGAATGTGTGTATATAGATTGAGCATGTTATACTGAAAAGGCAACTTAATCCCTCTAACTTGGTAAAGATGGGCAATTACCACGGGCAATTAAAATTACCTGTGTGTCTCATCAATTTTGTCTTTTCCATGTCATTTTACTGCATATGTAATTGCAAGTGATTGGTGTTATTATTCCTTGGCGAGCAATGAGGCAGAGAGATGGATATCGGTAGGGCCAAGGGTACAATTTCTTTTATATTTATTTTTGGGATCTGAGTATTGCCAGCAAAGCCAGCATTTATTTCCCATCCCTAAATATCTTTGAGAAGGTGGTATTGAGTTGCCTTCTTAAATTGCTGCAGTCCTTCTGAAGAAGATACTTCTGCAGTGCCATTGGGCAAGAAGTTCCGGGGTTTAGACTGGTAATAGTTTTCCAAGTCAAGATGGTGTGCAGTTTGGAGGGGAACCTGCAACCGGTGGTGTTCCCATGTGCCCGCTGCCCTTGTCCTTCTTGGTGGTAGAGGCCATGGGTTTGGGAAGTGCTGTCAGAATAGAACGTAGAGTATCTGCAGTGCAATTTACAAATGGTGCACACTGCAGCCACTGTGCACTGGTGGTCAAGGAGATGAATGTGGTTGATAAGGAACCTGTCAAACAGAATGCTTTGAGTTACTTGAGAGTTGCTGGACCTAGACTCATCCAGGCAAGTGGAGAATATGCTCCTGATTTGTGCCTTGTAGATGGTGGAACGGCCTTGGGGTGTCAGGTGGTGAATCACTAATATCACTGAATCAGACTTTTCCGAGACCCTGATGCTTGCTTACTGGGGGACTCAGTTGACAGAAGGTGCTCTTGCTGTGAGTTGAATCCAATATCGTCGCTTGTCTCTTCTGCTCCTTGGGTGGCATACCATTCTTACTGTGAGACTTTCCGTACAGCAAATTTCCTGTAAACTAACTAAACACATCCTAAGTGTTTGCCCACAGAGATCACCACTGATGTTGCAGGGAAACCATTCAGATGCTGATACCTTGAAAACTCCCACCGACACACAAAACAATATTTTTACAAATACAAATGGAGGTTGCTATTTCTAGCTCACGGCTAGAGTGTGCTTTTTCATTTCATCTGATTCATTCCTCCTCAGAATCCAGTAGGTACTAGACTCCAGCTCCCAATCTTAGTTTTGTCAGCCCCATGATGATGATCAATTAAAGTTTTTCTGACTGATTCACCTTATCGATGCACCATAGGAAGCATCCTATCTGGATGAATCATAGCTTGGTATGGCAATTGCTCTGCCCAAGACTGCAAGAAACTGCAGTCAAACCAGCCTCCCCTCCATGGACTCTGTTTATACTTCTTGCTGTCTCGGTAAAGCAGTCAGCATAATCAAAGTCCCCACCCACCCTGGACATTTTCTCTTCTCCCCTCTCCAATTGGGCAGAAGATACAAAACACTGAAAGCACGTACCACCAGGCTCAAGGACAGCTTCTATCCTGCTGTTCTGACTATTGAACGGTTCCCCTGTACAATAAGGTGGACTCTTGACCTCACAATCTACCTTGTTATGACCTTGCACATTATTGTCTACCTGCACTGCACTTTCCCTGTAGCTGTGACACTTTATTCTGCATTCTATATTGTTTTATCTTGTACTACCTCAATGCACTGTGTAATGAATTGATCTGTATGAATGGTATGCAAGACAAGTTTTTCACTGTTCCTTGGTATAAATGACAATAATAAACCAATTCCATTTCTAATGGCTGAGCAAGATAATGGATAAGGGAATTAGAAAATGCAGGAAACACTCAACAAGTCAGGCAGCATCCATGGAAGGAGAAACAGAGTTAACACTTCAGGTCTTCAAGGGAAAATGTGCGTGCAAACATCGCACATGCATACATGTACATGCACTCACGTGCAGAGATACCTGCACACATATATACATTGTCAAACCAAACAAGTGAAGCAGCAGATTGGAAGGTGGGCATGGATTGCATCCACTTTCCATAATTCCATGGGGAGAGATCACACTGGTTGCTTTGCCAAATGGAGACACAAGAGACTGCAGATGCTGGGTCAAGACCGAAACATCGACTGTCCATGTTCCTCCATAGATGCTGCCTGACTCACTGGGTTCCTCCAGCACCTTGTGTGTTGCTTTGCCAAAGAGCTGGCACATGTGTAGTGGGCTGAGCATCTATCAGTCTCAGAATTAAAGTTGACGCAGTATCAAATGCAACTTGTGGAAGAGAATTCTGTGCTGTAAAAATCTATGGTTCTGAGTGTGAATGAGCTTCTGAGTGATCATTTACTTTGACGCTTCAGAATGGGGGCAGATTTCAACTGCATTCTTTTTTAAGGATTTACAGGAGAGTAACTGCAATGACTGAAAGACATTTAGAACTGCGCTAAGGAGAAACATTAGAATTCTGTGGACCCTCAGCAATTGAGTACATTCAAGAGAGTGTGAAGTATATTGATACTAAGCAAATCAAAGGATAATGAGATAACGCATTGAACTGGAAGGACAGCCATAGTTTTTATTGAATATACCAGTGGGATCAAATGGCTGAATGGCCTACTCTTGTTTGTATGTACTCACGTGCATGCACAAGGACATTCGTGTGCACAAATGCACAGTCGGAATTGCTTTCATCTGCGTCAGAAGGCTGCACTCTTTTTCTGAGCTTCATGCGATATTATTGATGCAACATTATCTACTGAACTAATGGGCAGAGTCTAAAGCCAGGCTTCGAGGAGTTACAGTTAAGAAGAACATTTTACATGAAGAGGATGGTAGAAATTTGGAACTTGTTTCCACACAGAGCAATTGATACTGTCTCATATGTTAATTTTAAACCTGAGATTGATAGATTTTGGATGGCTCCAGGGATACAGAAAAAGTAGTTGTGTGGAGTTAGGTCACAGGTTAAACTTGATCTTATTGAATGGTGGAATGGTTTCAAAGGACAGAATAACCTTTCCCCATTCCTATATTTCTAATATTTCCTGTGTTATTTTTAAATCCTTTTACTTTCCCAGTGGGTCTAACTCTAAGTGGCTGTTCTAAGGTTTCAGGTATGTCTGATTTATCGTATGGCCACACAATCTTATTGTTTTAACCACCTTAGGTTCAACTCCTACAAAGTTGCTGATTCTCAGTGACCAACTTTGACCAAATCCCAGTTCTTTCCAAGGTCTTGAGCTCTTCCTTCACTTGGCTCTCCAAGGGATAAGACCATGGTTTATGTTAGACTATTTTGACTTCACATCTAATTTTTATACATGCCTTGCATCTGATGTATATGAAGATGTCATCACACCTGGACAGAGAGCCTCTAATCTTGATTTTGGCATATCTGTGTGAACTCTGAATACATACTTGCAACTGGGTTTCAATTTTTCAAGATAATCTTTACCCAACAGAGTCAGATATTCAGTATTGTCTGCCACAACTACTCCTGGTCAAGAAAACTTCTCCTGACTATACTTTGAGATCGATTATGGTCCTCATTAGGGGTAAGTGACTGCTTGCTATTCTTCTTCAATCTGCAACTGTGTTTGACAACACAGCACATAATAGTAAGAAACTATTACTGCTGGTCATGGAATCTGGGACTAAAGGATGTACTCTACAAATTAGAGCCAGGCTTCAAGGAGTGAAGATTGGAAGCAATTCTATATGCAGAGGATGGCAGAAATCATAATTGATATTGCCTTAATTGTTAATTTTAAATCCGAGATTGACACCCACTCTATCCACAACACATTATTCAGTACAATCTGAGTGCTATCCAAGCCCAACAAAAAATTTGGTAAGGCCATATGTCAGCTGAAAAACATACAGGCGTCAGGAACAGATGGTATCCCGTGTGAAGATCTAAAACTTGGTGGAGTGGGACTTCTGGCATAAATTTACAGCCTCATCTCCCACAGCTAGGAAGAAAAGTGTATGACATTGGGCCTCAGAGATGCTGTAATCATGACCATTTTCAAAAGAGGAGACAAAATCAGCTGTGGTAATTACCAAGGCGTCTCCCTGCTATCTGTCTACTTGAAATTATTGCAAGGTTTCTCCTCAACAATCTCCTCCCAGTGCTCAAAAGCCTGCAATGTGCATTCCATCCATCTAGAGGCAGAATGGACATGATCTTCATCACTTATCAATTCCGAGAAACATGCAGGGAACAAGATCAAACACGACATATGACCATTTTTAACCTTACAAAAACCTTTGACTCTGTCAACCAATTGTAGAGAACCTCCTTCAAATTTGGTTGCTGTCAGAAATTGGTCTGATATTTCACTGATGATTCTAACCAAAAGGTCCATCATAGACCCATTCCCTGTGTGTTCTTGTGAGAGGCAAGGTTGTGTCATAGCTTAAGCTGTCATAAGTTTCCTCACTGCAGAAACATATCTCATTTCTAACAAGCTCCCCACTAAAGAGGAGATAAGAGGATGAATGGGACACTTTTCAACCTTTGCCTTCTCAATTCCAGAGCCAAGGTCTCTCCAATGTCAGCCATTAAGCTGCATTTCATTGATGATACGTGAATATGCAAACACTTGGAGGCCAAGCAACAAATTATCATTGACTTGTTCACTAAAGTGTCTGATAGATTGGGCCTTACACTAAACATCTGTATAACAAAGGTGCTCTGCCAACGTACCATCCCTGTGCAAGAAAACCTCTCCAACAATAAATGTCCAAGATTAATCTCTGAAAAACATGGATCACTTTCCATATCTTGGAAGCCATCTCAATAAAAGTAAACATTGATGACAAAATTCACTACCACCTTCAGTGGCCCAGCACGCCGTTACATTTGTGGCTGGTGAATGATAGAATACTAGGGCATTTTTGGCTGCCATCTCCATGGAAGTTACAATCAGCTATGGTTTTAAATAGTTTTCTAACTTCTGCACTAGCTCTGAAAATGGGATATCTTTAACTTTCTGTGGAGCGAGTCTTCTATATGCTTTGGAGCCAAACTCGTGGAGTAAAATGATTTTTGTCTGTTCCATCTCTGCAGCATTCAGAGTCTGCTTGTTTACAGCACTGATTTCCATCTCATGTTGTTAACAGACATGAAAAATATCCCAATCCTTTCCATGTAGGAGTGAATATTTCTTTCATTTTCACTTTTCACCCAAGCAGGTCCTTACATTGCAGGCTAACATTGTCTACCTTGCTCTGATTTTACTTTAATATCGTTAGGCACAGTTTTAGGTGTGATTGGTGCTACCTGTGGTTGTCCCTTTCTCTCTCTCTCCAAACTGAACCACTGGTCCCTATATGAATGCACTCACTGAACTTTGACTCTTTGTCTCCTGTCATTTCTGATGCTGTAGTTTCACACCCACAAAACTTTTCTCCAGCGTCCTACAATGAGCACGAAGTAGGAGCAATCCTTCAATCCTTCGAAGGTCCAATATTGTTACTCTGATTGACTTTTCCTGCCAGTACCATTCCAGATTGAAACTGAAGACAATCCTCCAATCCTCATAACCAGTTGTAATGAAGTTTGAATGGAGTTTGGACCATGTTGGGAGTGCTGAAAACCACAATAATATCTACAGGGCACCAAGGTCTTCAAAACAAGAGTGTGTACTTTATTTAGTCTAAGAGCATGGCACTCCAACATCTGGTGCTTAAGGCAGACACAGTTCAGTCCATTACGAAAACCAGCCTCCCCTCCATGGGCTCTGTCTACGCTTTTTGCTGCCTTGGAAAAGCAGCCAGTATAATCAAAGACCTCTCCAACCCGGACATTCTCCACCCTTCCATCACGCAGAAGGTACAAAAGCTTGAAAACACGTACCATCAGGCTGAAGGATAACTTCCATCCTGCTGTTATAAGACCCTTGAATGGACCTCTTGTACAGTAAAGGTAAACTCTTGACCTTGCAATCTACCTCGTCGTGGCCCTTGCACCTTATTGTCTACCTGTACTGCACTTTCTCTGTAACTATAACACTAAATTCAACATTCGGTTATTGCTTTTCCATTGTACTATCTCAAAGTACTTATGTTTTGAAACGATTGGTCTGGATAGCTTGCAAAATTAAGGTTTTCACTGTATCTCGGTACATGTGACAAGAATAAGCCAATACCAATACAAATACACCAAATGACGTCATTGCATTCTATAACACATGACTCATGTAAGAACATAAAAATATAGAAACAGAAGCAGGATTTGGTCATTTGGCTCCTCATGTCTGCTCCGCCATTCAATAAGATCATGGCTTATCATCTACCTCAGCGCAACTTTCCCGTACTAACCTCATCTCTTGATTCCCTTAAAATCCAAAAAAAATACATCATTCTCTGCTTTAAATATTCTTAGTGATTGAACCTCCACAGCCCCGCTCAGTAGAGAATTCCAAAGATTTATCTTGGATGAAGAAATTTTTTCTCAGTCCAGTCCTGAAAAGCCTACATCTTATTTTGGTTCTGTGTCCCTAGTTCTAGACATCCGAGCCAGAGAAACACATTCCTGCATCTGCACTGTCCAGCCCTGTTAAAATTTTACATGCTTCAATGAGATCACATCTCATTCTTTTAAATTCAAGTGTGCAGTTCCGTATTACCTTATGACAGAGAAGGTCCATAAGGTTGATATAATCTAGCAAAATGGTAGGACAGACACAAGACATTGAATGGCTTACCTTGGTTCCTACGGGTAGAACATTTGGTGTCCCATTAACTTCACAAAAACTTCAACGATTTTTGTCAGTCCACTGTCAAAGCAATGAGATGAATCATCAGTTTCCCTTTAAGCATTTACATTAGTATTTTCCAGGCTTTTCTTAAAAAAAAATCTGCTAGCCAGCTCATTCGAGCTTTGCACTTTCATGTTTCTATAATATCGTTCGGTTCCCAGACAGTGGAGCAGAACATTACCCTGGGTTCAAATCAGCAGCAAGTCAAAGTGACAGTAGCACTACTCGCTTGACTTCTGCATTTGATAGCACTGAGCAAAGCAGGCTAATACACCAACTGCAGTTTAATGATGTGGATCTGTGTTATTTTTAAATGTCTCAAAAATGACAATAGTGCTCAAGAGAGCATCTGGAATCAGCATAACCTTTCTCTGTGCAGTCTGCAAACTGTTCCATTTGCAGAAAATCCTTTCCTGATAGTGTAAATTGTAAACGCACATCTATCTGGGTAGCTGTCTTAAATTACACTGGCTGTGAAGAACCCTGTGGCAATCTAAGGTTCTGAAATGTGTTTTATAAATATGTTATTTTTCCAAGTGTGATAGTCAGAGTCATTCAGCATGGAAACAGGCCCTTTGGTCTACCACATCCGCACTGGTATCAAGCACCCACCTGCACTAATCCTAGTTTTTCCTCTTTTAGTCCCATCAGCTTCACTTCCCCGATTTCCGTGCCACCCATCTATACCAGGGTCAATTTGCAGCAGCCAATTAACCTACCAACCAGCACATTTTTGGTATGTGGGAGGAAAATGGAATGCCTGGGGGAGATGTATGCAGTCACAAGGAGAACATGCAAGTGTGAGTCTCTGTAGCTGTGAAGCAGCAAGACTAACTAATGTGCTTCTGCACTGCCCTGTAGATTTATATCGGAAGACTTTGTGTTGGATTCAAACTTTGTGAATTGGGATAAAGTAGTCAGGTTAGAGGTTAAACTATGCAAAATCTCAATTCTGACTACAACCTGCCTCTAAGACTCAGTTTTGCGTTTAAAAAGAGATGGTGGATAAGCAGCATTCTCGAGAGGGGTAGGCAATTTGGATATTTTAACCAAACTGACAAACTCTGATTTGGGTTATTTGCAGGAGTTGTTGCAGGTGTTTATGGACTTAATGTTGGACCTCAGGAAACCCAGCCACTGAAGGGAGGCAAGGGCAACCTTAGGAAGGTCCAGAGCATTTTAAAAACTTACTATGTACCAGGACAAACACAAGCATCCTGATCCCAATTCCCTTCTGTCCCCCAATTAGTAATTGTTTTATTATTGTCACATGTTCAAAATACAGTGAAAAGCTTTGTTTTGCATGCCATCCTGACAGATCATTCCAAACAGTAGTACATTGAGGTGGTACAAAAGGAAAAGCAAAAACAGAATTCAGAATATACTGTAACAGTTACAGAAAAAATGCAGTGCAGGTAGACATATAAGGTATAAGGTCCATGAGAAGGTAGACTGAGAAATCAAGAGTTCATCTTTGTTGTATAAGGGGTCTGTTCAAGAGTCTTATAACAGCGAGATAGAAGCTGTCCTTGAGCCTGCTGGTACGTGTATCCAAGCTTTTGTATCTTCTGCCCGAAGGAAGAAGGGAGAAGAGAGAATGATCAGGGTGGGAGTGTCTTAGATTATGTTGACTGTTTTCCCGAGGCAGTGCGAAGCGTAGACAGAGTCAATGGAGGGAAAATTGGTGTTCATGATAGATTGAGCTGTGTTCACAACTTAGTAACTCTCATGATCCAGGATTGGAAAACTGCTGGTATCAGAAAACCTACTTGGCCAATACCATTCACAGGGTGATGTACAGTACCTCACTGGGGAGATCTTGAGAGGCTTATATTTAACACATTTATATTAGTTTTCTAATTAAACGCAAGGCTTTTAACCCTGGGTCTGGATTTGAAACAAGCCCTTATTGATCAGAAGAAAGCCTTATAAGTACAATAAGCACAGTAGTGGAGCAACTCATGGGAAGATGCTGTTGGCATTGTAGGATATTGTGACTGTTCATCTGAAGGATGAAGATGAGAGCTGGGTTTATGAGAAAAAAATCACCTTGCAGATATGAACGGTGACCTGGATGGTGGAATTCTCTGTAAAAATGCAGAAACAGGTTGTAACAAAGGATATACCAATCTGATGCATTCTGGGGAACTGGGGAACATTTGGTTGACTTGCAAAGCTTTGCAGACATATTTAACCTCTTCCTGCTTCAATCTCAGGTTCCCATCTGTTTTAAGAAGACCATATCATCCCGGTACCAAAGAAAAGCAAGGTAACATGTCTTAATGACTACCAACTAGTGGCTCTGACATCCACCGTCATGAAGTGCTTTGAGAGGCTGGTCATGGCACGCATCAACTACAGCCTCTCAGACAACCTCGCCTACTGCCGTAACAGGTCTACAATGGGCATCATCTCCCTGGCCCTATACTCAGCTCTGGAGCATCTGGACAGTAAAGGCACCTACGTTAGACTATTGTTTATTGACTACAGCTCCACCTTCAATACTATAATTCCAAGCAAACTCATCACCAAACTCCGAGACCTGGGACTCAACACCTCCCTCTGTAACTGGATTCTTGACTTTCTGACCAACAGACCGCAATCAGTGAGGATAGGCAGCAATACCTCCAGCACGATTATTCTCAACACTGGTGCCCCACAAGTTTGTCCTTAGCCCTCTACTCTACTCCCTATATACTCATGACTGTGTGGCCAGATTCTGCTCTAAACTCCATCTACAAGTTTGCAGATGATACCACCGTAGTAGGCTGTATCTCAAATAACAATGAGTTGGAGTACAGGAAGGAGATCGAAAGCTTAGTGACATGGTGTTATGACAACAACCTTTCCCTCAATATCAGCAAAACAAAAGAGCTGGTCATTGACTTCAAAAAAGGGGGAAGTGTACATGCACCTGTCTACATTAATGGTGGTGAAGTCGAGAGGGTTGAGAGCTTCAAGTTCCTGGGAGTGAACATCACCAATAGCCTGTCCTGGTCCAACCACGTAGATGCCATGGCCAAGAAAGCTCACCAGTTCCTATATTTCCTCAGAAGGCTAAAGAAATTTGGCATGTCCCCTTTGACATTCTTCAACTTTTATCGACGCACCATAGAAAGCATCCTATCTGGATGCATCACGGCTTGGTATGGCATCTGCTCTGCCCAGGACTGCAAGAAACTGCAGAGTGTTGTGGACACATCACAGAAACCAGCGCATCACAGAAACCAGACTGCCCTCCATCCTATACCTCTCACTGCCTTGGTGAAGCAGCCAGCATAATCAAAGACCCCACCCACCTGTGTCATTCTCTCTTCTCTCCTCTCCCATCAGGCAGAATATACAGGAGCCTGAGGGCACGTACCACCAGGCTCAAGGACAGCTTCTATCCCATTGTGATAAGACTATTGAACAGTTCCCTAATATGATGAGATGGACTCTTGACCTCATAATCTACCTTGTTGTGACCTTGCACCTTATTGTCTACCTGCTTTAGCTGTGACACTTTACTCTGTATTCTGTTATTGTTTTTATCTGTACTACCCCAATGCACTCTGTACTAACTCAATGTATCTGCACTGTGTAATGAATTGATCTGAATGAACAGTATGCAAGACAAGTTTTTCACTGTATCTTGGTATAAGTGACAATAATAAACCAATACCAAGCTGCCCAGAAGAGGTGGAAGGAAGTAATTTATTACCACTTCCATTTCATTTCATCAGTCTACATCCAGTCCTCTAAGTCATCCACCGTACATCCTCAACTCCTGCTCAAGGACCAGCAACGCACTGCAATGAGATTTAGTGGGCAAGGACCCCTTGCTGTTAATCTCCATTCCTCTGCTTGGTTGGCACTGCCTGGCCTTTTAGCGCTCCGAGAACTTTAGCATGGATTTTCTGCTGGTGTCTTATGCAAAACCCCATTCCTTTGCACGTGTCCACCATCAATATTTAAATGATGTGAGCCAGGAACTACACTAGTGAAATGTTTGGTGGAATATCTAGGCCTGAGAGTTTGGAGGCTCTGGGAAAGAATGAATTGAGTAGCAGATGATTTGATAAGCCTTGATTTCAACTCAGCATTCTGGAGATCAGGATCTTTCCCCTCTCAATCATCACCACAAAATAAATCCCAGCCTGGGTAATGTATAACATTTGTATTTTCAAAGTCAAAGTCGAGTTTATTGTCAAATGCACAAGTACATGTACGCACATGTATTTTCTTTCCTATTTTTGTATAATTACTGAGAAACAGAAAATACCTAAATGTTGTGGGATTTATTTTATTGTGATAATATTCTGCCTTTATAACTGCTACCTCTTTATCATATTTCCTCATCTGTTGGGTCTCACTTCAACCAGATTCACTCCTGCAATAACGTCAATACTAGTTTCAGGCCAATGGCTCTGATATTGATTATCCACTGCAAAAGTGAAATGCTAATTGCAACCAAGTTACAATAAAAAAAGATCAGTAGGAATCCAACCATTTTACATTGAATTCAATGACATACAACTCCATATTCTCTAACTGTCTAGTAAGGTCACAGCCATATGTTCAGGATCACTATAAATTAGGACAATAATTTCTGCCCTTCCTTGAAAGAGTTACTTTGTCATAATGTGCCATTCATTACCTTTTATCATTCATAACATACTAAAGTACATAAATGAATAAAACATTTTTAAATCGATTGCTGAGGTTTTCTCCCAATTTTACTGTTGCTTTCAAATAGTCTGCTCATTCTCTGATACAAATAGCCACTCTCAAGCCAAGCTGTTTAGTGGCAGGAGCCTGATTCAACACTGGGGACACCACAACCAAGACACCTTTTATCCTTGCTAAATGACCACATGCAAGCACTTCAAAGCAAGAGGGTTATAAAATGGAAACAGTTGTTGACCAGAATCCATTCTTGCCCAGGGATATTGAGAACAGATGAAAGCACCTTTGCCACAGCTGTAGCAGAAACCCAGCCAATAACAACAACTGTATTTAGATATGATTTTAATGTAGCAAAATATCACAAGGTATTCATGAAAATATTAACAAACAAAATCTGGTGCCAAGCCAGAAGTATGTGCAAGAACAGATGAGCAAATGTTTGGGAAAAGAGGAAAGACTTAAGGCGTACCAAGAGAAGAAAAAGTTTAGAGGGGAAATCATAGAATTTAGGAAGTGGCAGCTGAAGGGACAGTTTCCAGTGATGGGGCAATTAAGTTCGGGGCTGATCATGAGTCCCAATTTGAAGAGTGCTGAAACCTTTGAGAGAGGGATTGAGAGAGATATCTTTATTAGTCACATGTACATTGAAACACACAGTGAAATGCATCTTTAGTGCAGAGTATTCTGGGGACAGCCCGCAAGTGTCACCACACTTCCGGCACCAACATAGCATGCCCACAACTTCCTAACCCGTACGTCTTTGGAATGTGGGAGGAAACCGGAGCACCTGGAGGAAACCCACGCAGACACAGGGAGAACATACAAACTCCTTACAGACAGCGGTGGGAATTGAACCCAGGTCGCTGGCACTGTAATAGTGTTACGCTAACCGCTACACTACCGTGCTTTGGAGGGTATTGGGGAGATGATGGAGATGGATATGAGGGAGATGGATATGAGACCACAGTGGGATTCAAAACAAAGGGTGAGAATTTTGAAATAGTAAATCATGGTTTTGATGAACCTGAGCCAACAGAGGTCTAGAAGCATCCGGATAATGGAATCAGTTAGGACATGGACAGCAGAGTTTTGAACCATCTGATGTTTACAGAGAATAAAATGAGGGAGGCCAGCCAGAAGTGTGTTGGAATAATAGGATTCAACCTGAGTCCACCTTAATCTGTCAGGCTAAGTAATCAATATATTTAACAACCAAACCACCCTCTCTTGATTTCAAGTTATAGATAGCATCTCATGACATTGACCAGACTATATTTTCTGAAGCTTTATCTTCTTTACTTCTGGGAAGCAAGAAGAAATTTTACTCTGCAGTATGACTGAACACATAGTTCTCTGGTATCACGTTCCCTCCTATCATAACTTAATGAGCTAATTACAATACAGTGGCAGTGAATAAATTCCATTTTACTGGTTGAATGTTCAAGCAACCATTGTCAGTTAAATAGTATCCTCATTATTCTATTTTTTCTTTCACTCACTCTATCTCTCTCCAATTACACACAGTCACCTAAATATTTTGCCTTTCACTGAGTAGATTTATTTGAATGGAGAGATAAAAATGGACTTTAGAGGTTCTTGAGGTTCCTTTTCCCAATACTGACCACAGCCATAAAACTCCAGGAATGGCCAATCACCTAGATACATGCAGTTACAAGAGTTATCAATAAAGCTAAGACACCTTCCATCCCATCCATCACCATTCTCCCTACCAGACCAGACCATCTACAACAAAACACAAACTGCTGGAGGAGCTCAGTGGGTCAGGCAGCGTCTATGGAGGGAAATGGACAGTCAACCAACGTTTCGCTTCATCTGGACTGAAAGGTAGAAAGGAGATAGCCAGAATAAAAAGGTGGAGGGAAGGGGTGAAGCAAGAGCTGGCAGGTGATAGGTGGATCCAGTTGAGAGGAGGGTGATAGGCAGATGAGGGAGGGGAGAGTGGGAGTGGCACTAGAAGCTGGAAGGTGATCAGTGAAAGGGCTGAAGATGATGGAATCTGATAGGAGACGAAGGTGGAGCATGGAATAAAGTGAGAAAGGTGGGAGCAGTGGGGGATGGGAACCAGTGGGAGGAGTGTGTTGGTGATGGGCAGATGGATCAGGTAGAGGAGGGGGGAAGCGACAGTGAGAGGGGCTGGGTAGATAAGGAGGAGAGAGTAAAAGGACAGAGGGGGAGCAGTTTACTGGAAGTTGGAGAATTCAATGTTCATGTCTGTAGACTATCCAGGCGGAATATAAGGCGCTGTTCCTTTGGACAATCTACAAGATGCACATTGACAACTCATCAAGTCTTCTTAAACTGGAGCTCCAAATCCCACAACCTTAACGCTCCAGAGAAACAAGGGCAGCAGACAAAAGGGAACACCACCAATGGCAACCTCTCCTTCAAGTCACACACCATCCTGACCTGGAGATTTACCAGTGTTACTTCATTGTTGTTGGGTCTAAATGCTGGAACTCCCTACCCAGCTGTGCTGTGAGAGTTCCTTCACCAGAAGGTCTGCCATGGTTCAAGGCGGCAGCTTACCATCACCTTCTCAAGTGGAATTGGAGATAGCAATTAAATGCTGGCTTGCTGTGATGCCCACATCTTGTGAATAAATAAAATAAATGCTCCAAGAGTCAGACTGCTTTGTTTCCCTATTCCCATTGATACCCGTTATCATTCTGCTAACTGAACTACTTCATAACCAGGAGGGAAAAAAGAGTATATGAAGTTGCTCTGGCAGACAGGGTGAAACAGAATCCCAAGAGTTTCTATATCTGTATTAAGAGCAAAAGGATAGCAAGGGACAAAATAGGTCCTCTTGAAGATCAGCATGGTCATCTATGCATGAGGCTGAAAGACATGGGGAGAGATCTTACATTAATTTTTTGCATCCATATTTATTCTGGAGATACAGAGACTAGAACTGAGGCAAAAGAGTAGTGAGGTCATGGACCTTATCCGGATTATGGAAGAGGAGGTGCTGGCTGTCTTAAGGCAAATGAAGGTGGATAAATCCCCAGGGCAAGACAAGGTGTCCCTTCGGACCCTGTGGGAGGCTAGTGCAGAAATTGCAGGGGCTTTGGCAGAGATATTTAAAACGTCCTTAGCCACGGTTGAGGTGCCGGAGGACTAGAGGATAGCTAATGTTGTTCCGTTGTTCAAGAAAGGCTCTAAGAATAAGCTGGGAAATTATAGGCCGGCGAGCCTGATGTCAGTCGTGGGTAAATTATTGGAAGGTATTCTAAGGGACAAGATATATAAGTATTCGGATAGACAGGGATAGTCAACATGGCTTTGTGCGTGGTAGGTCATGTCTAACTGATCTTATAGAGTCTTTAAGGAGGTTACCAGGAAGGTTGATGAGGGAAAAGCGGTGGACGTTGTCTACATGGACTTTGACAAAGTCCCGCATGGGACACTCCTCCAGAAGGTTAAGTTGCTTGGCATTCAGGATGAGGTAGCCAATTGGATTCAACGTTGGCTTAGCGGGAGAAGCCAGAGAGTGGTAGTAGATGGTTGTCTCTCTAACTGGAGGCCTGTGACTAGTGGTGTGCCGCAGGGATCGGTGCTGGGTCAGTTGTTGTTTATCATCTATATAATTGATCTAGATATGAACTGGATCAGCAAATTTGCAGATGACACCAAGACTGGGCAGCATAGTGGACAGTGAAGAAGGCTAACAAAGCTTGCAGCGTGACCTTGCCGAGCTAGGAAAATGAGCTGTAAAATGGCAGATGGAATTTAATGCAGACAAGTGTGAGGTGTTGGTCTTTGGGAGGACAAACCAGGGTAAGACTTGCACAGTGAATGGTAGGGCTCTGAGGTGTGTGGTAGAACAAAGAGACCTGGGAATACAGATCCATAATTCCTTGAAAGTGGCATTGTGGGTAGATAGGGTTGTAAAGAGGGCTTTTGGCACATTGGCCTTTGTAAATCAGGGCACTGAGTACAGGAGTTAGGATGTTATGTTAAAGTTGTACAAGATGTTGGTGAGGTCGAATTTGGAGTATTGTGTACATTTCTGGTCACCTACCTTCAGTAAAGATATCAATCAGCTTGAAAGAATGCAGAGAAAATTCACACAGATGTTGCCAAGATTTGAGGACCTGAGTTATGGGGAAATGTTGAATGGGTTATGACTTTATTCCCTGGAGTGCAGGAGAATGAGGGGAGATCTTATAGAGGTTGAAGGGCCTGTTTCTGTGCTGTAGCACTCTATGACTCTATAAACAACCATGTTACTCGTGCTTCAGGCACATTGCAGATCACTGCCCTTTGAAATCTTACTAATGGTAGGATCAGGACAGTCTCTAATGTTAGTCATCTGGCACTCCACTCAGGAGGTGACCTGCAGATGACCTTTCTAGTAAACTCAACTTATCCATTCAATTGATTTTTAAATTGTAACAACATTGAATAACAATCAACAAATGGGACACCCAGTTTTACGTACATACAGGGCACAGCACGGAATCAAACCATTTGGCTCGGTTGATCTAAGCAAGTTTTTAAGTGCTGTTTGTGTTTCCCTCAAGCAGGAACCAAGCTCCAGAATAACTTTTATTCCTATTCCAATAAATGTATAATGTGGATAAAGGGGAAGCAGTGAATGTACCTTACTTATACTTCCAGAAGGCATTTGATAAAGATGCCACATCAATAGTTATTGTAGAAATGAAAGCTCATGGTGCAAGTGGTAACATACTGGCATGGATTGGAGAGAGGATGGCTAACAGGAAACAGATTGTAGACATAAATGGGTCTATTCTGGTTGGCAAAATTTAACAAGTGGTGTGCACAGGAATCGATGCTGTGGCCTCAGATTTTTAACATTTATAGTCCTTAAACTGGCTGATGACACAAACATAGGTCAGGAAATTATTTGTGAAGAGAGCATAAGGAAGTTGCAAAGGGCTATAGATAGGGTAAAGATCTGGGAAATGGAATACAATATTGAAAAAAGTGTAATTTTGTTCATTTTGGAAGGAAAAAATGAGAAAGAAGGATATAATCAAAATGGTGAGAGGCTGCAGAAGTCTGAGGTGGAGAAGGATCTGGGTATCCTGGTACATGGTTCACAGAAGCCTAGCATGCAGCTACAGCAAATAATGGAAAAGATATCAGCGTTTAATCATTTATTGTAGTGGGAATTGAATACGAAAATATATTATAGGTTATACTTCTGTTAAATTAGGACATTGGCAAGATCACATCAGGAGAACTGTGAATAGTATTTGGTCTCCTCTTTTAAGGAAGAATGTAAATACATTGGGAGCCGTTCAGAGAAAGTTTACTAGACTGATACCGAGAATGAGCAGGTTGTTTTTTCAGGAGAGGTTGGATTACGTAGGATTGTATCCACTGGAGTTTAAGATTGAAAGGGGACATGATTGAAACATATAAGATTTCTTTATTAGTCACATGTACATTGAAACACACAGTGAAATGCATCTTTTGTGTAGAATGTGCTGGGGCAGTCCGCAAGTGTCGCCACACTTCCAGCGCCAACATAGCATGCTCACAACTTCCTAACCTGTACGTCTTTGGAATGTGGGAGGAAACTGGAGCACCCAGAGGAAACCCATGCAGACACAGGAAGAATGTACAAACTCTGTACAGACAGCAGCCGGAATTGAACCCGGGTCGCTGGTGCTGTAATAGCACAAAATCCTGAATGGTTTTGAAAGGGTGAATGTGAAGATGTGGTCTTCTTTTGTGGGAGAATCTAGAGCAAGGGATTATTGTTTAGAAACAAGTTGTCATCAATTTAAGACAGAAATGAAGTGATTTTTTTCTAAGAGAGTTATGAGATTTTGGAACTCTTCCTCAAAGGACTGGAAGCAGTTATTGAATAGTAGTGAGGCTAAAGTAGATAGATATTTGATAATTGAGGGGGTGCAGAGGAGCAAATGGGAATATGGATTTAAGGTAACAATCAATCAGACAATGATCTTATTGAATGGCTGAACAGGCTTTTGGGGTCAAAGTGGCCCGCATCTGTTCCCAATTCATGTGTTTGTATTTCCATCACATTTTTATCTTGCTTCCTTTTAAAAGCATCTGTGCTATTCACCTTAGTTACTCCGTGTCCTGGAAAGTTCTACCTTCTGACCATTATTCTTCCTCCTGAGTTGCCTACTGAAATTATTGTGCTGGACTTGGCTTGCTATCTGCATTCGCTGCTTGGACTTGCTGCCAGGACTCATCACCCAAGCCCTCAATAACACCTAGGCCAGAGACAGGACTGATCAAAGTGACTGTCTGCATGCAAGAGGCATCCTGTGATGGAGAACGAAGCCTCAGCAACAAGTAGGCTTCAGGCGGCATACCACTAAGAGTCAACCCCCAGAGCTTCCTAAGTTATTGACTTGCTGGGAATGAAGCTTTGCCTCCTGTCAAGGCATGTGGGACATTTTTGTTGACATGGTTTTCTAATATTCAGACAAGTTTAAAAAAGTTTTAAAATCGCTTCAAATAAAAAAAATAAAAATTAGCAACTTCTTTTCCAGGGAAAGTTAAAAATACATTAGAACACTAAGAAATAATAATAATAAAATAAAATAAAGTAAGTCAGAATAAATAACTTAAACTATCCTTTTCCTCCTAGTTGCTAGGTCAGGAATCCCCATTCAAATCTTACTAGTGCAGTATTAGAGAGGATTCCCTGGCATAACGCCAGGACACGCAACAGGACAGGGTCTGCCACCAGTGTCCCTGCAGATCCCAGTAGCAGATGCACCAGCATCTGAAACTTAGCATGTCCTGGACTTACAGTGGGTCCATGTAAGTCTAGGACTTAGTTGAATTGGAAGAGCTGAACCACAGACCACAGCTACCAATGATTCAAGCCATATTAACTCCTCACAAATCGAGGCATCTTCTACATTCACCCTATAAAACCCTTTAGTACTTTAAGTCGAATCATCCTAACACCGTTTTCTCTTTAGACAAAAAAGCTCTACCCTGTCAATCTTTCCTAGTGGACAAAAGTTCTCATTAATGGTTTTTTGTTGGCTCCTTAAGATATTGCACAGATTTCCATGGGCCTAGTCTCCTTCTGCTCACTTACCAAATTTCCATATATTTCAGTCAGACGGTGGTAGAACTCTGGAATTCTCCAGTTCAGATCCTCAGTTAGTGAGCATTTTTAAGGCATTAATTAAGGGATATTGGAATCAAGTGGGAAAGTGAACTTGAGGAACAGGATCAGCCTTAATTTTGTTGAACGGCAGAGCGAGCTCAGGAGGCCACATGGCCTGATCTCACTTCTATGTCTCATGTTCTTAACAATGCTGTTCAACCATCTGATTAGCTGAATTGCCCACAAAGGAGGATGAATGTATCTCAGTACAACCTGATCTTAGAATTTGAACATAGGATTCCTGAGGGTAAGTCCACGTTCTACTGCACAAGCTGTTAAACCACTCAGCTGGACATGTTGGCTGAGAGTTTCAACTACTCACTCCACTACCCTGTGGTTTTGTTCTGGTTGTAGTACCTGGATCTTTTATTTTTTACTCTATGAAGGAAACAATCTTACTTTATCCAACTCTACACTGATGTACCTTTCTATTTTGAAGTTGTGTGAATACTGAAAGTCATCATGGTTGACTGTAGTTTAGTTTCATTAAAAGCTGAGGTTTGGCAATCTTGCTCTTTCTCTCACTTCACAAGTGGTTCTTATAAATAAGTCTTATTGCCTTTGAAGATCTATACATTCAGAACTAAGACTGAGATTATCCACCAACGGTAACCTATTGTTGCATTCAACATTGAAAATCTACTCTAAGTAAACTGGAATCTTTATAGCCAACAAGTAGTGATAGGAAGCCTAAATGTCAGTGAATGGCAAACATATTTGAACATTTATTCAATTAAGAAATCTTTAACTTATCATTTTCCAATTGTGAGAAGGTAGCTAGAATGATGCAAGCGTTCTTGTATGTTTGATAAGTTCTGGTTTAAGACTCTGTGAAATATCAGTTCTATATCAGTTTTCATGGTCCTCACTAAAGGAATCAGGAAAACTTTTATTCTTAGTAAACTGCAGATTTTGAGAGAAGGTTCAGATGCAGCTTTCTAACTTACTGGGAGTCGGAAATAATGATCTTCTCATACTCTATCGATGCGAGCACATTTCCTGTATGAATATAATTAACACTAGTGAAAGTTTGTCCCAGATACAAGACTGAATGTTCCAAAAAATGCAAACAATTCCTCAAATAAAACAGAGACATATACATAGATAAAAACTGATCTTTCACATCAAAGGAACACTGTTTCCAATTAATTCAAGGAAATAAACACTTTGATCTGTTATGTAAATGAAACTAGCAATTCAAAACTTTGATATATTAAAGGTTTCTAATTTAATTACAGATAATAAAAATTGAAAGAGATTCAGGATTCTCGAGTCTCCTTTTCTCCACCAGAATTCAAAAATAGAATGTGGCAACATTATCCGATCTATTTTTGAGGTTAGTCACAAATTATGAATGATACATATAGAATGAGGCCAATCTGCCCCTCTTTGTAAGAATTGGAATTGGTTTATTATTGTCACTTGTACCAAGGTACAGTGAAAAACTTGTCTTGCATACTGTTTGTACAGATCAATTCATTAAACAGTGCATTAAGGTTTTACAAGCTAAAACAATACAGAATGCAAAGTAAAGTGTCACAGCTACAGAGAAAGTGCAGTGCAGGTAGACAATAAGGTGCAAGGTCATAACAAGGTAGATTGTGAGGTCAAGAGTCCATCTTATCGTACTAGGGAACTGTCCAATAGTCTTATAACAGCGGGATAGAAGCTGTCTTTGAGACTGGTAGTATGTGCTTTCAGGGTGTGTGGGTGGGTGGGGTCTTTGATTATGTTGGCTGCTTTACCGAGGCAGTAAGAAGTGTAGACAGAGTCCATGGAGAGGAGGCTGGTTTCCGTGATGTGCTGAGCTGTGTCCATAACTCTCTGCAGTTTCTTGCGGTCCTGGGCAGAGCAGTTGCCATACCAAGCAGTGATGTATCCAGATAGGATGCTTTCTATGGTGCATTATAAAAGTTGGTGAGTGTCAAAGGGGACATGCCAAACTTCTTTAGCCTCCTGAGAAAGTAGAGGTGCTGGTGAGCTTTCTTGGCTGTTGCTTCTACATGGTTGGACCAGGACAGGCTATTGGTGATGTTCTCTCCGAGGAACTTGAAGCTCTCAACCCTCTCAACCTCAGCACCATTGATGTAGCCAGTTGTATGTGCACAACCCCCTTCCTGAAGTCAATGACCAGCTCTTTCGGTTTGCTGACATTGTGGGAAAGGTTGTTGTCATGACACCATGTCACTAAGCTCTCTATCTCTACCATTTAGTCCCACTGCCATTCTCTCTTACCTAGAACCCAGCAACTTTTGCTTGTTAAGTGGGGATCCACAGGGTGAATTCGCTTTCACCAGCCTTTCAGGGAGGTGTTGGAACTTGCTGACAAAAGAAATGAAATTTCATTTCAGTCTACCTGGTTACCTTTGTTTTGCATATTATTTCAAATCTGTGTCCTCTGATCACCAAGGGTTTGGGCAGATGAATCTATTTCTTCCCAGCTCTTCTGTCAAACCCCTTAACTTTCTCTAAGTAGAACAATTGCAGTTCAAATTTCTCCAAGAGACAAACAATTTTTACTTTTCTTTGAATCGCCCGATGGAATCTTTTATGCAAAAGGTCACATTTTCAGAGATATGACCCAATCAGAAAAATAAAATGCTTTCAAAGCACAATTCCACTTTACTTGATGACATGGATAAGGTTGTAGGTTAACTGGCAATGAAGGTTTCTAGCAACCTCAATATTTATGTCACATGGATTGTTAGACATCCTTGGGGAAATTCTGAAATCACCTGCTCTCATGTTGCTTGTGCCCTGAAAGCATTTGATGAAGCCTTGCTTTACCTTGTATGTACCAACTCATGACACTAACCAGTAGGAACTACAGATTCAGCACATTTACAACTTCTCCCAAGGGCATCAATGAACCAGGAATAAGCACCAACCAAGCCAAATATGATTGTCCTGAGGAGGATGCAGAGGAGATTTACAAGGATGTTGCCAGGACAGGGATATTTTGTTTATGAGGAAAGATTGGAATAGTCTGGGGTTCTTTGCTGTTTGAGCAGAGGAGGCTGAGTATAGGCTTATTAGGAGCATAATTGAAATAAATAGGAAGAACATTGTCCATTAGCAGGGGGGTCAAAAATCTGAAATCATAGATTTAACGTAGGTTGGAAAAGGATTGGAAGGGAGATGAGGAAAAATATTTTTACCCAGAGAATGGCAGGAGTCTGGAACTCACTGCCTGAAATGATGATGAAGGCAGAAACCCGCCCTGCACTCAAACAGTACTTAGATGTATGCTTGAGGACCAGTAACATGCTGTGCTACACACTGGCACTGGATGGTGGGACTCGGCTGAGTAGTTCCTTTTCAATACAATGGGTGATTTAGATAAGTTGATTGAATGGGCAAATACATGGCAGGTTCAGTATAACGTTGATGTACGTAAGGTTATCCACATTGGTGGGGAAAACAGAAAGGCAGTGTATTATTTAAATGCTGATAGATTGGGAAATTGATTGGGATTAATTTACAATGGCACCTGAGAATCCTTGTACGTTAGTCGGTTATAGTAAAAATGCAGCAGCAGCAAGCAATTGAGAAGGCAAACAGTATGTTGGCCTTCATTGTAAGACGTTTTGGGTACAGGGGCAAGGATTTCTTTCTACAAATATGCAGGGCTATGGTGTGACCACTTCTGGGATGTGCAGCTCTGTTTTCCTTACCAAGGAAAGGATATATTTTCCATAGAAAGAGCAAAACAAAAGGTCACCAGATTGATTCCTGGGATTCCAGGAATTTATCATAAGGAGACAATGGTTGACTAGAGTTTAGAAAATTGAGAGGGAATCTCATTGAAACATGAGATTTTGACATGTTTTGTCAAAATATGTTCATTTTGACAGAGCTAAAAAAGTCTGGCTGCAGGGAGCTGATTCCCCTGGCTGGGGATCTCATGATATGGGGTAAGATATTTTGGACTGAGATGAAAAGAAATGTTTTCACTCATTAGCTGGTGAACCTGTGGAGTTTCCTATTGCAGAAGGCAGTGGAGGTCAAACTGCTGAATATATTTAAGAAGGAGACACAAAAGGTATCGGGGAGTGTGGGGAGAGAGTGGGAATATGGCATTTTGACAGAGGATCAATCATAATTGTAGGAAATGGCAGAGCAGGATCGAAGGGCTGGATGGCCTACTCCTGCTCCTACTTTCAATGCCTTCTGTGTTTTCTATGAATGAGATCATGTATTGCAAATTTTCTATGATTCTATGAGACTTTCACCAGAAACATTTTGCATTGGCTTACTAATTTTTGAAGATGTGATGATGTGTATACAACTCTAGTATCCATCATAAAATCTTAACAGAAAAAGTTAGGTTTTGTACCTCCTCCAAAATGTTTTCTTGGCACTATGCCACACCAGACCTTTAAAGAACTAAAGGGGTTAAAAAGGAGATGAGCACAAAAGAGATGTGAGGGTTGCAATATGTGAATAACTGGCTCCTATTTGACCCAATGCAGGATGTATATATAATTTGTGGGTTGGAATCTCATTATTTCAATGCTCAGATAGTACTAACCATGATGAGTTTAGCACATATCGTGACAGTACCAGTTCAAGCGACTGAGCAGTATTTAAAATCATGCCTGCACCTCTTAAAGGAAATGTAAAAGCAGGTGCTGTAACTTATAATAATCCCTATCATAAAGGACAAGGTATTGGAAATCACTATAGATTCCTATTCCTCAGGAAACAGGACATATGTAGATCAGGCACTATAATCTTCTCCATTGATCTGTCAGTTTGGGTGACTCCAACTGCACTATTTGAAGAGGTGGAAAGGAAGAGAGGAGACTACAGTCCACAAGGGATCAGGAAGGCCTCCAGGGGCAAAGGGAAGCAGCTGTGAAAGGAGGCAGTAATTGAAGTGAATGCAAGGAGCCAAGGCTCAAGGATATAGATTAATGCCACATGAAGTGTAACAAGATCACACATGTGGCCAAGGTCAATGAGTGCACAATCAGGTCCCATCTCCCACCAGCTGCACCACTTAGCCTCACACACTGCTCAATGCAAACACCCCAATCGCTCTGGAGCATTACATTCAAATCTCTCAATAGACCCTCCAAACCACACATATCACAGCCTGCATGCATACACTGCTGGCTATTCAGCCAGAACTTATACATCATCCAATCACCTTGCACAATACCAACGAGAGCATTTCTTGGTGGAACAAGGTGACACAGAATCGATGCCATCAGCAGCCAATCAGCAGGAGAGAAGTGTAGCTCCGACTGCTTATGTCATTTTGGGAGCAACCAAAATGCCCTACCAAGAACGATTGGGCTTCATTTGTTGCTTCTAGGAAATAATTCAGATATATCTAACCAGGCTAAATGATAGGCATGAACCATGAATAAAATTCATGGACAATTTACTCTATTTACACTAATGCTTCAAGTAATATTTTTATTTAGAATTTTGACATACATAAATAGAGGAAACATATTACTGCTGTAGTAAAATGTATCAGACATTCAGAGGGAAATGAAGGAATGTGGGTCTAAGAAAAGCTTTCAATTATAAAAATTATTATAAGCTCAGAATTTTGGAAGTTTGGTAACTTGCAATCTTGGAAACATGGCAGAAAATTTGTACACTGCCTGGTCCCACAAACGATGGCAGGGTAATCAGATAATGCTTTAGTGATGTTAATGGAAGGATAAATATTGACCAGGACACTGGGAAGAACTCTCCTGCTCTTCTTTGAAACTGTGTCATGGTAAGCTTCAGTGGAAGCTTTAGAGAGGGTGCAGAGGAGATTTACCAGGATGCTGCCTGGATTGGAGAGCACGTCTTATGAGGATAGGTTGAGTGAGCTAGGGCTTTTCTCTTTGGAGAGAAGGAAGATGAGAGGTGACTTGATAGAGGTGTACAAGATGATAAGAGGCATAGATCGAGTATACAGTCAGAGACTTTTTTGCAGGGCAAAAATGGCTCACATGAGGGGGCATAATTTTAAGGTGATTGGAGGAAGGTATAAGGGGGATGTCAGAGGTAAGTTTTTACACAGAGAGTGGTGGGTGCGTGGAACGCACTGCTGGCAGAGGTCGTGGGGGCAGATACATTAGGGACATTTAAGAGATAGCCACATGAATGATAGAGAAATGGGAAGCTATATGGGAGGGAAGGGTTAGATAGATCTTAGAGCAAGATAAAATGTCAGCACAACATCGTGGGCCGAAGGGCCTGTACTATGCTGTAATGTTCTCTGTTCTATGTAATTGGTAATTGGTTTATTATTGTCACATGTACCAAGATATAGTGAAAAGCTATTTGTGTGCCATCTAGACAGATCATTCCATACAATAGTACATTGAGGTAATACAGAAGGGAATAAAAAACAGATGCAGAATATAGTGTTACCGTTACAGAGAAATTGCCGTGCAGGGAGACAATTAAAGTGCAAGGGCCATGGTGAGGTAGATTGAGAGATCAAGAGTCCCTATTTATTGTATAGGAGGTCCATTCAAGAGTCTTATAACAACCAGCGAAGGTTTATTGTTTCATTATACAACAAATCCAAAAATACAGCGATCCCTCAATGCTGCACTGCAATATCAGGCCAGATTCTATTTAGTGGGATGTAATCCTCTTCCCACTTTCTGACTCGGGGCGAGAGAACTGCCAACTAGGAAACAATTGGTGCATCGATATATCACCTTTCACATCCACAAAGTGTACACAGCTAATGAAATACTTTAACCAAAATGCATCCAATCTTGAATTTGCAACCAAGTTATGCACAATAAGATGGCATAAAACAGTAATGAGATACATTTACAGAACATCTATTCGTTGAATAGTGCAGTTAGATCCATCTGAACAGGCAGTAGAGATATAGACTAATCACGATCTCTAGAACAGAGGAGCAGCGTCAAGGTCCTGAGTGACATTTTCCTACCCACGAGATCCTGTCTACATGACAAATGCTACTTTCCTTATTGACAGATGGTAATTGCATTTATTCTTGCTGACCTCTAACAAGGCCAAGGTTGTGTCAGAAAGAATCTGCCATTTACAGCCATCTGTCAGGAACTTGGCAGCATAAACCCTGCTGAAATGCACAGTGAGGTTCACACCCATGCAAACAGCCCACACTTACAGTGTCAGATTTCATGCTGCCAGGAACACAGAGTCTGCATGAATAATCCTAGCAATAACAATGCAAATTTATATAGTCCTTTAATGTAGTGTAACATCCCCCCAGAGGCTTCACAGAAGTATTAGCAAACATAATTTGATACCAAACTAGATAACAAGATATTCAAACTGGTGAACAAAGGCTTGGTCAAAAGTTAGATTTTAGGTTGTCTTTGAGTAGTTCAAGAGGGGAGAGGTTAAGGGAGGGAATTCCAGAACCTGGGACTGAAGGCATGGCTGCTAACAGTGCAGTGATAAAAATCAGGCAAGACTTGCATTTATACAGTGCCTTTCACAACACCACACTTTGCAGCCCATTACACTTTGAAAGTGTAATCGCTATTGTAATGTAGGAAATGCAATGACTGGCAAAGCAAACTCCCACAAAAAAGTGCAATGTGATAATGACAATGTCACCTGTTCTTTTTTTCCCCTTTTTTCCTCTTTCCTCTCTCTCTTTGTCTGCCTCCAGCTATCATTCACCTGCCACTCTCTCCCAACTCCAGCACTGATCCCCTCCCCTACCTGGCACAACCTGCCTGTCATCTTACACCCTTCCTCAGTCCACCAATCACCTCAGACTCCTTTCTCACCAATCCCCTTCTCCTCTTTATACCGGCCATCTCACCTCTCCACTCTCAGTCCTGATGCAGGGTTCCGACCCGAATTGTCAACAATTCAGAGACATCATGACCAAGAAAGTGCATGAGCACCTCTACTTCCTCAGAAGGCTAAAGAAATTTGGCATGTCCCCTTTGACCCTCACCAATTTTTATCGATGCACATAGAGACCATCCTATCCAGATGCATCATGGCTTTGTATGGCAACTGCTCTGCCTGAGATGGCAAGAAACAGCAGAGAGTTGTGGACACAGCTCAGCACATCATGGAAAACAGCCTCCCCTCCATGGACTCTGTCTACACTTCTCGCTGCCTCAGTAAAGCAGCCAACATAATGAAAGACCCCTCCCAACCCCGGACATTCTCTCTTCTCCCCTCTCCCATAAGGCAGAAGATACAAAAGCCAGAAAGCACGTACCACCAGGCTCAAGGACAGCTTCTGTCCCACTATTATGAGACACTTGAACGTTTCCCTAGTATGATAAGATGGACTCTTGACCTTACAGTCTACCTCGTTATGGCCTTGCACCTTATTGTCTGCCTGCACTGCACTTTCTCTGTAACTGTAACACTTTATTCTGTATCCTATGATTGCTTTCCCTTGTACTACTTCAATGTACTGATGTGATGAAATGATCTGAAAAGATGGCATGCAAGACAAAGTTTTTCACTGTACCTCAGTACATGTGACAATAATAAACCAATTTACCAATTCCTTTCCTCCCACAGATGCTGCTCGACCTGCTGAGTTCTTCCAGCAGATTGTTTGTTGAAATGTGATACTGACTTGGCAATCTTTTCTTTAACATTACTGAAAGATAAAAATATTGCTCACAATATCAGGAATAATTTCCCAGCTTCTCTTCAAAATAGTGCCATGAAATCTTTTATATCCATCCATTTTATCATCTCTATCCAAATGACAGCATTCTGATATTGCACAGTACAGCATTAGAGTGTCAGCCTGGATTTTAGTGCTCTGGTCTCTGAAATGGGACTTGAACCAAGAACCTTCAGATCCAGAGGCAACATCTGAGTTAAGGCTGACATCATGGAGTGACTGGAAAACAACACTGAGAACCTTAGAATCGAGATGTTGTTGTAACTGGATGCAAATGATGATTAGCAAATAGAGTGGTGACAAGTAAAAGTATCTGAAGTGAGTTTGCATAGGGGAAGCAGAATTTTGGGTGAGCTCAAATTTACCTAGCCTGCAAGGTAGGAGGATTCAGATAGTCAAGTGTGGAGGTTGCAGAGTCATAGCTGAGGGTTTCAACAGCAGGTAAGCAGTTCTCATTAGTACCCAAGCGTCATTTTCCTTGAAGTGAAAACAGCCTACTGTCGTATCAATAGAAAGCAGGAAACGTCACTGTAGCCTTTTAGGGATCTGATTGGCAGAATCTCACTAGACCACATGTAAAGGAGACACTTGACTCAGCATGTGGGAGGGGAATTAACATTCACACAGTTGAATTCACTCATTTGTAGTGACAGGATCACTGACGCAAATCAAATTGATGATCTTCTCTCCAAATGCTAATTCAACTCCATTCTATTGTCCTTCCAGATGCCTTCCAGATGATGTCAGTAGGAATTAATGTTAACATTAAAAATTTTCATCAACATGGCAATACCGCATTCCCTACATAATACGTGCGACTGCATTTCAAAAGCAATCCGTTGTCTGTGTGGGATGTTTTCAGCATGTTATGAGGTGCTGTATAAATGCAGGTCCTTTCTTTTGCTAAGACCAGGAAGGTCGCAATTTAAATTCCTGATTGGCAAGCTGACAACTAATAGAGGGCAATAAGAGGGTAGGTGGGGTGGTGACAGGGGCTAAAAGAAATCTGCCACAATACTAATTCAACATCAACAGCCTAGGTCACTGGATACTAGCTTGGCATCTTACCCATTAGGAAATGGAGCCCAGGTGACCCGTGAGTGTATATTGCATGTTGATCAAATGATCAAATCAAAGTGAGACAAGAAAGATGATCTAGTTACAAGACTGGGCCATTCAATCCATCAAGCGTCAATAGTTTCTGAAATTCACCCTCCATATAGTTACATTGGACAAACTTATGGAAGTCAGCCATTCCCTATTTCCAAGGGAGCAAGTAGGATGTTTATTGTTAAGAAAAGATGCTCATTGACATTGGCACTTTGAGTCCTAGTTAATTGACTTTATGCAAGTGCACCTGCATGAAATAATGCACAACATTCTGTTCAAAGCTCCCTCAAATCAGCTGAAGGATTCTTCTACTGGGATGAAAACTATATATAAAATATAGAGGCATAGATAGATAGCCAGAACCTGTTTCCCACACTAGGGGTGTCTAAAACCTAGAGGGCATAGGTTTAAGGAAACAGGGAGAAGGTTTAAAAGGGATCTCAAGGGTAAAGTTCTCACACAAAGAGAGGTTGGTATCTGAAATGAGCTGCCAGAGGAGGCGGTGGAGGCAGGAACAGTAACAACACTTAAGATGCACCTGAACAGGTACTTGAATGAGCAGGGCATGGAGGGATATGGATGTGGACATAGGCATGATGGTTGGCATAGACACGGTGGGCAGAAGGGCCTGTTTGTATGCTGCATAACTCTATGACTCTATTGTGCAGTTCTCCTTCGCTTGAAATGCAGCGAGCCATGGGTCCTCCCAGACCTGGGATCCTGTATTTCACAGGTCTGTCGATGGGACAAAGTGACCCCAGAGAGGACAATAAAGTATCTCATTTCTTTTTTTTCTGGCACATTAGCAAAGATTATTGAAAAGTATCTGTAGAAATGGAAATCAATGATTTCAGTTCTTTGCTTACAGATCGTACATTATATGGTAGGAGGAATGTAAAAATGCTGTTGTCAATACTAAGTAGTAGATTAGGTTTATTGAGTAGTTTTTTCTGAACTGGGATTGAATGGTGAGAATTTCACATACACAAATGTAAAGGGCAGGACAAGACCCATCTAATTCATGGATCTAGATGGTGGTGCAACCCTAGTTAATATTCACTCTGCAACACCTACCCACCCCACTCCCTACCCCATCCACAGTGAAGGACCAAATGAAAGAGGAACCAAACCTGCTGCCAGTTTAGAAAAGTCTTGGAAACTTTACAGTCTTCTGAAGACATCAAGCAAGTTCCAGAAGAACATTTAGTTTGTAAATTCTCTGAAGTGGAACCTTCAGCTCTGAATTGTCCTTTTATCTCATGAGTTTATCAAGTCTCCTTTCAAATTAATTTAATGATTCTTCTACTGTCACATATATAAGAACTATGTATCAGGTGTTCATTGCACAACCAAAGCAGGTGATGCATTGCTGCAATGTCACAGCTGATGTCCTTCAGGTGAGATGCTAAATGAATTTGTCATCATGCCTTTTAAAATAAGAGCAGTCCTGATGCAGGGTCTCAACCCAAAACATCGACCATCTCTCTACCTCCACAGATGCTGTTCTTACAGCATTTGTTTTTTTGCTCCATATTACAGCATCTGCAGTCTCTTGTGTCTCATAAGAGCAGATGATCTTTGTATTGCTCTTCAACCAAGACCAGCAAAAAAAAACAGATTAATAGTTTGCCCATCTTTTCTAAGTAAATTTCAGCAGCTGTATAATCCTCTCAGATATCGGCACTCCACTAATTCTTGCTTGTTGTTAATTCCCAAATTTAATCACCACACAATTGAAGCCAAATCTTCAGCTGTCTTAGCCCTAAGTTCTGAAATTTCCTCCCTAACCCCTTCTGCTTCTTCTCATTCTTTAAGAGAGTCCTTAAAGCATGCTCCTTTGACCAAGCCTTCAGGCATCTGTCTAAAATGTTCCCAGGAGGCCTGGCAAAAATTTTTGTTTCTTAACATTACCATTAAGATGGGGGCATTTTGCTACATTAAAGATGCTGTGCAAATGGACATTTTTGTTGTTGCTGATGGCCATTCTACTTGTGTGATCTTGAAGTCCACACAAAAGCTGCTGTTGTTACATTTATTACAATGATTTCTTGCTTTGAGATGCAAAGATTGCTCTGCAGGTAGAAAATCCCTTTTGCAATGATTTGAAAGCAACTGAAGGTGCAGTTTTTCTCTAATATTTTTCTGATCCCAGATGTAAAGCGGTTTACTTTTCCCATTTCCTTTATTGATGTTTTCTTTGCCTGTCCTTGCTAGTTTCTCAATCCCATTTAATAAATAGATTGAACCAATACTTTAGTGGGTTTCCCCTTTGTCGTGATCTACTGTTAATATAAATCACTGGAATTGTCCCACTTGCAAAGCAGAAATTAAAGTTGATTTCCCTGTTCTAATGCATTTGGGAAATGGTCAGTGCCCCAGGCATGAAGAAGGAGACATGGGTTTGTGAAGCTACATTGCCATTGCTTCATATTCACCCAGGATTTCCACAAGGAGTGTTGACAGGGTACTAGAGCAACAATAGTCAGAAGGAGAGGCAGGACTGGTAATGAGGTTGAAGGAAGTGTTTACAGCCTATCTACCCCAGAGTGACAGAAAAGCCAGAGATTTTGAAGAACAGTAATGGAAAATAATGGCAGACAATTCAGATCTGGATGAATTAAGGGGACTGAAGGCAAGACAAGGGAAATGGAAAAATGTGAATAAAAATGATTTTCCCTCTTGCCGCACAGACATCGCATGGATGTGCTTTGGACAGCAACCAGATGCCTCAGGTCATGAAGCCAGCAGCTTCTGCATACTTCACAGGGAGGTCGAGTAATGATCTAACCCCAGAACTTCAATTCATTTCACTCATGAGTGCATTTTTGCATAGGAGGGGTTGCACATGTATTTACTTCTGAATTGGTCATTCAGAACAATGCACTAATTTAATATCACGCCACATGAGTCTGTTGCAAATATTAGGTATGAAGCACGTGGGATAAATCTCCCTCATACTTAGTACATGAGCCCTCCGTGTACCTCAATAAGATGTGCACACTCACTTTCTATTGTGAATTCTGACACGCGTTTAAAAAAGCAGTTTCTGACGTTGGTTTTAGTCTAAAGGAAGTGCTAATAATGAAACAAACCAAACTTTCAACGTGTATCCTTTTATAGGAAAGACGTCATTAAGCTGGAAAGAGTGCAAAGAAGATTTAAAAGAATGTTGCCAGGACTCGAGAGGTTGAGCAAGCTAGGACTTTATTCCTTGGTGCATAGGAGACTGAGGGGTGACCTTATAGGGGTGTATAAAATCATGAGAAGCATAGATAGGGTGAATGTACACAGTCTCTTTCCCAGGGAAAGGAAATCAAAATGTAGAGGGCATAGGTTTAAGGTGAGAGGGGAAAAAATTTAAAAGGGACCTGAGGGGCAACCTCTTCACGCAGAGGGTGGTGCACTTATGGAGCAAGCTGCCAGAGGAAGTGGTTGAGGCAAGCACAATAACAACAGTTAAAAGACATTTGGACAGCTACATGGATAGAAAAAGTTTAGAAGGATATGGACCAAACTCAGGCAAATGGGACTAGCTTAGATGGCATCTTGGACGAGTTGGGCCGAAAGGCCTGTTTCCACCCTGTATGCCTCTATGACTCTATGTACCCATTATGGTTCAGTTGATGTGTGCCCTGGTCAGTATGGAAGTTGGATGTGTGGCCGGGAGGAGTTTAGATCCCATCCTTGGCCCAAGCTGAGTTAATTGATACTTCTTAATTTGAATAACAATGTAATTTAGCCATAGAAAAGATTTCATAGAAAATATATGCATGTACAGTTCATACAAACCCAGGCAGATTTTACATAGTTACAGACAATACATTTACATTCATACATTGAGCAATTGCAGGTGCTGTTCTTTTGTATGTTGTCTACAAACAAGGTTTGGTGAGGGTGGCATCACACAGTAGCCTTCTCCAATTGGTTCTTTGTATTGGTTGCACCATGCTACATGGTCTCCTGGACCGACACACACAAAATACTGGAGGAACTCAGCAGGTCAGGCAGCATCTATGGAAGGAAATAAACAGTCGACGTTTCGGGCTGAGACCCTTCATCGGGACTGGAAAGGAAGAGGGCAGAAGTCAGAATAAAAAGGTCAAGGGAGGGCAAGGAGCACATGCTGGTAGGTGATAGTCAAGTCCAAGTGTGAGGGGGAATGTAGCTGGGTGGGGGAGTGAGGATGAAAGGGAGTGATGTAAGAAGCTGAGAGGTGGACCTTCTGGGAGTGGACTAGTCAGCAAATTTTGGCTACAGGCAGTGGCCTGTGCTTGAAGACCAGCAGGTTTCAGAGAAATGAATTAATCAGTGCAACCAACATAGAGCCAAGGGCGTCTGTAATACGTGTAACATCCTCTGGTTAGGTTTAGCAATTATTCCTCATTGCTACCCTTTCTGAAAACTATACAAGTCCAGAGAGTGATTAGAAACTGGTTGAGTAGAATTCTCATGGTCAAATAGACTTCTGACAGCTGCCAAGTAGGTTCACAGACAAGGCATGGCCACTTGAGAAAAATATGGAACAACGTATTTATTTCCAATACTGTGTCAGTTAATGAGTTGGAACAGTCTATTGTACAGCAAACAGTCTAATTACTCAGAAAATAGACGAATCACAAAGATGAGGAAACCAAAGATATTGCAATCTCTCCTAATAAAATCAGAGTAATTACTCCAGAAAAAATGTAGTTACATAAATTATGTGGATAAAATCAATTCACTGTCCCTTCTGCACTGTAATCACAAATTTTGAGTGATAAGCATCGTCAATCTGGCTGGATATATGGAAATATTCCAAAATACATGTCAGGGATGATGGTAGACTGGAGGTGCAGTGAAGGGTTGGGGAAGGGATGGGAGGTGGGGATGTAGTTATTGCAAAGGGGGTTGGGGTGCAGGGGTTCTGGGATGAAGATTTGGTGCATCCGTCTCTAATAACTGGTAAAATAATTGGTAGGGTCTTGGAACCATCCACCACAGAAATGGGTCACCATGACCATGCCAACCATCAAGTGCCCATCTATAGTAATTTCATTTACCAGCACTTCATCAACAGACTTCTATGCCTTGGCAAGTCAAATGCTTATCTGGATACTTCTTAAATGTTGTGAGAGGATCTGCCTCCACCACCTTCTTAGACAGTCCATTCCAGATTCCAACTGACTTCTGGGTGAAAACGATTTCTTCAGATCCCCTCTGAACTTCTTACCCTTTGCTCTAAACGTATGCTCTTTAGTTATAGACACCTCTGCTAGGGGGAATAGTTTCCTATTATCCACCCTAACTATGCACTTCCTCATTTTGTAGACCTCTATCACATCCTCCCTCAGCTTCCAAAGCACTTGTTACAAATATTTTGGCATTGTTCTCAGACACTTAACCCCACACCTATTGGGAGAAAGTATCAGAGGTTCAGACAAGGTTTCCACTAGTATCACTTCTGTTACTGCCATATTAAATCCATGTTGCCATTTCTGTGACTGCCTAAAATAGCCATAATATCACCATTTTCCTTGTGGTAGTTGTTAAACATAAAATTGCAGGTTTACTGGATAATTTTTTCCAGTTTGCTCTCATGGAGCAGATGTTACTGGGCTGTGATCCACAGGACCCCACAGGATCCCTCTATCACCTCCCAAGCCTGTAACCACCTCTATCTCCAAGGGCAACAGGCACCTGAGGGCATCATGTCCTGCAGGTTCCCCTCCAAGTCACACACCATCCTGTCTTGGAAATATATTGCATTTCCTTCTGGGTCTAGATGCTGGAAAACCGTTGTGAGAGTATCTTCACCATCAGTTCCATAAAGTAGTTCACCAGCATCGTCCATGTGCTAAAAAAATTAGTAATGGAAACACTAGGACCATGTGGTTATTCATTGAATGTATGCTTTAAATTAACTGTGGACCAGTTGATAGCATTATTGCCTGTGAATATTATAGCATTATTGCCTGTGAATCCTAACGCCGTACATCCAATTCCCTCTCTAAGGATGTGCATGAAATCTAGAGAGGTGTCTTATTTCAGTACACGTGGGAGCACTCTGATCGAGTTGGTGTCTTTCAGATGTGATATTACAATGAGACTCTATCAGCCTTCTTTATGTGCTACCCCTTTGGAGGAAGCAAATGAATTTCCCCGGCATCCTATCCAATATTTACCTCTCATGCAACGTCACCAAAAAGACCACCTTATCAGTGTTTTGTGGGATCTTGCTGTGTGCAAATGGATGACAGCCTTTCTTACATTACAACAATGACTACACTTCTAAAATACTTAATAAGGTATAAGTTGTTGGAATGTTGTGACAGGCACTAGTGAAGTGAAAGTTTCTTTTTAGCCGAGGCTGCCAACAAATAATGAGCTAATGTGGTGAAGTACTCGGAAAAAGTTTAAATGTTGAAATGGATTCATTCTGGATTCCAGGAAGAGGATGTGTCAGCAGCCTTTCTTGAAGAAAATTTGGTTTACTATAATCAGGCTGACAGAAACCCAGAACTTGGATAAGGGAGAAAGGGCTTTTCAATTGAAGTTAGCAAGGTTACAGTGAACATCAACAATGTTTACAGACAGCCAAATGCACAGCTAATTCTCAGAAAGCTGAACTGCAGTCTCTCAATATTGCTTAATGTTAAAGTCAATAAAGCTGCACATCACACATTAGATATTGTTGAGATTAATTAACCTACAGCAATCCAACAGGGCTAGGAGTGTATTAGCATGAAATAAAGGGAAATGAAATCATTATAATTACAGTTGAAAGTCTAAATGTGCCAGGATTGGTTCTGATTTTGGATGGGCATTTGTTCATGTTGACCCACTTTTATGTCACCAAAATTAAAGGATATTTTAGATTTGCAAACCAATATAAGAAACCCATGCTGATCTAGATAACGTATTAAGTTCAAAACAATGCTTAAATCACAGATAATCAGACTCTGTGGAAGTGTCTATGTTAATGGGGCCATATTGCAGCATTGAAAGATTTTCAAAGAAGCCTCGGAGTTAGTCAGCTCTGAAAGATCTGTGCAAATCTGGGCCTTTCGTTTCCCAGGCTACCACAGCAGCAGATCCAATGCTCTCCATGGCTGCTTTGAAGAAAATTTAAATTTACAGGACCTCTGACCCATTGGGAGCAATTTTGACTGTAGAAGAAATCAAATCAGCTGCTTGTTATACATTTCTTCCAATGTTTATTTGAGTACCTGCAACTTTGCTGAGATAGAAACATCTGAAGAGGCACCAATTAAGAAAATAGTTACTAAAAATGATTCAGCAGCAGCCCAATCTACTGTCATTTTAAATTCTACCAAGCAAATCAGTTCATGATGATAAAAGCCCAGACATTAACAACAATAATGAGAATTTATGAAACAAAAATGGAAAATGCTGGAAACACTTAGCAAGTCAGGCAGCATCTATGGAAAGCAAAACAGAGGTCAAAGACTCTTCATCAGAATTGTGAAAGAGAACAAACGAGTTAGGTTTAAGTTGCAGAGAGGCTGATGGAAGGAGGGATGGGACAAAGGGAATATCTCTAATTGGGTGAAGCCAGGTTGCTCTGGTGATCAGCTAATGATGAAGTTTTCTGACCGACAGGTAGATGAGGGCTATTAGAGAAATAACACAAAGAAATGTAAAAATTGTGAAATGCAGAGCTGGAGGTCAGCCCATGCTAGTGGAGAGAGAAAAGCTCAGTCAGTTTTACAGCAGAACTGGCCAGTTCTGTTACAAACAGGAAAAGTGAGTTTGTTGAAGTTGTAGAATTAATTGTTGAATCTCAGCTGCAATGTGCCCATATGGCAGGTGAGCTATTGTTCTTCTAGATTATGTTGATCTTCAGTATAGCAGGCAGGAAGTCACAGACAGATAGGTCAATGTGGGAGTGGGGAATTAAAGTGGTAGGCAATTGGAAGCTCACCGTCACCCCAATGGACTGAACATGAGTGCTCAACAAAACAATCAGCCAATCTGCATTTGGTTTCTTTATTGTAGAGGGGAGCACTTTGTGAGTACTGAGCACAGTACACTAGATTGGAAGAAGTTCAAGTGAGTCACTGCTTCACCTGAAAGGATAGTTTGGGCTCCTGGATGGTGGAAAAGGCAAAGGTAAAATGACAGGTATTGAATCTTCTTTTACTTCTTCCTTTTGGAGAAGGAGCCACAGCAAACAAAATTTGGAATCGCGGGGGATATTTATTATCACATGTACGATGAAACACACAGTGAAATGCATCTTTGCATTACTGAGAATGTGCTGGGGGCAGCCCGCAAGTGTCACCACACTTCCGGTGCCAACGTAGCATGCCCACAGCTCCTAAACTGTATGGCTTTGGACTGTGCGAGGAAACCAGAGCACCCGGAGGAAACTCACACAGACACACGGGGAGAACATACAAACTCCTTTCAGACAGTGGCAGGAATTGAACCCGGGTCACTGGCACTGTAATAGCATTATGCTAACCGCTACACTATGAGATAGCCAGTTATCAGAGGTGAGGGGAAGGGTTGAAGCAAGAGCTGACAATTGAGAGGTGAATCCAGGTGAGGAGGGGTGATAGGCAGATGGAGGAGGGGAGAGGGGAAATAGTGACGGAGGCCGGGAGGTGATAGGTGGAGGCGACAAAGGGCTGCAGGTGGAGCATGGAACCAAATTAACTTCCATTACAAGTCCAAAATTGGGATGCAGTGACTCCACATTGACTGCACATGTGAAAAGGTATCAGGTCAAGGACATTCCTTCAAGCAGGTTCTGAGGAGCATCTCAGAGAGGAAAGACATTTCTAACCTGCTAGATTTATGCTGAAAGAAATGCTGGAGAGTCAGTGTATCCATTACTTATTGACGCTCAGTGCAGCCATTACTCTCTGATGCTGCAATCAAAAGTAATGGTTTGGAGTGTGCCAAAATTATAACCTTGTTTAAATATTTACATTGTGCTGCTCTGTGGCATGAGCATAATCTGAAATAATGTATTTCCAAGGCTAGCTGGAACAATTAGCCAACAGAAAAGGTGATAAAGCATTAGATTGAAAGAAAAGTAAAATCATCATGAAAAGCCACTTACTGTCAGTGAGATGACTGTTGTTAGATTTTCTAAGTTGTCAAGGTGACGTAATCAATGGTTTGCATTTAATGGTCAATTAATTAAGATGTAGTGTGTGTTTCTCCACATTTTTCAGCAAGTTGATCCAATGAATGATTATCTGAAGCAGGAAAACTAGGAACGTCTCCCAGTTTGAGCTCTGGTATATGTAGATACCTGGGACATTGGTGGGTGTGTCAGCAATGAAAATTGGTTGGGTATTCCTCCTCAGAATATCATGGATAAGACCATACACACACATGCGCGCACACACACACAGGCAATGCATACAGATGCACACAAACAATGCGTGCATACACTCACAAACAACATGTACACATGGTAACGCAGGCAATGCAAGCACAAACAGTGTGCACACAAATGCACACAGAATGACTACACACACACAAACAATACAAGCAAATGGACTAACACAGTGTACATATATTCACAAACAATGCATGTACAAAAACAATGCCCATAAACATCCATGCACACACATGGGAGATGTTCCTAGTCTGCATGCTTCAGATAATCATTGGATCAACTTGCTGAAAAATGTGGAGAAACCTGTATTAATATTTTGGTACAGTGTATTCAGTGTATTCCTGTGGGCAAAGAATGATTCAGTGTTCCTTATGACAAAAACTAGCTTCATAAGTTGAAGCCTTGCACCCAAATAATCAATGGCATTGAAGCAAAACTTCATAAACCAAACATTCATAAATCAAAGAATATCTGAATACACACAGAAATGTGCAGACACACAAACAATATGTACACACACAATACAAACACACAGAACATGTACAAAAAGGCACAATGTGTGCACATAGATGGATGCTCACACACTTATACAAACGCAGACACATAGAGATGCACAAAGATGCACATACATATGCACACACATTCACAAACACACACACTGTGTAAAGTCATTTACAGTGGGAATGAGCTCTCCTCCCTCATTCAGTTGCTCTAGCCATCTATAGAATACTAATCCTATCTTGCTTTTTGATGAACCTTTTCAACACTGACACCCTTGTATCAATCTTAAGAGCTATTGCAAAAGCTCCCAAAAAAACCCACTCACCTGACTTGCAGCTAACAAAGGGAGAGACACTAGTTTGGGTTGACTGTACAAAGATGAATACCCACTTTCAGCTATACCACAGTGAGAAGGCACAGGACCATGTCAAATGACTTCCACCACCAAGAGGGTCAACGAATTAAAGTCCCATTTGCTGGCTATGGAGGAGACCCCAGTGGCTGCATCAATGAATCGATGACATTTGTCTGCAGTCACTCCAGCTGACTGTTGACGTGTGGTGCAGGGCAAATGGCAGAACAATAATGTTAACCTCAGCATGATAGTGTGCTCACTTGTGGTGGATAAATGCAGCGTTACACAAAAGTGACCTTTAAAGCGTGTGGACAATGAATTTTAAAACCAGTATGAGGGAGTAATACATCGTGACCCAATTGCAAACACACTTATGAAGAGGTCTATGGATTTTTACAAAGGAAATCACAAACCATTTCCTGGAACAGTTTAATGATTTTCCTGCAAGTGCTGGTCACAAGAAATCTTCATGTCGGCATTTATAATGTCACTTTGCAGAACAATGATTCTTCCTCCCCTTTTATGGATACATTCCATTATAAGGTTAGCAGGTTAGCAAGGCTATTCAATGCTGAAAGGGTTAATTATAGCAACTCAAACTGGAGCCAGGATCAATGCAATGTGCAGTGTTTAATATGAAGCAAGCTCTAAATTTTTTAAATCGTTGGTGCTTGAAGGCTAGGGCAAGAACCTCCAAAGCCTAAATATTTTATGTATCATATTTCCTTTTATATTTTATTCATGATGTTGTTCATGTACTTCATCAGCACAAGCCTTAGCAAAGGGGATAGCGAATTGATTTCAGTGTAATTTAGCTTGCCGCCTGACACTTCCTATAGCGAGGACTGTTGGGTGTCTGGGCAGAGAGAGCTTTGTAGGTGGCATGTGTCTCAGTTGTTCAAAAGCAGAAAGATCGAGATAGAGTCTGGCACCCCATGAACAAAACTCACCCTTGGCCCAACAAATACAACAGAATGCTGCTCAATAATTTACAGAACTCTTTTTAGTTCAGCTTTGTACAATTGCCAGTTTTCAAAGAAGGAAAATACGAGTGCCTTAGATATAGAAGCAGGTGCCCAAGGCAATGCTGTAAGGCTGAATTCTTCAGCCTACCAAGGTGGTTTTTGCTTTTAACTTAAAGTTCTATACCAAACTATTAAATATACATCAGCATTCTTAAGAAATTTCCCACTTTATTTCTTTTGCTCAGTTAGATTTTACTGTGCACTTACAAACATTATAAGGCATTTGGAATGATCTGCAAATCCAGGAGTAGATATCCTTTCTGTAGGATTAACAGACTCACGTATCTCTACTCCAATTCATTATTAGCAATATTATCAGTGTATTTAACCCTCAGCCTTAACAGGGTAGATACTGACAGAATGTTTCCCTCTGTGGGAGAAGCTAGAACAAGGGAGCATTGTTTCAGAATAAAGCATTGCCCATTTGAGATGGAGGTGAGGAGGAATATCTCCTCTTAGCAGATTTTGAATGTTTGGAACTCTCTGTCCCATTGAGCTGTGGAGGTGCAGTCATTGAGTATATTCAAAGCCAAGGTAGGCAGAATTTTAGAATATGTGTATATCAAGGATTATGGGGAACAGGCAGGGAATTGAGGGACCATATGTCCATCTGGCTCTTATTTCTTACCTCGCTTCTGTCTTAAATTTGTCACACTCTTGCCCAGCATCTAATAATGAATGAGCAAAAATTTCCCACAATTAATTATTAGGAAGACTGAAGCTGTCGTTTTTGTTCCCATGCCAAGAACTCTTTCCCTCAGGCACATGTCCATCACCTGCACCAACCCCATGACCTGTTCCAATCCTCTCTTTCTCACAAGTCTGTGGCTGAACCAAATAGATCGCAACCTTGGTGCCACTTTTGAGTCTGAACTGAATTGGGCAACACAGTGGCGCAGCGAGTAGAACTGCTGCCTCACAGGGTCAGGGACCTGGTTCAATCCTGACCTTGGTTGCTGCCTTTGTGGAGTTTGAACGTTCTCCCTATGGTCATGTGGGTTTCCTCTGGGTGCTCAGGTTTCCTCCCACATCCCAAAGACATGCAGCTTGGTAGGATAGTTAGCCTGTATATTGTCCCTAATGTAGGTGGTGGTAGAATTCAGGGGGAGGTGGATAAGTTACAGGGGAAATTAGTAGGGAATGTGTTCACTTTGTGAGGCAGCACAGACACAATGGGCTAATGGTTTTCTTCAAATCAATGAGCAAACATGGAAATATATGGAAACCTGATAACGTTAAGCTTTGTAACATCTCCTGACTCCACCACACCACAGGTCAGCTACTGCAGAAACCTTCATTTGCGATTTTAGTAATAGATTTATTTATCTCCACCACCATCCTGACACACTTCCACCTTCTACCCTTGTGTCAGTGGTGAGTCAATTGGTAGCAATCTTGAGCTTAAAAACCCTTTGAGGTACTATCTTTATTAGACAAGGCAAAAAATATAAGAGAAGGAACTTACGCTTGAACTGTATAAATCACGTTAGTCCACAGCTTGAGTAATGCATACATTTCTGGTCACTGCATTGCAATAAATATGTGATTAGACTGAAGAGAAAGCAAAGGAGGTTTATGAAGATGTTGCCAGGATGAGAAAACTGTATCTATGAAATAAGAGTGAATAAGACAGCATTGTTTGCTTTAGAACAGAGAAGGCTGAACGAAGACATAGTTGATGTGTATGAAATTGTGAGAGGCCTACATAAATAGGAAGGAATGATTTCTCGTGGCAGGGGAGCCAAACACAGGGAAGAGTATTCATCTGAATTATTTGTTTGAAAGATGGGGAAAAATTCTGTCACCCAGAGGATGATCAAAATCTGGAACTCACTGACAGAGGAAGAAATGTTTAAAAGGTGGAACACATGAAAAGCCATGACCTGTGGTTCATGGAGCCAGGCTGGAAGGTTGGATAATCTGGGTAGCTCTTTCTCAAGCAACACAGACTAAATGGACCAAATGTGCTCCTTCTGCTTCATCAATTTTCTATGACATATCTGGAGATATTTTGAGACTTCTAACATACCCTTGGTGTAACATAAGGATAACCAGACATCTTGAGACACAAGAGGCTGCAGATGCTGGAACCTGGAGCAACAAACAGTCTACTGGAGGAACTCAGTGGATTGAGCAGCATTTGTGGGGGGTGGGGGTGGTGGGAGAAAGGAATTGTTGACATTTCAGGTCAAATCCCTGCATCAGGACATCTTGAGTCTGCCACTGGAAGCTTGTTTAAATCATTCAAGAGGATTTATGGTCAAGTCTCAAGTCAAGACAGGTCATTTACAGGTTGGAATTTTGAATCTATGGATAGAGGACTACTCCGGTATGAAATTAAAATCCCTACCCGACCATGGCCAATCCCTACCCAATCTGAGCTCGGATACTTATAATTTTTTTCCATACCTGACATTTCAGAATTAAAGATTTGCTATGTTGCACACAGATTGTTATTGATCAAAAAGATATCCAATGATACTTGGCAGATCACTCCGAACCAGATAAAGTACTGACTTGGTATGACAATGCCCTGAAGGTTTTATTAGAATATACACATAACATGATCTGAACCCAACACACATAGTCAAGTCCTGATTGGCACAGGGAAGATAGCCAGGGTCTGCCACAGAGATACAACAAACATGTACATTCTTGGCACTGCACAATAGAGTGATATTGTCCAACACCACAACAGCTAGAGTGAAGGGGGGGGGGGGGGTCTGTGAAGTTAGGCTGCATGGTGCAGCATAGAATTAACACTCTCTAATATGAAACAGCTAAAATAGGTTTTGTGGGACTCTCTAGCCAGCCACTCATGGGATACTGCCAGGAAAACACAACATTTTCCAAACTCTTGAGACAATGAGACCTACTAGTCATATTGACTGAATATGTCAAATTAAATATTCTCATTCTGCAGATCCTTGGATTTTTAACCACATTCTGGTAATTGGATTTGCATAATTTTACCTCTTTCTGTGGAAAAATGTTCTTATTCATAATTCCAGGAGGACCTCTCTCTTTCTGGAGTCCTCTCATCGCCTCCTCCCCCACCCCAGCACCACATTGTTCACCCTTGTTCAGCAGGGGAAGATGTTAGGCCAATCAATATCAAATTTAGCAATCGATCAAAGCAGAGACAGGCAGTCTCTCATTTACTCTCTCGTTTGGACACCACACAGTGTTTACTACAAAGACTCTAGATCTGCCGTGGCTTCATGCCTGTTAGAGTTGGACCCATTCAGGACCCTGCCTCCTGGCACTAAACAACATGAGCCAAAAGAACTCTCCCTCCTGAAAAGCACGAGGTGTGTGAGGCAAGATATCGAGTAAAATGATCACTCGATCCACTGCAAAGAATCTTTGACTGAAGCAGATGTTGCCTGCAGAGTTGATTACATTTGTAAAGCCAATAATCTAAAGCTTGTTCAATTAATCCTTTAAGGTCACATTCCTTCAAAATACATTTTCAAAATATGTATTGTCTAATTTACTATCGCTTAACCTGGAGTCACAAAACTTAAAAAAGCATAGAATTATTTTGAATTAACAAACTAACAGGTCCAGCCTCACAACATTCCTTGACTTAGAGGATTTATCTCACTGGCCCACAGCATCCTAGACTCTAACAGTGTGGTGTGAGCAGCAACAGATCCATCAGCTGTGCAGTGCCCTTAACAACCATTGACAAAAGGTAACACTGGCATTGGAACTTCACCACCTGTAAAAGCTATGTGATTTTTAATAATTTTTAAAAGGGTCTTTGGCACTCAGCCTTCCTCAGTTCCCTCCACCCTTCCCCGTCTCTGCAAACTAAAACACGTGTTTTCCCACTTCTCCAGTCATTGACCTGAAATATTAACTCTGTTTCTCCCTCCACAGATGCTGCCTGACCTGTAGACTATCTCCAGCATTTTCTATCTCTGATGTTCAGGGATTTTTAAAAAGTAACAATTGAAACAATTGAGAAAAATCATAGAACAATTAAAGAAAGTGAATAAAAACATATTTAATATCCAGGTGCCTGAATTAAGAGTACTAACTTGCTCACTTGATCTTTTTTTTTACTTACAGCGTGGTAACAGGCCCTTCTGGCCCAACGAGTCCACGCTGCCCATTTTAAACCCCCAAATTAACCTACCCGTACGTCTTTAGATGTTTTACTCTCAACTCTAATATAAATAATCAAAAGATTAAAGTAATGTAAACAATTAAAAAGTAAGATAATGCACCTTTTGCTTTCTAAGCCCCAGCCCAACAATCCTCATTGAATCGATAGGGTCTCAGATCATGTACCAGGACTGACCTGATGTAGGATCTGAGGGGTGATTCCCAGGGTAATCCTGGGGATCCCAGGAAGATTGGTCTCCACAACTGAACAGACTTCAATGTTACCATCAACCAATAAGTAAAAATGTACAGAGGAAATGGAAATTATTACATATTTTTGAATGTCCCAATGTGTTATCTTGCAGGTTACTTGTGGTAACATTGAGGAAAATAATCTTTAATTCCTAAAGACTCCAGGACAATTTACAACCCTACATTATTCTCAAAAATCAGATTTCAGTCAATGACCTACTTTTGGAGTGGTGTGAATCTTCTAATATGGGAAATGCAGCAGGTAGTTTATGCACAGACTTCTTTAAGTAGCAATGCATCACAACCAATTCATCTCATTTAACATTATTGTTGTGGAATAAATATTGGCCAACAAGTCAGGAATTTACACATAAAATACTTTATCAAACAATGTAACATCCATTGATATTTTAAGGCCATTGAATGTGGGACATTCTGATTCTGTACTGTTGCAGGAGAAGGCAACAAATTAATGTTCATGTTAATCAACTCTCATTGAAATTGCTTTTTTCTGACTTTACAGAAGAATTGATTTACAGACAGTTCTCAGGAACAGAAACCTTACGTTACCCGGGGATTGCCTGTACTCCCCCAGAAGTGCACTGAAGTGTCAGCTGGAGTTCTCAGCTCTCTAGAGCTAACAACCTTCAGACTTAGAAGCAAGGGAGCTAGCAACTGAGGCAGTGTTGATGTGGCTTTATATAAATAGATTCATGAAGGCCACAAATCTGCATTACTCCTGTTAAGAGGTGGATGGCTGACACCAGTTTTAATGATGTTAAAAATCTTGTTAAATTAAATGAATTATGGTTCTGCCTTATATTTACGCAGAGAGCTGTGTTGACTGCTGTATTTGTTTGTGGGAATGTTGCATCCTACACTTTGACAATGATGACATGTTGCTGAGCTGATGTAGGGGTGTAGGTTTCCAGCCTGAGGTTGTCGTTCAGTTACACTGCTTGACTGTTATTACTGCTCAGTTTTCTCTTTAGGAAGAAAATAGAAAGGTGCTGCAAGGAGGAGGTGTTAGGTCCTTTTGTTAAAATTTGTTCACAGGATGTTGAATGTTACTGACAAGGTCACTGTTGAATATCCATCTTATTGTTATTGAACTGAAGGACTTCACAGACCATTGCAGAGTGTAGTTAGGAGTTAACCATTGCAGAGTGTAGTTAGGAGTTAACCACATTGTTGTAAGTCTGGAGTCGTGTACGATCTAAAGTACTGGAAAAGGTATGTATTCAGTAACTAACAGTTAATATTAAAGTGCGCAGACTAATACACGCAAGAATGGGTGTTCAAACAAAGTGTGTGTAGTTTATTCAAGGTTCTTCCACAGAGTGCCTTCAGATCTTGTTGCAGTCCAGACATTAGCTCGTCGCAGGCCACACTCCTTAAAGGGGTGATAACTCTACAACGATTATTGTTCACAGCCAGTGTTACATATACTACATCAGTGAATTAAATGTGTTTTATGATAATCTGGTGTTCTACACCATTGCTGATACTATAAAAAAAATTCCAAATATTGAGTAACATCATTTAAATACCTCAGCTGCCATGTGATGGGATTTGAATTCGTGCTTCTGGAGTGCTGTTTAATAAATTAACAACAATGCTACCTTACCCTGCTCCTAACCCAGTCTGACTTTGGATGTGCAAAAGTCTTGCATTCAGATGTGTTATTTCCTCTAGAGTTTTATCATGGTTGAAGTTTTGCTGTGCTAAATGTTTGCATTTTGTGGAATAATTGTGTCATTTCTTTAATCCAAAATTTGTCTGTACAGGTTAATGGCAGCAACAATGTAAAACACACGATCCACATTAATTTTTGGGTGTTTTACTTGAGTTGAGGTCAGTGGTTGCAGAAGTAAGAAATGGCTATGCATGCCTGACCAAGGCAGCGTGTTACCATGACAATTGGCTTTTGTGGTAGAATTGATGCTCTATTTATAAGCCATGCTTCCTGATCAAAAGTAATTTATATGGATATCAGCCTTACATAACGGGAAACTTTTAAAGTCATAATAAAAACTGAAGGACTAGGCGTGCCTCGTTTCACTGGCCATGGAATTACTTGGCAGAGAAAGGGCAGTTCAGTACACTGCAACTGCTCTGGCAGTTTGGAGGTACCATCTAAATAATCCTTTTCCCCATTCTTTCCATATAGTTTGACAAATGTTCCCTTTGTAATAATACTTCCAATTCCTTTCATAAAGTTACTTTTGAACTCAGTACCACATGGTACGGTTGAAGTAAACAGCACTGATTCTGGAGTGAAGCTACATAACTAAACGAGGAAGAAAGAACAAATATTGGCAACAAAGTTGAATGCTGCATCATCACTGGCTTGGAACTGCTGGATTGAACGTCCTCTTTCAAGGGTGTATGCTCCACGCAGTCTGCTTTTACCAGCTTTTCAGACAATATATTCCAGATTGCGACGTGTTGGTTAAGCATATTTCTCCTCATTGCCCTTCTACCAAATACCTTAAAATCAATGCCCTCTCTTGTCAATCTCTTCCTCTTTGTTCTATCAAAACCCCTCAATAGTTTGAACTCTATTTTATCACTCCTTACCTTCTGCTCTGCTAAGGAGAACAACCTCAGTTTCCCTAGGCTCCATACATTGCTTTTTTATTTCAAAAACAAACTTTATTCATAATAAAATATAAAAACCACAGTGTAAAACTCTTTACATTCTTAGTGTCATTTGGTCAATACATTCAGTAATGTAACATTCAGTAGTGTAACTTTAACATCATTGCCACTAGAGTGACACACCCTTTTGTTGTTTGAGGGGCTCCCCCACCAGACTCGCACCTCCCTGTCCGATAATGGAAGGATGCTAGACAGTGTTCCTTCCCCACAGAGCCTTTGCATTGGCTGCACTGAGCTTCAGTGCATCCTTCAGCACGTACTCCTGCAGCCTGGAATGATCCAGTCAGCAGGATTCCCTCATAGACATTTTGCTGTGCTGGAACAGCAAAAAGTTTCAGGCAGACCAAAGAGCATCTTTCACTGAGTTGATGATCTTCTAGGTTCTCCATATTATGGAAGTAGCACATACCTGGTTCCTTTCCGGCAATGATGCTGGTAACTCAGAGGGAGGAGTTTTAGCTGATGGTCAGTTCTTACTATCTGCTTTAGTGGGGCCAACATCAGACCTCCTGGGAAGGAGCTGCTGTTTGAATAAACAAATACCTCCACCACCTACTTCACATTTTCTTGGTTGAACCAATCCAAACTCTAATGGGTGCCAACATATTCTTAGTACATTGAAAGCTATGTCTATCATAAGTAGACCATGCATTCATGACAAATCAAAGGGGCTACCTTCAGCTGCCCAAGATATAGCTAAGTAATAAGGTGTGCAAGGATACACTGAGGAGGTTTTTGCCTCTCTACACTGGCCTACCGTCCGCATGTGATTCACCCTTGTCTTCAGTAAGGGGACTGAATAAATCCAATCAGACTGAGGCTTAGGCTATAAACTCCAGTCAATTTATTACCAATGATGGGACGGGAACAGAACTGAGTGAAAAATTATGTACTTTATCATTTGCTATCCTTCAAAATGTGGATCAAGATAACAAATAATCTTCTCTCTGACCTACCTTCAAAATATAGCCACATCAAATCAGTCTTCTGATTATGCTAGCTACAAACTGAGTATTGAGCTGAGCCCAGTTATCTCAATATAAATATGTAAATCCCTGGACACGTAGTTCTCCATTAAAAGGTCCACAGCCATTTATTGACCATCCCACTGCTCCCAGTTTGCAGGAACAACAATGAATCAAAATCACAACCTCCAGGTTATCCCAAGTCATTGATATAAGCCAGATACCCTGACTGACGCATAACAAGATTGTGTAACTGTATGTCAGAAGAAAGATCCAAACGCACTCATAACCATTCCAACAATGCCAGAAATCACAAAGGATATTAGCTTTTAAATTTCTGCATGCATTATTTTCACTGTGTCTCTGCACATGTGACAATAGCAAATCAATAAGATATCTTTATTCATCACATGTACATCGAAGCACACAGTGAAATGCACCTTTTGCGTAGAGTGTTCTGGGGGCAGCTCACAAGTGTCACCACGCTTCTGCCGCCAACATAGCATGCCCACAACTTCCTAACCTGTACATCTTTGGAATGTGGGAGGAAACCAGAGCACCAGGAGGAAATCCATGCAGACACGGGGAGAACGTACAAACTCCTTACACACAGGCCGGAATTGAACCCAGGTCGCTAGCGTTGTAATACCATGCTACACTACCATGCTAATTACCAACTTTAATTGCTAACTCACAGATAGCTATTAACTTTTGATACTAGCAAAGCCATCTAATTAATAAGTAGAAAAAGAAACATCTAAGAATAGGTTTCCTTCAATGTTTTTGGTCAAAATTGGCATGGTAACCCTGCAAAAATAGGCGTTGTACTGTTGCTGTCAGAGGCCACTTGCAGACATTTTGTGAAGTATGAGTTTTATGAATGAACTGTATGCTCTTATGGTGGTGTGCCTGTGATCCTTGATATTCCAGGGACAGTAAATAGAGAAAATCAAACTGGAGAGTGCACATTTTTTATGGAACCCAAGTGATTTTCTGATCATTCATATAAACAGATGTAAAATTGAGGATGATGCCTATTGTGGAAGTTCAGGAATCCTCTGCATACACATAATCAGTCTTTTCTCATTGGTTTATTCAAGTATATGCAAGGAAATCACACAGACATTGAGATCCAAGATGACTAACAAATTTACAATTCATGCATTGATTATTGTACCCCAATTACATTTTGTACTCCAATTATTGTACTCCAATCCTAAGGTTACACATTATAGGTGAGCATTTCTTGAGCAATGCACAAACGTTGAGCCATCACTTCTTGAACAACCCAGGATGAGACTCCTGCCCCTTGTCAATGTTCAATCATAGGCAGCACGGTAGCGTAGCAGTTAACGCAACGCTATTACAGCACCAGCGATCGGGGCTCGATTCCCGTTGCTGTCTGTAAGGAGTTTGTACGTTCTCCCGTGTCTGCATGGGTTTCCTCCAGGTGCTCCAGTTTCCTCCCACATTGCAAAGACGTACGGGTAGGTTAATTGGGTTTAAAATGGGCAGCGCGGACTCGTTGGGCCGGAAGGGCCTGTTACCACGCTGTAAATAAAACTTAAAATAAAAAAAATTTAAAAAATAACAAAACACCCCTTTGATTCAATCAATTGATCAATCAGTCAGTCAATCAATTTCATGTCCCTCCTAAGGTCATTTGTACCCAACATTAGCTGCCATACTGTCTCTTGTGGCCATTTATGTTCACAAACTTATCATAGAACATGGCATGTACAGCACAGGAACAGGTCCTTCGGCTCACGATGTTGTAGCAAACTAATTGAACGAATAACTAAATGCCTAACTAATTTAATCCCTTCTACCTACATAATGTCCATATTCCTCATTCTCTGCGCATTTATGTGCCTATCTAAAAGCCTCTTGAAAGCCTCTATCGTATTTGCCTCCACCACCACCCCTGGCAGCATATTGCAGGCACCCACCACCTTCTGTGTAAAAAACTTGCCCGTACATCTCCTTTGAACTTACCACCTCTCACCTTAAATGCATGCCCACTAATAATAGACATTTTGACCCTGGGAAAAAGATACTGGCTGTCTACTCTATCTATGTCTCTCATGATCTTATAAGCCTCTATCAGATCTTCCCTCAGTCTCCACCGCTCCAGAGAAAACAACCCAGGTTTATCCAGGCTCTCCTTATAGCACATACCCTCTAATCCAGGCAGCATCCTGGTGAACCTCCTCTGCACCATCTCCAAAGCCTTCACATCCTTGCTATAATGAGGCAACCAGACTGAATGCAATACTCCAGATGCAGCCTAACTAGAGTTTTATAAAGCTGCAACATAACTTCCCGACTCTTGAACTCAATGCCTCAACTAATAAAGGCAAGCATGTCATACGCCTTCTTTACCACCCTATCAACCTGTGCAGCCACTTTCAGGGAGCTATGGATTTGGACTCCAATATCTCTCTGTATGTCAACACTGTTAAGGGTCTTGCATTAACAGTGTACTGTCCCTTTACATTTGATCTCCCAAAGTGCAATACCTCACATTTGGCCGGATTAAACTCCATCTGCCATTTCTCTGCCCATATCTGCAACTGATCTATATCCCAGTGTATCCTTTGCTAATCTTCTACACTATCTACAACACCACCAATCTTTGATTGTCTGCGAACTTATTAACCCACCCATCTATGTTTCATCCAGGTCATTTATATATATCACAGACAGTCTCTGTTTTCATCTCTCTTCACATTCTAGCACAGCTTCAATGTGGCAGACAATTCCGTTGCTCATTTATCTTTTTTACATCCAGCAGTTATTCCTATCTGGAGCAAGCAGGTCAACTAAATCTTTCCCATTTATTTCCATCTGCAACAATTACTACAATCCTGTGAATATGTTACCTTTAAGGGAATTTTCCAGAGGGTAGTTTATTTATTATTATTTTAACTCTCACCAGATCTGACTTGTTTAATGGGGCAGGGACATTTGTTCTGTTACAACATGTTTTATACCAGCTACATCCTGAGTGCCTTAAAAACATTTCCCCAAAATATTCTATAACCATATAGATGTTTTACAGGTTTGTTCCCCTCCCCATCCAAAAAATCCTTCACTTGCGATGGATTTGCCTCAGATCTATGCCCGGTTGCAGATTGTTCCCCAAATCAGCCTGGGTTACTTTGGAGAATAGCAATCCCCCCATCCATTTCCATGATTGGAACCTTAGGAAGATGGCAAGAGAGATTACCCACATTTTGTTTTCTGTAATTGTTCTGTCACGTCCTTTGTTTGAAACTGGAAGCCAAGGAAAAATTGGTGCATTTGTAGCCTGAGAAGAGATTGGGGAAGATTGTCTGCACTGAGGGGAGAAACTAGTTCCACCACATCCCACAGACAATATCCCACAAACTTGCTTGGGATTTTCCCATTTTTGACGTTCAATAATAACAATTTGCATTTACATAGCATGCGTAGCATAGCAAAATGTGCCAAGGCACTTCACAGAAACGTAAATAAGTCGACTTTTCCTCTGCCTCCACAGATGCACCTTGACCCACTGATTCCTCCAGCAGTTTGTTTGTTGCTCCACATTACAGCATCTGCAGTCTCTTGTGTCTCCATAAATAAACTTTGACAGCTAAATAAGGCCCAATGACCAAAGGTTTGGTAAAAAAAAAGTTAATTTTAAAGGAGCATCTTAAAATGAGAATGGAAAGTGAGGGAGGTTTAAAGTAGGAGTTCAAGAGCTGGACTCACAATAGTATTGCAATGGAATACAGTGATACACAGAAGCCAAATATTTCCCCATACTTTCAGTAAAAAACGATGACCATTGTTTTATGTTTTGATAACTCCAAATTATAGCTCCTTATATTCATCGCATAACTAGTCATGCACATTAAGCAATGGTCTCTTTGTGGAAGTGATTGTTTAACTGTTCTCAGAGATGCATTCTGATTATAAAGCCAATTATCAACACACCTTCTCAGGTGTGTTAATAATTTCAGGGTAATAATTTCAATATCAAGGTAATAATTTCAATATCAATTGATAACATTGAATCATAGGTGCGCACCAAATATCAAATGTCAAATGCAATTGAAATCATGAGTTGGGTGTATGTGACCATTGTAAATCAGTATTGTTTTCCATAATGTAAACAGTTGGCTAATACAAAGAACAAACTGTTGGAATAAATCACGTTAATCTGGATCACCTTTCCTTGATCTGGCTTGGTTCCCAACCCAAATAGGATTCAAGGGTCAATGAGTTTACATAATAAAGTATCAAGGAGTTGAATTACTCTGAAAGGTACGAGATTTCCTTCATTGACTTACAAAAAAACATTTTATTTAACTGAGGCTGAAATTTACTCAGAATGATATGACCTATAATTTCATCAAACAGCCAAGTGATATAGATTACGGGTTCCAACTCTGGATTAATCTTGAAAATGCTCTGTGTGGATTGATTCATGACATTTTAGGCAGAGGTAAGCAAAAACATTTGGTTTATCAAAACTTAGCCCCCTGTCCACTGCTATACCTGGTAGCTTAATCCAAAGGTTTATGCAGATTGAGGAACCAGCAAAGCACTGTTCATAGATATTGAGGAAATATGCAGCTCCTGGACAGTAAGAAGCCAATGTTATGAATGAGTGTAACTCACCGGGAGACTTGCCAACCAGATTGTATAAAGGCAGGAAATCATGCTCAAACCACCCATGATTTTCTGCCCACAATATGATATTTGTGAATTGCTTAGAAAAATGAATGGATAGTATGTGAGGTCAGGGAACAAGACTTGAGAATGGTGCAGAAAGAACCATTACGGCAGCACGGAAATTTTTTTAAAAATTGTATCTGTTGAAAACTTCTCAAACAAATTTCAGAAAAAGTAAAATATACCACAGGTGCTGGAAATCTTTAGTAAAACTGAAAATACTTAATAAACACCTCAGGTTGATGATTTTGATCCTCAACCCATCATAACAATTCTGTTTCGTTCACCACAGATGCTGCCTGACCTGCTGAGTATTTCCTGCATTTTCTGTTTAACAGAATCACAGAATACTCACAGCATGGAAAGAGACCTTTCAACCCATCTAGTGGTGTACTGGCTCTGTGTAAGATCGTTCCAGCTAGTTTCACTCTTCTGCCATCTCCATATTCCCCTGATAATACTTTTCTTTCCAATACATATCCAGCTTCCTTCTGAATGCTACAATTGAATCTACCTCCACTACTACCCCTGACTGTACGTACCAGACCCTAACCACTCATTGTGTAAAATAAAAAGTTTTCCTTACATTACTTTTGATTCTTTTGCCACCACCTTTATTTTATATCTTCTCATTTCTCATCCCTTCATCAATAATAACAATTTTTATCTATTCTGTCTATACATTTCATTATTGTAAATACTTTGACCCTTCATGGCACAGTGTCTCAGCCAGGAGAGCTTCCTCCTGAGAGCTCCAATGTCCTGAATGGTGTCTCGGTGGAGTTTGCATGTTCTCTCTGTGACCGCGTCGGTTTCACTAAGGTGCTTCCTCCCACATCCCAAAGACGTGTTGGTTGATAAGTTAATTGGCCACTATAAATTATCCTCTGTGTAGCTGGGAGAGGATTGATGAGGTTGCTCTTTGAGCCAGCATACTCAATAGGATGAATGACCATTTTCCAAGTCTTAAACAAATGTGAAATCAGATCCCCTTTTGTCTCTGAAGGTAAAATCTAAACTCTTCTGTCTATGCACATAACTAAAATCCCTCATTCCTTGGATCACCAGGTACCTGAATGAAGAAGGCATAGACGGATATGGAATTAGTGCAGGCCAGTGGGATTAATATAGTTATGTATGCATAACGGTTGACAGAGATGTGGTGGGCCACAGAACCTGTGTCTATGCTCTACAACCCTGTGTCTCTATATACCTTCTGCATTCTGTGTAAAGCTATTAGCTCTTTCCTAAAGTGTGACACCCTGGAATGAGCACAATATCCATTTGTGGCCAAATCATAGCTTAACCAAGGTTCATCATGAATTCCTTGCTTTTGTATGAGAGACTTAATTTATTAAACCCAGGATCCCACAAACTTTTCAACCACTTTCTCAGCTCCTCCTGACACTGAACAAATTGTGCCTGTATAACTCCAACTTTCAATGTCCTTTTACCCCTTTTAGAACTGTACCATCTAATTTATATTGCCTCACTTTATTCTTCCTATTGCATTGCAAATAAATACTTCTACGTTTACCTGCATTTTATCTGAAGTAATTTTTTCAGTCCAGCACCCATTTTGGTTTCTGCTCTACACCTCTAGATCATCTCTCTCATTCTCCTGGCTCCTTGAGACATCCTCCTTCAGAGTGAATTTGAGTGAAGGGGAAAAGTAGACTGCATGGAACACAGTAGAACAGATGAGTCAGAGGCAGTTACAGCAGGCACTGGAGTATCATTCCCACTCTACTGGTCACTATTATCTAACCACATTACAGATGCATTTATGTTTATAACATGCACCTGCTTAGATTACCCCTCCAACAGTTTTAAATTCCTGAAAATGCCTGTATCTGCCTGTTTACAAATTAGTTATATTTTCAGAGATAGGATTTATTTCCTATTTAGAGATGTCATGGAGTGGCATTCACAAGCAAGTAGAGCAACAAAAGTGAAATTTTTAAGATTCTGCTAAGATCTACAATTGCACAGGGCAATTTTCCTACCATCTATTGTCCACAAGGAAAGTGATCTCACAATTATTGCCGCGATCCAGTGATTCCCACAAATGTACAAACTGGGCAAACAATCAACATCATGGATCGTTGCTCTGTCTTTGGGGATGTCCATTTTGAAGCTGGAAACTCAGCTTTAAACATTCAGAAATCTTTGACTCTGTTTGCCAAAGATAGTTTCTAAAGTCCTAGTACCCCAGTAGGAAGAATAATAACTAAGCTGGAGCCACAGAACATCTAAATCAAGTTTTCAATTTTAATTACCAAGGTATAATTCTGCTATATAAAGTATTCTTAGCATCCATGTGTGTGAATTTTCTATTAAATCAACATTTGTTCTGACAGAAATTGGTTGGATGTAATTGTACTGAAGTTTATCATAATAAAGTTCTAATGCACAAAGCAATTTTACTGTGGAGCAATTCAGATAAATATTAGATGAATCTACTCAGGAAATTGTCAAATGCCGCTTTACCTGAAGGTTTCAGACTTGGCCTAATGCTAACACTTTCATATCTGAGTCAGTTCAAGTCCCATTTCATAATCTAGGTTGACAGTACTAACAGAGTGGTCTGTGATGCTGTCTTTTGGATGATATGTTGAACTGGTATCTTGCAGAACTTGGAACTGCCATTCAGGTAAGTCAAGGCTTGACATTTGAGGAAGGGTTTGGGAAGCTGCGAGGTGTGGGGGAGGTTGAACTCCTTTCACCTGCTCCTATTATAAGGAATAATTTGGGGACTGCTAAAGTTGGGGTTGCCTCTGCATTCCCTTCTTTTATTTATAGGATGAGGATCCCATTGACAAGGCCAGTGTTTATTTGTCCAACCCTAAGTGAATCTGTAAAGGCTGTTGAGAGCTTCTGTTATTTATTCCATTTTTAAGGTCAAGACATCATTGGCATGGCCACTTTTTATTGTACATCCCTAAATGACATTGAAGAGGTGAGATGCCTTAATCAGCTGCTGCAGTGGATGAAGGTGCACCCACAGAACTGTCAGATAGGGAGTTCTAGGATTTAGACCTAGCAATGATGAAGGAATGGTGATCTACTTTCAAGTGATGAATGTGTGCATCATGAAGGAGAATGTGCAAGAAGCTGTGTTCCTAATTGCCTGAGAGCCTTGTCTTTTTTATCACCTTTCCTTAAGACACAGAAGAAGACCATTTGGCCCATCAAGTCTTTGCCAGTTTACAGGGTATTCTCGTCAATCTCATTCTGGTGATAAAGATTACAGGTTTTGTCTATGGTATGCGCAACAGCCATGGTGCGTTAAATGAGCTGCTAGGCCAGGCAGCATCTGTGCAGGGACATGGACGGGCGACATTTAGGGTATCGACCTGAAACGTTGATTGTCCATTCCCCTCCACAAATGCTGCCTGACCCGCTGAGTTCCTCAAGCAGCTCGTTTTTTTGCTCCTGACTCCAGCATCTGCAGTTTCTTGTGTCAACCACAGTACCACTGGTGGTAGAGAATGTTAATGCTTAATCTAGTAGATGCAGCTGTATTATCATCCCATTGCATCCAGCCAATTATTGCTATGATAAGCTTAATAGTACCTACAACTGCTGAGAGTCGGTGTGGGTTCTTCTCTAACAAGTCATCAAAGAAGCTAAAAGTATTTGTTCCCAGAAGAAGTGAATATCATTCCCAACCATTTCTTCTGTCAGTGTAGAGGAAAACAACAAAAACTTATCTCATTCTCATCTCTGTTTCTTATTCCTGGCGTTCATTAGACCCACTTAGTGAGCTGGTGCAAGCAAACTGAGCACAATAATTAATCTGGGCTGAAACCTTGGTGTAACACCAGGTGGGTGCTGCAGTGTCAGAGGTGCCATCTTTCAGAGGAGACATGAAGCTGGGGCGTAACGCTACTACAGCACCAGCGACCCGGGTTCAATTCTGGCTGCTGTCTGTAAGGAGTTTGTACGTTCTCCCCGTGTCTGTGTGTGTTTCCTCCGGGTGATCTGGTTTCCTCCCACATTCCAAAAACGTACGGTTTGGAAGTTGTGTGCATGCCATGTTGGCATCGGAAGTGTGGCGACACTTGCGGGCTGCCCCCAGAACACTCTACGCAGAAGATGCATTTCACTGTGTGTTTCGATGTACATGTGACTAATAAAGATAGTTTTTCTCATTTATCTGTAAAAATGTTGGAACCATTTAATTTTTAAAAAAACAGGACAATTCTCCCTAATGTGCTACCCAAAAGTTATCTTGCAGTCAGCACCATAAAAATCAGATTAATTGGTCGTTATCACATTGTCTTTGTGGGATCTTGCTGTACATAGATTTCTACCATGTTCAGGAATTGGGTAGAATCATAGCCATAGACTCATACCACACAGAAACAGGGTCTTTGGCCCACCATGTCCATCAAGTACTCATCTATATCAATCCCATTTATCAGCACTTGGTCCACAGCCTTCGATACCTTGGCAATTCAAGTGTTAATTTAATTGTTGCCTCCACCACCTCCCCAGGCAGTGCATTTGCAAATTACAGTTATCCTCTGGATGACAAAAAACCCTCAGATCTCCAACTCTTTTATTCCTCACCTTCTGGTTTTAGATATATCTATTATCGGAAAAGGTTTCTTACTATCCACCCTATCTATGTCCCTCGTAATTGTGTGTACCTCAGTCTGGTCCACTCCCCCCTCAGCCTCCTCCTATCCAAGGAGAGGCACCTCAGACTATCCAGTCTCTCCTCATAATTGAAACACTCCATTCCAGGCAACATCCTGGTAAATCTCTTCTGTACCCTTTTCAGTACATTCATATTTCACTGAATGACTTTCAATCTAGTGTTCATTTGGTGTTCATAAGATAAGATAAGATTTCTTTATTAGTCACATGTACATCGAAACACACAGTGAAATGCACCTTTTGTGTAGAGTGTTCTGGGGGCAGCCCGCAAGTGTCGGCATGCTTCTGGCGCCAACATAACATGCCCACAACTTCCTAACCTGTACGTCTTTGGAATGCGGGAGGAAACTGGAGCACCCGGAAAAAGTCCACGCAGGCACATGGGGATAACGTACAAACTCCTTACAGACAGCGGTCAGCGGCTGCTACACTACCGTGCCTACCCCAAATGCAGATTGGGTGATCACTTTCGAAGCACCTGTGCTCAGTCCACAGGATTGACACTGAGCATCCAGCTGCCTGCTATGTTAATTCATCATTGCATTCCCATTCTGACCTTTCTAATTGTGGCCTCCTCACTATTACAACGAGGCCCAGAGCAAACTTGAGGAACAGCACATCATCTTTCAGCTGGGCACACTGCAGTCGGCAGGACTCAATAGTGAATTCTCCAACTTTAGATAACTTGCTCTTTCTTTCTCTCTGTATCAGGACTGGCCCTTTTTGCCTGCCATCTTTTGTTTTTACCTTTTTCTTCCTTTGTATGTCACAGTGGGCCTGACTGTACAACATTACACAGACTTCACAGCATTATCAACACACTACACAGACAAAGCAGCTTAACTGCCCCTTTACCACCACATGATTTCACCCTATCAGAGAAATTATCTCTTCTCTGTTCTCTTTGGAGAGAAGGAGCATGAGAGGTGACTTGATAGAGGTGTGCAAGATGATAAGAGGCATAGATCAAGTGGACAGTCAGAGACTTTTTCCCAGGGCAAATATCACTAACACAAGGGGACATAATTTTAAGTTGATTGGAGGAAGGTATAAGGGAGATGCCAGAGGTAAGTTTTTTTACACAGAGAGTGGTGGGTGCGTGGAACACACTGCCTGCAGAGGTTGTGGGGGCAGATACATTAGGGACATTTAAGAGACTCTTAGATAGACACATGAATGATAGAGAAATGGGGGGCTATGTGGGAGGGAAGGGTTAGATTGATCTTAGAGCAGAATAAAATGTCGGCACAACATCGTGGGCCAAAGGGCCTGTACTGTGCTGTTATGTTCTATGTTCTAAATGCCCTTTGTTCCACCCATCACATTCCGCCCCCTTCTCTGCTACCTAGGCTCACTTGTTTCTCTCTTTCTCAGTTCTGTTGAAGGGTTCCAGACCTGAACCGTTAACTGTTCCTCTTTCTGCAGATGCTGCCCGGACTGCTGAGTTTTTCCTGTATTTTTTATATTCACTTTTGGCTTAAGTAAGGTCCTCCAAGATGGTTTTACTTGGTCTAATGTATATTTGAATCCACCAATTCGATTGTTTCTTGACTGCCCTCTGCAAAACATAGCTTTGGTGGGCAATTGGGATGGACAATAAAAGCTCATCTTGTCAGCAATCTCCACATCCTGTGAACAGATAGCTTGAAAATCCTCCGTCACACCTCCGAACCATGACTGAATAACCTGGGGGGGGGGGGGGGGATCAGGCTTTCTCCAGCACCTCGTTCTACAGATCAGATTGATGAATTTACTAAACCAATGGAAGCCCCACAAACATAATTTCTGGTTAACAGTATTGTTGCACTCAGAAGGAAGTTCTGCTTCCTACTCCACTTTCCATTGTGAACAAGGCCCTTCTGAGTAATTCCAGATGACTGCTTCTTAATATAGTCTGTAACTGAGTGGGGGTTTCATTATGACCTTGCACCTTATTGTCTGCCTGCACTGTACTTTCTCTGTTACTGTAACACTTTATTTTGCATTCTGTTACTGTTTTCCCTTCTACTACCTCAATGCACTGTTGGAATGAAATGATCTGTATGGACGGCATGCAAAACAAAGTTTTTCACTGTACTTCAGTACATATGACAATAATGGACCAATAATTTACCAATTAAATGAAATACCTCGGTAATAAAACTGAAATGTGAAAAAAATGTTGGAACTTCTTGTTGATTGTTGTAAAACTTCTGAAGTATTAAATATTAAAGGACATTACTGGCAATTATTTTAATCACAAGCAGTGAATGAGGAGAAAACAAATAATTGTCAATTGTCTTACATTAACACCAGTCATTTTGGGTGTTTAATGTTCCCACTGTAATGTGTGCCGTAAACCCTATTGTCTTGTGTAGAATTATTGAAGGCTGTGTGACGAGCTGTCTCTCCCTATTACAGGCACCGGAGCTTGATCAATTATTGATGCTGCATTTCACTTTGACCTGAATTCTTTTGCTGTAGCACCAGCCCTTCCTTCGTGTATTAGTGATGAGCCTCAGATGAAAGCTATGTATCCTTCTCGCCTTGTAAATCTGCAGCTGCCCAAGGGAACAGGAAACTCATTTTCACTCGAGCTTTAATCAAATTCTACGGGTTACTACTGGGAACCCCAATCCATGGAATGCAACCTTATTCAGATTACTCTGAGTAACACTGTGGCTGATCTCATGAAGTCTGCTGACCTGGATAGTGTATATTATTTCTGAATGAGTTCACAAACTCTGATCAAAATTCTCAAAGAATGTGAAATTAGTCATATTGGATTCTGTAAGCTATCACCCGTTGTATTATAAGCGTAGCAAAGTTTTCTTCCAATGTATTTCGTCTATTCATTCTAACTGGCAGGAACAGCCCTAAATCCCCTTCAGAAGGTGGTGATGGGCTGCCTTCTTCAGTCTGTGCGGGGAAAGTGTCCCTCAGCAGTGTCAGGTAGCAAATGCATGGATTTTAACCCAGCTGCAAATGAAGAAATTGGTATTATGCCCTGAAATCCAAAGTGCTAGTCAGGTTTACAGGAATTTTTTGAAGAGAGTGTTGGCAACTTATAGACTTGTGTGTATGTCGGCAAGTCTTCCTGGTTGCAACATTGACGAGGGTCACATTCAGTTTCGCATGTGGAACCTACTAATATCCCGCAATTGCTGAACAGTCTTGCCTCTGGCATGTGCTGGACCAACCTCCCTGTGCCTCGTGGACCTGCCTTGCCCATATGCTGGACTGACCTCTCTAGCCCAAGTGCCAGACTGATCTCTGCACACCTGCTGCTTTGACAGAGAAGGCCTCCAGTATTTACCCACTCAGCTGCTGAACAGATGCTGCAGGTAAGGGTGAAAGTTTCAAACTTTGCCATGTAAGTGTTTCAAACTTTGCAAATTCACACTCTGACTCTTGGTCCCAACCAGAAGCAGTCACTTACTTTGGATGCGTGGAAGACAAACTGATCTGTAGGTGAGAATGTTTCAACTCCCCCTTCCCTAGCATACTCCTGGCAAACAACCAAGATATTGAAAATAAGCTGGATGAACTGAAAGCCAGATTCACCTGCCAAAGGGAACTGAGTGACTACTGTGTGTTCTGAGTTACAGAAACATGGCTCACACCTGCTTCACCTGACTGTGCCATACAACCTGAGGGCCTCTCAATTCACCGGATGGAACACACAGTGTCCTCGGGCAAAGTTAGAGGCAGAGAGATCTGTTTCCTTACTAACTCCTTGTGGTGCTTGGATATGATGGTCCTGGTGACTTCCGGCTTACCAGAGCTGGAATATCTAATGGTGAAGTGTTGTCCATACCACCTGCCAGAGGAATTCAATTTGGCTATCCTAACAGCAGTCTCCATCCTACTCCAGGTGGATGTGAAGCTTGCCCTAGATGAACTATACTCCATTGTCAACAGCCTTGAAACTGTATACCCTGAGGCCTTATTCATCATAGCCAGGGACTTCAACCAGGCCAACTTCAAGAGCGTACAATCTGAATGCTATCAACTTGTCTCCTGACCCATCAGTGGCCCAAATACTCTTGACCTCTGCTACACAACCATCAAAGACGCCTACCAACGTCAAAGTCAAAATCAAAGTCGAGTTTATTGTCATTTGCACAAGTACATGTATGTTCCATCCCTTGCCCACGTTTTGGGAAATCAGACCATCAGGCCGTGCTCCTCCTCCCTGCTTGCAAACAGAAACTGAAACGCGAGGATCTGGTTCAGAAATTCGTATGGTGCTGGTCTGAGGAAATAGATGAGCTCCTATGTAACTGCTTTGAGTCAGTAGACTGGTCCATATTCAAGGACTCAGCGGCCAACCTAAATGAGTATGCCACTGCCAAAGCAGACTTCATCAGTAGCTGTGTAGATTACTGCGTAACAGTCAATCCAAGTGTTCCCTACCAGAAACATGGATGAACCAAGGGAACCACTGAAGTCCAGGTATGAGACGTTCAAGTCAGGTGACCTTGACCTATACAGGAAATCTAGGTACGACCTTCATAAAGCTATCAGAGATGCCAAGAGATAACACCAGACCAAGCTAGAGTCCCAGACCAGTCATCAGTTGTGGCAAAGTTTGCCTGGTATAATGGACTCCAAAACAAAGCTGGGCAGTATCGCTGGCAGCGACACATCCCTCCCCGATGAGCTTAATGCATTCAATGCTCGTCTCAAACAGAAGGCCAGTGAAATGATGCCACCACCCCAACAACTGTTGATGCACCAGTACCCATGGTCACTATCGCAGACTTCAGATCAGCCTTCCCGAGTGTGAACACATGGAAACGAACAGGCTCAGATGGAGTCCCCAGCTGTGTCCTCAGATCCTGTGTGGATCAGCTGGTGGGAGTATTCACAGACAGCTTTAACCTCTCCCGACTCCAACCTGAGGTTCCCACCTGCTTTAGGATGACCACTATTATCCCAGTGCCAAAGAAAAATAGTGTAACGTGCCTTGATGACAACTGCCTGGTTGCTCTGATAAGATAAGATCTTTATTAGTCACATGTACATCGAAACACACAGTGAAATACATCTTTTGCGTAGTGATTTTGGGAGGCAGCCCACAAGTGTCGCCACACTTCCGGCGCCAACATAGCATGCCCATAACTTCCTAACCTGTACGTCTCTGGAATGTGGGAGGAAACCGGAGCACCTGGAGGAAACCCCCACAGACACAGGGAGAACGTACAAATTCCTTACAGACGGTGACCAGAATTGAACCCGGGTCACTGGCACTGTAAAGCATTATGCTAACCACTATGCTACTGTGCCTGCCCTGACATCCATCATCATGAAGTGCTTTGAGAGTCTGGTCATGGCACACATCAACTCCAGACCTCCAGACAACCTCGACCCACAGCAATTTGCCTACTGCCAAAACAGGGCCACAGTGGACTCCATCTCCCTGGCCCTACACTCATCTCTGGAACTCCTGGATAACAAAGACACCTACATCAGATTCCTATTTATTGACTACAGCTCTGCCTTCGACTCAGTTCCAAACAAGCTCATCTCCAAACTCCTAGACCTCGAACTCTGCACCCCCTCTGCAAATGGATCCTTAACTTCCTGACCAACAGACCGCAATCAGTAAGGACAGGTAACAACACCTCCTCCACGATTATCCTTAACAATGGTGCCCCACAAGGCTGCATCCTCAGCCCATTACTATACCCTCTATACACTCACGACTGTGTGGCCAAATTCTGCTCTAATTCCATTTATAATCTTGCAGATCGATACCACGAGAGTGGGCCGGTTCTCAAACAATGACAAGATGGAGTACAGGAAGGGGGGGGGGGGGAGAGGGAGAGAGAGAGGGAGAGAGAGAGGGGGAGAGAGAGAGAGAGAGGAAAGAGAGAGGGGGAGAGGGAAAGGGAGAGGGAAAGGGAGAGAGGGAGAGAGAGAGAAAAAAGAGTGGCATGGTGTCAAGACAACAACCTTTCCCTCAACATCAGCAAAACAAAGGAGCTGGTCATTGACTTCAGGAAGCAGGGTGGAGAACACACTCCTATGTTGAGGTGGAGGTGGCTGAGAGCTTCAAGTTCCTTGGTGTAAATATCACCAACAATTTATCCAGGACCAGCCAAGTGGATGCTACAGCCAAGAAAGCACACCAACACCCCTACTTCCTCAGAAGGCTAAGGAAATTTGGCATGTCTTCGATGACTGTTACCAATATTTACAGGTGCACCATAGAAAGCATCCTGTCCGGGTGGATCACAGCTTGGTATGGCAACTGCACTGCCCAAGACCACAAGAAATTGCAGAGAGTTGTGAACACAGCCCAGTCTATCATGAAAACCAGCCTCCCCTTCACTGACTCTATCTACACTTCCTGCTGCCTCGGGAAAGCAGCCAACATAATCAAGGACCCCTTACACCCTGGTCATTCTCTCTTCTCCCCTTGGGCAGAAGATACAAAAGCTTAAGAGCACATACCACAAGGCTCAAGGACAGCTTGTATCCCGCCGTTATCAGACTCTTGAACAGACCTCTCATATACTAAAGGATGAAATCTTGATCTCCCAATCTACCTCGCCATGGAATTTGCACTTTATTTGCCTACCTGAACTGCACTTTCTCTGTAACTGTAACACTTTATTCTGCATTCTGTTTTTGTTTTTACTACCTCGATTTACTTCTGTATGGAATGATCTGGAAGGCACGCAAACAAAGCTTTTTACTGTATTTTGCTACATATGAGAATAATAAAACCATACCAATACCAAGTTAGCCAGCAAGTTTTTCCCGTACTGTGAACTGTTTGCAAAGAGAGCAGCTCTTGGTCACATGGATGAAAGGTTGCTGGAGAATTTTTTCAAAAAAATTGTTTTTTTCCATAAAATTAAAATCCAAGCAAAGTGGATAGGAGTCCATATATAGATGGATTTCGTGGTATGTCCAAGAAAAAATGTTGTGATGTGGAGGGAGAATCTTAGAGGTAACTTTGACTCTGTAGATATTGGAGGTTTGGGAAGTGCTCCTGAAGAAACCTTGGCAGCATGCTGTTTCATGTTGATGGTCTACCCTGCAGCATAGTCTTCCAACAGAGGATGAAAGAGATGCTTAAGGGACCAAACTGTGTGCCAGTCAAATAAATTGTTTTACCTGGACAGCGTCGGCCTTCTTGAGTGTTCGACCTGCACCCAGTCAGGTAAGTGGGGAATATTCTAATGTACTCCTGACTATAAATATACAACATATATAAACACACTGTATATTTACTTTGTTGTTGTTGATATTAAAGAGCAAACAGTGATTCATTCTAATCTACTTCATGGAAAGATTAATTATTGACTAATCTCCCCTTCTTAGGTCAAATAGACCATTTCCATAAATTATTATTCATGGCAACCCCTGCCTTTCATGAGGACTCCAGAGGAGTCTCTCTGAAGTGTCAATCTCATTCCATAGGTTCAATAACATTTCAGACCCTAGAGCACTTGACAAGTCTAAACTGAATCCATTTATTTGGTCATTGTGACCATTTTAAAGATCCTACTGAATTTAAATTTACTGCCATTTGATACCCACCATTGCACCATGGAAATGTTTCAAGTTAGTTGAAAGGAGACTAATTTTGTTCTCAGATATTTTACTGCACAGAATCTGCCTTGGTAGGGATCAAAATATAAATTTGTTAAAAAATTAAAAATCTAAGGCCTTGAAGTCATGCCTTAAGGAAACAATTATCAGATGACTGGGGAGGCAGTGGTAGAAAGGTTGCTGGTTAATTAACATTGAATGTTGAGGTTTGATAGTCCGTTGATGAGATCTGAGTTGGTTAAGTGAATAGTTCTAACTATTTCACATTCAGGGCAGGAGTTTGCAATGTGACTCATTAATTGTATTTCAATGCATTGATGTCCCCTTTTTACAAATAACACCTTCAAGTTCCCACATGAATGTGGCTTAGCGCAGTCCAATAGTTACATTGCAGGTGAAAACCACCACCAATCACATTTTGCACTTATGGTCCATGTTGTCCAGGCTGTTCAATGAAAGTTATGGAGAGCATGTAAGCAGAAAGGTATTGTTCACCTGGGAAAAGCAACCAGCGGATAATCACAAGATCACAAGACAAGGGAGCAGAAGCAGGCCATTCGGCCCATCGAGTCTGCTCCAAGGAAAAGGGAAAAAGAAATGGGGTGGGGAAAAAAAACTATTCTAATCCCATTTTCCAGCCTTATCCCCATATCCCTTGATACCCTGACTATTTAGATATCTGTCTATCTCCTCCTTGAACACCCCCACTGATCTGGCCTCCACTGCTGTGCGTGGCAAGGAGTTCCACAATTTCACCACCCTCTGGGTAAAGAAATTTCTCCTCATCTCTGTCTTGAAACTGTACCCTCTAATTCTAAGATTGTGCCCTCTGGTCCTGGACTCGCCCACCAAGGGAAACAGCCTAGCCACATCTACTCTATCCTTACCTGTCAACATTTTAAATGTCGCTACGAGGTCCCCTCTCATCCTTCTGTACTCCAGTGAGTACAGTCCAAGAGCCGACAAACGCTCATCATACTTAAGCCCTTTCATTCCCGGAATCATTCTCGTAAATCTCCTCTGAACCCTCTCCAACGTCAGCACATCCTTCCTAAGATGTGGGGCCCAAAACTGCGCACAGTATTCCAAATGAGGCCTCACTAGTGCCCCGTAGAGCCTCATCAACACTTCCTTACTTTTATACACTATACCTCTCGAGATGAATGCCAACATAGCATTCGCTTTCTTAACCACCGATCCAACCTGGTGGTTAACTTTTAAGGTATCCTGTACGAGTACCCCCAAGTCCCTTTGTACTACCGTACTATCAATCTTCTCTCCTTCTAGATAATAATCTACCCGCTTATTTCTGCTTCCAAAGTGTACAACTGCACATTTCTCAACATTGAATCTCATCTGCCATTTCCTTGCCCATTCTTCTAAACTATCTAGGTCCCTCTGCATCCTTTCTATTTCCTCCATGCTCCCTACTCCTCCACTTATCTTGGTGTCATCCGCAAACTTAGCCACACAACCATTTATTCCATCATCCAAATCATTGATGTACAAGGTAAAAAGGAGCGGCCCCAACACCGACCCCTGCGGCACACCACTAGTAACCGGTAACCAACCAGAACGAGATCCTTTTATTTCCACCCTTTGCTTCCTGCCAACCAGCCAATGCTCCACCCATTTTGCTACCCTACCCAATTTCTATCTCCTGTTTTAAGGGCATGTTAAATTATTTGGCCATTGTGACCATTTAAAAAATCCTATTGAATTTAAATTTGCTTTATTACATAATGTAATAAAGCAGAATTTTTCAGATTTTTACAAATATTGAGTATAATTACAGTTGAAACAAGTAAATCCAGCAAAGATTAATTGACAAATATCTTATCCATGCTCTTTGCTAAAGGCACTTTTCCTCTGATTCAATCTTTCCCTTGAAAGAAATTCAATTGGCAGCAGAGTATGCTTTGTCTGATATTAGTATGAACACCAAAGAGGATTTGAATGGTCGGGGAGCAGAAGTTAGATTGCAACGTTTTATTTGCAAATGTAGGTGTATCTTTAAGTATGTATGTACCACGTGGTATGACTTTTATTCTGAGTCCACAGAAAGCTTCTGCTTTTAAGAAAGGTTGTTTTATTGATTGCCCTACCTCTGTTATTTGCTAAAGCAAGCAGCAACACAAGAATCCTAGAGACAATACATTGAAAATGATGATGGAATATTTCTGCTTGAGGGAGTAGCAGATCAGTGACCAAATGTGAAGAAAAAAACGAGGATGGGGTTCTCCAAGGAGAGCAGTGCTGATGACAGGCAGAGGACATGATAATTTGTTAGCAAACTCAATGGATGTAAGTGGATACAAACATTTGATGTGTATATGGAATTAGTAGAAGTGTTCTGAGGAAGGACACAGAACAGGGAAATCTATGCAAGAAGAAGAAGATGGTCTTACTGTAGGTCATGCAAAACTACTCAATAGAGTGGACTTAATGTTCAAAGGTGTGTGTGGAATAAATACTGTAGAGAGAAGAGAGAAGATATCTTTATTAGTCACATGTACATCAAACCACACAGTGAAATGCATCTTTTTGTATAGAGTGTTCTGGGGGCAGCCCGCAAGTGTCGCCACGTTTCTGGCACCAACATAACATGCCCACAACCTCCTAACCCGTACGTCTTTGGAATGTGGGGGGAAACCGGAGCACTCGGAGGAAACCCATGCAGACACAGGGAGAACGTACAAACTCCTTAGAGACAGCGGCCGGAATTGAACCCGGGTCACTGGCGCTGTAAAGCATTATGCTAACAGCTACACTACCATGCCTGCAAAATTTTAATTAATTAACTTGCCAACCTCACATCTTGGAGATGTGGCAGGAAACTGGAACACCGGGGGAAACCCAAATGATGTATGAAGATGGTGCTTAAAAATGTGAGGCAGTTTCAATGGTTTGGAGATGCAAGCTGGTAAAACCCTCAGAATTGGCAATAGGCCTGGTATTCTTCTTCACAGACAAGTCATGGATCACAGGTGGGAAACCATTAGGTCTAGTGAGTACAAAAGATAGGAAGGTTGCAAGTTATGTGGGTGCAAAAGGCTGCAATCCACAGCATTTATGTTATGGGAGGTACCCAACCACAGAACATCCACTGAAGATGGCTTGGTGCTGCAATTGTCACAGGGCAAGGCATATTATATTAGGGCACAAATCCCTAAGAGTACAATGACTAGTAAAGATGACAGTTGCTGTTGATCTGGGAGGTAAAGGGGGCAAGAGTCTGGAACAGTCCTGCTGGAGTACCATATACATGATAGAATCCGATAATGAGAGGGGGAAATGGGAATGCTGAACCTTATATTTTGCAAACCCAAGGAGGGTAAAAAAGAACAGTACACATAATGGTACCTTGTTGGTTGAGGAAGCAGCAAGAAAATGTGCACTGACACTGTGTCGAGTAGATTTGTCATTTGCCAGGGCAAGTAGAATGCTTCACCACTTGATGGGGGCAAAATGATGTTGGGTGCATACATTGGAGGGTCCCTCTGAGTTATGGGGGAGGTGAATTGTTAGGTTACTAGTAGAGAAGGATGGGTCTTGTTATCTATCATAGCTTTAGGCCGTGAGCATTCACCAGAGATCATGGGAACAGAATGGATCGTGTCACTTGGATAGAGGGCCTCTATTTTGCATGAATCATATCATTGAGAAGTGAGGAGATACAAGACAGACTCATACTTTCGGGTGCAATGGCTCCACCCAAGTTCACCACTCGTCTGTAGGCTTGGGAGCTGTGGCAAGGAACCTTCAGCCAGCACACTCTGGCAGATCAAGATTACAGGCTACAACTCTGATAAATAGTTATGGAAGACATTAATGTGATGACTACTATAGAACTACATGGGACTGCGTGAGAGAATTACAACCGAGGATGAAAGTTCAGTAAATGTAGGCAGCTTTATCCATGAAGGCAGTGTGGTGATTAAAGCACAGGCAGTGATGCACTGCAATCTGTTCAGCTGAAGTTTGACAACTGACAGGCTAACAAGGAACATGAACCTTTGACTGAAAGGAGAGTTGAAGAGTTAAATGTGAAACTTTTCTGGAAGGAGGTGTAACAGTTGTTTGGTCGAAACATAAAGATGTTGTGAACTAAGGAAATTGAAGGAAGGTCATGGAATAAAGAGCACACACGCTGTGGTGAAGCAGTGTGGCAGCAAATGGGAATGCGATATCTCCAGAAGATTTGTAATAAGAGTGGGTAACTGAACAGTGAATGTACTCAGAGACAAAGGATACAGAAGGCATTCATCGAGAGTCATGGGTTCACAGTGCTGATGGTTTGTGTGTCTGCCTGTGAGGCTAGGCCTATGTCTAGTTTGTCATGGATCAACAGGTGACTAAGGTATTCCACCACAATGGGAGTGAAACACTGACCCAGGAAGTGACCTTATGGAGGTCCTTTTAGGGGTTTATAAAATCATGAGGGTCATAGATAAGGTGGATCTTCACAGCCTTTTTCCCAGGGTAGGAGAGTCTAAAACTAGTGGGCGTAGGTTTAAGGTGAGAAGGAGAAGAGCTAAAAGTGACCTGAGGGGCAACTTTTCCCTGACAGAGTTGGTGGGATATGGAATGAGCTGCCCGAGGAAGTGGTGGAGGCAGGTACTATTACAACATTTAAAGGACATTTAGACAGGTACAAGGATAGGAAAGGTTTAGAGGGATATAGAACTAGCTCAAAAAAGACAATTTGGTTGGCATGGACAGGTTGGGCTGAAGGGCCTGTTTCCGTGATGTATAACTCTATGACTCTAAAGTGTCAATTATACCTGTGGATGCCACCACAAGGTGGAGAAATAAGTAACAAGGTGGTCAGAAAATTATAGCATGATGAGGCATCCCAGAGGGAAAGGTGTTCAGAACATGAGTGGCCTGGGTCAAAGACATCAATTGTGACTAAACCATTTGAGAACAAAGGGGCTATTCACGAAACTCAATGGCAAGCTGCTCCAAGGAGCAGTCCGTAATTTGTTTGAACAAATGAGAGAGCTAATTCAAAGGTTTCAGGGCAATAGGTAAATCAATACAAGAGTCCTCAGGCGAGGTGAGAAGCAAAAGGCTGGTTGAGGTGCCTTTGGTTACAGGATTGAGTCTAGCATGGATGACACTGATAGAGAAGATGAGGCTGTGAGTTCTGGGGAAGGGTTCAGAGTTTACAAGACTCTTAATGTTTACAGATATACTGGAAGGTCTACATCAAGTGCAGGTGAAATTTAGGGCTATTAAAGAGGACTGCATTCAAAGTGGAGCCATTTCAAAAGCTCTGAAGATGCAATGTGGAACATCACTGCAGGTACCTATTTACTCATGAAATATAAAGGGATCTCAGTGTTCTTGTGCCCGTATCACAAAAAGTTAGCAGGCAGGTGCAAGGAGCAGTTAAGAAGGCAAATGGCATATTGGCCTTCATTGCAAAAGGGTTGGAGGTTAGGAATAGGGAAGTTTAGGTAGAATTGTACAGGGTGTACCTGGAGTACAGCAGGCAGCTTTTGACTCCTTTCTGAAGAAATGATAATACAATTGGAGGTGGTGCAAATGAAATTCACCAGGCTAATTCCTAAGATGAAAGGATTGTCCATTCAAAAGAGGATAACCAGGTTAGACCTGTATTCTTTGGTGATCTTATTGAAACATGTAATAGTCTAAGGGGGCACGATGAGGTAGATGTTGAGATGTTTTCATCAGTGGTAGAGTCTCGAATGAGAGGACATAGTTTCAAGATAAGGGGCTGCTCATTTAAAACCTAGATACATAGAAATATCTTCTCACAGTGGATAGATCATTAGAAGTATTTAAAGCGGAGGTAGATACATTTTTGAAAGATTGGGGAATTAAGAGCGAGGCGGATATGGCACAGACGCTTGGGGTAAATCAGTCCTGATCATATTGAATGATCATAGGGGGCAGGTTTGAGGGGCCAGATGTCCTACTCCTGTTCATTTTCTTGTTCTTCGTGTGAAAACTACTTCATTATTCCTTGTTTTTGTACTATTTATTTATCTTGCAATTTATAGTAATTTTACGTTTTTGCACTGTACTGCTGCCGCAAAACAACAAATTTCACGACATATGTCAGTGATAATAAACCTCATTCTGATTCTGATTCTTGTACAAATGTTAGGCTAATACAGTGAAATGAGACAGCCTTAAAAACAAAGATGACCAAGTTTAAGGCCTTGGAGAGCACCCAGAATGGGAAGGCAGACAAAATGCCGTGTGATTTCCAGAGACAAGAACAAAGGGGAGAGTTCTGGTATTTACAGGAATCAAGATGATGTGAAAGCAGAGGCACAAGAAGAGCCTTTAGAAACAACCAAAGTAGAGGTGGTTGCAATTAAATACAACAAATAATTATATGCTGTAATAATTGGTAAGAGTCAATAACCTGCGTTAAGTTGTTTGTAAACAGTTTGGTATACACAAATGACATCAAGGAGGTGTAGTCAAGACCATGTAGTCACAGTTGTGAACGTAATTATGTTGGAGCAATAATGGCAGAACAGGATGCGAGCCTGGATGTGTATGAGGCTGATCTGGAGAAGTCGTCCTCTGGAATTACCAGAGTCCAGTGTTGCTATTTCAGAGATGTCAGGTGCAGCTTGCAATGGAATTCAATGAACGAAGACCAAGAGATCAAGAGACTTTATACAGATGTAAGTTCAACAAAGTGTAATATAGTAAATAGTTAACTGATTTGTGCATATAAATAGTTAATGACGTGGATGGATTTATTACTGTCTTAGAGAAAGGGAAGCAGTGTAGTATATATAGATCTTTGTCCCTTTAAGAACTGAGTGAAACAGATTTTGATATATTGTTCGTTGAAGGTTACTGCCTTCAATAAAGGATATTTTGTTGATGGCTTTTCATTTGTTGTTTGCTTAAGCAAGCAGCAATGCAAAAAGCCTAGAAACAATAAAGCACTCTTCCATTTTGGAAGAGTTAAACCTGACACAAAGAGGTCTGAGTTCTGAAGTCCTGTTCACTAAGGACATCCAGAAAGCATGTGATCTGATTAGCCCATTTTCCATCATCCCTGGTGACTATATAAAATTGGCAGTAGGCCTGTTGTAGGTGTAGATGAAGAGTTCAGGCCTATTTTAGGTTCTGTTAAGCATAGTGCCTGAACCTGCCCTGGATCTGTGTTTTCTGAGCTTAAGTCATTTTTTTAAATGACAAACTGTGGATCCGGGGTGAGGAGAGATATCCCCTAACTTCACCCTTGCCTCCTTCCCTCCCACTCACACATGCACAACTGCCTTAGGTTATTGCTGGCAAAGTAAGAATCAATAAGTGAGAGACAAAAGAGACTTCAGATACTGGAATCTGGAGCATCACACAAAACGCTGGAGGAATTCAGCAGGTCAGGCAGCAGCGATGGAGAGAAATGGACAGTCAACATTTCGGATCGAGACCCTTCGTCTGGACTGAAAGAGCAGAGGGGAGATAGCCAGTATAGAAAGGTGGAAGGGAAGGGGTGGAGCAAGAGCTGGCAGGTGATAGGTGGATGCAAGTGAGGGGGGGGTGTTGATAGGCAGATGGAAGGGAGAATGGGAATGGCCCCAGCTTCTGGCGCCATTCTCACTCTCCCTTCCCCCAGCTGCCTATCAACACTGCCCTCACCTGCATCCACCTATCACCTGCCAGCTCTTGCTCCACCCCTTCCCTTCCACCTTTCTATACTGGCTATCAGTATGTGAGTTGCCCAAGGAAACTAGACATGAGCGGCACAGAGACACTGCAGGTAGTGCAGCTGTCCTACCTCTCCAGTGGCCCTGGTTCGATCCTGACCTCTGATGCTGTCTGTGTGGAGTTTGCATGTCCTCGTTATGACCGCATTGGTTTTCCCTCTGGATGCTTCAGTTTCCTCCCACATTCCAAAGACCAGCTGGTGTTTTGGTTAATTGGCCACTGTAAATTGCCTCTTGTGGGGGTGAGTGATAGGAGAATTGGGAGGGTGGGGGTTGTTAATGGACATAATTGGGAGAATTAAGGGGGGGAATGGGATTAATGGGAGTGCTCTGAGTATCAGCATTGACGCAAGGAGCCGAATAGCCTCCTTCTCATTTGTATGAAAAAATGTTAGCCTAAAGCAACCTTGCATCAGTCCTGGGCTGAGGCTTCAGGCTAACCCCACCTCCCACATCCCCAAGTCAATGAACTCTAAGCCCAATATGATATCAAACTTTTCTTCCAGTGCACCCGCTCCATACCCATTTCTTTGGCCAGGAGTCATCAGCCCAGAATGCACACCCTTCCTTCCATCATCAGAAATTCCAGTCCACCTGGACATGTCCCCTGGTTTCATGCCCTCCCAGGATCTCTCCATTACTAACTGCTGATGTGACACTGATCACCTCAACTTTTTTAGCCACCTTATTCACTCGAACTTACCCCTTTCTCAATTTGCAGCATTCTGTTCACTAGAAGCAAGCCTGATATTGCCATCAAGCCCACCAACAAGGGCAATGATGTAGTGGTCCGGCGAACTGACCTCAACCACTTAGACTTCCCTCTTTCTAGATTGTGACTCCACCACTGAACATCAGGCCATCATCTGTCTCCCAGACAGTCATAGGCATCATTTTCTCAGGATATCTTCCCTCCACAACTTCCAGCCTTGCAGTCTCAGATCTCCACACAGCCCCCATCTATATCCTACCCAAGACTGTTCAGGTATACCAATTCCTTCAGCCTGCCCTGGGCCTACGAAACATTTCTTCTTACCTTGACTCCATCCCTTCTCCCTTCCCACTTGCATCCAAGCCATCTCTGATGCCCTCGAACATTTTGACAGTTTTTTGATCCCTGGTCACAATTGGCTCACAGTTGCTATGCCAATGCAATTCCTTTGTACTTCCAGCTCTCACCAGGATGGTCCTCTGCTTCTTCCTTGAACAGAGTTCCAACCATTTCCCCTTTGCCAACATACTCATTCGTCTGATTGAACTCACTCTCACGAAGAACAACTTCTCCTTTAAGACCTCTCATTTTCTCCTGATCAAAGGTATAACTGTGGGAATTACATGGACCCAAGCTGTTCTGATCTTTTTCATGGGATACATAGAAGTCTTTGTTTCACTTCAAGTGGACTCCAACCTGCAATTCTTTTTCCACTACATTGACCATGTATTTCTTGCAACTTTGATTTTGCCTTCTGTCTTCCTGGAGCAAGGATAGAGTTTCCGTTGTCCTCATCTTCCACCCTACCACCCTTCGTATTGCTTAGATCATACTTCACAATTTATGCCACCTTCAGTGAGATTCCACCACTAGACACACCTTCCCCTCCATTCCCCATTCAGCATTTTTAAAGGGATTCTTCCCATGTGTCTCCCTGCTTCGCTCTTCCGTCTCCATAATCACTTCCCTTTTTACCGTACCTCCCCATGAGATGTAACAACTGTCCTTTTAACTCTTCCCTTCTCACCATCCAAGGTCCAAACAGTCCTTCCAGGTGAAGTACGAATTCACTTGTACTCCTCCCAATCTAGTGAACTGCAATCAGGGCTCACAACACGGTCTCCTCTACATTGGAGAATCCGACACAGATTGGTAACTACTTTGCAGAGCACCTACTGTATATTCAGTCAGCAGGGGCGACCCCAAGCGCCCGGTTGCCTGCCTCTTTAATTCTTCATCCTGTTCCCACTTTGACCCATCTATATGTGGTCTCCTGCACTGTTGCAATGTAAGCTTGAAGAACAGTGCCTCATCTTCTATGTGGACAAGTTGCAACCATCCAGGCTCGTATCAAATTCTACAACCTCAAGTAACTCGGTGTCTGTTTATATCAGAAATGGCCAGTCTATCTGTAATATTGGCTCAGTTTTTCTCTCGCCTTTTCATAGCCTGACTGCCAGGCAGTTTCTACAGCTCTCCATTTAGCAAATTCAACATTTTTGTTTACATTCTCACTCTCTTACTGTCCCCATTTCTTGACTTTCATCTTCCTTTTTCAGATCTTTTTTCTCCCTAACTGCTCCAATTAACCATCAGCTAGATGACCTTGTCTATAGTTTATCTCGATGGCAACCCTAACTTCACCCTATCGAAGATATTCACTTTGCCTTATCTATCCCTCGATGCATCTTAAAATCAACTTTTACTCCTCTCTGTCCTGGTTATGATAAAGGATCTTTGACCTCTGTTTCTCTTTCTGCGGGTGTTGCCTGAGTCACTGAGCAGTTCCAGCATCTTCAGTTTTTATTTCAATTTTCACCAGCATCTGTCTTAAAGTTTCCCAGCACAATTATTTTGGAAGATTTCAAGAATAATTCAGAATAATTGGAATTGGTTTATTATTGTCATATGTTTTATAAGATATCTTTATTAGTCACACATACATCAAAACACGCAGTGAAATGCATCTTTTTGCATAGGGTGTTCTGGGGGCAGCCCGCAAGTGTCGCCACGCTTCCGGCGCCAGCATAGCATGCCCACAACTTCCTAATCCGTACATCTTTGGAATGTGGGAGGAAACCGGAGCATCCTGAGGAAACCCACGCAGACATGGGGAGAACGTACAAATTCCTTACAGTCAGTGGCCAGAATTGAACCCGGGTCATTGGTGCTGTAAAGTGTTACGCTAACCGCTACACTACCGTGCCTACCGAGATACAGTGGAAAAACTAGCCTTGCATATTGTTCATACAGATCAATTCATTACACAGTGCATCAAGGTAATACAATGTAAAACAATAACATAGCGCAGAATAAAGTGTAACACCTGCAGAGAAAGTGCAGTGCAGGTACACAATAAGGTGCAAGGTCATAAAGAGGTAGATAATCTGGTCTTGTTTCCCTCAATGACACAACCACTCTTTACTTATACAGTATCTCCAGAGGAGTAATACATCCCAATGATCTTCTCAGGAGTCCAAAAGTTGACACCAGACCAGAGATGTGGAAAGATGTTAATAACCTTGACTAAATGAGAGAGCTTCTCTTTTTCATTCATTCACAGGACATGGCCATCACTGGGAATGCCAGAATTTATTGTCTATCCCTAGTTATTCTGTGAACAGAGGACAGACACCTTGGTGGTCTGGAGTCGCATATAGGCCACACTGCGTAAGAATGGTAGACATTAGAGAACGAGGCAAGCTTATTTTAATTATAGCTTTATTTAATCAATTGAATTTAAATTCCTTAGTAGTCATGATGGGATTCATATTCATCCCTCTGGATCAATAGTCCAGGCCTTTAGTTACTGGTCAGTGGCTCAATGATTAAACTACCATGTCCCAAAAGAACACCAAAGGAGAGTAGGGATTGGGGAGGTAATGGGAAAACTTGGAGCCTAAACAATTGAAAACACGACCAAAGGGCAGAGGATGAAAACAAGAGATTCATAAGAAGAAGAGAGGTCTGGATAGGTTTCAGAGTTAGAGCAGGTGACCAAAGTAGGGAAACATCCTGTCATTGAAGAATACTGTATGAACACAAAGATGAAATCTTAAAATTTAAGGTACTTACATTTAAATTTAAAAGATTGAAGGTCAGCTCTCTTCACTGTGTGTTAAACAATACAAGTTGTTCTGCCTGTTGAAAAATAAAGCAGAATGCAACCTGAATAAAGTCTGGAGCTCAACAAACTAAAACCTGAACCAAGGTCTAATAAATAGAATAGGTTCCCCATTAATAAAACAGCTGCAAACATGTGCAGTTTACATTAGAAGCCTTGATACATCAGATATTCTCTGCCAAATTACTGATTTTGATTGACTAACCTGAAAATTTTAAGTACAAGTTTCAGTTTATTGTTCAAGTTTATTGTCATGGGCATTCATACCCAGGGCATAAGTGCCATAAAAATTAGCTTTTTTGCAACAGCAGCACAGTACATTAACATGAACTTAATTTAACATTTAATTTAATTCATTACAGAGCTCTTTACCCATAACTATGGTATTGTTCATTCGCGACCTTCCCTCTATATCTCTTTTTGATGCTCAGGCCTTCCTTTTCTGATCAGCGTTTTGTTTACTAACAATGGAATACATTCTTCTCTGAGCCAATATACTTGGAGAGTAGCACCCAAGAATAGCTTTCATATATCTGACAGGATGTTCAGATAAAAAACACCACTCCTCAGTCCCAATTTCCATTTAGGCCATCAAAAAGAGCATGAGAGGAAATGTGAATATCCTTTTAATGCTTCCTAACTAAAAGAAGGGGAAATCCTGTATTCAAGCATCTTTGCCATGTGCGTTTCTAATTAGTGCTACCACAGGAGAGAATGCTTGTCACTGAAAAGGCTATCTAGGTCCAAGTGGAACTTCCTGTTCTATGCTCACCTTCTGCCTTTTAAGAATACAAAAAGGGAGAGGAGCTAATGTCAACAGGATGATTGAAGAACCATGCTATAGCCTACCTAAAAATACATGTTAATGAATATATTAGCATTCTTAACTACTTAAGAGTGGCTCCAAGTTCCATTTTATTAAAGACAACCCCATTTGAAATAAGAACAGGATTTATATTGCTCCTTTTGACTTTTGAACCTAGTCACTGTTATAAAGTGGGAACACAGCAGCCAGACTATGCACAGTAAGCTCCCATGAACATCAATGTGATAATGATCAAAGAATCTATACTTAGAAATTGTTTTCTGAGTGCTACCAGATCCAATTTGTATGAAGGATGAACTGCAATTAAAAATCAAGGTCTTAACTCATGGTATCATGAAGTTGGTGATTTTTATTCTGCCTGTTGTGTGAGTCTGATGTGCTATTGCCTGGAGGGCCTCCAATGTGCATGGTCAGACCCAGCAAAGCTCAACACCACTTCTGTAATTTTCAGTCACAGATTCATGGCCCCCTCAGTCTACTCGTGCAGAATCAGCCTACCATAGCAGCTGAGAAGCTTGCTTCCTCATGATTTAAAAGGGACCTCTTTGAGAAGCTGTCAGGAACCTGCCCCTGGTCGGACTCCAAGTATCCAATTTAGCTGGCTCACTTTTAGGCGCACCTCCAGTTCGCATTCACCACCCATGCCGGGCTCCACACACACCCACTCACTCACTGATCTGCCATTCACCCACATCTACCTCTGACCACCCTCACCTCTCACTCCAGATTGCAGTCCCCCAGTCTGCTGATTACACCCTAATTAGAGTGTCGCCTTCCAATTATCCGTTTTCCCCCTGATCACCATCACAGCCCTATGACAGGTCAGTTCCCCCTCCCAGTTAGTTTCCTCCAATAACTAAACTACCCCTTGACTGACTCCCGCTTTCCTCAAACAGCTGTCAGCAGTTGATCCTGCTCCTGTCTCTTCTGCTTCCTATTCATTTCTCCCACCCTCACTCATCCCGAGCCTCAGCGCATTCTCCCTCTGAATTTCCTCCAGGTTCTCCGGTTTCCTCCCACACTCTAAATATGTGCGAGTCGGTAGGTTAATTGGCCATGGTAAATTGCCCCTAGTGTGGGTGGGTGGTAGAATCTGGGGGTAGTTAATGGGATGTGGGAGAATAATATGGGACTGGCGTAAGTGAGTACTTGATGGTCAGCAAAATGGAGACACAAAAAATTCTGCAGATGCTGGAATCTGGAGCAAAATCCACAAAATGCTGGAGGAACTCAGCAGGTCAGGCAGCATCTATGGTGGGAAATAAACAGTAGATGTTTCAGGTTGAGACCCTTCATCAGGATTGGAGTTCCTTCAGCATTTTGTGTGTATTACTTGATGGTCAGCAATGGAAAGCAAATTAAACTGCAAATGTTGGACTCTGAAACAAAAACAAATATGCTGGAAGAACTCCAAACTGAGGAAGGGTTATTCACCTGAAACGATAACTGGTTTCTCTTTGTACAGATGCTGCTTGACCGGCTGAGTTCCTCCAGCATCTATGTTTTAGCTTGATGATCGATTTGGATTCAATGCGCGAAGGGCCTGTTTCCCTGCCATACAACCCCTCTGTCTCTAGGACCCTATGAGTGCGGTCAATGAAAGTCTGCAGACAAATATCCCTCCCTGCTCTGCTTGTTCCTGTGGGCTTAGGAAAAGTAGATGAAGTCTCCACTCCTGGAGAATGGAGTTTGGGCAACTTACCTAACATCGCAACAAATGACAGACTGGGAGATGTGGCAGAGATCAGCAGCAGCAGCCTGCAATAATCCCAAGGCTAGGAAGCTGAGAGTAATCTTGACCCTGAGCTTTGTAGATAAAGCAGTCAGGCATATGTGTGAAGATTTACAATGACGTTGTAGGAAGTCAGAGATTTCACACTGAAGACAAAGAATAGAATTTAAGCCTTGGCCCTTCTAAGGGCAGTTTTTATGGAAAATAATGGTTAATAAAATAGTTATTATTGGTTGTAGATGACAGGCGGAATATGAGGTACTGTCCTTCTAGTTTGAGTTTGGTCTCATCCTGGCAGTGGAGAAGGCCAAGGAAAGATAAGTCGATGCGGGAAAGGAAAGGGGAGTTGAAGTGCCCTGCAACCGGGAGCTCAAGATGGCCATTGCAGACAGAGCACAGGCACTTGGCAAAGTGGTCACCTGGTATACACTTGGTTTCAGCAATGTAGAAGAGGATAAGGTAAGATACCTTCATTAGTCACATGTACAACAAAACACACAGTGAAATGCATCTTTAGCATAGCATGTTCTGGGGGCAGCCCACAAGAGTCGCCTGCACGCTTCCGGCACCAACAATAGCATGCCCACAACTTCCTAACCCGTACGTGTTTGGAATGTGGGAGGAAACAGGAGCACCCGGAGGAAACCCACATAGACACGGGGAGAACGTACAAACTCCTTACAGACAGCGGCCGGAATTGAACCGGGGTCACTGGTGCTATAATAGCATTACGCTAACTGCTACACTACCATACGTTAGGAGAGCCAAATGCAATCGACCAGGTTGGAGGAGTCCCTGCTAACTATCAAGCTATGATTTTTACACTAATCCTACCTTAACCTATTTTATTCCCCCAACATTCCCATAAACTACCCTGAAATCTCTGCCTCACTTGGAAGGGCTGTTTAAGTCCCAGGATGGTAGTGAGGGAAGAGGTGTAGGAGCAGGCAACGCATCTCTTTCAATTGAAGGGGAAAGTGCCAGGGGATGGGGAGGAGTGAATGGGGAGGGATGAGTGAACCAGGCAGTCAAGCAGGAAGAGATACCAAGGGGAAGGTGTGACTGGTGGGCTCATGGAGCAGCTGGAGAAATGGTAAAGAAAGACAGGCTGGATGCAGAGGCTGAGAGGGTAAAAGGTAAGGACAACTCCACCCTTCCCTCTCCCCTATCTGTCTCCATCTGCCCATCCTCCTCCTTCCTGCTTGTTTGCACCGCTCTCCTGTCAGTTTCTGCCCCAGCCCTCCCACTCACCTCTTTACACTACCCATCTCCCTTCTACCTCATTGCACTGCACTCTCTCTGTAGCTGTGACACTTTACTCTGTACTGTTATTGTTTTTACCTGTACTACATCAATGCACTCTGTACTGAATCAATGTAACTGCACTGTGTAATGAATTGACCTGTACGATCGGTATGGAAAACAATTTTTTCACTGTACCTCGGTACAAGTGACAATAATAAACCAATACCAACACATTCTCAGAAGTGGGATCTCAACTTGAAAGGTTAACCATTACTCTGCTTCTCCAGATGCTGCTTGATCCACTGAGTTTCTCCAGCAGTTTTTTTTTGCTCTAGAATCCAGCATTTGCAGTCTCCTGTGTCTCTATTCAAATGCAAGTTGATGTTTGTTCATTAATTTGCTCCCTGTGTCCATTATCATTTAAACTCTCAATGATTTCTTCATTGCTACACTGAACTGCTCTCTGTCTCTGGACTCTGCTGAAACTTGACAAGCATTGTTCCTTCACCAACACTTCCAATTCCAATGTGAACTAAACCAACAATAAGGGCAGTTACCACAGTGCCTTACATGGACAGTTTCCCACCCTCCCATCTAATGAAACAGAGTGTAACAAAATCACTGGGAGAAAGACTGCCATTCTGATTTCCAGATAGTATTTCCAACTGAAAGACAGAAACATATCCTTTAATTCCTAACCATGATTAATAAATAATTGCCTCACTGCAGAATCACAGGTTATATGTCATATAAAGTAGCCACAGAGCGAATCCCCAGGCATTAGAGAACAGTATAAACCATGATGCTTCACGAGATGAAAGGAATGCCAAACAGCCTGGGAATTGTCTCTTTTCCCACTCGGATCAATTGGAACATGTTTGTGAAGCCTTCACTTAATCTTGGCCTAAGACCTTCAAAGAAAGAACACTCACTCCCATTTGCCAGCCCAGTTGAAATGCCTTAAAAGAAGTTTTTAATTAAAAATTTCAAGGCTACTGATATATTAAAAAAAACAATGATATTGACCTTTGCTGGAGATAGGCAAGTTTAGCAAGGGCAGGCTCCTTAACCCTTCTTATGCCCAGTGAAGCCAAAATTAAAAGACCACATTAATCTCAGCAACATCTTAGTACAAGCATCCGGAATTATCAAACGAAGTACTGCTTTTATCTGCAAGGGGGACAAATGATTTAACCAGGCTTTTCTTGTGTGTGAAAATAAATAAAAACTGCAGATGCTGGAAATTTGAAATAAAAACAGAAAATGCTGGAAACACTCAGCAGTTCAGACTGCATCTGTGGAGAGAGAAACAGTTAATGCTACAAGTCTTGGACCCTTTGCCAGATGTTTAAGTGAAGGGTCCTGGACTTCAATCATTAATTGTTTCTCATTCCACAGATGCTGCCTGACCTGCTGAGAGTTTCAGGCATTTTCTGTTTTTTAGAATATGGAACATTTTCATAACACATTTTGAATTTTTATTTCAGACTTCTTGTGTGTGGTCAGGTCAGCTACAGTCTTAAAGCCATTGCTGCTCAGACCCAGCACCATGCCTGAAGAACATGCTGTCTAACTAAATGTGACCAATTTTCCACATCTTCCAACAATCATCAAGTTTGCTTGAATATCATTCTCAATTATTTTATACTGGCACTGGGTGCAGTAAAACTGCAGGTTAAAGATTTAAAGTTAAATTGCCCCATCAAATCGCAAAAGCATAGAAGGAGTCAACCTCAGCAGCCTGGCCAACATTTACCCCTCAACCTATATCTCCAAAACCGATTTATCTGGCCATCGCCACACTGCTGTCTGTGGAACCTCAGTTGGTGCCCAAACCTTTCATGAACAACACGTCCTGAGGTCATGAAAGGAGCGATATACTTCTTTTTAACATGCTAGAGGTAGAGCCATGCAATGGAGCAGCATGGATGCTGGCAAAATGGAAGAGCAGAAGAGAGAAAAGCTGCAACACATTGATGCAGCTGGTAAAGCTGCTGCCTTGAAGCTCCAGTGAGCTGGGTTCAATCCTGACCTCTGGTCTTGTCTGGGTGGAGTTTGCACGTTCTCTCTGTGACCCCATGGATTTCCTCCAGGGGCTCTGGTTTCATCCCACGTCCTAAAGATGTGCAGATTGGTAGATTAATTGGCCTTTGTAAATCGCTGCTTGTGAAGGTGGATGGTTGAATTTCGGGGTAGCTTATAGGAATGTTGGGGGAATAAAATGGGTTATGGTAAGATTAGTGTAAAAAGGATAGCTTGATGGTTAGCAGGGGCTCAATGGGCTTAAGGGCCTGTTTCTGTGTTGTATCTCTATGACAACAGTAGAAGATGGATTGAGTTACTTAAAGGCAGCAGGATGTCTAAGTGGAGACAGCAGAATTGTGGAGAGAGAGAGATAATAAAGAAGAGACATAGGAGATCGGGAGAAAAATGAAGAGACAAAAAAAAACAGGGAGAGGAGGAGAAAGAGGGAAGGAAGAAAAGAGTGGGAAGGTTAAAGGGAGAGAAAGATGAAGAGGGAGGGTGTCAGAAAGGGATGGAAATTGTTGAACAGGATGAACGGATGAGAAAGACAGAGTGAATCCAGTGAAAGGAGGTACGGAAAAAGGTGACAGCTACAATAATGATCTGTTGTTCTACTTTTGCTGCCAGTGTTGCATATCGTCAAAGACATATTTGCACTTAAGTAATAGTGTGGAGAGAGGATTGTACCTCAACGGTCAGGAGGAAAGAGGCAGGAGAGCAACACTAATATGTTGACAGGCTGGTACAGTGAAAGGGAGAATAGCTTCAGATTGTTCCAAGAACCAGGATTAAAGGGACAGTTGCAGAGGAAGCTTTTAAGGAGGTACCTGAAATCAAGTAGAGAGGGTACAAGACAAACATGCTTCAGCAGGAAGCTGCAGAAGCCCAGATCACAGAGCAGCAACTCATGGATGAACAGAGGAAAACTGCGATCAAGTACAGGTAACAAATGAATGTGGGGAGATCTGCTGCGTACAGAGGCTCACAACAGATGAACACAAGGAGGTAGGAGCAAGTGTATGACACGAGTTCCCCTAAGCCTGCCTTGCAATTCAATATAATCATGGCTGAACTGCCCCAGGCTTCTACTCCTCCTCAGTGCCAGATCCATATAACCCACATTTCCCCAGTCTTTTAAAACTTTATCTGCTTCCTCAAAGTAAAAAAGATTGATAAAAGAGGAAGCAAATTCCCTGCTGGATATGATGGGATAGAGACAGTCTAATTCAGGCAGACTAGAGATCAAAATGGAATTTTTATAGTCCGCTGGATACTTTTGATCTTTTAACGCACTGTACCACTCAGATCCCCTATATGTTTAAGTATAAACAAATGACACACCATAAGGCATAATCATAGTCATGAACTCAGTGACCCACATCAGATTAATAATTGCCTTGATTCTTATGTCTGCAGTTTGTGGATTTAAAGTCTCCTGGATTATTTCATTCTAATGTTAGTATGTGCTGCATGTCAGAGTCCTGAGGACCACCTTTCTCTTAAAATTAAGCCTCGGTTGTTTCTTAGTTGACATAAGGCACCTCATGGCAGCAGCAGAAGAGAAAGAGGAAATTTCTCCTTTACCTTACTCCTTTACAATCATAGAGATTATCTGGTAAATTATCTCATTGTTGTTTGTTGGACCTTGCTATACACCATATCACCAACTGAAGTTTCTTATATGGCACAGTGATTACTCTTCTAAAGAATTTCATCAGCTTAAAGCTCTCTGGAGCGTCCAGAGATTGTGAATACATTATACTTCTTTCTTTCGTATCTTTACTCCAAAATCTTGAATCAATTTTTGCCAGTCTCAATGGACCAACATCGTCAACCACAACGCCTCTGGGTCTGGTTATTAATCCCACCCTGGCCAAATTTCCTATAGCTGGATTCAAGCTGGTCCTAGAACAAGCCTACTTGTTCCAATCAGAGGAGTGGATCAGCCACAGTCATTAGAAATTGTTAGCCAGCTCAATACATAAACTACTGGCGCCAGATAGATCGTACAAAGGAGGCTGACTATCTATGGAGTTTTGCGTCAACCTACCAATCAATTTCATATCAGAATTGACAAAGGTAGTTTACACAAAGCAATATTTCTTATTGGAGAAATGCTGGTGACACTGCCAATGCTATTTAGTAATAAACTACATGAAATTGGTTATCAAATAAGGTAGAGAAGGGGCTTTTATCTCGTTTTGAGAGAATATAATCAAAGAATTGCTTATAATGGATCGCTGTCTGACAGAAATGTGATTGACATCATTTGTTCCTCAATGCTCAGTTCTAGGTCATTTTGTTATATTAAGGATCTGCCAAACAACCTGTCTTTATTCCAACAATTGTACATAAACTGACAATGCATTTGCATTTTACGTGCAAAAAGCTCATTGAAAGGCTTTTAACCGAGGATATTTCACCACGTTTGAATGTGAATCATCTGACACAAAGTACAGATAAAACCAATCATTACTAATCTAATCCAAATCAGCCGCTGCTTAGATTGATTCATTCTCACTAAGTGTTAATGGCCTATTCCTGGAAATGTGCTCTCTTTTAAGTATCATATATCTTTGATTTTTTTTCCCTAGTGTGCGGAGGGGGATGGGGAGAGTGCATGTGATCAGCTTCCTTGGCAGTCAGTCGTCATCTGTTTGAAGACTTGCATAGGAACAGGAATGGGCTATTCAGCTCCTCAAGCTGGTTCCACTGTTATCATGGCTGATCTGGGTAAAGTAGCACAGATAAACACCTTTTGTAGCAGCATTTTCTGTTTTATTTCAGAGTTCTTCACACAGTAGAATAATGCTCCAAAATCACTAAAGATTGTATGGAGTCATACAGTATGGAAACAGGCCATTTGGCCTAACTCATCCATGCCAACTGTGTTGCCCAGCAAGCTAGGCCCATAGCCCTCTAAACCTCTCCTATCCGTCTCTACTTTCGTAAATGATTTTGGATTTAGACAGTGATGGACAACCCTTCCAATCCTTTATTTATTTATTTTCCAGGATCTGGACATTATTGAAATGACCAGCATTTTTGGTCCATCCCTGATAACCCTTCAAGGGTGGTAGTGAGTTATCTTCTTGAAACACTTTTGGCGAAGGTTCTCCCACTGTGCTGTTGGGGAGGGAGGTCCAGGATTTAGACCCTGTGTGTCAAAGGAATGGTGCCATATGTCAAAGTCAGGATGGTGTGTGACTTGGAGGGGAATCTGCAGGTGTTGGCATTCCTATGTGCCTGATGTCCTTCTCCTTCTTGGTGGCAGAGGTTGCAGGTGAGCGAAGAGCTGTCAGAGTAGGCTGGGTGAGTAAATGGAGTGTTTTTTGTAGACGGTGCACACTGTGTTCCAGTGAGAAGGGACTGAATATTTAAGTTAATGGATGGGTAACAAATAGATAAGATAAGATATCTTTATTAGTCACATGTACATTGAAACACACAGTGAAATGTATCTTTAGTGCAAAGTGTTCTGGGACAGCCAGCAAATGTCGCCACGCTTCCGGCGCCAACATAGCATGCCCACAACTTCCTAACCCATACGTCTTTGGATTGTGGGAGGAAACCAGAGCACCCAGAGGAAACCCACACAGACACGGGGGGAACGTACAAACTCCTTACAGACAGTGGCCGGAATTGAACCTGGGTCGCTGGTGAGATAATAGCGTTACACTGACTGCTACACCACTGTGCCTGTCCTGGATGGTGTTGGGCTTCTTGAGAGCTGTTGGAGCTATACTCATCCAGGCAGGTGGAGAATATTTTATCACACTGGAATATTCATGGCATTGAAGTGTCAACAGTTGAGGACTGCCAAGATGACCCCCTCATTGTGCCACCCTTTGTGGTGGTTCTGCTTTGCCACTGGGACCAAACGTGTCCAGGGATTGGCTATGACAAGCCGAGACCTAACTTGTCTGTGGAACAACTCTTCCATTTTAAACACCAGCCTACAGACATCTGTGAGAGGAGATTTACAAGGTTTTTTGGCTGGGATCAACTATGCCACAGCCAGGTTCAGTGCCTAGGTTGTTGCTGGATGATCTATACATTGTTTTCTTTCCATTTTTCAATGGATGGCTTGCTAATCCTCTAAAAGTCAACCACACTGATGTCACACATAGAGCAGACTGGGCAAGGAAAGTAGTAATTCTCTCCTGAAGGATATCAGTGAAGTTCTGTAACCACCAAGTAGTCTTGCTCTCATCATTACTAATGACAAGTTCCTTTCACTATTTTTTTAAAGATTTATATATATTAACAGAATTTAAATTCCATGCTGCCATGTTGGCATTTGAACTTTGAAGATTACTCTCTGGATTACTAACCTGTAACTAAACTGCATCACCATTGTACTTGTAAAAGTGCAATGTTAGCAGTTTCAATCCAGCTAGCAACCATTTTGACCTGATACCTTTTAGGCTTTCAAACTGCTTCCTTAATTGCTTGCAGCTCCAGAAGTGCTGCCAATGGATTTCCCACAGGACCATATTCATACACACATCAGCTTCTGAGGAGCAAATAGAAATGCCAACATTCAGGCACAACCAGAGCATTTACACAGCGTTTTTCAAAGTACGTTACACCCAATGAGTTACACCCAATGAAGTATTTCTTCACGTGTGTTCTCTGTTGTAATATAGGAAATGCAGCAGCCATTTGGTAAATAGTGAGCTCCCACAAATAGCAACGTGGAACTGGTAAGCTGGCCTGCCTTTTACTGACGTTGGTCCAGTGATAAATATTGGCCACACATTGAAGACAAATTTCCCACTCTTCTTAAAAATAGCATCACTGGATCTTCTCCAGAAAGGATTGTTGTTCATCGTTTGAATGAGTTGCCTTCTGCTCTCTCAGGTAGATGTAAAAGATCTCACAGCACTTTCAAAGTGGAGTAATCTATATGTGGAGCCAGGGGATACGAGTGAGAACCTAAATGAATACTTCTCAATCTGTATTCACCAGGGAGGCTGGAGAAATAAGGGAGGGGTTTGCTGATATTCTGGAGCACATCTGTGTCAGGAAGGAGGAAGTGCTAGAAATTTAGAGATGCCTCTGATTGTAAGAAAAAAATGTCCTTAACAGCTTTCAAAGGCAACCAGAATGTTGCTGGAGGTGGGACCTCAGAATGCAACATCCATCTTCTACTTATAACAACACAGAATGAGGCTGTTCAACCCGTCAGATCCATGGCAGCTCCAAGGAAAGCAATCCCATCCCCTTTCTCCTTATTTCCTTGTATCCCCACAACTTATTCTCTACTCTCCATGCCCATCAACTCCCCTTTGAGTCTTTTGACCATTAACCTACATCAGGTGTGATTTACAGTACCGAACTAACCTACTGGTACATCTTCGGGATGTGGGAGGAAACCCATCCAGATACAGAGAAAACATGAATGCTCTGCACAGACAGCACTGGGGATCAGGATCAAACTCTGGTCCCTGGAGCTGTGAGGCAGCAGCACCATCTGTTGTGCCATAAGGCCACCCAAAAGCCCTGGTTGTGAGGTGGTCCCATCGCCTCAAGTTTGTATGGAGATATGTGGTCAAATCTTAGTACGGCAGCAGGACTAGTGCAGAGGGTGAGTGCAGACAGTGGATATCATACAGCTTATTATCTACTGTGTACGATAACTTGTGCATAAGGAAGCTGGTGTTTTTTTCTACATTGTAGAATCACAGGAAATCATAGAATCATAGGGGGATCCATCCCCCGGTGGATCTGCTCTCCTCTCCTCCCCTGCATCTGCCTATCACTATCTCTTACCTGCATCTACCTATCACCACCTTGTGCCCACCCCACCTCCCCTCTTTCGTCCACCTATCATTGCTCTGCTCTGCTTTTCCCTCCTATATATTAGGCTTCTCCTTTTCCTATCTTTAGTCCTAAAGAAGGGTCCTGACCCGAAACATTGACCACCTGCTTTTCTCCACAGATACTGCCTGGCCTGCTGAGTTCCTCCAGCATCATAGTGTTTTTTCATCTAGATTCCAGCATCTGCAGTCCTTTGTTTCTCGAGGGACATAGCATGGCCACAGGCCCTTTGGCCTATTGAGTCTTTGCTGACCATCAACCACCTATTGACACCAATCCTACATCAAGCCCACTTTTACTCTCCCCATATTATCATCAATTCTATCACTCACCTATACAAAGGGGGCAATCTTCAGTTTCTAATTAACCTATCAACCTGGAGGTCTTTGAGATGTGGGAGGAAACTGGAGCACCCAGAAGAAAGCCAATGTGGTCAATGGGAGAACATGCAAACTCCATACAGGCAGTACCCGAGGTCAGGATTGAACCTGCACTACCCACTGCACTGCCCTTAGAGCACAACATTCTGAAAAGCATTACAGTAGAGACAACTGCAGAGAGTTGTGGACACAGCGCAGTGCATCACGGACACCAGCCTCCCCTCCTTGGACTCTGTCTTTACCTCTCGCTGTCTTGGTGAAGCAGCCAGCATGATTGAAGACTCCACCCACCCGGGTCATTCTTTCTTCTCTCCTCTTCCTTCAGGAAAAGATACAAGAGGCTGAGGGCACATACCACCAGACTTAAGGACAGCTTCTACCCTACTGTGATAAGACTATTGAACAGTTCCCTTAAACGATGAGATGGACTATGACCTCACGATCTACCTTGTTGTGACCTTGCACCTTATTGCACTGCACTTTCTCTGTAGCTGTGACACTTTACTCTGTACTGTTACTGTTTTTACCTGTATTACATCAATGGACTCTGTATTAACCCAATGTAACTGCACTGTGTAATGAATTGACCTGTACGATCAGTATGCAAGACAAGTTTTTCACTGTACCTTGGTACAAGTGACAATAATAGACCAATACCAATTCAATAGTACCTCCGCTGGCTGAAGAGCAGTTGTGAAAGGGAAATATGGTGTTATATATACAAGTCTCACATTTTAACCAAATCTAAAAATGTTCATATTTATAAGGAGTCCTGGGCTGCTGGAAATTGTGTTGGAGTGGTCTATGATTGAAGAAGGGGAAATCATACACGTATTTAGTATTGAAGCATATTTATTATACAATAAATGGTGTCCTTTGGTTAGTTTTGAAGTGCCTATTTTCTATATTGTTTCCAGGCTGTACCTTGAATTGTCACAATGAAGATTGAATAAGAGGATCTGATCTGAAGGTAGTGTAAACCATATGAATTATTAAATAATCACAAAGCTACAAAATAAAGCATGTAGTGTAGAGCAGCACTGAAGGTACAATTCAAGTACTTTCAGGCAGCACATATTTCCTCAATTAAGCTGGTAACCACCAAACACAAGGGGAGACATGCATTAAGCCACAATTGCATCAGTGATCTCACTGGTCTGTGGGCTATTTGACAAGAAAATTCCTGCCTCAGGCAAATGTTTAAACACATCACACTCAGGGTAGCAGCAGTAGAAAGCCACACATTCCCAGCTCCTCACAGAGCCAAATACAAACTCTACACATGGTTGAAAGTATTAATAAGGCTTGAGATTTCTGGCTTGGATCCAGGTTGCATGGCATGACTACTGCATATAAATGTCAGGGGCGGTGGGGGGTTGGGGGGGAAATCATCCATTTTCTCACTCCATCAACCCTCACCCTTTATGAGAATGAAAGCCCAGTGGAAAATGTATAATGTGGCCATAAACAAGTGCCGGTGCTGAAAGAGAAACTCAGCACCGTGCAAGAGAACCTGAAAATCTTTATTCCTGGTCATGCAAAGTACACAAGAGCCATTGCTTCTCATTGTGGAATGACTGCCAGGCACAAAGGCTCCTGAATCCTGGTAGTTTCTGCCCCAGGTCTAAACTGCAGCTTCATCAAAACAGAATTAGTCAGATCTGTGAAGGCATTTGAAGGTTCTGTGCTGGCTACATTTCAGCAGACCGCTCCAAGCAAGCAAACACTAACTGAAGCAAAGTGCATCACAACTAATCTCTGTCCCAAATGCCCTGATTTTGAAATAGGAGTACCTAAGTGTGTTCAAATGTGCTCACAACTATTTAAGTCATACTATTTATGAGCGACATAAATTTTGAACGTGTGAATATCCCCTTATTGGTGATCTAATAATCTAATGACAGCCAAGTCACCATAAAAAAAACATACTTCTAATCACCAGTAAATCTTAGTGGTAACAATTTAACTTGCAAATTGACACAGTTCCTTCTAAATGTCAGCAACTGTTGAAACATACTTTGCACGTACAATAGTATTGTTGCTGTTTACCCAAAAATAAGGACCCATAGTGGATTTGATACATTTTGGCTTAGCTTTTCTTCATTTTCTTTTTCTTTTTTTTGCAATAGTTTGACTTGCTGGGCACTTTCTCACAGCCTCACCATTAACAACACATTAAACAGACAAAAAAGCTTAATCTGAATTTAACTATCCCTCAACTGTCACTTCAGGTCATCTGGCCTCACACTGTCAGAGATACTTCCATTGTTCCACCCATTCCCCTTTTCTGCCACCTAAACCAACCTTGATCCAACCAACCAAACCCTAATCACTACAGTTTAGCAACACTATGACCACTTTGATCACCTTGCACTAAAATGGTCTTTGTTTTTTTTAATTCTAATTGTGTTCTTTCTTGCAAAAATAGTGTATAATTTTTGTTTAATTTATGTTTTTCTTGTGAATGCTATTTATATAATGCTATGTGCCTATGATGCTGCTGCAAGTAAGTTTTTCATTGCACCTGTGCACACATGTACTTGTGCATATGACAATAAACTTGACTGACTTTGAACCAACTTGTTTCTGTCTTCTCCAGTTCTGATGAAGGGTCCCAGACCTGAAACGTTAACTGTTTTTCTCTCTCTACAGATGCTGCCTGACCTGCTGAGTATTTCCAGCATTTTCTGTTCTTATTTCAGATTTCTGGCGTCTGAATATTTCCAGCATCTGAATATTTCCAGCAATACAACCCAGCAGATGGAAAGGTTATCCAACTCTCAGCATCACATATATCCTGGTTCACCACTGGACTAAAGATGCGAAGGAAGACTGAAATTATCCAAAAATATCTTCATGGTAAAAACAAGCTCTATTTGTGCTTCTTTTACTGGATATGCTTTAGCTGGTTTTTTATGGTAACCATATACTAACACTCTCACCTCAGAGTCTAAAACTGTTGGGTTCAAGATCCACTCCACAGATTTGAGCATAAAAATTTAGTCTTAAACTCCAGAGCAAGTGTAACATTATTAGCGATGCAGTGTTTCAGATTCTGTTAAATCAAGGTTCCGTCCTTGTGTGGATAGATGTAAAGGAACACATTACACCAGCAGTGCTGATGTCCCAGTCATTATTTTCCCTCCATCAACATCATGCAAAAAAATCAGGTCATTATTAGACTGCTGCTTGTTGGAGCTTACTGTGCCCAAGTTTGCTGCTGGCTTTACCACATCACAACATTGATTGCACTTCTAAAGCCGTTGATTCATGTCAAACTTTCCACTACCCAATGTCACTACATGCAATGAAATTCTAAAAATTCTGTCTATGTCTATCTGGATGTCTGGAGTACAAAACATGGAAGCTTCAGTTGTACAAATGCCTGGCTAGACCACATCTGAAGAACTGTAAGCAGGTCAGGGCAATAGGAAGAATATACAGGCTTTCACTAGCTGTAAAGCATTTTGGGATGACCTTAGATTGTGCAAACTGATGTACACGTGCAAGCCTTCTTTTTATAACTGGTTTGCAACAGGGGTCTAATGTCTTCCTGCCCAAGATCACTAACAACTTCTTGTTTAGGAATAAGTATTTACTGTTCGCACGCATTAGTTACCTTAATCCCAGTTGAGAGTCTGGATGATTCAAGCTCCAGTGATTGTTTCAAGGTTGACAGGTTTTTGAGGTGAGTAAGGGGAATGGAACAAAGACATGTTGACGTACAGATCAACAAGGATGAAAAGGAATAGCAGTGCAACCTGAGAGGCTTACTTGCCACCTCTCAACCTGAGAATCTTTGTTTAAAAAAAATAGGGCTGTTTAGTATATATTAGCAGTAGGGATTTCTCAATAGACATAGTGCTACCCATCCTTTCTTCATTAGGAGGAAGGGAGAAGGAAGCAGTTATGTACAACCACACTTGGATACAATGACAATGCTGCCGAGCCCTCTACCAGCAGTGATAACTATTGGAATGTGGCCTCCACAGGTAGTGGGTGGAAAATCAGTGAGAACAGGATGTGATGATCCTTCAGAGTGTAACTACTTCTTTGATAAGAGCAAGGGAAGGTAGACTTTTCGGCTTCTTGAGCCTGTTTCACCATTTACTGAGATCATGGTTGGCCTGTATCCTACATATATATGCCCCCTATCCTTTAACAAAAATCCATCAGACCCTGATTTATAATTCACAGTTGACCCAGCATCAACTGCATTTGCAGAAGTGTGCATGGGGAATGGTATCGGTTCTGCAGTTAAGTTACCAAACTGGTGTGCAGAGACCTGGACTAACAATTGGGAGACATAAGTTCAAATCCCACCATTGCAGCTGCAGAATTTGAACTCACTTAATAAAATAATCTCAGTATTAATGATCATGAAATTACTGGATTGTTATAAATAGCCACTTGGTTTGTTGATGACTTTTCAAGGAAGTAATCTGCCAGGTTTATCCAGTCTGGCCTGTACGTGACTTCATATACACCGGCCTAATTGACTCTTAAATGTGCCAGCATTTAGTTGAATCATACCCGAAGGTGTCTCACCACATAATTAAAGGTAGTTAGGGAGAAGTAATAAGGTTGACATTGCCAATGACACCCATATCCTGATAAACAAATTAAAAAGAGTTCCAAATTTCTACTACCTACTGTATATAGAAGTGTTTTCTAATTCACTCCTGAAAGACCTCACTTGCTACCTTACCTTAGATTCCCCAACCAGTACAAATAGTTTCCTTTCTATCCTGTCAATTTTTCCCAAACGCTTTGATGAAATCATTCTTTGATCTTCAAAACTCTAGGGAATCAAACTCTGGCTTCTAATCGCTCCTTGTAATTTAGCCATTGGAATCCAAGTATTCTTCTGGTTACTCAACTTCCTCCAAGGCTGATATATCCTTATGAAAATGTGGTTCCCAGAACTGCCTACAGGGCTCCAGGCTGATCCAAACAGGGCTCTATACAGTTATAGCCTGACTTCTACCCCTTGAAATGCAGACATCTTAATAGATAAGAGGCAGATGTTTTAGAATTTTATTATATGAAGTGACAAAGGGTAGTGGAACATTCTAACATGGCTCAACATAGAACAATACAGCACAGGAACAGGCCCTTCGGCCCACAATGTTGTGAAACATCTTTAGAAGCTCAGGGAAATCTGAAGACATGAAATCTGGAGTGGAAAAATAATTCAAATACAATATTTGCTGGAGAAGAAAACCAGAAAGCTGAGATACTGGATATCTGAAATAATAAAAAAAAATGCTGGAAATGCTCAGCAGGTCAGGCAGCATCTAAGGAGAGAGAAACAGTTAACATTGTCAAAATATTTGCCATCTATCTTACTTTCATTGCAGAGCTGAACAACTTTGCCCAAAATTTGCTGGTAGTTCCACCACAAACTTCTTGTATTTACCACATACACACCAGCAAATTTGGAACTTTGGCACCTACCTCTGCCACTGGCCTCCAACAGGACTCTAGAGTCAGAGGTCAAACTTGCAGGAACCCGAGTGTGTAAATCCATTCGTGAGCCCATTCACTTCAATGGAAACTTTTCATCTCCGAAGAAGAAAATCAAGAATTCAAGTTTTTATTACGTGACATGTTTGCAGTAAAGATTAATTATTTTTAATTGTTCTTAGGTGATTCTTTTATTTAAATTTTTAATAGCTTTAGAAGCACTGGAAAACCTTTGCAGCTTTGAGAGATAATGAACATTTTGCCAGATGTTTTCTCAACAGTTTTTTGAATGGGACATTTTGCATCCTACTCATGTGACCTGATTACAGTATGCAGCGCCCTGCCCATGGCTCCAGGAAGTTTTTCTTCAGAAATGTCTTCTTTCTGAATGGGCTTCAGGGAAGTGGGTGACAATTGATTGTGCTGCAGGTGAGTGTACAATTAAAATTTACCTCATGGGTAAATTACTTGCGTATCCAATTAAAAAAATCAGACCAGAGTTAAAGAATGTAACTTCTTTCCTTCTTGCCCATCAGAAAAGTAGAGCATTTAATTTACTTTGCAAAAATATCCAGAAGTGAAACAATTGGGATTTTTTTCTTAATAAATACGACAAATATAAGTTATGTTTTATATTCTATCAATATAATTTCTTAACAAAATTGACATAATCTAATGGGCTAAATATCCAGAAGGAAAATAAAGAAGGTTACTTTTGTATGTAGTAAGTTGTTTTGACCTAGAATACAATGCCTGAAAGATGGTTTAAGCAGATATCATCACAACAGTCAGAAGGAGAATAGAGTGGAAACCTGAAAGCAAGACATATGTAGGTAAACAGGGAAATGGGATTAATTGGATAACTCTTTCACAGAGTCAGAGTAGACTAGATCAATTGAATGCCCTTCTGAGCTGTGTGAATCTGCTGGCTCCCACTCCATGGGCCAAGTGTCTGGGTGGTTGTACACTATGGAAAAGCCGGACCTTAATTTCTTTGATGCACAACCAAGTGCATTTTCCAGTGGAAGTTCCTGGACAGTGATCAAGAGTGGGAGCCATTCTCCAAACCAAGGGCACAATGCTTTTTTGCATCAGTCCACTGCTTCCCTGCCAAGTTCAGCAAATAAACTTGGTGATTCTGGTAATGGCTCTGCTCATCACTGGTGAACCTCCTGAGCCACCAGTTAGAGCTAGCTTCTTTTCAAACCCCAATAATTGTACATGTGTGGCACCTTCCTTGTGATTAAAAGATTCCTGGTTATAGTCTAGCTTTAATTTATTTCAGACCATTCCTTTATGCCTCTTTCAAGACAATTAACTTTAAAAACATTAAGAACGTTTCTTTCTGATGTACAAACCTAAATTGTAGCCAAATAGCTGACTCACCAATGCCTAGTCCAAGCTATTGCTGCTATAGGTCATGCTAACCTTTTCACAGTTACATGTCAGCCGTCAGACGTCAATTCAGAAAACACACAGTAACATTCTGTGTTACTGGCTTGCAAAACTTCAGTTGTGCTTGTGATTTATAGCTTTCATAATTTCCCATGGATGGGCAGATCCCACATCCCTGAAGCTGGAACTTTGTAGACAAACAACAAGCCGTTGTGGCCCTCTTATTGAAGTGGGGGAGCTGGAGAGCTGGTGGCAACTTTGGCTCCTGCTGAAAGTGCTACTGGCTACAGGATTGTTGAACCTCATCCGAACCAGTAGCATGCAATGCCCACAACCAATGTCTCCTTTAGTTCCTTGATTAAGCTACCCAGCTCTTTAAGGGATTGGAATGCTAATTGCCTCAACAACATTTCAAAAGCCAACATGACAAGGGTGTTCTAATTAACTCAGTGCTCAACTGTTCCAAACAAAATAACAAAACGTTGTAACACCAGTCATCAAAGCAGAACAGGGAGTGCTTCCAAAGTGGCCACTATGTTAGTTTCTCTTCAGCCAAAGAAAGCTCATAGCTCTATCCCTAATTCTGTTGGCTCAACACACATGCTGTTTGTTTTAATGTTATGGACCTTGACCCATTCATGACTTTTATGCTTTTGGCATTTTTCAGCTTTCAACCAGCTCCCACCTGAGTCAGTGGCACTGCAGCTCTTCGCAGCTCTTCAATTCAAAGTGTTGTTGCAGTTAGTTACTTCTCTATATTTTTAAGGTTTCTGCTCTATTTAATTTCAGGCAAATCTGGAATGGCAAGAATCCATCCAAAACCCCTGATGTCTCCCAGGAGCATCAGAAAAAAATAAAGATACATGCCTTCACTGCCGTTCTTAGAAAAATGGACACATTCAGTGTAAGCTAACCCCACAAGACCTCCCATAAAAGTACTTTAAAAACATATCCTACCCAGGAAGTAATTATATCTTGGTAGTTGCCAGGGTTTACACATAGAATTCCTGCTCACCTACAGCCTTGCAAAACCACCAAGGAACCGGCAGATGCTCCACTATCAGAATTGGAATTTCTACTTCAACTATAAAGAGAAAAGAACTAGGTCAGCAGTGATTGATGAACATAAAACAAAGTCATCAGAGACTTCAAGCTCCCATATTCAGTAGAGAGTAAGGAAAAACAGAGATTTATCATTCTTTCTGTTGAAAGTCATTGACCTGAAATGTTAGCTTGGTTTCTTTCTCTGCAGATGCTGCCCAACCTGTTGAGAATTAGAAGTAATCCTATAATATAAATATGATCACCTGTAAGGATTGGCTCCTCCCAGCCTAGCAGGTAAATGGATGAATAATTCAAGATTACTGCACCACTAGACTGTAGAGTTTAAATTGATAAAGATGGGTTTATACTTGCCATTGGATTGTCATTACTTGCCTACGCTAAACTGGCAAGGATTTCACAACTATAAAACCAAAATGGCAGTCATGGTTCAGCTGGTAGTACTCATTTCTGAGTCAGATATTTATGGATTCATGTCCCTTTCCAAAGTCTGAAGCACAAAAACCAAGACCAACACTGTACTTTCAGAGATATTGTGGGCCGAAGGGCCTGTACTGTGCTGTAATGTTCTATGTTCAATATTAAAACAAATCTCCACACACTCTTTTGGGTGGATACAAAGATCTTAACAGCACAATTTTGAAGAACGGGGAGTTGTCCTTCAGTACCTTGTCAAATTTTGTTCCTCAATTATCAATACTATTCATAGCAAATGATCTGATCATTACCACATTTCTGTATTTGGGAACTTGTTTGCTCAAAATAGTGACATCACAATGCAATTCAAAAGGCAGTTCATCAGCTATAAATTACTATGCAATGATTTGAAGCCATGATAGATGCTACGTAAATGCAAGACTTTATTCTTTAGACCTTTAAGAAAAATAGTAAAGCCTAAGCAAGTCTTAGCGTACCTAACATTGGATGCCTCCAGGAGATAGGTTGGGAAAATAAGCAGCTCTACTGAAAACAATCAAATGATCACCTTGTGTTGTTAGGGTAACAGATGTGCATTGTGCAACTTCACCGTTGGGATTTTGGTGAGCAATGAGCTCAACGAGCAATGTAGAGAAAGCGAGGAACAGGCTCTTCCCTCCTATTCTGGTAATAAATAAACCATTTAAAATCTTTGATTAAATCAAAAGCAATCCAACAAGTTTTAAGAATTTCAAAGCATTTTGGCTTACAGTTTTACTTAACTGCTTTGCTTGTTCTGCAGCAAGTAAATGTCCTTTGAAGTGAATATTAAGAGATGAAAAACTGGAAAGGGTTTAAACCCAGAAATATGACTTAAGCCTGAAAGATTTGGGAGGGAAATGTCCCACACATCTCTTTTACTAGTTGTACTTAAGATCAGCGTCATTCCAGTAAATGCTTGGAATAACTCAGAGTGAAATGCCAGCCAAAACTGGAGTCAACTGCAGTCTTTCAAAATTGTGTTTTTTAAATTCATTTATGGGATGTGGGGTATTGCTGGCAAGGCCTTCTTGAGTTCTGCAATCCTTCTCTGGATGGTACTCCCACAGTACATTTGGGTAGGGAGTATTGAGATTTAAACTGAGTGACAGTGAAGGAACGCATTATATTTCCAAGACAAGCTGTGTGATTTAGAGTAGAACATGTTGGAGGTGATCCCATACACCTGCTGGCCTTGTCCTTCTAGTTGAGATTATGAGTTTGTGAGAGTATCCAGAGTAGCATTGGACTCTGCAGATGGTGTTCACTGCAGCCACTGTGTACCAGTAGTAGAGGGCTAATAATCTATCTGACAGATGAGATGCTTTGTTCTGGGTGGTGTTAAGCTCCTTCAGTGTTAATAGAACTGCATTCATCCAGATAATAATTCCATCACTGACTAGTGCCTTATAAATGATGGACAAGCTTTGGGAATCAAGAAATGAGTCACTTGCTGCAGGATATTCTGGCTCTACCCTGTTCCTGTTGCTATGGTATTTATTTAGCTGATCCAGTTAAGTTTCTGCTCAATAATAAGTTTGAAGATGTCAATGGTATGAGGCTTGATGATAACAATGTCGTTGAATGTGAAGGATGAGTAGTTGGACAGTCTTATTGGAGATTGTCAATTCCAGCCACTTGTCTGGTGAGAATGCTTATTGGCCACATCAGCCCATGCCTGAATGATATCTGGATCTTGCTGAGTGAAGACATGAGCTTCTTCACTTTGAGGAGCTGTGCACAGCATTAAACATTTTACAATTGTCACTGAACATCTGAAAAAATGTAAGGATTCAGGGAGCTTAGAGTTTTTCAGAGTAGCATAGAATTCCTTAAATTTCTGGCATTGAATTCCTGATATATTTCTCCTACTTATGAAGTCTGCTGAGGAAGCATAAATATTAAGCCTACGCTTGCACCTAAAGACATATCTTGCACAGCTTTCATTCTGGAACCACATTCAACACTTCCTGTGTTAAAAAGAGAATCACGCATAAATGCCCAGGTAGGAAGAAAAACTCATCCAGTGTGTCTGATCCAAAAACTGGGTTACCTTTACAACTTCTTTAACAGACAAAGTGGACAAGGCTGGGCCATGCCATAACTCAACATACATCTTTGGAAAGGTTACAGCTGACCTCCTTAATCAGGCATTGGTCATCTATTGCAATTTAAAAAAATACACACACACATATTTAATTGCTGCACAAATACTTAATGGCTTTATATTACATAATCTTTAAAGAGAATGAAAGATAAAACATAAAACCTGTATTCTCAGATTCAATTGAACTGAAATATTACTGCGCAGGAGTACTTCAATGTTAAAAATCATTTTTTAATAAAGATGAAGATATAATTCTCGAATGAGACCCCAAAGGTTTTGGTTGACTCAATCCACATTCGGTGCCTGTTGAGCACACTCTTGGCACCAGGTGAAAAACTAAATGTTAGCTCTCCTTGGGAGTGTCAAATTGCATCTTGCAGCAAGGAGATGTTTTTAAAATATTTTCAAGAAAACCTTGGGGGAATACTTTGCATTGACTGTGTTCGCCCAGTGGCAATGTTCCGTAATGCAAAAGCTGTGGCAAGTTTATATTTGGCTTCACTTTGATGCATGTTGTTTGCATTTCTTCTTTCTTTCATTAGTAGTGGGACCGAGGAATTTGTGAACCATCCCAAAGTTTAACTCAACACAAAGCAAAGCCCAATAAAACAAATTAAAGTGCAAATGATAGATGAAATCAAACAACGGGTTGGGTGAGTAGGGTGGGGGAGGGGGTTGATTTGGTTACAGTAACAAGCAACCCTGCGGATTAGTGTATCACACACCAAAGTATAGCTTCAGGAGTTCCTCAGGAAACCACCTTCAGCCTGGTTATCTTCACCTGGGTGGCACAGCTAGTAGAACTGCCACCTCAATCCTGATCTCGTTCACTGTCTGTGTTGAGTTTGCACGTTCTCCCAGTGACTCCATGGGCTTCCATTAGGTTTCCTCCCACATCCCAAAAATATGTGTGGGTTGATAAGTTAATTGGCCACTGTAAATTGTCCTTAGTGTGTAGGTGAGTGGTAAAACCTAGGGGGGTAGCAGATAAGAATGTGGGGGACTAAGACATGGGATGAATGTAGGATTAGTGTCAGAGGATGGTTGATGGTCGGCATGGACATAACAGTCCAAAGGACCTGCTTCCATGCTGTATGTCTCTATAACTGCCTCTCCAATGATTCCCAGCCCTCCCCCCCCCCATCAGAGGATAGGATGCAGATATATCACCAGACCATTCTGCACTGAATCAAAACTCTTCAGTTGTTTTTCTGTAACAGGATGTGGACATCATCCAAACATATGGCAGGTAACACTCATGCTATGGATGTGGTAGGTGATAATTATCTCATACAAAAGAAAGCCCATCTATCTATTCCTTGCTTTACAATCACTGAACTTCCAGCCATCAATACCTTGGGGATTTCCACTAACTAGAAGTTAAACTGGACCAGCTACATCTACAAGAACAGCATATAGAGCCCAGCAAAGAATAAGATGTACAGTCTGCACACTAAGATCATGGCTGATCCTTAATCTTAAGTCCACTTTCACGCCAAATCTCATATACCAAATTTCATACATCTTTTGAAAACCACGATGATGCTGGAGGAACTCAGCAAGGCCAAGCAGCATCCATGGAGAAAACTTTGTTTCTCTCATATATCCTTTAGTGTTTAAAACTGCATTCATCGAATCCCTAAATACAGTTAATGACTGAGTATCCATAACTCTGAGCTAAACTGTTCTAAACATCTGCAACTCTAATTAAAGAAATTTCTCATCTCAGTCCTAAATGCCTAAGCCTTTATCCTGACCACTTCCTCTCCAAACTGAGATATGTGTCCTTTAACATCCATCCTATCATGCCTTCTCAGAGTCCTTTGTTTCAATGGAACTACCTCTCATTGTTCCAAACTCCAGTATAGGCCACTCTTCTTTACCTTGTCTCCTTATCCCAGGAATCTGCCACTGTTCAGACTCCAAAGTGAGCACATCCTTAGGTAGGTAAGGTGACCCAAAACTGCATACAACACAGCATGTGGTCTTATCAAGGCCTATGCAGTACAGCGTTACCCTTGAACTGTAATCTCCATACAATAAAGCAATTGGCTTCCTCAATGTTGGTGCACCTGATCATAGATTCAGAGAAGGTTCCATTAAGTTGGAAAATAGCAAATAAAAATCCTTTATTCAAAAGGGAGGGAGACAGAAAAAAAACTACAGGCCAGTTATCTTAGCTTCTAACATTTTCCCAATGACATGTGTTTTCTCTCAAGATGGACACTTAAAAACTTTTAAGCTCATTAGGTTTAACCAATTTAGTGCAGTTCTTTGAAGGACTAACTTGTGCTGCAGACAAAGGGAAACTAATAGATGTACCATGATTAGGTTTGAAGAAGGTGTTTGATAAGTTCCTGAACAAAAATTATCATGGTAAATGAAAGCTCATAGTATAGGTGGTGCATTTTGAATGGTTGGCATTGAATGACTGGCACAATAAACAATTTGCTGGAGGAACTCAGCTCCAGAGTCCAGCATCTGCAGTCTCTTGTCTCTCCATTGAATGACTGGTGGGCCGCAGGGATCAGGGCTGGGGCCTCAATTATTCACAATTTATTTAAATGACTTGGACGATGGCACTGAAGGTAAATTTACTGATGACATAAAGAAGAAAGAAACAAAGTTGTGAAGAGAACATAAGGAAGTTACAAAGTGAGAGGGGAAAAATTTCTGGCAAATGCAGTATAATGTGGAAAAGGGTGGGGTTCTCCATTTTGGCAGAACCAATGAAAAAGCAAATGATCTGAATGGTGAGAGATTGCAGAGCTCTCAGACATAGAGGGGTCTAAATGTCCCAGTGTGTGATTCCCAAGAGGTTGGAATGCAGCTACAGCAATAATTCAGGAAAAAAACAAAATGTAATCATTTACTGCAGGGGAAATCTCATGGAAAAGTTGGGAGGTTATGCCTCACTTATATGGGTCATTGGTGCAATCCCACCAGGAGTAATGTGTACATTACTGCTCCTAGGAGTGAACATTGCTAATAGCCCATCCTGGACCAACCACATAGATGCCTTGACCAAGAAAGCGCACCAGCGCCTCTATTTCCTCAATAGGCTAAAGAAATTTGGCATGTCCCCTTTGACCCTCACCAATCCTTATATGTGCAGCACAGAAAGCATCCTATTTGGATGCATCACAGCTTGTTACGGCAATTGCTCTGCCAGAGACTGCAAGAAGCAGTTTTTTTCCTTCTCAATCCACACGCGTATTTATCCCCAACTGCTTTTGCTCTAACTTTGTTCAGCAACTTCCTTTCTGGGGTCTTATTGAATGCTTTTCAAAAGTCTAAGTATACCACTTCCAGTGGCGCCCCCTCATCTGCACTATATGATATATTCTCAAAGAACTCTAATAGGTGAATCATGTATGATTTATCTTTTATAAATCCATGTTGACTCTATTCAGTCATATTATTATAAATCCTAAATTGCCCAGTTATGTCCTGTTTACAAACAACAGAACAAATCCAGTTATCAGTAGAATGATAGAAGGTATCACCATCAGTAACTGGAAGGAGCACTGAAGCAGAATCTGCTCTGGATTGGGATCTTCCTTGATCATCACCAAAAATAGTTTAATAGTATCAGCACTGACTGAACTGATCAAGTCCTGAAGGATATAGCTGCAAGATTGGGTCTGCAGCAGGTAGTGAGAGAACCAACAATGGATAAATCCACTTGACCTCATCCTCAGTGTCCTTCGAACCAGCACTGCTCCCCCACCTATCCCAGCCCTCATCCCCTTCTGGCTCCATTCAATTATTCTGCAACATGGACCAAAGAACTGAATTCTAGAGGTGAGGCGAGCACGACTGCCTTTGACTCCATGGCTCCATCGAATGTGGCGTCAAGGAGCTCTGGTAACATTGACATCAGTGGGCATCAGCAGGATTCCAGTGGGCTGGATTCAAACCTCACACAATGAATGATAGTAAAATGATGATCATCCCAATCTTAGGAAATCCCTGAGGGAGTTCCTCAGGGCATTGTCCTAGCCTCTACCATCCTCAGCTGCTTCAATAACTTTACTTCATTCCCAATGATTGCACAATGTTCAATTCCATTTGCAATGTCTCAGCAAATTAAGCAGCCCACACGTATACGAAGACTTACAAAACGTTCAGGCAAGGCTGATGTAACAAGTAACATACACATCATAACAGTGCTAGAAAATTGCCGTCTCAAACAAGAGAGGCACAATAGTGTAGCGGTTAGCGTAACGCTATTACAGCGCCAGTGACCCGGGTTCAATTCCAGCTACTGTCTGTAAGGAGTTTGTACATTCTCCCCATGACTGTGTGGGTTTCCTCCGGGTGCTCCAGTTTCCTCCCACATGCCAAAGATATACAGGTTAGGAGCTGTGGGCATCTATGTTGGCACCGGAAGCTTGGTGACACTTGTGGGCTGCCGCTAGAACACGCTATGCAAAAGATGTATTTCACTGTGTGTTTTGATGTACATGTGACTAATAAGGATATCTTATCTTGTCTTATCTTACCTATCCTTGACACTGAATGGCATTACTGTCACTGAGTCCCCCACCACAAACATCCTGAACGTCACCACTGACTAGAATGGAGACACAAGAGAAAGCAGATGCTGGAATCTGGAGCAATAAAACAAACTGCTGGAGGAACTCAGTGGGTCAGGCAGTATCTGTGGAGGCAGAAGGATAGTGGAAGTTTCACGTCAAGAAATTCAGCTTCCAGCCACATAAATACCATGGCTACAAAAGGAGGTTGGTTGCTGGGTATTGTGTGGGGAGTGACTCACCTCCTTACTTATTACAACACAGGAGCAGGCCATTCAGCCCTTCAGGTCCATCCTGGCTCCTAGCAAAGCAATGCCATCAGTCCCATTTCCCTTCTTCTATCCTTCTACGCCAGCAGCTCTTCTCTCTCACATGCTCATTCACTCCCTTCTGATTCTTTTTGCCACTTATGTATCTAGACTAAAAGATCATTTACAGCAGCCTTTTAACCTGCAAGCACATCTTTGGGATGTTCAAGGAAATGGGAGCACCTGGAAATTCATCCAGTGATAGGGAGAAGATGCAACTCCATACCGATAACACCCGAGGTCAGGCTCAAACTGTGAGGCGTTAGACTAACCAGTGTGCCACCCTACCACTGAGCCTTTCATATTTCATAGTTCTCATGACATAGCAGGAAACTATTCATCCCATCAAGTCAATGTCAGCTCTTACAGCAATCCCACTCATCCAATTAATTCCAATTCTTACATCGCTATCAACTCCTCCCTAATTTTCCTGCCACCCATTTAGCCTTGGGAAAAATTACAGTGGTCAATTAACCTATCAACGTGCACATCATTGGAATGTGGGAGGTAATTGGAACACCCAAAGGAAATCCATTTGGTCACAGGGAGAATGCGAAGACTCCACACAGACAACACCAACGGTCAGGATCAAACCTGAGACTCTGGAGTTGTGAGGCAGCAGTGCTAACCATTGTAACGCTATGTCATCTGCCATTTACAAGACAAAGGTCAGGAGTGTGATGGGATATTTTCCTCTTGCCTGGATAAGTACAGCACCAACAACACTCAAGAAGCCTGAAACCATCCGGAACAAGACAATCCATTTGCCCATAAAGTGGTCCTATCAATCACTCTAAAATGCATTCCCTCCACCGCTGGCAAACACTAGCTGCAGTATGAGCCACCTACAAAATAAACCAGTTACTCACCCAGGTTACTCTGACATCACTTCCTAAATCTGTGACCTCTACCACCAAGAAAGATGCATGGAAAACCACTGCCTGCAACATGCCCTCCAATTCCCACACCATCCGGTGCAATATCCCCATTCCACACTCAACGACTTAGGAACAGCTTCTTCCCCTCCACCATCAGATTATGAACCCGTGAACACTACTTTGTTATTCCTTTTTGTGCACTATTTATTTATTTTGTAATTTATAATAATTTTTATGTCTTGCACTGTACTTCTGCCACAAGACAACAAATTTCATGACATATGTCAATGATAATAGACCTGATTCTGATTACTGGATCCAATTCCTGGAACTCCCTATGCAACAGCACTCTGGGAGTGCCTTCACTACTAATGTTTGAGAGACCAGTTCATCACCACCTTCTCAAGAATATCTGGGGGTGAGCAATAAATCCCGTCCTTGCAGCAATGTCCAGCTCTTGAAAATTAGATAAAAGTCCCACAGCTATACAGAGTCCTGTGGCCTCCCATTCTGTTCCATTGAAGGTCAATGTAATCTTGAAGAACAGTACCTCATCATCCAGCTGGGCACATTACTATCTTCTGGATTCCATTTGGAATTCAGTGATTTTGAATGATCAGACATTGTAGCCGTGTATTTCACATGCAGGTTATTTTCTTTCTCCTCTTCTGGTATTTGTCTCCTCCCTTCACACCTCTTCTGGGCTTAACCTTGTTGTTCACGAGCCTTTAAGTCAAGTCAAGTTGAGTTTATTGTCATATGCACAAGTATGTACAGGTGTAATGAATCACTTACTTGCAGCACCATCACAAGCACGTCGCATTAGCGACACAACATTCACAATATAAACATAAATTTAACAAGAAAGAACACAATTAGAACAAAAAAACCTCCATTGTAGTGCAAAGTGCTCAAAGTAGTCATAGTGTTGCTCTGCTGAGGTAGTGATTAGGGTTGTGACAGTTGGTTCAAGAACTGAATGGTTGAAGGGAGGTAGATATTCTTGAACCTGGTGGTGTGGGACTTCAGGCTTCTATTCCTCCTGCCCGATGGTAGCTGCGAGAAGATGGCACTGCCTGGATGGCAGGGATCTTTGATGATAGATGCTTCTGTCTTGAGGCAGTGCCTCAGGTAGATACTCTCGATGGTGGGTTGGGATGTGTCTGTGATATATTGGGCTCAGTCTACTATTCTCTGCTGCTTCTTATGTTCCTGCGCATCTGGTACATCTGTATCAGACTCCCCTCTCTCAGCCACCACCACTTCCATGGGTGTCAGTCAATCTCTGGATCCTTCAACCTGAAATGTTAACTTTTTCTATTTCCACAGATGCAGCCTGACCTGCTGAGTGTTTCCAGTCCGACCCTTTGGTTCCCCCCACAAATAATCAACTCTGTCATCCCCACCCCCACACTTTCTCTGCAACTTCAACTTGTCTTGTCTTTAACATTTCCAGTTCTAATGAAAGAGTATGATCGGAAACATTAACTCTGTTTCACTCTCCACATTTGACCTGCTGACTATGTACGGCATTTTCCGTCTTAGTGGATCAAAGGAATGTTGAACACCAAAGCAAAATCCTGCAGATGCTGGAAATCTGAAATGAAAACCATAGCTTCGTCTGCTCAGCTTATCTTTGGAGAGAACATAAGAAATGGGAGCAGGGTTAAGGGACACACACAAAATGCTGGGGGTGCTCAACAGGTCTGGCAGCATCTATGGAGGGAAATAAACAGTCAACGTTTTTGTGTGTATTTTGTGTGTATTGCTCCAGATTCCAGCATCAGCAGAATCTCTTGTGTCACAGGATTGAGGGATGGGCCCTCTTGCACCTACTCTGTCATTCAATGAAACTATTGCAGCAATTCACCAAAGGTGCTCAGAGAGCAGCCTTGACTGACAAAGCAAAGAAAGACCAGGTGGGTGGAAACTGAGTTAGTTCCCCTCTATCCTCCACTCACACAACACTTTTCATTGAAGAAATATTGCTGTTTCTTCATCACCATTTGTCAAATATCCCAGAGTTTTCCACCTGACGTTACTTTGAGCGCATTGATTGTCCTTCATTCATATATTGACAAAGAGAAAGCTCTCCACAAAACCTTTCAGAGAAACCAAGCAATCAAATGCAGCTTTGCCAACAATGATTCCATTGGAAACCAAATTTCAAAATCTTTGATAAGATGGTTCATATTTTGCAGTTCTTTTGTCACATTCCAGAGAGCTGTTCTAAATTTCCTCTTGATGTTTGAACAAGTCTAATTAATGCAATAATTAAAGTATTTAGGGTTATGTGATGTCATATACCAACTGAATAAAAAGCATCAGGCAGTAAGCTGCAAGCACTAATGCAATCTCAAGGCTCAAGTGACTTTCATGAACAATTCCATGGTCTATAATGTCATTAGATGAGTTCAGCTGAATTACTCCTGTGCAATTCACTGCTTGATATCTTTTATAACATTTTCTTTCCTTGTGCTTCTGATTATGTGTTTTTGTCTTTCCATTGTGGGACTGAATTAATATTAAATCCTTCTGTCTGTTATCTTCATTAAACCTGTATGGTTGTTGTGACCTCTAAAATACTGATCGAAGGAAGGTTGAAACACAGCAGATGTTGGAAATACAAAATGAAAAAAGTATATTGGAAATGCTCAGCATGCCAGTCAGTGTCTGTGGAGCAGGATTAGGTCTTGGGAATCTTGAGCCTGCTCCATTATTCAGTAAGATTGTGGCCGACTTGAAATTTTGTCTCAACTCCACTTTCCTGCCTGATCCTGTGACACATGATTCTCTTATAATCCCAAAAATATAAAAGAGTGACAGAGTTAACAATCACTGAAATGTTCCCTGAATAATTAACTTTATTCCCCTCTCCATAAATGGTGCCTAAATTACAACTTCAATTCTTTTTTCTGATTTTAAGAATGTTACATGGAAGTGTTTCTCTGAAGACTATGCCCTCACCAAGCTTCATACTCACAGAACCTCCATGGGGTAACCAATGCCATGATATTAAAGTTCTCATCTTTGTTTTCAAATCCCTCCAGGATCTCACAGAGCATGTCTCTAATCTCCTCCAGCCTCTCAACTTTCCAAGGTCAATCCATGTTCATTTACTCTTAGCCACACAATCTCCCTTGTCTTAACTCACTCCACATTACTGCCTTTAGTAGCCCAGGTCTTAATTCCCATCCTCAACCTCTCTGCTTTTCTACTGCACTTCTTACCTTTAAGATACTCCTCTCTAATCAAGCTTTTGGTCATCTGCCTTGATATTTCCTTATGTGGCTCAGTGTCAGTGTTGGTTTAATATCACTCATGAAGCAACTGGAGACATTTTATTACATTAAAACTTGGTACATAACTGGAAGCTGTTGCTGTTGTTAAATGTTCTAACGTGTCAGTATCGGACCAGGCCATTCAACCCTTTTGAAGTTTTTCTATCATTGAATTTGATCTGGATCTTAATTCTGTTTACTTGCCTTGGTTCCCTACTCTTTAATATGCTTGCATAACAAATATCAACAACAGTTTTGAGATTTTCCAGCTTCTATACTGAGCCTACTGAGTCTATGCTTGGAGGAACAAAGTGTCACATTATTATTTCAGGTGGGGCTTTTTATTCAGCCAAAGCGTCAAAGCTCCATTTTCTTTTAAAATTCCACAGTTAACTTGCAAAACATTTTGTTTTTGGTGCAGACATACAAGAAAGACTGCAGATTCTGGAAATCTGGAGCAAAACACAAAATGCTGGAGGAAGTCAGAGGGTCAGGCAGCATCTATGAAGGGAAATGAACAGTTGACGTTTCAGGCCAAGACCCTTCATCAGGACTATTTTTAATGTGAGCTGACAGTGGAGCAGAATTCATCTCTCCTTCATGACAGAAGTTTCATGACCTAATTCCGAAAGATTTGTACTGGTTTGGTCTCCATTTCTGAATTTTTTGCAGCCAAGCACAAACAGGTTAATGCATTAAACTGAACTCCAATCATTTTTCATAAATCTATTTAATCACCAGGCTTTGGTCTGGCTGTGTTTTTGTAAATGAACTTCCTTGTTCTGTGGCATCAGGTACAATTCCACAGGCAGCTTTGGCTGCTCCCAGAGGCCTTACTTAACATCAGTAATCAGCACTAACCCTGTGTCGAGGTAAATGCATCTGATAATTGGATCTGGAAAGAAAATGTTGTACAATAATGAAAGATCCACAGCACTTAGGAATTTATGCAGAAATAACCCTGACAAGCAATGTGAAATGAACTGAATCTGTCAAATGTAGGTCAAGTGTTCTAAACTACAGCAAACAAGAAGGAAAGAGATATACGTTTAAATTATAGAAGTTTCTTGGGGGCATGCAGGAAGCTAATTTCACTGATGACCGTACAACAACTTTGGGTGAGTTTCCAGTTAAACAAAAGGCTATCTTTGGCTATTTTTGTAATCTTAACAGCATAGCCACAGTACATTTACACTACAGGGGCACATTCAATTCAAGACTTATTTATTTAAATTGAATTCAGTAACTCTGAAGCACTAATCATTGGAAATTGACAGCTGGGGCACAGTTGAGTTGTTTCACAGAGATGAAATTACCGCTGTATCATGGGACCTATGGGTAGCTGGTGTGTGTGTGTGCGTGCATGTGTTTGTGTGTATTACACACATGCACATGTGTTTGAGAGAGAGCGAGACAGAAAGAATGAGATAGAGTGAGATAAGGAGATAGAGAAAGAAGTCTAAATCTCAGTACCTTCCTCAGACAATGCAGGAGGTTTGATTTGAATTCTGGAAACACAAGGGACTGCAGATGCTGGAATCTACATTAACAAGTAAGATGCTGGAGGAAGCTGTCCAGACGAAGGGTCTCGACCTGAAACATTGACTGTCCATTTCCCTCCACAGATGCTGCCTGACCCACTGAGTTGCTCCAGCACCTTACATGTTGATTTGAATTCTGTTTGCCAGGTCAACTTATCAGGTCAGATACCTGCCCCTCATGGGTCACTGAGGTGGATGCAGACATTGAAATGGCTGAAGATACAGGACTTGAGAATTCAAACATATCCATAACGTAGCACTTGCACAAATGCATAATCGGATTGTGACTGCTATGTTGAGAGCCAAGTTCTTGCTTCATTGCTTTTTGCTCAGACCACTTAGCATCTCATGGGATATCTCATTGCCTAACTATTGGAAGATAGTAGTCATGAAATTATAGAGCACAGAAGGTTGCTGTTCAACCCAACATCCCTGTGCCAAGTGTGTGACCTACTCTAAAAATCACTGAGTTGACCATTAGGTAATGGACCAGAGGGAGCTGTGCCTGGAAAGGAAAGCATGTGGTTCCACGATTTAGTATGTTGCATGATTAAATTTCATGAGAAATAGAATATGAGTGAAAAATCAGGGCCTTGCGGTCTGGATTGAACTCACTGTTCTCTTTCCAGGTTTCTCCGTATGAAATGCACAGGGGAGTCCGGATATCTGTGGTCACATCCAATGACTGGCAATGCAGAGCTAAGCTCCAACTCCTGGAAATGTTTGCATTGGAGAAGCCTGTGCTGTCTGTAGACCAATGTTGTAGCTGATTGCTCCCAATACACATGTAAGGCTTGCTTCCATGTGACTTAAAGGGGGCCTTTCAGAACAGGTCCTAGATTAGTTCTGGAAACCTGACTCAGGTAGGTTCCCTTTCAGTTAACCACCTAGCACCTCTCTTTTTGGTCACCAGTGCTTCCTCTTTCCCCAGAACTCAAACCAACCTCTACACCCAGTCCCAACCCTCTCCCACATACGAGATGCTGCCTATCACAGTCCTCTAATCTCATCCTTGCTCTCATTCCCTATCACCAGCAGAAACCCTCTTCCGGCCATCACCCTCTTCCTCAGTCCCCCTCTTCTGTGCCACCCCACCAACTAGTGTGATTGCTTTCAAAATTGGCACAAGCTCAATGGGCTGAATGTCATGCTCCATGTCATAAGAAAATATGAGAAACATCTGAGAAGATGTCAACCTAGATTCTTGCACAAACATCAGTGATGGTGCAGGAAGATTTACAGCAATCATACATTCCTAACCTCTTAGTACAAATATTCAGATTGACGGTAGCTAAGGTAAATCTAGCTTGGAATCAACTCGACATCCCATATAATCCTCAAACTAGATAATAAAGCAGCTCCATCCATTGAACCATCTTGCAAGGGATATCACCTGGTATTTGATTGCACATTCTTGCAAGTACCTTTGACTCCTCCTTTAATCACCTTTCCTGTTTTCCCCTTGTAAAGTGTTTTGCCCCACATCTGTCGGTAGGCACAGATACCAGGAATGTGGACCTTTTTTTGGAGAGCGAATATCCAAGATAGGAAGGGAGAAAGACAAACCCACCCACCCACCACTTCCCCACCCCCACTCACCACCATCCCTATGAGATCCAAGTCATTCATTTAAAATACATTGCTCAGACTGGTTCTCCAGAGACTTCTCTCTAACGTTATCTTTATAACTGCATTGTATCATACAGCAATCCCCAAATGTTCTACAGGAAATCAGACATGATTGGTGCAAAAAACAAATCTGCTGGAGGAACTCAGTGGATCAAACGATATCTGATGACTGTCGACACTGGTTTTCAACTTGAAATGCTGACAATTCCTTCACCCTCCCTCCCACCACCCCCCCCCCCCCCCCCCCCCCCCCCCCCCCATAGATGTTGCTCGACCCACTAAGTTACTCCAGCAGATTGTTTGTTGCTCCAGATTCCGGAATCTGCAGCCTCTTATATCTCCAGATATCACTGGTGATGCTTAAAATCCAAGCACCATGTATTTGCACAGCACCTTTAATGTAGCAAAATATCCCAACGCCCTTTGCAGGAGCATTATTCAACAAAATTAGTCCCCCATCGAACGTGTACAGAAAATGGTAGCTTTTAGATTGCAGTAAGAAGCCTTGTTCATGAGAGCTCAGTACTTGAACTATAAGCCACTGCGCTTGATTTTCCTCAATCATTAGTAGAGAGTGAATCAAAAAGAGAAAATTATGCAGAAATATATTTTAAAAAAGCAATTTCAACAAACTGGTGACTGCATTGCTAACCTTTCGTCATAAATCGTATCAAGTTATATGGCTTATTACAAAGCAATTATGACTTCATTTAAATTTAAGAGGCTCACAAAGATCCTCACTTCAGCAGAGCAGTCAGAGAGAGGTATTGTGGTAATTCAGAATTCTAATCAAAGTTATTAGCCAAGAGCTTATCCTGCATAAAGGCTTCCATCTTGCAAACTGGAAGCTGCACACAGAACACTATAATCTTGTCTATGCCACAACTGTTAAACAAATGAAAAATTAATCTTCATTCAGACTGCAGAATAACAAAGCCTTTTCCAATGAATTGTTTGCTCTCTCATTCTATTCAGGACAGGGTCTCTGGCAACACAGATAATGATAGTTCTTGATTGAATTTTAAATTATGAATGCCCCACTGTTTGATTTCAAATTCAGTTTAGCTAAGTGATAGGGCTGAGTATTTGGGAGGGCAGGTTATATTTACGTGCAGACACACTTTATTTGTTTTAGTGAAAATAAGCAAGAGTTCTCTAGCTGAAACCCATGAGCTTTTTAAAATTTCTACATTGTGGCAGAATTATGTTTGCATTCTGGTAATGAATTGAAAACATGGTTACTCTGATGACCAGCTTCCCCAACCAACTCCCCATCCCTCCACTTTGTCGGTAGATTCCTCTACCTTCATCCACACCACACTGCCCCCAGATCACTCTACCTTGGAAAAGAACATAACAAGAAGAAACAGGGGTAGGCCGCAAGGCCTCTCGCCCCTGTTCTATTATTCAATTAGATCATGGCTGATCTTTTACTTCATCACCACATTCTTCCAATAACCCCATATCCCTGATGATTCCCTTAATATCTAAAATATTGTTGATTTCTCTCGAGATTCTCCACCACCACCATCCCAATCCCTCTACCTCCCTCTATTTTCACCCAACCTACCCCCATTACCTTTACCCCCCTAGGTGGTCCCTCTATCTCCCCCCCCCCGACAAATCCCAATTCCTCTTCTTCCCCCCACCCTTCTTCACCCAGATCGTCTACTTACCCCATATGCACTCCACCCAATCTCTTCAGCTTACTTGTATTCTCTCTGGTCCCCACAGCATTCTGAAGCTCCTCCCAAACCTGCAGCTTCTCCATTTGTCAGCCCCTTCTTTCTTCTCCCCCAGTTATCACGATCCCTTCTCCCATGACTAGGACCTACCGAAGGGTTATTTTTAATCCTCTTCACCAGCAAACATTTGCTGATTAATCACCTCTTGCAAATGGGGCCTGAAGCTTGGACCCAACTTACGTGAGAATACTGACCATACTTCAAGCATGTCGCTGACTCTGAAGCTCCCTGGGATGGTCAGTAACGCTTGGAAATGCAAGTCATGCCTTCCTACTGTTTTTTTTCTTTCTTTCTCACTGTTTCTATTCCAGTGAAGGAATTTTTCCTTATTCCACTCACTTATTTTTGTAGCTTATCAGGAGATTGTCCCATTTTTAATTTTAATTCACCTGCCTCAGTCAATGTGACTAATTTATCAACTAATCAATCTCTCCCATTTTCTCAGATTTGATAGATATGTTTGAGACCATTTCCTACTTAGAGAGTAGTGACCTGCTGGCCTGCACTATTTGTTCATTGCTCTTAGGACAGAGTGGCTCTTTGTATGTGTACAGATGAATACGTAAATCCTTTACACTAAAACAATGAGTGCTATTGAAACTTGGATTCTGCAGTACTTCCTACAGTAAAATAAAATTAGAAATGAAGTTTCGAAACTTGGCTTTAGACCAGTTGCAGCTATACAAAATACAACCACTGGGAGATTCCCCTTCAAGGTGCACACCATCCTGAAATGGAAATTTATCTCCATTCTTTCATTATTGCTGGATCTAAACACTGGAACTCCCCACCCAGCGATATTGTCAGTGTGCCTTCACTAGAAGGATGGCTGCGGTTCAGAAAGGCTGCTCACCATCACCTTCTCCAGGTCAAAAGGGATTGGTGGTAAATGCTGATGATGCTGCAAACTGAATAAAATATTCAGACTTCAGAATTATTCAGAAGGAACGTAAGCAATAAGTTCAGCAAATTTCCCATCCCCACTTTTTTAATGCTTTTTGTTAACCTGTTTAATTAAAATGGGCTGACACGTGTTAAATTAAAGCAGAAAGAAATTTGATAGGAGCTTGTTAAGCTTTTGAAAGAGTGTTAGAGACCTGTTCTGTAACAACACTCCCAATATATAAGCAAGCTAATACCTTCCAAATACAACTGATCCCCTCCAGTCAGATACGATGGGGTCACCAGCTGTGTTCCTTTGGGATAAATTTCATGATTACATTAGCAACATTGCAGAGACTTAGCACATTCTGAGTGCTAGAATCTATCTCTTCTGTACTTTGAAGTAAGGCAAAACTGCAGGCATAGCTACTGGTCAGATGGTTGTTCTGTCTGAAGAATGGGCATGCTGTCAGTGTGTGACCTACTCTCACTCAAGGACATTAAGGTGGCTTCCAGGAAGCCTGCTAAAAAAAAGGCACGTGTTCTATTTAAGGCTGTTCATTTCTTCCACAAAGTGTGATAATCTCTTTTTGGTGGAAGAGGTTCACTCTGTGATGTCCACAGAGAACATTTGTGTTGCTTTTCGTTTTATTTCATGTGCTCGCAACATTCCTCTGAGCCACATTCTGTCATCTCAATTCACTCAGGTTTGCAAAGACCCTTAAAGCAAGGGAGAACTCATATCCCATCACGGAACTCAAAGGCGTTTTGCCTCATCTTCTCCATCTCATGCTTGTGCTTGTTTCGTCACCAGTTCATTTGATGCTCAACACAGAGGCAATTCTTCAGATGGCAGTCCAGACAGTTTGAAAACCAACATGCAATACAACCGAGCCTTCATCTTAGCATAGATGTATGTCGATACAGCTGCCCTCTTAGCTGGTTGGGGAATCAATCCTGTGGTTTAAATTAAATCAAATCCAGAATATGGATTGCAATGACCTTGATGTGGTTTTACCTTTGATCATCATGACTGAGTAACTGGACATAACCAGGTCCCTCCAAGTACCTTGCCAGCCTGAATGTTACACAATTTTGGGCCTGACTTGAAGGCTGCTAATGAGCTGTGGAGCTCATTGATCTGGGGGAAGGGGTCAAAATTCCCCGACTCCAATGCTGATCGAGCAATTAGATCAGATTTTTCTTAATTCAAGTCAAGTTTATTTTCATGTAAGGTAAGATTTCTTTATTAGTCACATGTACATTGAAACACACAGTGAAATATATCTTTTTGCGTAGTGATTTAGGGGGCAGCCTGCAAGTGTTGCCATGCTTCCAGCGCCAACATAGCATGCCCACAACTTCCTAACCTGTATGTCTTTTGGAATGTGGGAGGAAACCAGAGCACCCAGAGGAAACCCACGCAGACACGGGCAGAACGTACAAACTCCATACAGACAGTGGCCGGATTTGAACCCAGGTCGCTGGCGCTGTAAAGTATTATGCTAACCACTATGCTACTGTGCACAGTATGGTCAGGCACAGGTACAATGAAAAACTTCCTTGCAGTGGCATCACAGGCATATAGGTACAGACAACACACAGAATGTAAATTATACACATTAAACAATACAGTTAAAAAAATGATTGTGCAAAAGCAAGGCCTTAGTGCAAAAGAAAAACCAAAGACACAATCAAAGGCAAGTCCACTGTAGTGCAAGAGGTGGTTCACAGTTTCCATTGCTAAGGTAAGGTAACCTGATGGTGTAGGATTTCACTGTACCTCCTGCCAACAATAGCAGCAAGAAGAGGGTATGACCTGGATGGTGTGGATCCTTCATGATAGATGCTGCCTTCTTGAGGCAGCGTCTCCAATATTTGCTGTGGGAAGGGCTGTGCCCACGATGGACCAGGCTGTGTCCACAGCTCTCTGCAGCCTCTTGCATTCCTGTGCATTAGAATTGCCTTACCAGGCCTTGATGCAACCAGTCAGGAAACTTTCAACAGTGCACCTGTAGAAGTACTTGGTGACATGCCAAATCTCCTTAAACGTCTAAGAAAGTAGAGGTGCTGGTATACCTTCTTCATGATTCATTCATTCATCGACCAAATGGTAGGGGTCAATGGTACACCCCTACTAACTTCTGAACTCAGTGCACTGTTGTGTCATTTCAAAGAGCAGATGAAATTTAACTTCATTAAAGGGTCTGGAGTCACCTATAGATCAGCCAGGGAAGGGAGGCAGATTGTCTTCCCCAAAGGATGTTATTGAACCAGGTGAATTTTGTGACAGTCAAAAATATTGCAGCTGCAATCTAAAATAAAATCAGAAAATACTGGAAACACTCAGCAGATCAGGCCGCTTCTGTGGAAGAGAAACAGAAACTCAATTCTGATGAAGAGTCTTCAACCCGAAACGTTTACTCTGTTTCTCTTCCCAAAGGTATGGCCTGACCCGCTGAATATTTCCAGCATTTTCTCTTTTGATTTGCGATTTTGTGACAACCTGGTGGTTTAATAGTCATTGTGACTGATACTAGCTTTTAGTCCAGATATATTCATCACTTGAACTTTAATTTCTCCAGTGCCATGCTGGGTGCAAAGTCATGTCTCTGGATGAATAGTCCTGATCTCTGGATGCTTGCCTTGGAATTCAACCTGTGCCTGAGAAGTTGGTATGAGGTCAGGAGGTAAATGAGGTTTAGTGGAGAAGGTTCTCAAACGAAGTATGGCAGACCAGAATTCTTTTTGTGGGCACAGGAGGAACACAATAAAATAAGTGAACATTGCTTAATAAGTGAACATTGCTTAAATACTTGTAATTCATACGGCAGGCTTTATGCATAATGTTGGAATATATGTGAATCAGAGGCTGATTTTTGGTTGCCTCCGTATGATGCTAAGGTGGTTGAAAGTAAATTGATTTGACACCCAACTTCTTAAGCAAGAACTTCTATTTATTTTATGTACACTTATCTCAGTACTTTGATTTACTTTATGTCATGACTGAACATTTGTTTATTTATTTGTGACATTCTGAATTCCCCAGCCAGTTTTGATTACACCTGGGGTGTGGCTTCTGGGCAAACCTTTTGCTGCATGACATCATCCTCTGGTTATAGGGTTTGAGCCCTCCCCAATATTATATGAAAGAAAGGAAGCAAGAAAGGAATGAATGAATTAAATAAACAATGATCAATTATTTTATGCATTTATTAAGTCATTTTGCAAAGTGTGCATCTCTCAGTTCTCCTGCCTAGAGCCATCCATTAACTCCTTACCTTTCCACACTGCACACCTGCCATAAGGACTGATGTGAGAATGGGAGGGGTTAACAAACTTTCTGATGCTCCCTCCTTACCCCAAGAAAAGTCTCAATCCCCTACATTACAACAAAATCTGCACTTCAGAAAAGGTTGTTATTGACTATAAATTACTTGAGGTCCTGAGGCACGTAAAGGTGGATAAATCCCCAGGGCCTGACCAAGTGTGGGAAGAAATTGCTGGGGCCCTGGTAGATTTTTTTTGTATATTCCTAAGCCATGGGTGAACATAGAACATAGAACACTACAGCACAGTACAGGCCCTTCGGCCCACAATGTTGTGCTGACATTTTATCCTGCTCTAAGATCTATCTAACCCTTCCCTCCCACATAGCCCCCGAATTTTTCTATCATTCATGTGTCTATCTAAGATTCTCTTAAATGTCCCTAATGTATCTGCCCCCACAACCTCTGCAGGCAGTGCGTTCCATGCACCCACCACTCTCTGTGTAAAAAAAACTTACCCCTGACATCCCCCTTATACCTTCTTCCAATCACCTTAAAGTTATGTCCCCTCGTGTTAGCCATTGTTGCACTGGGGAAAAAGTCTCTGACTGTCCACTCAATCTATGCTTCTTATCATCTTGTGCACCTCTATCAAGTCACCTCTCATCCTCCTTCTCTCCAAAGAGAAACACCCTAGCTTGCTCAACCTACCCTCATAAGACATGCTCTCCAACCCAGGCAACACCAGAAGACTGGAGAGTGGCTATTGTTGTCCCCTTATTTAAGAAGAGTTGCAAGGACAAGCCAGGGGGCTACATGCTGGTGAGCCTAACATCAGTCGTGGCTAAGTTACTGTCTAGGGAAGTCTGAGAGTCAGGATCCACCTACATTTGGAAAGGCAAGAACTAATTATGGACAGTCAGCATGGCTTTGTGCATGGGACATTGTGTCTCATGAATTTAATTGAGTCTTTTTGAAGAGGTGACCAAGAGGACTGATGAGGGCAGGGTGGTAGACATTGTCTACATGGACTCGAGCAAGGCTTTTGACAAGATCTCTCATTGTAGACTGGTTTGAAGGTAAAATCACATGGGATGCATGGTGAGCTAGCCAATCGGATACAAAATTGGTTTGGTGGAAAGGGTCAAAGGGTGGTAGTGGAGGGTTGTTGTTCAGATTGTGGCCAGAGATGTACTGCAGGGATCGGTGCTGGGTCCCCTGTTGTTTATCAGATACTTGAATTAGAATGTCGGTGGCATGATCAGTAAGTTTACAGATGACACCAAAATGGTGTGGTGGATAGTGAAGAAGGTTACAACGGGATCTGGGTCAGCTGGGAAAGTGTGTAAAGGAATGGCAGATGAAACTTACCTCAGATGTGCAAAGTGAAGCATTTTGAGAAGATAAACCAGGGCAGGACAACACAGTAAAAGACAAGGCTCTGGAGAGTGTTGTAGAACAAAGAGACCTTGGAGTACAAGTAAATAGTTTCCTGAAAGTGGTGACACAAGTAGACAAGGAGGTGAAGAAGATGTATGGCATGCTTGCCTTCATTGGATGGGGCAGGGTACAACATTTGGGACATCATGTTACAGCTCTACAGGATATTTGTGAAACCACACCTGGAATATTGTGTGCAGTTCTGGTCACCTTGCTATTGGAAGAACGGGAAAAGATTCACAAGGATGTTGCCAGGACTAGAAGGCTTGAGTTATAAGGAGAGACAGGATAGTCTGGGACTGTTTTACCTGGAGCAAAGGAGGCTGAGGGGTGACCTCATAGAGGTTTATAAAATCATGATAAGGGGGATGGCCACAGTCTTTTTCCCAGGGTAGGGAAGTCTAAAACTAGAGGGCATAGGTTTAAGGTGAGAATGGAAAGTTGGAAAACTTTAAGGTAGGCCTGAGGGGCAAATTTCTCACATTGATAATTGGTTTATTATTGTCACATGTACTGAGATACAGTGAAAAACTTTGCTTTGCCTGCCATCCATACAGATCATTTCAAAACATGTACATCGAGGTAGTACAGAGGGAAAAGCAATAACAGAATGCAGAATAGTGTTACAGTTACAGAGAAAGTGGAGTGCAAGTAGACTATAAGGAGCAAGGGCCATGACAAGGTAGATTGTGAGGTCGAGAGTTCAGCTTTATTGTACAAGAGGACAGTTCAAGTGTCTTATAACAGCAGGATAGAAGCTGTCCTTGAGCCTGGTGGTGCATGTTTTCAAGCTTTTGTATCTTCTGCCTGATGGGAGGGGGGAGAAGAGAGAATATCTGGGATGGGAGGGGCCTTTGATTATGTTGGCTGCTTTCCTGAGGCAGTGGGAAGTGTAGACAGAGTCCATGGAGGGGAGGCAGGTTTCTGTGATGGACTGAGCTGTGTCCACAACTCTCTGCAATTTCTTGTGGTCTTGGGCAGAGCAGTTGCCATACCAAGCCATGATGCATCCAGTTATCCATATGGAAAAAACTGCCTGAGGAAGAAGGTAAAATTGCAATGTTTAAAAGAAATTAGGACAGGTTCATGGATCAGAAAGGTTTTGAGGGATATGAACCAAATGCAAGCAAATGGGACTAGCTGAGGAAGGCACCTTGGTCCGCATGGATGAGTTGGGTCAAAGGGTCTGTTTCTGTGCTATATAACTCTATGACTCTGTGTCAGTTTGAAACTATAAAAGGCTCTTAAAAAAAAGTACCTTACATCATAAATCACCTCAAAAGGGTGGCACGGTAGCGCAGTGGTTAGCGTGATGCTATTACAGCGCCAGCAATCGGGGTTCAATTCCCGTTGCTGTCTGTAAGGAGCTTGTATGTTCTCCCCGTGTCTGCGTGGGTTTCCTCCGGGAGCTCTGGTTTCCTCCCACTTTCCAAAGACGTACGGGTAGGTTAACATGAGCTTAAATGGGCGGCGCGGACTCATTGGGTCAGAAGGGCCTGTGACCGTGCTGTAAATAAAGTTTTAAATTTTAAATAAAAGTTTAAAAATGATTAGTTCTCATGAAGGTTCCTTGACCTGAAATTCTGCTTTTATTTTCAGGCTGCCTGACCTTCTGAATGTTGAGCATCATGAAAAGTATTATTTGGTTAATATTTTTACATAAAAATACTAATCAAATAATTTTTTCATGCTGCACATCGTTCAACATTGTTCAAATTTGAATGTCATTTGCAAAAAATTCTTCTCTTTTGCATTCATTCACAGAGCATGGCATCATTGGTCAGGCCAGTGTATAACACACATCCCGAACTGCCCCATGAAGAGAGGGGCACTAAGAGTCAAACATGTGTCAGATCACACAAAGACCAGACTGGGTTAAGACAATAGATTTCCCTTCCTGAAGGAACCTAATAGATTTTACAATAATCTAGTAATTTCATGAACACCACTGCCTTTCATTCTACATTTATTTAGTTATTTGAATTTAAATTCTCCAGCTATGATGGTGGGATTCAAATGCACTTCCAGATCAATTATCTAGACCTCTGGACTCTAGTCCAGTAAGTTGGTCACTACATCCCCATATCATGACATACTGTATGTGTATGACCTACGAGACAGGAGAGGTCTGCTTCAGCACAAGTTAACAGGACCAGCCAAACTAGGTCCACTTTTGTGGAGTCCCTCACCTGAATCCTCCGAAAGGTAGGACCCCGAGTCAGCATCTCCCTTGAAGAGACCGAAGACTCCACACTGACAGTGCTAGAGGTCGGGATTGAACCGGAGTCACTGGAGCTGTAAAGCAGCAGCTCTATGAGTCACTGTGCTGCCTTGTAGTTTCATGACCACCATTAACAATAACAGTATTTTTTCATTTCTATTAGATGAATGTAAAATACCTCTGAAACTATGAATTTGTGCCTCTGGATCATTAGCCTGGTAATATAACCATCAGTTACCATACTCCTGTTCTTTAGCTGGCTATATCATGTTATTATTTAATCATATAATGAGCAGTAAAGGTACTCTCCACTGAAACCCTGTTATGACAAAAACCAGCTCAAAGTTCAACCAGTCAAATGCTGTTTAACAAGGTGACACAGAGACTGCAGACGTTGGAATCTGGAGCAGCAAACAATCTGCTGGAGGAACTCAGTGGGTCGAGCAGCATCTGTGGGGTAGGGAAGGAATTTTCAACATTTCTGGTCGAAACCCTACATTAGGACCTGAACAGAAAGTCCTGATGCAGTGTTTCAACCTGAAGCGTCAACAACCCCGTTCCCTCACAAGTGCTGCTCCACCCGCTGAGTTCCTCCAGCAAGTTGTTTTCTGCTGTTTAACAAGGGTCTGAAGGGATAGAATCTACAGGACTGGGTGGAGAGGTTTGGAGAGTGGCGCTGGAATCTGGGATCCAGCTGGATTTTTATCATGTGGAGTCAGTATGTATTAGATAGGCCAAATGGCCTCCTCCTAGGCTGTAACCATTCTGTGATTCTGTGAGACCCTCCCTCTCAGACTGGATCCAGTCACCATTTGCTCAAGTGAACTTGGCATGGCAGGCACAGCAGTGTAGTGGTTAGCGTGACACTATTACAGCACCAGCGACCTGGGTTCAATTCCGGCCACTGTCTGTAAGGAGTTTGTACGTTCTCCCCGTGTCTGTGTGGGTTTCCTCCAGGTGCTCCGGTTTCCTCCCAAATTCCAAAGATGTAGGGGTTAGGAGGTTGTGGGCATGCTATGTTGGCGCCGGAAGCGTGGCGACACTTGCGGGCTGCCCATGGAACACTCTACGCAAAAAGATGCATTTCACTGTGTGCTTCAATGTACATGTGACTAATAAAGATCAATAAAAACCAATACCAATATCAATATCTTATCTTATCAATACAGGTCTTCCCCACTCCATTCCTGTGAATTGTTTGTAACCCAAACAGTTCAGAAGTCGGAAATGCAGGCACAAACCGAATTCCCACCCGGCAGAAAATGCTTGCAGACCTGCAGTAGCCGATAAATCCATCCTGCCGATTTCCCATACTACTTCTGTGAGAAGTACATCCGGCTGCAGCTCCTTACAGATCGAGTTAGGGAACTGGAACTCGAACTGGAGCTGGATGACCTTCGGACTGAGGGGTTGATAGACAGGAGTTACAGGGAAGCAGTTACACCTCAGTTGCAGGAGGCAGGTAGCTGAGTGACCATCAGGAGAGAGAAAGGGAATAGGCAGTCAGTGCAGGGTACCCCTGTGGCCGTTCCCCTCAATAATAAGTATATCATTTTAGATACTGTTGAGGAGTTGACCTACCAGGGAAAGCCACAGCAGTCGGGTCTCGGGCACTGAGTCTGGCTCTTTGGCTCAGAAGGGAAGTGGGGAGGAGAGGCAAGTGGTAGTGATGGGGATTCATTGTTTAGGGGTGCAGACAGGAGGTTCTGTAGATGAGAGTCTCAGATGGTATGTTGCCTCCCAGCTCAGAGATGTCTCAGATCGAGCCCATAGCATTCTTAAGGGGGAGGGTGAGCAGCCAGAGGTTGTGGTACACATTGGTATCAATGACATAGGCAGGAAAAGTGACGGGGTCCTGCAAAGTGAATTCAGGGAGTAAAGTGCTAAGTTAAAAGACAGGACCTCCAGGGTGGTGATCTCAGGATTGCTACCCATGCCACGTGCTAGTGAGGCAAGAAATGGGAAGATAGTGCAGCTTAACATGTGGCTAAGCAGATGGTGCAGCAGGGAGGGCTTCAGATTTTTAGATCATTGGGCTCTCTTCCAGGGCAGGTGGGATCTGTACAAATGGGGCGGTTTGCACCTGAACTGGAGGGGGGACCAATATCCTTGCGGGAAGGTTTGCTAGTGCTGCTCGGTGTTGGTGGGGGGGGGAGGGGTGGTTTAAACCAGAGTTGTGGGAGATGGGAACCAGAGTAGCAGGACAAGAAGTGGAGAGGCTGTGGGGAAAGTAGAAGTTACGACTACAAGCAAAGATGGAAACCAAAAGGTTGAGCGTGGTGGGACTAATGTTTTGAGTTGCATCTATTTCAATGCAAGGAGTATTTTAGGGCTAAGGCAGATGAATTTACAGCGTGGATCCATACGTGGAATTATGATGTTGCAGCCATGAGTGAGACTTGGTTGCAGTGGGGGCAGGACTGGCAGCTCAATGTTCTGGGGTTCCATTGTTTTAGACATGATAGAGAGGGAGGTATTAAAGGGGGATGGGTGGCATTACACATCAAGAAAAATGTCAGGGCAGTGCTCAGAGAGGACATACTGGAGGGCTCGACTACTGAGGGAATTTGGGTGGAACTGAGGAATAAAAAAAGGATGACCATGTTAATGGGACTGTATTATAGACCTCCCAATAGTCAGCAGGATTTAGAGGAACAAATTTGTAGAGAGATAGCAGACAGTTGAAGGAAATATAAAGTTGTGCTAGTAGGTGATCTTAACTTACTTACTGGGACTCCCATACTGTAAAAGGACTGGGTGAGATCGAGTTTGTCAAATATGTTCAGGAAAGTTTCCTTAATCAATATGTAGAGTTCCCAACTAGAGTGAATGTGATACTGGATCTCCTCTTAGGGAATGAGACAGGGCAGGTGACAAAAGTGAGTACACTTTGGATCCAATGTAGGGAAAAGTGGGGGAACACTTTGGATCCAATGATCATAATTCCATTAGTTTCAAGATAATTATGGAAAAGGATAGGACTGGTTCTAAGGTTAAGATTCTAAACTGGAGGAAGGCCGGTTTTGATGGCATCAGAAAGGATCTGGCAGGTGTGCATTGGGATAGGTTGTTTTCTGGCGAAGAGATGTTGGTAAGTGGGAGGCTTTCAAGAGTGAAATATTGAGAGTACAGAATCTGCATGTTCCTGTTAGGATAGCAAGGCTAACAGGTTCAGGGAACCATGGTTATTGAGGGATATTGAGGCCCTGGTAAAGAAAAAGGAGCTGCATATCAGGTATAGGCAGTTAGGATCAAATGAGTCGCTTGAGGAGTATAAGAAATGCAAGAGAACATTTAAGAGAGAAATCAGGAGGGCTGAAAGAGGATATGAGGTTGCTCTGGCAGACAAGGTGAAAGAGAATCCAATGGATTTCTATAGCTATATTAAGAGCAAAAGGATAGCAAGGGACAAAATTGGTCCTCTTGAAGATTGATATGGTCATCTATGTGTAGAGCTGAAAGAGGTGGGGGAGATTTTAAACGAATTTTTTGCATCTGTGTTTAATCAGGAGACAGACACAGAGTCTAAAGAATTGAGGAAAAAGAGGAATCTGGATTACAGAAGAGGAGGTGCTTGCTGTCCTGAGGCGAATTAGGGTGGATAAATCCCCAGGGCCTGACGAGGTGTCCCCTTTGACCTTGTGGAAGGTTAATGCAGAAATTGCAGGGACCCTGGCAGAGATATTTAAAACGTCTGTAGCCATGGGTGAGGTGCCGGAAGACTAGAGGATAGCCAATGTTGTTCTGTTGCTTATGAAAGGCCCTAAGAAAAAGCTTGGAAAATGTAGGCCGTTGAGCCTGACATCAGTTGTGGGCAAATTATTGGAAGGTATTCTGAGGGACAGGATATAAGTATATGGATAGCCAGGGCGTGATTAGGGATAGTCAACATGGCTTTATGTGTGGCAGTTCACGTCTAATCAATCTAATAGAGTTTTTCGAGGAGGTTACCAGGAAGGTTGACGAAGGGAAGGCAGTGAACATTGTCTATGTGGACTTTAGCAAGGCCTTTGACAAAGTCTCACATGGGAGGCTGCTCCAGGAGGTTAAGTCGCTTGGCATTCAGGATGAAGTAATCAATTGGATTCAACGTTGGCTTAGCGGAAGAAGCCAGAGAGTGGTAGTAGATAGTTGTCTCTCTGACTGGAGACCTGTGTCTACTGGTGTGCCGCAGGGATCGGTGCTGGGTCTGTTGTTGTTTATCATCTATATCAATGATTTAGATGATAATGTGGTAAACAGGATCAGCAAATTTGCAGATGACACCAAGATTAGGGGCATAGTGGACAGCGAGGAAGGCTAACAAAACTTGCAAAGTGATCTGGACCAGCTGCGAAAATGGGCTGAAAAATGGCAGATGGAACTTAATGCAAACAAGTGTGAGGTGTTGCACTTTAGGAGGACAAACCAGAGTAAGACTTGCACAGTGAATGGTAGGGCTCTGAGGTCTGCAGTAGAACAAAGGAACCTGGGAATACAGAGCCATAATTCCTTGAAAGTGACATTGCAGATAGATACGGTTGTGAAGAGAGCTTTTGGCACATTGGCCTTCATAAATCAGGGCATTGAGTACAGTAATTGGGATGTTATGTTGAAGTTGTATAAAACACTGATAAGGCCAAATTTGGAGTATTATGTGCGTTTTTGGTCACCTACCTACAGGAAAGATATCAATCAGCTTGAAAGAGTGCAGAGAAAATATACACAGATACTGCCATGACTTGAGGACCTGAGTTACAGGGATAGGTTGAATAGGTTAGGAGTTTATTCCCTGGAGTGCAGGAGAATGAGGGGAGATCTTACAGAGGAATACAAAATTATGAGGTGTATGGATCAGGTGAATGCATGCAGGCTTTTTCCCCTCAGGTTGGGTCAGACTAGAACTAGAGGTCATAGGTTTAGCAGGAAAGGTGAAATACTTAAGGGGAATCTGAAGGGGAACTACTTCACTCAGAGGGTGGTGCGAGTGTGAAATGATCTGCCAGCGGAAGTGGTGGATGTGGGTTCAATTGTAGCATTTAAGAGAAGTTTGGATAGGTACATGAATGAGAGAGATATGAAGGGCTATGGTCCAGGTGCAGGTAGATGAGACTAGGCAGAAAGCCAGGCCAGCATGGACTAGATGGGCCGAAAGGCCTGTTTATGTGCTGTAGTGCTCTATGACTCTAACACACAAATATTTGCATTGGCTAACTTCTGATCCTTTCCTTCTGCTCAATAAACCAATGATTGCTTCATCAAACCAGCAATCCATGTGGCCTCCTTGAACTGGAACCTCCCATCTCCCTTGCAGTGGGATTTTGATGACTACATTGGCTACTTAACTAAGCATTCTCTCCCTCCACTCTACCAGATGCATTGAATGGAAACTATTCTAACATCAAGGAAACAAATTGTTCAGGAATGCACTTGACATCCTCCATTTCCTTAGAACTGATTTAACACATGAGAATACATACATTTTTAGTAGCTACTTTAGTTATTCCAGCTAAGCATCAAACATCCCAGGCAGATTGGGGCTGAATCCATTGTGAACTAACTTCTACACAATATATACTGACCATGATAAATGATCCTATCCAAGTAAGAATAATCTTCTCCTATGCAAATGTGCCACAGCACTAGAAATCAACATACAAAATTGGTTAGGAAAACAATAGCCTTCTTCTTCACTTGTATGTTCAAACTGCAGATTTAAGTTGCACATTGAGAAACAATAGCAAACTCCACTGTGTTTTATACCAGGGTGATCCACTTCAGCCTAACTTAGGCATCAGTTTGTCTTCAGCTTCTCCATTGCTGACAATTGCACTGTGCTACAAATGAAAACTACCCATGAAGCCTGACTGCATATTCAAACCTGACATAAGCATCTAAAGTACAAACTATCTGTTCCTTTTATGAGACTCGCAGATAATAAAAAGCTGTACTTAAAGAGCAGGATCAAACAGATATTGCCATTCTCCATTCAAACATTCTATCATCTGAAGAAATCTTCCATGCATATACTGCACAGACAGTGGCTGCCACCTATTGGCCTGAAGGAGGCAGCCCAGAAGATGTAATTAAGGCCTACATGATGTGGTTGCTGTGAAATGTGACAAAGTACCAGCAACTACCATGGTAATCATTAATTTGCAAGACTATTGGCTTTGGAAAAACAAGAGTTAAGCTAAACTTATTTGTGCACAATAGAAATTACATAGTTAAAGTAACAACAAATTTCATGTCATCTCAGTTGGTGATAATAAATCTGATTCTGGTTTGAGGCAGTCTACAACAACAGCAATTTGTATCTATACAGTACCATTAACATAATAAAACATCCCAGGGCTTTGCAAGATCAACATCAAATAAAATTTAATCAAGCATCACAAGGAGCTATTTAGGGTAAATTCCAAAAACGTCGGCTGAAGAGCATTTTATTAACAGCACCTTAAAGAAAGAAGGGGTGGAGAGGTGAAGAGGTTCAGGGAGGAAACTGCTGCGTTTAGAATCTCAGCAGCTGGCGGCATGGCTGCCAGTAATGGAGAGATTGAATTCAGGAATGAGCCAAAGCTAGAGGAATGCAAGTAATTTTAAGCATTTAGATCCAGAGGATATCATAGAAATTGGGAGGAGTGAGCAGTTGGAGGAAACAAGGATGATAATTTTAAAATTGAGGCATAAGAGCCAATTCCGGCTAGCAAAAACAAAGACGTTAGATGAATGGGTCGGCGCAAATTAGGAACAACCACCAAAATTTGAAAGGCTTCAGCTTTATGTTGGATAAAACAAGGTAGGCTGGTATGGAGTACATTACAATCATGAAACTTAGAAGTCACAAAGACAAAGATAAGGATTTCAGATGAACTGTAGCAGCAAATACGTAGGGCAATATCACTGAGTTGGGAATAGATGGTCTTACAGATGGTGTAGAGCTGGGGATTGTTGGCATACACATGGAAGCCATTGCTGAGTTTTTGAATGACATTGCCAAGAGACTGATGTAACTGAGAAAAAGGAAACACCAAGGAGAGATCCTTGGGGACACCAGAGATATCAGTGCAGAAGTGGGAAGAGAAACCATCGCAGGTGATTAGTGTAATTAGAAATGTTGCATTCAGTTATTGTCATCATGCATTAACAAATGCAATCAATTTTGGAACACAAATTTGTTCCGCTACATGAAGGTGCTAAAATTATAACAGATGAAATGAATGTTCTGCATTCATTTACATGAAGACTGAATAGCAAAATTAACTAAGAGCACTCGGGCGACAGTGAAATTCCCATGGAAATCTGTTGTCAGGCAATCGTGTATTTGAGAAAGAAAGCAGAAGTCTGTACATATTGCAAATGTCCCACGAATTAACAGATATTGACCAGATTAGAACATTTCTCCATGATCTGGGATGCAAAAATAAATGGTTTTAATATCATCTGTGTGATAATTAATATGTGTTGATGCTAGAAATCAGGTCAGGTCGAGTTTACATTCTCACAGAATATTAGGGTTCAGGGCTGTGCTCCACTGGCCTGGCTCAGTTCTTCATCCTGGGCAGCATTATTTGCCGACTTTTAACCTGCGTCCTCTTTTCCCGATCAATGTATTGATATTGGTTTATTATTGTCACTTGTACCGAGGTACAGTGAAAAACTTGTCTTGCATACCGATTGTACAGGTCAATTCATTACACAGTGCAGTTACATTGGGTTAGTACAGAGTGCATTGATGTAGTACAGGTAAAAACAATAACAGTACAGAGTAAAGTGTCACAGCTACAGAGAAAGTGCAGTGCAATAAGGTGCAAGGTCACAACAAGGTAGAACGTGAGGTCAGAGTCCATCTCATCTCAATGTATTTGCAGCACAACAATTTCTTTTAAACGTGTCTCATTTGGGCATGGAAAAGATTGGAGCAGCATAGTAGGTGGCACAGTAGCACAGTGGTCAGGACTGCAGTCGTACAGCCACAGGGACGAGTTCAATCCTGACCTCGGGTACAGTCTGAGTGGAATTTCCACATTCTCCCCATGACTGCATGGGTTCCTTCCTCCCCTCCCCACCACCACATCCCCCCCACCCACCCCCCCCCCCCCCCCCCCCGCCCACCAAGATTGTTCCTAGGGAGTTGATGGGAGAATAGGTTACAGGGAAATAAATGGGGGAATGGAACTATTGGGAATGCTCTGAGAGCCAGAATAGACTGGATGGACTGAATTCCCTCTAACTTTGTCATAAGGAAATATGAAATAAATATTGGGCTCGGGTCAGGTTTGGATCAGTTGGGTTTTGTACCCAAGCAGATCTCCAATGTGAAGAGCTGCGTCTCTCCTTGCTCAAAGGGCCCTCACCTTGGTTACCACGGAAACATTGCACAGTAGCACACTTGCTCTGCAGTCTAACCCTCAACCTTTCTATTATGGCTATGATGACTGACATAGAAAATGACATCCTCTGCATTTCCTTTGGGTGAGCTTCCTACTCATTGTCTCTTTTGTGCATGTGATTACAAAGGAACGATTAACATAGCCTGATTAATTTCACAGTGCACCTTCCCATCCAACTGAGAGAAGAGGTTTTGATCTAACTGGGCTTGGATTTCCAAGATGAAAATTCAATATGTCAGCCACTTAACTACCCAGTTTCAAATAAAGAATGTTATGCAAGAAAAATAATTCACCATGACTAAAGAAAGATTTGCATTTATCTGGCACCATATTAATTGTGTCTACAATATGTCCATGAGCTGCATATTCAATGTTTATTATTGTAATGTGAACAAATACAGCAACCAATCTGAATCAAGCAAAATCCCATGAACAATAACACATGTAACATAACAGTAACATATTGGTTGGCACCAAATAGCTCTCTGTATTATTAATATATTTTTTTATGCAGAACTTGTTAGAAGCTGTCTGGTTCAATAGAGAAAACCACTGCGCAAACTGCCGCTTTGCACTATGCAAGATCTTTTATAAATAAACTACCTTTGTTTTTGGTTTAAATCACCAACTATCCATCAGCATCTTGGAGAATGAAAAACAGAAGATACCGAGACACGATGACTAAAATAATGGACTAATACAGCACAGAGCAGACCATTCACCCATCAGTCACTTTTTGGCTCTTTGAAAGTGGATTCTGGCTGAATAATCAGTTAAACTGTCCGTAGATAATACTAATTAAAGGGGAGAATCTTAGTCAGGGCCACTGAAAGCCCTACATTTTCTTTTCCTGTTGTGCAAGGCCCATTAATCCAACATAGATTCCTCTTTTTTTCAGCAAGTCTCTTTCTGCAAGATTAAACGATATAGGCATCCAATCCCTGGTATTTTCAGTTTCTTGGTGGTTTACTGGGAGAAGACATACGAATTTTACTCCTACTCATACCTGCGAGAAGACAGAATTCTCCTCTATGCACAGTCGATGGAAGAGTCACCTCTTCCCTCTTCAAGTCCCATTCCAGAGACTGAGGTACAAAGTTCTTGGACAACACCCCAGTTCGATGCTGAGGCAATGCTGCACTGTTGGAGGTACTGTGTCTTGCATGAGACTTTGAACCCAGTCTGTTGCCGCACAAGATTTTGAAGAAGCGTAGGGGAGTTATTACTGATACACCGGTAAATATGTATCCTGCAGTCAATGTTTCTAAAACTTGAGTACAGCACAGTCAATGCTGGCATTTTGACCACAACTTTAGAACACTCTTATCCATCCTTCATCAAATGCATGCAACCTCAAAAATAGAATTTCATACAAGTTCAATGAAAAGGAATTTCCACTTTCCTACTTCCACCCTGAGACTTGAAACAGAAGTAAGTGTTGAGAATTTGTCAATCATATTTAAATGTGTGACTCATTTCAAGGAATGCACAGGACTTTAACAAATTGTGCTGTTGTCTGAAAGCAATGAGTTGGTTTTATTTACTTTGCTTGAATATTCATCATTTTGTCCACGGGAACCATTTATTCCATCAAATGTGATTTAAATTAAAGATTTTCCTCATTTACAAGCACAGGATATTCAGATACATCACTCATGTTGATGTATCTTTATTGCGACAGAGGTCCATGTAAACCATTTACTTCAACATTTTAGTCTGGCCCATTACTGCACATCAAGGTGGATTACTCAGTTTAGGCTGACACATCCAGTCTGTGGAAATGCATTGCTGCATAAAGCTGCCTAAACTGGGAGAGCAAGTGCAGCTTTGATCTCGGATAATGCAGTCAGCCATCTGCAAAAAGGAAGATATGGCAGTAAATACAAGCATGGCTGCACAAAGTATGTCACTTTTTTTTTGTTATCTCATGTCTTGAAATTACATTACTCATTGGGCTATGAACAGTGAATGGTTTTTGTTACCTCTCTGATTATTTTTCTCACTCACCTTCTCAAAAGCTGGTGAATGATTCCACAGGAGGCCCAATGCAATCTCGTTCCTTGCCCCACATCCATTCTTTGCACCTGACCCTCATCAGCAAGCATATTTAAATAATTCAGTCTGTATAGTCAATCACAATTTTGACGGTACCTGTTATTTACACCATGCATACAGATAGCATGTGTACACACACATACTCACAGCTAGCACTTACACAAACACATGCACAACTAGCACGTAGAGATACCATATGTATGCACACATAAGCACAAAGATACAAGATACCCACCCCTTCCTCTCTACATACATGTGCATGCGTACATATAAACACACACACACACACACACGTATATATATATATATATATATATATATATATATATATATATATATATATATATATATATATATACACACACATATATATACACATATATATATATATATATATATATATACACACAGAACCCAGGATGCTAAGGATAACTATAACCATGCCTTCCCGTTCAGTGGAGATAAGGATGGCAGTCAGGAATTTTCTGGTCTGTGTGAATCAGCTCTACAACAGTGGTACATTTACCAACTGCCCATTCTTTCTGTTCCTTCAAACCATACAGCATTTTGATATTTTCATTTCCAAAAGAATGACAATTTATGTGCATTTTGTTTAAATTTCTAATGCTACAATTCATTTGGATTGTAATTATTTTAACAAATATGACCAAAATTTTAAAATGTGACATTGCTGTCTTCCAATGGTAACAGTGTTGTTGGCAGCAGTCCCACTAATTCTGGGATCCTGATTAATAATCTGGCAGTTAAAATCATCACTCAGTCTGCTATTTTTCTTGCTATTGTTAGATTAAAGTGGGGCAATGGCATTAGTGTCCTGCCAAGAATACTGCTTTAAGTAGGTGAGTCAGTCAAATTACAGCTTTTCACTCCTGTCCAGCAAGAACTTCACTTGCTCTCCAAGCAGTACGTGAGACCTTGATGGGCACAAATTGGCTCATAATGATAAGGAGGAAGAGCGAACAACTTCAGGTGACATTTAAAACAAGAATTAGCCATTTCAACTTGAGAAATGTTACTTTGTGGAATAGTTGAGAATCTTGCATCATGAAGTTCCAAAGGAGGAAATATAGAATCAGAAAACCCATTGTAGTCCAGCCAATTTATCCTGCCATTAGGTACCATCAGACCTGATACTAACCTTTCTACTGGTTGCCAAATATCCCTCTAGCAGCTGAACTTCTACCAATACAGTGTCCCACTGTAACCCCTGGCAATCTATTTTCCAGTTGATCGTTGTCTTCTATGGTTCAATCTAAGATGTCTTTTCATCATCTCTCTTCTGTATCCTTTGAGTTTAAGGCTGCACCTTGTTTGAGGAGGTAATTAGAAGGCTCAATGAGGGCAATGTTTTTGATGTAGTCTACATGGTTCCTAGGAAGGCTTGTGACAAGGTTCCAAAAAGTAAAAAATAAAGAAGTCCATGTGTTCCAAGGGAAAACAACAAATTGCATCCAAAGCTGGCTCAATAGCAGGAAACAAAAGGAATGGTTGATAGGCGTTATTGCAACTGGAAGACTATTAACTTGCAAGGTTCCACGGGGCTTCATAGTTAGACCTTGCTGTTTGTAGAGGCAATGTTAAAGAAGTTTGCAAATGGCCCAAAAATTGGCCATATAATTGACAATGAGCTGCAGAGAGTAGAGGACTCTGCCCAATACATCATGGGCACATCCCTCCCCATCACTGGTAGTATCTACAGGAGGTGCTGCCTCAAGAAGGCAACATCTATCATCAAAGATCCCCCACTATTCAGGCCATGCCATCTTTTCGCAGCTACCATCGGGCAGGAGGAACAGAAGCCTGAAGTCCCACACCACCAGGTTCAAGAACAGTTACTTCCCTTCAACCACTTGGTTCTTGAACCAACCAGCAAAACCCTAATCACTACAGTTTAGCAACACTATGACCACTTTGCACTAAAATGGACTTTGGTTTCTTTTGTTCTAATAGTGTTTTCTTGTAAAAATTGTGTATAATTTATGTTTAATTAATGTTTTTCTTGTTAATGCTGTTTATATGATGCTATGGGCCTGTGATGCTGCAGCAAATAAGTTTTTCATTGCACCTGTGCACACATGTACTTGTGTATATGACAATGAACTTGACTTTGACAAGGAAAGTTTAGGATTGCATGAAGATATCGATAGACTGGCCAATTAGACAGAAAAACAGCAAATGACTTTCACTCTGGCAAAGTGTGAGGAAGTGCAACCAGGCAAAGGAATACAAAGTAAATGGGAGGAGACTGAAAAGTGTGGAGGAACAGAGGGACCTTGGAGTGTATGTCCACAGATCCTTAATGATAAGCAGGATAAGTTGATAAGGTGGTGAAAAAAAGAACATGGAATGCTTTTCTTTGTTAAATGAAGCATAAAATTTAAGAGCATGGAAGTTAGGCTAGAACTGCATACAAGTTAGACCATAGAATGCATACTGCAGACATTTCTGATCAATATACTAGAGGAAAGAGGTGATTGCACTGGAAAGGGTGCAGAGGACATTTATGAGGACATTGCCGGGACTGGGACATTTTAACTTAAAACAGGCTGTGTTGTTTTCTTGGAACTGAGAAGGCTGAGGGGAGACTTAATTGGGTATAAAACTATGAGGAGCCTCAATGCAATAAACACGAAGCATTTATTTCCTTTAACAGCGCAAAGTCCTAGAGGTATGGATCTAAATTAAATGGTAGTAGGATAACAAGGGTGATCAGCAAAGAAAATTTTGACTGCAATGAGGGTCTGGAACTCACTGCCTGAGATGGTGCAGGAGGCAGAAACACTCATCACATTTCAAAATTACTTTAATGTGAGTTGAAGAGCTGTGACCTGCAGATGCTGGAAGGTAAGACTAGGCAGGATGGTTCTTTTTTGGCTGGCATGGAGACAAAGGATCAAATGGCCTCCTCTTTCTTAAATTTTCTATGAATCCATGAAACAGAGGGTTAGTGTTTCAGGTCATAGAGTCAGAGAGTCAAAAAGCACGGAAACAGGCCCTTCGGCCCAATTGGTCCATGCCATCCAAGGTTCCCATCTAAACTAGTCCTATTTTAAGACTATTGAACGGTTCCCTTATATAATGAGATGGACTATGACCTCACGATCTACCTTGTTGTGACCTTGCACCTTATTGCACTGCACTTTCTCTGTAGCTGTGACACTTTACTCTGTACTGTTATTGTTTTTACCTGTACTACATCAATGCACTCTGTACTAACTCAATGAAACTGCACTGTGTAATGAATTGACCTGTACGATCGTTTTGTAAGACAAGCTTTTCACTGTACCTCGGTACAAGTGACAATAATAAACCGATACTTGACCCATATCCTTTTCCTATTCATGTACCGTCAATGACCTTTCATCAGAACTGATCAGTCCCTGATCTGAAACACAACTCTTTCTCTCTCCACAGATGCTGCCGGAGCTAAGTATCTCCAGGATTATTCCAGTATCCATTTATCCCCTGCATTCATCCAGATTTCTACCATCTGCGGTAGTTTGCCTGTGGGGAGAAATATCATGTTGCATCTGTAGTCCAGAAATGTCACAAAAAATGAATCCTTTTCAGAAACATTGACTTAATTTATTTGAATACAAATTACCAATTTTATGTGTCTGCTCATAAGGTAATGCATAAAAACTTCTATGAGTACCAACAATACAGAGGCACTATCCTCAGGGAGATCAGATTTGAAGGAATTGTGACTTCAATTTAAAATGGGGAACCTCACATTTATTATATCTGCCATGAAAGCTCTCTTTATAGAAGAAAAAAAACATTTATTTCATTTTGGACTGGTTCATGCACCTTCTGTCCATAAATGCATGCTCGAGAGGAAATTGTTTTTGACATTTTTCTTTATTGACCTTGGACTCAGTTGTGTTCAGTGTGCAGTGGAGTATGTTACCGGCAGGAACGACAAGGGCAGATCTGAGTGAATGGGCCTTTATGTGTTTACTTTTGGCACAGACAAGAAGCCTGTGCTGTTTGCAGCAGATTGTTGAACAAACTGAGCAAGATAATAACAAATTCCTCACCCTCGACAATAAATCATGCAAGAGAGATGTACTGGAGAGCACCCTGGTGGCCAATAAAACAATAGGGATTCAGGCCTCGTACACATTGCAAAGATCTGATTTATTGCTAATGACAGTTTTAATAGATTAAGGAAAATGCTAACTCCTCAGATTCAGGAGAAGCAGAATGCATTTTAAAAAATGGGGAGGCATGTCATTTGGCTTGCATTGCGGGTCCACCATTAACAGTCCTGAAAAAAATGAAAGGGAAACAAGTTTTGATATGGAACAACCGAACTAATGTAAAAGTGAACCCATATCATGACAAACTCTGCCATTCCTATTCTTCCACCTTAATGATCTTCTCCTGGGTAACAAATCCTACCTTCCAATCAGTAGTAAAGCTTACATCTTAACACCCCTTTGCAGGAACTATTTATCTAATTGCTGCCTGTTTGATCACACCCATCAAGACTTGACTGTAGATTTTTCTTGATGATGGCAGGTCTCAAGTTGAGATATATTCACTCAGGATTTGGAAATTTGCTCGTCTTGGAGGAACACAGCAGGCAGAGACTTGCCAAGATCAGGGGTGGTCTAGGTGGCTCTCATGCTGAGACTCTGACAGTTAAACCATTGGTTTTGTAGTCCCAATAAAACTTAACGCAGACCCTCCACTTGCACAGATATCATGTTAATTACCATGTGCTGTTTTACAGAAGCAGAATCACATGATTTCCCCTAATAAAAGCTCAACAGTTAAAACAGAGGATTACAATTAACTCTTGTTGCAGATGTGGGTGAAGTAGATGATCAAGATAAATTTCTGATTTCCAGCACGTGCTGGTGATGTTCTCATCAGTTGCTGGTTTGCTCTTCGTCACTGCTTGAACCTATCCCAGATTGAGGAAATAAATCTTTCCCCTTTGCTGATGCAGGTCTACCTTTTACACTTACACACAGACAGTGTGTGTTTACATGCTATCCAACCTCAGCACCTCACAAGCGAGCCCAACCTTGTCCTTATCCCCAGTGAAAAAGGAAGGACAGTTGGAACCCCGAATGATTTTTCCTTCATTTTTCCAACTGTGATCAGAAAACTCAGGGAAGGCCAGAAATTCAAATCGAGAACTTCCAGTCCCCAGATTCCACCATAGTCCAGTGGCAGCACAGTAGTGTGGTGGCACGGCAGTGTAGTATTTAGCATTACACTATTACAGCGCCAGTGACCCGGGTTCAATTCCGCCACTTCCTGTAAGGAGTTTGTACATTCTCCCCGTGTCTGCATGGGTTTCCTCTGGGTGCTCCGGTTTCCTCCTACGTTCCATAGATGTACAGGCTAGGAGATGTGGCTATGCTATGTTGGCGCTGGAAGAGTGGCAACACTTGTGGGCTGCCCCCAGCACATTCCCAGTAATGCAAAAAAAATGCATTTCACAGTGTGTTTCGATGTACATGTGATAAATAAATACTACAGTGAGCAGTATATTTAAAAAATAGGTCACTAGGAAAGCCAAAGGCCCTGCATAAAACACAAGCATTGCACATGGCTTATCACCTTTGAGCTCCTAGTGACCAGACAATGTTGTTAGCAATTATATTTAGCACAAAATTTGCACAGATGGACACACCTGGTGAGTCACTAAACATACCGTCACATTGCTAATCTGAAATTGATTCCATTGAAGTCGGTCAAATTGATTTTGGAAGTAGAGAACAATGCAATGTCATTACTTGATCATGTGTTAGCTCTACTGACCAGGGACACATTTCTAGGCAAATATTCTTTGTAAGTTAGCATTACAGCATATTGATATAACCTTTTAATATGTTGCCAGGGGATAACATGTGACACCAATCATCACCCCTTACACAAACCAGGTACATCAAGTACTTTCCATAGCAGGGAACCACACTGAAATGCCTGATCTCGGCCCAAAACATCGACTGTCTATTTCCCTCCATGGATGCTGCCTGACCTGCTGAGTTCCTCCAGCACTTTTGTGCATTGGTCCAGATTCCAGCATCTGCAGAATTTTTTTTTGTGTCTCCAAAATGCCCGATCTGACAGGGTATTGAAAATCTGTCCTATTTGCCTTATTCAGGGCTGAACAAAGGGATAAACTTACTCTGGTTATCACCTATGCAATAACTGGTTTGCAAGCACCTGATACTAAGTACTAAAGTTGAGAACAATGTTCCATTCTCCACCTCTCTAACAGTCTTTGTGCTCTGTAGTTTATCATTCTTACTTTATCTATTCTAAAATAAGATTCAATTGGTGTAACCTTCAGTGAAATCATGCTGCCAATATTTGTGCTGGCTTAGTTTATGGGAAGACGTGGATCCTATCAGTTAAGTGTGATGTTTCCTTGAACATTTGCTCTTTTTCCAGCATGTTAGCATTTTTAATGCAGATTAGATTTACTCCAACCATCAACTAAACCGAAGGCCAGCAGCTGTACAATTTGGACGACAGCAGCAACGCTGTTGTAAACATTTTGGATGCTGTGGAGGAGGATCCTTGACTTGTGTGGAAACTCACGGATTTTATCAGCCAGGGAGAACAGATGGAATGAGATCATCCTTGGGAGATAAAGCTCTGCTTCACTCTGTTCAGTCTTTGCAGTTCATGGGCCACTTGTAAGGGGCAACATTCAGTCTGAAGAACAGTATCCGAGAACACAAGAGGAACAGGAGTCGGCCACCATGCCCCTCAAGTCTGCCCCACCATTCAACGTGACCATGACTGATCTGTGCTGGCCTCAGCTCCTTCAGCTTCTCATACATATGTGAGTTCTACTACTTTGAGGGTGGATGCTGATTGACATCAATGTGGAAAGGAAAAAGTGAAAGAACTCTATTGTTCCTCCATCATCGCCCCCTCTTCTATAAGCCCCTTTCTATAAGTAACGCATTGAATGTACTGTGCAAAAACAATCAACTGCTCTAGGCTGGTGTTTACATTCCATTTGTACATTCTCTTGTGCTGCTTCATCTGTTGGTCAAGTCTCCTTTGTCTTTTTTAGTGATCGTCATCCCCAAAGGGCTTTCCAGATTCCCTTCTCTATGGAACAGGACTATATTTTTGGATTAAGAGAACAGCTAATTATAAATTAAGGTGCTTCAATGCAGCATAAACTAGAGGCACCACACATCGCCTTTGGACAAAAGTGCATCAAAGGGTGAAAGGTGATGGAAACAAGCTAACAAGCATTTAACTCCCTTCAATGGGTTGCACGTTGTGCTGGATTTCTCTTTGTTTCAGAAAGAAGAGAGTGACTAATTTCTAATCCTCTCAGTGGACAGCACTCTTGTGTATGAGAGAGAAGTTTGTGTGTTCAAAACACACACTGAAGGCGAGACCAAAATCATCCACCCTGTCATATGAGTGCAGTTCTGAGGGAGTGCTGCACAGTCAGAGATGCTGCCTTTTAAATGAGTTGATAAATAAAAGGTCCCACCTGCCCTCTGGTCTATATAAAAAAAACTAGAGAGAGAAACACAAGAGACTCTAGATACTGGAATCTGGAACAACTCTCAAAGTACTGCAGGAACTCAGCAGGTCAGGCAGCATCAATGGAGGGAAATGGACAGTCAATGTTTCGGGTCGAGACCCTTCATCTGGACTTGAACTACAGACACTGGGAGTCTGAAATCAACACAAAACTTGCTGAAAACACTCAGGAGATCAGGCAGCGTCAATGGAAAGAGAAGCAGAGTTAATATTTCAGGTCAAACACCCTTTGTCAGAATGTAAAAGATTTCGGGGCATTATGTGGAAGCAGCAATGAGGTTCTTCCTAGGGTTCCAGGAAATCTTTATCCCTTAAGCAACAGCTGAAAAACAGATTATCATATGGCTCCTTCTGGGAGCTTGCTGTGCATAAAATTACTCTGGTCATTCCCTGCATTACAACAGCCATATTTTATTCATACTGCATTGGCTGTAAAGCACTTTGGAAGATCCTGTGATCATGAAAGGCAATGTATTATTGCAAGTGCATCTTAAAGATAGATTAACTGGCTTAAATGCTGAAATGCATTCTCTCCTTGCTGTCAAAGGGTACAGAATACAATCAAAATGCTCCAGGTGAAGAGCAATTTGGACTCTTGACTGAATGAGGCATGAACGCAGATTCATGTTGCTAACGACAATATTCTCTGCAAGACAGGTGATCATCTCACTCCTCTGCAAAAATCCTGTCTGATTATTAATCAGCAATGCTTGCTAAGTCACTCAGGCATGGATCTTCACCATGATTGCTAGGACTTCTTTGCTCTTTTTGTCTGCAGCAATTCCATGTCTTCCATAAGGCATTGCTTTCACCTTTTGCTTGAACATGTCAAAATCTATGGGCAGGTGATGAAGTTGCAGCAGTCTGCTGTAACGTAAATCTTCCTTTCACAATGTGTGAGCAATGCTCTCACTCATCAACAGTTGTGCTCCATTATGGCTCTGGCCTTCTCCTTATTGATTGTGATGAAGAGTTGTCACCAGCTTCCTTCACAGTCTTTCATTAATTTGCGTGATACAGCAAGCTGCCGACCCAAAAGGAGGGGTTCTATACCTTAACCCAGGATCACCTGTAGCGACCTGAATGTGTGTCTTTTGACATCTGTAGGCTCTGCTGTGTTGATGTTAGTGTAAGAAAATAACAGAGGTATTTCTATCCTCAGAAGACCCTAAACTGAAGGCAGTAACTCTCAACTGAACAGCAGGATCTGGTACATCAATGTATCGAAGCAATACCACATGGCATACTCAGTTATTACAAGTACACTAACCCAAATATACATGACAGTTAGGCCATCAAATCATGCCAATGTGTCCCACTCTTAATATAAGTGACCCCACTTCACCAAGAACATTCAGGAATCTTCAATCCCACAAAAAGTTTGAAATAAAAAAAAACAGAAAATACTGGAAACGCTCATCCTCCTGTGATTTTATTTCAGCTCTTCCAAGCATCATTGAACTCTCTAACTCTGTATATCTTGAACATTCTTATCTGGTTTTCTGATAATTTAACTGAATGCCAGGTGCTTTAAATAATGCCACACAAAAGCATCAGTACTCACAGGCAATCTAACCTTCACTTCTCCACCTCAGACAGCTAATTTGTGGGTTACGAAAAGGCTCACATTCCTTCCTTGGTCTGTTCACGTGGAAACCATTATTACCTCCATCAAACTGTTTTCCCTTAAATTTTTTATTTAACTCTCTAGGCAGTGCAGAAAAGCAACATCAGCTTCTCAGTCAAGATTTCCCTCTGAAAATCTTAGTGACTCTTAGACCATAAACTGGTTCTTATCACAGTAAATTCTTTTTGGAAAGCTCCCACTGACCTCTTGTGGTTTTATCCATTTTATAATGGGCAGTTCTGCCTCATTGCAAGGAACTCACTCTGAACCAAACTTCGAAGCTGTTTCACATTTTCTCACATTCGAACAATACATTAAGCTTCATATTATTATCACTATTAGATAAATGTTCATGCACTATTAGTCTGCTAACTAAATCTAGCTCAATACTCAGTCCAAAATCTAACATTGGCTGCTCCCTTGATGATTCTAGGAAATATTGTTCAGAAAACAATCTGTGCACAGCCCAGAAATTCACTATCTTTCAGGCCTGAAGTACTCACAGAAGAGTTATAACATGGAAGGAGGTCATTCTGCTTGTCAAGTCCCGAGCAACCCTATGTAATAGTAAGTCAATTAATCCCGTTTTCCATGCCCCTCCTCATAGCCCTGATAATCTTTTCCTTCCAGATACCTGTTCAGTTGTCCTTTAAAGAAGTAAACCTGCCTCCGTACTATATCAGCAGTACATTCCAGTCTCTAACCAGTATTGTGCAAAAATATTTCCTCTCACCACTTTGTCTCTTTTGCGACTTGCCTTCCTTACAGGTTCCTGTTTTTTTGACCTTTCTGCCAATGGAAACCAAACGTTCCCTGAATAGTTTTAAAAACTTCTTATAGATCGTCTCACAACCTCTTCCATTCTAAGGAAGCAACCCCACATTCTGCAATCTATCCACATAACTAAAATCCCCATCCCAGAAACCATGTTGGCTAATTTGTTCTATACTCTCTCTAAAGTCTTTATATATTCCTTTAGAAATGGACGCAATACAACAGTTTTGGCTAACCAGTGATTTATAAACGTTCGTCATGACTTCCTTGCCCTGTTAAAATCTGCATTATCCCTTCCGTTGCTTCATGCTTGGCTAACTTCTGTTGGTTATAAATCCTGCCACTTCACAGTTGATATCTTAGATCCTTTACTCCTGCAAAGTCCTGCTTAAAAAAAACTTCACTGTCTGTTTACTTGTAATTATTAAGAGTATCTCTTTATGTGACAAAATTCCAACTTTTGTTTAATAATTCTTCTGTGAACCACCTTAGTTTTGTTTTCACCATTATAATGGTGTTATATAAATCTGTGTTATCATTGAATGGAAACCCAAATCAGCACAGAGCAGGGATATTTTTTAAACCTCCTTGTCTGTATGCTCAATTCCCCTGTTGCTAATAATCAGGGAACCAAGAGTCCTCCCTTCTTATAGCTACAGTATTCAACCAATCTACAAAGGAAATTCAAGCAGATTTCTTACTGCAAATTAACAAGCTATATGTGAAATTAATGTTTTGTACATTATGAGCAGGAGGGCTATTAAGATTGCATTTATTTTGTGGAACCCATTCTACTACTTAAATTCCATTATTACATTCCATTTCTCCCCCTCAATTTCAATTTCTTTGCTGCTTTTTCTTGCATTAGTCATGACACACATTTTCATCTTTGTAGTCTAACTATTTTCACTCTTCCATTTACTGGGTCTTTTATAGAAATTCAAGGACACTAGTTCACACTTTGACAGATGTATTGAGAGGGTAAAAGACTGATTTGCATTCCCACACTGCAAAACGGAAGAGCCAAAGGACAGAAGGCAATGTGTGCAGGAGATGCTTGTGAACATTACCGTAATACTGTAAAGAGAAAATCCAGCAATGACAATTTGAATTATCTCAAGAATTTTCTTGGAACTTGCTTTCATTAGGATTCCATATATTGTTTTTCAGCTGTTATTGCAGTTCCAAGTCTGTCATAAAAGCACTTATCTTTAGCTAAACATGGAAATGTAATAATCTTGGAAATGTTCTACTTAATCCTGCTACAAATCCAAAAAGGAGGAACAAAAAACAGCTAATGCATCTAGTTACCAGACTCTAAATTAGATGATGAAAACAGAGCCAATATCCCCTTTTCACAAGACTTGCCCCAGTAGATGGAGATTGTAGAACTGTACGGCATAGTCTCAAGACAAAGGGTTCACCACTCCGGACGGAGAATTTTTTTTTGACACACAAAGTTCCAGTTGCTGAGTGCACCAAGGCTGAGGCGGACAATCTTTTGGATATGATGGGAAACAGTTGAGAAAGAGGACTTGAGGCACAGGATCGGACATAAACCTACTGGAAGTCTGTGTTGTCTACTCCTTCTTATGTTCCTTTGTTCTTATCCTCGAAGGGTTTTATTTTGACGTGACCACTCTGTTAAATTTCACAGCGGGGTATAGTATTTCATTTCAAGAAGGATGAAAATATCTTGCCAATAATCTCCTGTACAGGCAAACACATCTTGTTGCTGTAACAAGGTCAGAGGCCCAATTGTGTCTTGGCTTCCCAGTTCAAAGAAAGGCTAACAGTTAAATGGCTATCAGAAGAATCCACAGAGCAACGAGCAAAACCTTCCGAGGATGAGGAGTGAGTTAATTGTGGAGCAAGTCAATGTAACTTTACCTTACCTGCCAAGGCCTGTAGAGTTTCCCATTTTCCCCTCTCTCAGTTACATTATAGTGCAGGGGATCTGTGAAAAGGAAGAACAAGTCACAAAAATAAATGCATTAATATTTTTAAATCATCAAAATCTACTCTGAACAATTGATGTTTTCTCTTTTTCCCCAGTAAGATCTAAACATTTGGGAAATTAATATGCAAAGTGCATATGGAGTTCTGAAAGCTTATATTATTCAAATACTTTCTGAAGACATGGGGCTTATTCTGAGGAGGTAGAAGTGATTTTTTTTTGAATTGCTTTAAATATTTGTGTAAAATATTTCTGTGACCTCAAATATTTTAACAACCGGATGCTTGCTCACAACCGATTAACAGCTTAGGGACACTATTTATTCTGTGGTCTGATCTGTACCTTAACATATTCTATTCCCAGCAAGTATTTCTGTTGGCTGTCAGATTGGTTTTGACTGGCTCTTTTCCAGTTACAAAGAAATAATAGTCACTTATTGACTGGCATTTAAACATTGAGGTGCCAATGGAGCTCAGTATGTTTTGAATATAATAACTTGCTTGTCTGTCACACCTGCTTTTAATTGAATCTTAGGATGGGAAGCTTTCACATTGCTTTGACACACATCAGTCCAATTCTCCTGCAACTTCAATGCTAATTCACTGCTAATTGTATCAGTTAAATAATTAGCAAGAAAACTGTTTCATTAGTTCACTAAATACAAGCAGTTGCTCAGTCTATCAATGAATATGCATTCCACAGTGTGGTTGAGTGCAGGAAAAGAAACTCCTTTAGGAAAATCTAGAAAGTAACAAAACTTGGAACCATTAGTGGTCCATTAACACATGTAGGTGTGAATTACACCCTCTTACACCAAGGAATTCCCCTCCTCTTGAGGTGCAAGGTTATAAGGCTGGGCTAAGGTGTCATATTGAGTGGTGACTGGAGATGAGAAGTTAATACAAAGAAGGGAAATGTGAGCTGCTAATATAGTCACAACTTGTTTAAGTGACTGAACTTTGGCTTCTTACTAACTGAGAAAGGGTAATTTCCATGTAAATTTATTCACTTATGTGCAATGTCATAAACCCATTACGTAAAGGGTACAGGCAAGGCTACTGAATAAATCAATCTAATCTGAAAAAAAAATCTTTACAATGCTTTCCTTAGCCATCTTAGTATATCAGATAAGGAATTTCTTACATTAAAAATTGTACTTATAAGGCAATTTTAACATAGCAAAGCATTCCAAGTGGCTTTGTAACAGTGATAATTGATTTGAACTGAGCCAAATGTGATATGACCAAAAACTTTGTTGAAGTGGCAAGTTTTTGAGAGTGTGAGAAAGGAGGAAAGAGAGGTGGAAAGGTGTGGGTAGGGAACTCTAATGGTCAGATAAGATAAGGTAAGATATCTTTATTAGTCACGTGTACATCGAAACACACAGTGAAATGCATCTTTTGCGTAGAGTGTTCTGGGGGCAGCCCGCAAGTGTCGCCACGCTTCCGGCACCAACACAGCATGCCCACAACTTCCTAACCCGTACGTCTTTGGAATGTGGGAGGAAACTGGAGCACCTGGAGGAAACCCACGCAGACAGGGGGAGAACATACAAACTCCTTACAGACAGCGGCCGGAATTGAACCTGGGTTGCTGGCACTGTAATAGTATTGCGCTAACCGCTGCACTACCATGCCTGTAGTGACCCAGCAGCTGAAGGCTTGCTCGCTGAAGGTGGAGCAGCCCAGCTCAAGGATGAGTAAGGATTGAAGAGTACAGGTACATCGGGGGTGTAGAGAAGATGGAAATTAAAGAGATTGAGGGGCTGGAACTGTGGAGTGAATTGAAAGCAAGGATGAGATCTTAAGATCAAGACATTGATTAACTGGGAGTTAGTGTAGGCCAGTTAGCATAGGTGATCAGCACTTGGTTTGAGTCAGAGAGCAGCTATGGAGGGAAATGAACAGTCGACGTTTTGGGCCCTAAATGTCGACTGTTCATTTCCCTCCATAGACGCTGCCTGACCTGCTGAGTTCCTCCAGCGTTTCGTGTGTGTTGCTCCAGATTTCCAGCATCTGCAGTCTTGCTTGTGTCTCTAGAGTCGGAGAATAGTGGGAAAAATTTTGAATGTGAGTTACAGAGGTGGAGATGGTCTTAGTGATGGTGTGGATTATGGCCTGAAGCTAGAATCATCATAGAATTATTAAATTTTTGCCCTGGGATGCAGATATGACACCAAGGTTACAAATATGATATTTAGGTTTGCTCAATATCTGACAATACAGGGATGGACCCAGTTACTGGGGAATGAAATTTCTGGCAGGAATCAATGACTTTGATGCTCCCAGTATTTAGCTGAAACAAATGTCCACTCGTCCAGAACCGCATATCAGTCTGACAAGTCAGAAGTTCTGACAAAGTGTCACAGACCTGAGATGTTGACCTTCCTCAGACGCTACCAGGCCTGCTGAGATTTTCCAGCATTATCTGTTTTTGTTTTAGAAGCAGTTGAGAGAGGTAATGGTGGGGATGTCTCATCGATACAATAAACCTTATCTCAACCATTCATTAAACCTTTTCTGGAAGGTCAGACTGCTTTATAATGCAAGCTTGAATTCTTAGTATTTCTTCTACATTTTTTTCTTTCATTTCACCTCTCTGAAACATGCCCTCTTGCCTCACAACAATATCATTGTACAAACCTAGAATAATAAAATCTCATGTTTTCTGAGAAAATATTCCATTAATCCATTTGGACTCATTGTTCCCTTTGTTCTCCACATTAGCCCTTCACCTTCTCTGCTCCTGAAAACAAACTTTCTACTTGCTTATACTTCCTAATCTCTGTGGTCACAGAAAATAAAATAAAAATACTAAAAGTATAGATGACTGGCCCATGTAAAGTAAGTCCACAGTTGTTCATAAACTGCTCCTGAATCATCTCACAAGTTACAGTTTTGCCTTGCTGACCTACTTGGGGCTTCTTTGTCACTGCCACAACTGGTTTCTAATCACACATATTCTATATTATTCTGGACTTAGAACATACTGTTCTATGTTCTAAGTCCTGGATAACATAGAATATTTTTAGCAACATAGCTGTTGGTATTGGTATTGGTTTATTATTGTCACTTGTACCTAAGTACAGTGAAAAACTTGTCTTGCATACCACTCGTACAGGTCAATTCTGCACTGTGTAATGAAATGACCTGTACGATCAGCATGCAAGACAAGTTTTTTCACTGTACCTCGGTACAAGTGACAATAATAAACCAATACCAATACCAATACCAACAGCTATGTTGCTAAAAATATTCTATATTATCCTGGACTTAGAACATAAAACAGTACAGCACAGGAACAGGCCCCTCAGCCCACTATGTCTGTGCCAAACACGATGCTGAATTAAACTAAATTTCTTCTACCTGCATGTGACCCATATCCCTCCATTCCACGCATATTCATGTGTCTAACAGCCTCTTAAATGCCACTATCGTATCTGCTTCCACCACCACCCCTGGCAGCCCATTCCAGGCACCTGCCACTCTCCGTGTAAAAAAACTTTCCCCCTCTCACGTTAAATGTAATATAGATAAAGAACTCATTTGTATTAATCATATATAATACTTTATTACATACCCACACAATACCCATTCACCTCAAGAATTCATCTACAATCCAAATCATTCCACTTTCATTAGACCTGTTCCTTGTTCACCTTTCGCTCACCATCCATTATGATTTGTCACCCTCGTTGGCCTTGTCCAAAGTGAAAGCTTCCGCATTCAAATATGTGACACCTCCACTCAGTCCACGACAATATGTGGTAAAAGATAGGATGCTTCATGTCAAGTCTGCCCAGAGCCAAATTACAAGGCTCTCAATGACACCAGCCAGGTTTTTATTCAGCTTTCATTTAGACATTTCATACGAATTTATTGACGTGTCAGCAATAACCTTTCATATGACAGTGCATCTGAGCCCAAACACTCAGTAAGCTAGCAACCTGTGGAGGGAAAAACAATGTTAACATTTCAAGATAATGACTGGACATCAGCACCGGAGAGGTGGAAAAGAAAAGCAAGTGCTAATCGCTGGAGAGAGCGATGGGGGGTGGGAGCGGGAAGGGGATGTGGGTGTAGAACAAAGGGAATGTCTGCGTTGGGTGGAGACCAAAGTTGTCCAGGTGACACGTATGCTTTCAGACATTTGTTAAAGAAAGAAATGCAGCTATCGAAGAAAGATTTGGTCAAAACCTTTTCAAGAAACTGAAATCATTGAGTGTGCGTGAAGGAAAAGAAACAAACAGAAATCCCATCAGAGAGAGGAGCAGAGCTGCTTCCAGCTGGAAATTCCTGGAAGAGAAGTGGCAGTGAATTAAGCAGCAACTGAAAATGAAAAACTGCCAATGCTGGAAATCTGAGATAAAAACACAAAGTGTTAGAAGTACTGTCTTCACACTCCTCCACTTCTGATGAAAAGTAATTGACCTGAAATATTAACTGTTTCTGTCTCCGCAGATGCTGCCTGACCTGTTGAGTATTTCCTGTATCTTCTGTTTTTATTTCAAATTCCAGTAGTTGTACATTCTTGATATTCTAACTCTCAATGATATTGATTACATAGTGATATTTATAGTAACTACAGTACAACAATAAAACACAAATATAGAAAGAAGAAAGAAATATGTGCACTTCTGTTGCCACCTTTAGAACTTCAGGAGAACCTAAAATACAACCAATGAAGTACAGTAAGAAAATAGTAAATGCAATAAAAAGACACTTGCAATAAATTAGTGATTTCCACAGTTGCCTATTAATTATGGATAATCATAAAACATTATATGCAATTTGCATGTGTACAATTATGTGCAAGCTACATAATTCTAATTTAGTTTTACTATTAGGTATTTCTATACATTTAGACGTAAACGGTGTTTAACTATCTCTGCTTTAACTTTATGGTGTATATTTGTTTTATAGTGTATGTTTGTGTTGTGTGTTGGTGTGAGCCCAATGGCCCACTAGGCAACTGTTCATTGAAGCAATGAGACCATCATATCATTCCACTGTATCCACATTAAAGAGTAGTCTCACCCACCTGTATACATTATGCACACGCACCCATACATTTATGCATTATGCACAAATTAAATGTTAATATGTCAAGATGTTATGTTTTGTTACAAAGGGAAATGACTGTCATTAATACAGATATAAAGCAGCAATGCAGCTGCAACCTAGTGCTTCCAAGAAATTTATGACTACAATTACCTGGATTTACCAATGAGGAGCATTGAGCTTAAGTGGAATTGCCAAGTTAGCAATCAAACATTGCTCCAGAATCCAGGCAACCCATGAACCAGGCTGCTAATATTGCGCATGCATTTTGGATTCTTCGAGATTGACTAGTTTTTGCATATTTCTTCAACAACAATAGGAATATTTTGATAATTTTTCTGTACCTATTGGACAAGATGATTCAAGTACAAAATTCACATCCTTGATCAATATTAAAAGATTCCTTTGTCCTTCAGAAAGCAGAATGTGGAAGACATTCCTGAAGTAGGCAGATGGTTCAAGGTTAAGTGATGTCTTTAAAAATGAGCTGTTGAGAAAGCAGATAAAGGAAATATTAGAGCAGCTTGGTGTTATTCTGGTGAGGGAACAAAAGGAACTTGATACAGGCAAAATTGGTCTTCAGTAATAGTACAAAAAGAAACAATAATAGCTTGACATTGAGTTCACTGGAAAGGAAATCGAGTATGATGTAAAGTAGGAGATTAAATCGTTGTGACTGATGATGAATTTTGCCCTGATGCTCTTGTAGTAGATGGGGAAAGTAGGTGTGGAGGGAAAATTTCACTTGGACACTGGATAGAATGGGCTTTACGGGAAGAGTTTCTTATACTTATGAAAGTGAGTGAAGTCTGTGCATGTAATAATCCCACGATCCTTTCTTTAAGGTCAAGATTGGGTATATAATGAAAATCAATTGTAATTGGTCTATTATTGTCACATGTACCAAGGTACAGTGAAAAACTTTGTTTTGCATGCCATCCATATAGATCATTTCATCACATCAGGATATTGAGGTAGTACATCCAGATAGTGTGCAAAATTGGATATTATTAATGGGGTATTATCTGTCACTACTTCAAATTCACTGTGGTGTATGATTTAATGTGTCACACCTTGGTAAATTTGGTAAACTGGTTTATTATTGTCACATCTACCAAGGTACAGTGAAAAACTTTGTTTTGCATGCCATCCATACAGATCATTTCATTACAACAATGTATTAAGCGAGTACAAGGGAAAACAACAACAGAATGCAGAATAAAGTGTTGCAGTTACAAAGAAAGTGGAGTGCAGGCAGACAATAAGGCGCAAGGCTATAACAAGGTAGATTGTGAGGTCAAGAGTCCATCTTATCATACTAGAAATCATTCAATTGTCTTATAACAGCAGGATAGAAGCCGTCCTTGAGTCTGGTGGTACATGCTTTCGGACTTCTGTATCTTCTGCCCGATGGCAGCAGGAAGAAGAGTGAATGTCCGGGGTGGGTGGGGTCTTTGATTATGTTGCCTGCTTTACCGAGGCAGTGAGAAGTGTAGATAGAGTCCATGTCCTCCACGTCCCACCAGAGGAAATGATGCATTGTTGTCATTGACTGCATGGATTGAGTGAGCTCAATTTGTAAATTATTAGTGTTGTTCATCTCCCCACCCCCCAATACTCTGATTTTCTCCACCAAATAAGCAATATCCACCCAGTATGCCTGCTAATGTAGATTTTAAACTATCCATTAGAAATTCTTGGGTGGTCACAATAGTTTCATGTGGAAACAAGACTGTGTTTAATTAGGTAATCCAGATTGAGGACCAATATCTAGATTGCAAGAGTTCCTCCACCAATTTGACCGATTAAACTTAACTTGGGATAATAAATGCCTTTAAGTTACAGGAAGTGAGGTGAGGTAATCCACTGTTCTGAGGTTTTGGGATAGAGTTAGATAGATTAGGACCGAGAGTGACACATCTTTGATTTAACAGGGTGCTGGGATGGCAAATGGTGCATGTGTAGAGCAATAGAGTCTTAGAGTCATACAGCGTGAAATCAGTCCCTTCTACCCACTGAGTGTATGCTGTCCCATGTACACTAATCCTACACTAATCCATTTCCTTTCCCACATTTTGGGGATAGAATTAATGAAGTAATCTCCTATCAACTCCCCCTGGATTTTACCACTCACCTTCACAACAGGGGCAATTTACAGTGGCCAGTAACCTACCTTTCGATGGTGCAGAAAACTTGGAGAATCACGGTCATATTATGGCTTAGAGATGAAAAAAGTTTGCAGCAAAATTGGAAGTGGGAGGTTAAGGTGAGAGTATGATCACTTCTCAGTGACAATATTTAATCCTCATATCAACTTGTTTAAAAATAACTCACTGTGCAGTCATCACCGTGTCTTGGTGTTGCTGGTAAGGCCAGTGTTTATTACCCACGCAACAATTAAAGGTGAAATGTACTGCTGTGATTCTGGAGTCATGTATAGTCTAAGCAAGGTAAGATCAGGAAACAGTAATTCCCCTGCAGAAGAGTAAAGGGAGTTAGTGAAACAGATAGGATTTTACTCCAATCTGGTTGTTCCGTGGCCATCTTTATTGATACTAGTTCTAGTTCCAGATACATTTAACCTACTGAATTTAAGTTTCCCAACTACTGCGGTGGGCTTGAAATCACAAATACATATCTCTGGTCCAGTCTCATAAATATGATCTTTATTAGTCACACGTACATCGAAACACACAGTGAAATGCATCTTTTGCGTAGAGTGTTCTGGGGGCAGCCCGCAAATGTCGACACGCTTTCGGCACCAACATAGCATGCCCACAACTTCCTAACCCGTATGTCTTTGGAATGTGGGAGGAAACCAGAGCACCCGGAGGAAACCCACGCAGACACGGGGAGAACGTACAAACTCCTTGCAGACAGTGGACAGAATCTAACCTGGGTCGCTGGGGCTGTAAAGCGTTATGCTAACCGCTACACTACCGTGCCTGCCCAAGACTAGAATCTTACCAAGACTTACCCAAGACTAGAATCAGTCTGCTGATCCTGCAGCTTTAATATGTGGTGGCATTGAGTTAAATTATTACAAGTTATTAAAAACAAAGCCATTTTCAATCATGTCCGCTTAGAGATGCCCTTGATATAGTCTTACTTTCACTCATTTCAAGTCAAGGCTTGTGTCTTGGGAATAGAATGAATGAAGTAATCTCCTGCAATTGTTAAACTGCAAGTTAAATGGGAAATGTTGAGCAAGAGGCAACCTGAATCTGAGGCCAAACCAAGCCCACTGAAGGTAATTGAAGGCCATTGATGAAGAGCTTTCCAGCAAAAATAATCAGAAGAATGGCCACAAAATCAAAACACACCAGTATTCCTATCTGTTGAGAGAAGCAGCAGTGAATGATCCCTTTGTCTCTGACACTGAATGCCATCTTTCTCTCCACTGTGTGAGAGCTCTGGGAGCTGTAATTCCTACATATTGGCAGAGGTTCAATACTATTGGGGATAAAAGGGACCTTTGAAACATGAAGATCAAATATGTAAGTTCTTGATATTTTTTGGTTGGGGAGAAGCTGGTTTGAATTAGTTTTATATTTAACTCTTTGGTAACTGAAGGATTCTATCTCAATGTACTTTATTCCATCAGTTCTATTTATTTCCAATGTTTCCTGAAGTAGCTGCCTTTGGCAGGACTGGAGTGTGTTGAGTGGGAGCATTCTGGACCTCCAGTATCTCCGTAAACCCAAGTACCCAATCTTTATTTCTAGGCTCACCCCGCAATGCCTTGGGAGCGTAGCTTCAATTGAACTGATTTTCCAGCAGATCTCAGAATGACTAAGGTTGGAAAGCAATCATACCTCTGTTCTCCCGCTGTTTTCCTATATTGCATTTCTTTCAGCCACCTATACTTCGCCAAGTGTAACAAAACCAAAGTCGAGTTTATTGTCATATGCACAAGTACACGTATGCACAGGTGCAATGAAAAACTTGCTTGTAGCAGCATCACAGTCACATAGCATCAGACAAGCAGAATTCACAAGAAAAACATCACTTAAACACAAATCATATGCAATTTTTACAAGAAAGAACATAATTAGAACAAAAAAAAGTCCATTGTAGTGCAAAGTGGTCACAGTGTTGCTATACTGAGGTAGTGATCAGGGTTGTGTAGGTTGGTTTAAGAGTTGAATGGTTGAAGGGAAGTAGCTGTTCTTGAACCCGGTGGTGTGAGACTTAAGGCTTCTGTACCTCCTGCCCGATGGAAGATTCCATGGGCCAGATGGTGGGGTTCTTTGATGATAAGAGTCCTGCTATTTAGTGTATCCCTTCCTGTTACATTGACCTCCCAAAGTGCAACACCTTGCAAATGTCAGATTAAACTCCATCTGTTATTTCTCTGTCCATATTCCCAACTGATCTACATCCTGCTGTATTCTTCAACAACCTTTCTCAGTACATACAACTCAGCCAATTTCCAAGTCATCTGCAAACTTACTATTCAGCCCACCTACATTTCATATAAATCATTTATATACATCACAAATAAGAGGTCCAAGCATTGATCCCTGCAGAACACCAGTGGTCACAGACCTCTAGTCCGAATTACACCCATCCACTGCTACCCTGTGTCTTCTATGGCCAAGCCCATTTTGAATCCAGTCTACCAGGTCTCCATGGATCCCATATGCCTTAACCTTTTGGATCAGCCTACCATGAGGCACCTTATCAAATGCTTTACTAAAGTCCATGTAGACAACATCCACTGCCCTCCCCTCATCAATCATCTTTGTCTCCTCCTCAAAAACACAGTCAAGATTATAAGACATGACCTCCCCTACACAAAGCCATGCTAACTATCCCAAATAAATCCATGCTTTTCCAGATGTGAGTGAACACTATCCCTAAGAATCTTCTCCAATAATTTCCCTACTCCTGTTGTAATGCTCACCAGCCTATAATTTTCTGGTTTGTCCCAATTGCCCTTCTTAAACAAAGGAACAACATTGGCTATACTCTAGTCCTCTGGGACCTCGCCTGTGGTTAAAGAGATACAAAGATCTGTCAACATAGCAACCCACCTCTCTTGCCTCTCTCAGTAACCTAGGACAGATCCCATCAAGCCCTGGGAATTTATCCACCTTAATGTTCTTCAAAAGACCCAGCACTTTTTAATATCAACATGCCCTAAAATATTAGCATACCCCCTCAGTGATCTCACTATCCTACATGTCCTTCTCCTTGGTGAATACTGATGCAAAGTACTCATTTACTACCTTGCCCACTTCCTCTGACTCCAGGCATAAATTCCCTCCTTTGTCCTCGAGCGGTCCTACCCTCTCTTTATAGCTACTCTCTTGTTTTTAACAAATGTATAAAATGCCTTGGGATTCTTCTCAATCCTACTCAAGGACAGCTGATGTGACCCTTGAGATGACTGTACATAATCCATGTCTCAAAAGTCTCAAAGAGACAGGTGATCACTGCTACCTGGTGGACCAGTTTGAGGTTTTGATTTTCAAACACTTTTTTCCACTTTGTTGGGAGGTTAAAGGAAAACCTTTGTTCTGCAGAAGTTAACTGTCAGGCCCATTCCCATGCACGCTTCCCTGGACAACTATGACTTGGACATTTGGCTCTAAACATACATGTTTCTCAGCTGTGTACAGCAGCTCAGTGACTGAAGTTGAGGTGACCTCAGTTTTGGAACAGAAGCGAGGAAGGTTGAAGAGTTTTGAACTTGTCATGTAGATTCACTCTACTCTAGTGGGAAGCTTAAAGGTGAAGTGCAGCACTGCAGAGAAAGATTGAGGCAAAAATTGGGAGGAAGATGCAGCTTTGGTTTAATTCCAGTCTGCTCTGAGAAATCGTTCTGTTGTGAACCGATTGGGTAGGATCGGGCTTGTATGCCATCACCCAGCCATTGCGCAGGATCGGGCTTGTATGCCATCACCCAGCCACTGTGCAGACAGCCAGATTTGAGAAAGATGACCCATATTCCCTCTCATGTGATGGAATCAAAGACTTTTCTGAAGTTCTGAAGCAAAGCCACGTATAGTAGTTGATGCTGTTGCCTGAAGTTCTCTTGGGTGTGTTGTGAAGATCATACCCACCATGCTTCTGGATGTTTAGAAGCTACACCACAATTTGGGGAGTTTTTGGCAACTGGAAGGAGACACTTGTAGAGGAGCCTACTGATGAATTCTCTGTGACAATAGCAGGGAGACTCCTTTACAATTTCAAAATCTGTATGAATGGTGTTTCAGACAGAAATGCTCATGTGCTTTGCAACATTAAGCATAAGTTCATTGTAATTACGTGCATTCTCAGTACACCTCCAATTTCCATGAGGTTGCCACAGTTACTTAAAGCACTATCTATTCTGTCCTTGGTATCTAATCTGCCAGATAAAAATTCTAAAAATTCTAACTGGTTTGTCGAACATGACTTTCCGTTAACTCCGTCCAATCCCATTTTTATTTCTTAAGTGCCACATTATGACTTCCTTAATAACAATTCCATCATTTAGCCTTCTACTGGTGTCAGACTAACTGGTCTGTAGATCTATTTTCTCTCTCCACTCTTCCTTAAATAGTGAGGTGCAGAAGTTTGGGATGTACATCCTTGGCTTCTGAGAACTAATTGATTCATTTCTGGACCTGTTGTTTTCCACTATTTCTAGCAGAGATCAAGAGGCACCAAATGTTTGAGAGACTTCAGAAGTGCTAGTAAAAGTAGAGCTGTCAATGAGGTGAAGTAGGGGAGACACGTGAGAGTAGAATTGGATGAGTGCAGAGTTCTCATAAGACTAGAGATTTACAAGAATAAGGAGGGCCAAGGCCATGGAGTAATTCGAACACAAGTTTAAAGGTTTTAAAATTCATGACAAAATGGCACTGATACTTGTCATTATGTTCTCTGCACAAAAAAAAAGTAGAATATGATAGGGAACAGGCTATTCTTAAGCCAGTGAGCAGTACAATCTCTCTATAGGACTGGAGAGTTGAAATTTAAAATGTGGTACCTGGCTGGCTCACATTTTACTGCATTTTAAATACCTCAACAAGAGGAGAAAAAGTACAACTATTCTAAAATAAAACATGACTTGATCCCAGTCAATGTAAAGGGACTGTGCTAAATTCTATGAAAGAACCGCAAAGTGCTTTAAGTAACTGTGGCGACCACGCGGAAATTAGAGGTATACTGAGAATGCACGTAATCACAATGAACCCATGCTTAATGTTGCAAAGCACATGAGCATTTCTGTCTGAAACACTATTCATAACTGTGCAAAGATCTCACAGCAGACATTCCAGAAACACAAGCTCTGATTTGTAAAGCCTCCACTGGGAGAGAACCAGCTTCCATTAATTTTTTTATCCCACAGGCAGTGAAGGGCAAGCCTTGGGTATATTCATAGAGGGTCTGGCAAAAAGAGTACTGGCCAATCACCAGCACACAAGCATTGCAAATGTTCAGTTAACAAGTGAAGCAATGTCACAGCTCTGAACTGGATTGATTAATGTTTTGTACTTGACTGCAAATATAGCCAGCCACTGCACCAAAACATACTTTATAAACTACGTTATATTTTGCTGTGGTTGTTGATCATTCCTCTAGTCACACCTAGAGTTTACTTCTGCAAAATATCTGCTAGGAGTATGTTAATATGCTATATTAAATTCTATGCACAACACAGGTACACTTATATTTCAATTTTAGCCATCAAGAGTAACTATCGTGTCCCTGCTGCTCCCATTGGTTTCACTATTTTATGAATGTAAACTATTCAATACAAATTGAATCATGTTTTTCAAGTGTTAGATATGCACATAGCCAGGTAGTTAGGCATGTTAAACTGCAACATGTGCATACTGTGATATCAGGTGATTAATTACAGCTTTCCCTGCACAAGGTGAAACAGTTTTTGCCCCGCCTGATAAGGCTGCTTTTTAGACCAAGAGGATTACGAAAAAAAACTCAAATGGGGAGGGGGAAGAAATCACTGTCGTGACGGTGATTGTCTATTTCAGCAAAGTCGCATTCCAGGGTAGGATGAAGGGGCCTGCAAACAAGCCAAATATAATAGAATTTCAAAGGGGTTGACATGATAGCAAGATGCAGAAAGCCCTTCCGCCCATTTGCTCTTTACTTTCCAGAATGCCAAGCCCACTAAATTTCTTTGTTCAGACACAAATGGTGTCCTGGTCGAGCAACCATAATCCAGTGATTGATCACTGTGTGTATGTAGTGCCTGCACCAGCAAGTAAATTCTGCCATTGTTCTGGATGAATTAATCCCTCAACGTCACCAAAAATAGATGAACTGATCACTTATGTTACTGCTGATTGTGTGACTGAGCTGAGGTTAGATGTCTGCCATGCTTATCTACACAAGAAAATGAAAGTACCAAGAATTTGCGGTTGCAATTATGGTGAAGGTATCAGCTCTTCACCCCTTACCCATCAATCAAACTGATGGGATCTACATGTTATTGAAGATAAATCTGAATTATTTTGTGATTTCCTTTTACGCCACAGGGTTCAATATCAGTCTTCACAACCAACACAAAAATCAGCAACGTCATAAACTTCAGCTTTGTTTCCATTATTCTCGCGATGAAAGTCACTGAAAATTTTATCAAATGAGGTGCAACTGAATACCTCAATTATTGCTAAACCACCTCTCTGCCCCAAAAGTTAATTGAGCACAAATTACTTCAGTACAATTTAAGTAACTGATTTTGAAATTTAAAATAAATCAGTTTTTAAAAATATAAAAATTTCAGCTCAAGTCTTGCTCCCATTTGAATGCCTTAGTGCTGATTTCATTTTCTGTAAAATAATTAAAAGTGTTATGGTCAATGCTTTTAATCCCCATGGCCAGCTGAAAGCAAGAATTATTTTTATCTAATTGGTTGCTTGGCCTGTTTAAAATGGTAGAACGACTGGTCCCTCGATGGTTTAAAAGCTATGATGGAATTGCAGAAATCAGAAGTCCAGAGATGGCTAAATCTTCCATGTTAATGACAAACACTGCTCCTTACCCAATGACTGCAAAAATCTAGGTCACTTCAAAAGCTTTAGTGAAATGCTTTGGTGCAGCTGAAGGATATGAAAGGACCTCTGCAAACACAAATTCAGGTGTAGATTAGTGGTAGCACTTTCTTCCTAGAGTCTGAAGTTTGTGGGTACACATCACACTCTGGAGGTGTAGCACATCATCTGTGGCAATACTCTCATGAGCAGCAAGAGATTGCTTAACTGTCAAAGACAGAGTCTTTTACCTAAAGTGTTAAACCTGTGTCTAGACATCTGCCCAATGTAGATGAACAAAAGATCTCATGAAATTATTGAAAGAGATCCAAGACATTGTCTGGGAAAATGTTTATTCCTTAATTAACACCATTAAATCCAGTCAATTAACTGTTTGTGGGTATGCATATTTGGCTTGCACCATTTTCCCCCAACCTACTTTTCATTAGCCCTATATTCTGAGGTGTTAACTAGAGGGGGTTTGGAAGGCATGTTTTGGGTTGAAGTTTGCTTAGTCCAAATAGCTCCTTGGTGGAAGCAGCTGAGTTTACAGAATATACTCCTGAACTTCAAAGCAAAGTTTAATATTAACATTCAGAATGAAAATGTTTTAATTTTGTAAAACTGCAGTGACGCTGCTACACAATCCACACCAATGGTCCGGGGAGAAACCCAGATAACATACCCAACACTAATAAAAATGATCTGACGTGCAGGGACAGGGACGGGGACGGGGGTGGGGGAAGACATGCCCACATCTACTGTATAATTTAATCACATTTGCTTTTATTGTAAGGCACCATAGATATTTCCTTACAGCACTAGCGAACTAATTTAATACACTTTTGTTTTATTTAAGACATAATAAATGTATTTTAACACCGCCACATTAAATCTTCAACACAATTTGCATACATAGTCATACAAACCATACTGGTGCAAATGCAGTACACAGCCTCTGCTGCACCAGTGGAAACAAATGGATTTTTAAAAGCAAAGTGTTTTTTTTAAAATTTTTTTATAAGCGATTTGAAGCTCTGAAGTCACAGCATCAGATGGATTACTTCAATAATTATAACCATTCTCCTAACTCCATTGTGAAAGAGGTTATGCATTATACTATGACATTCAGGAAGGTCTCTAAAACATTGGTTATCGCTGGGAGCCTTATTAACCCTTTGAGGACTGAGACAGCATGAAAATAAACAGTGGAGATTTTAAAATTTCTAAGATCAAATCCATCCCACAGAAATGAAAGCAATTATTGATCCCCAAAAATTTAGATCTTTTGTTTTAAAGTTTTCCTTAAAGAGGGATTTGATCGTAAATAGAATCCACTGTATAGAAAGTTTAAATTTGTAATTTATGCAAATACTGTGAAATTGAGCAATATTGCGGAGTTTTGTACTAATTCTAGTTGATAATATTCAGCATTAAAATTTTACAGAGAACAGCTTGTAAATAGGATGTGTATAAGAGCGGCAAAGCACTTTTGTACTTAAGGGGCCAACAGCTTCTCTTTCACACAATTGCCCCATTAAAATTGTACATTTCCCCATTATTACTAGTTTTTAAAATTTTCAGTGATTATTGGCTAACAATGCAGGTCAGGATATAGCCATTTTCCTTTGTCTAATCTGAGAGCACAGCACTGATATTGTACACCATTTCCAGGCAGATTGCTGGGATGGATGAGATGCACCAACCTGTACAAGCACACAGCTCTGTTTTAAACTAACTGCAGATTGCAGCATGATTATACATTACACTCGACTTAAATGAGCGAGGCAGTTAAGTGCATGTTACACGTTCAGTTCATTTCATTAAATAACAAAATTAAGTTAAAAGAAAGTGACCATAAGAGACCACATATTTACTAAATTTCATCTTAAAGCTGCAATAAATTTGATTTTTTAGGGTGCTTGCTCAATTGAGTGCAAGTTCCTTGTTTCTTCAAAAATACTTGTAACTGTTGACAAAAGCTGTGTCACTGACTGTGGAATTCAACCCTAATTCTGATGAGAGGTCATCGACCTAAAACATTAACTCTACTTCTGTCTCTCCAGACACTGCTTGACCTGCTGAGTATTTCCCATATCTTGTTTTTATCCTAGATTCAGTTGAATGCATTGAAAATCTGGAATATTCTGAGAACTATTGGCTAATCCCTGCTATTCAGGTTGCTAAGTGTGGAAACCTAGAGCTGGTCTCCAGCAGGTGTTAAGAGCGGGGTCAGTCTCATGTTTCTGGGTGGAGACCCTGCCAGAGTGAATATGCCCCAGGATCAATAGGCCACAATAGTTAGCTGCCCATTTTCTGATAGATCCAAGGTCTTTTGCATTTACTCTAGTTGTACAGAATCTATTCTTTCACTGGCATTGTGCCAAAATTTTTTAAAAATTAAATATCAGATGCAAGATAGGCAACGCTTGCCAAAAACTACAAGATGATTTTTGTTTTAAACAAAAGTGCCTAAAAAGTTTCACGTTTAAATGAAAAGGTGAGGAGAAAACGGGACTTTTTTGGTGAATTAGTGCTCAATTTTATTTTGAAAGCAGAAAGCAAGCATAATAGTAAATAGATTCCCTAGAACTTGCTTTTTCCTCATTTAAAATCTGAGTACATTGATGCCAGATCTTATGCCAGTGATTGCTGTTTATTCATTTAGGCCAACTCACCCAAGATCTCAATTCCGGTAAAGAAATTCAGGGCATATGACTATTGTAAATTAGCTTCCTGTCTGAATCTCCTCCCTGTGTAATGATCCAGAGGGAGTTTGTCCCACTAGGGAACAGGCCAAGATGCTCAAATACCAAGCCAGGCCTCCACATGACTCATGAGCACCAATTCCAATCCACCACTTCACCCACTACACTGATAATGTATGCAAGGGAAACTAATCCCAGTGAAAGGTAAAGCATTTATAACAGGCAAGGGAGATCTTTCACACAGGTGATAAAACTCAACTACAGCACTGATTCTAGTTTTACTAGATGTCAAAACAACTGTAGCCTCAATAAGTGAACACAGACCATGGCTTAAGCTGATTCAGAATACTCGCAAAAGTGCCTCAATATTTAAGGGTGCTCTTTCACTCCCTGTAATTTTACTGCACTCAGCTCAGCTGAGGTTTAACATCATTTTACTCAAAGAAAAGCTGATCCCCTGGCCCAAGGTTATGCGAATGCTACAGCCATTGATATGGCAACTCATGCACAATCCATGTGCACATCATGCAAAGTAAACAGGCAAATGGAACAGCTAAACAGAGAAAGCAGTACTTTGAGAGCGAAGGATCTGGAGTTGGACCGGTGGGTTTGGTGGAAAACTGTCACTTGCATTGACCTGTATAGCAGAAGCCCATCAGCTTGCACATGAAAACCAAAGACAAAAAAAAGTCAATACTACTCCAGACTGGAGAAGGTATTCACTAACTTTAACATGTTCAGCCATCCACTCTGAAATCTGCCTGCAACAAGTTCTCTGGTCTTTGCAAAGCAAAATTGCTTTACATCAACACAGCAAGACAAGACAGTTTAACTGCCCCCCTACTACAGATAAACTGATAACGTGAGGAAAACTACCACTTCCCCATTAGAGCTGAGTTTTACTTTAAACTTTACTCTGGAAAGAAAGTCATTTTAATGACTGAATGCTTAACATATGCTCTATAGAAAGTTACCATCTTTGGACGATTTTCTTCTAAGCACATATCGGGCCGTAAGTCGAGGGATACAAGCCAACTTTAAATGAATAATTGTATCTGGCACACCAGAGGAAGAGGGAGAGGTGGCCTAAAGCCAGCCAGCAGCAGTAGCATTGGAGCTGGTTTTAAATCATAAGCAAATAAAAGAACTGAAGAAATTCTCAGTGATCTAACATTTAAAGCTGTAGTATATACACAGTGTAGTTCAACACTTATTTCAATAAATTTTCTTATTTGGAAATCCATCAATAGCACAAGAAATTCCAATGTTATCCAAGTAAAATGCACTAGGATCCAATTCATGTCTTCTAATACAACCAAGGTCCTGCTAATCCACTTAAAAGTGACCTGTACAATAATATGCTCTCAGTAACCAGAATATATAGACAAGAACAAAATATACCATATTTACTCTAATAGAGGCCATACCTAACAAATACACACAAAAAGTCAACTTTGAACCCAATGGGAATGTGGAAGATTTATGATAATGGAAGCTGACTGTAGTCCTGTTTGGACGTGCAGGCAAGGTGATTTGTTGTTTTAGGGATTAGCATGGAACTTGTGTAGAAAGGCGAGTGTTAAATAAAAAGATTCTTTATCGTGACATTCTAGGATTCCATGTTACCAAAACTCTTTGATATCTTGGTTTTGGATGCAGGACGTTGTTTTGTGGGGGTGGGGCAGCGGAGGGGTGTCAGGTTCTGCAAGTTTTGTGCACATGGGAGGCAGAAATTGGATGTGTGGGGGATAGTTATAGAAGTTGGGATTGTCGAGGTTGAATGAGCAGGAACCCCATCCATCAGCTTGTTGTTAAAACTTTTCTCCCACTTCTCACCAAACGATAGACTTACAAATTTATTCACTGAAAAGCACAGGTGGTAAACTGATCTTGCCCCAGTGATCATTTGTAACACATAACCCTTAAGGTGTGCCTCAAAGCTCATCTGATCTTTGGCCATTTGCTCACTTCATGCATTATTGTTCTGTTGTCATCAACTTAAGATACTGGGGTTAATTTCCACCCTCTCTACCACAGACTTGGATGAGAGAAGGCTACCATTAATCAATTTTAAAAGCCTATTTGTTAAATTTATCATAATTCGGGCTAAAACCAACACAAATTATAAGCAACTACGGCTGTCATCAATCTGTGCCATGCTATGGAAACATTAGGAAGTGCCTCAGAACCAAAATTTTTCAGTGTTCCTTTGCAAAATTAATTCCATGCTCATTAGTTCATCCAATGGCCATTAGACAGAGGAGTCAGAGTCATTACTACTTCTTTTGGCTTGAAGTGGAACTGAACAGGGGTGGGGGGTAGAAAGAGAAGGGAAATCCCCATGTTATAAACAGTGAAGGACATTTAAAAGTCTACTGTCAACTTGAAGTGACAGCATCTCTGTTACAACATAACCAATCACAGGGCCAACTCAGTCTCAACTTATCCTCAACTCTCACTTCATGTACCCATTTCTTTGCTGCTATTCTGTTTACTGTGAATTAAAAAGGCAAACTGAAAACAAATATTCTCCACACCCACTTTCAACTGCTAACATCTTTTGGACAAGAGTACCAGTCCCTAGCAGGTTAACATTGGGCCTACTGCTGTTGACAATATTTAAGGTTAAATTCCAGAGGGCTCTTCATCGACAAGGTTTCCATAATTTTTCCCTCCCATTCCTCACCAGAGTAGCTTTCTGAAAAACCTGACTGCACAGCCACCAGCTCCTTCAACATTTTGCAAAGATTTAGAGGTTTCTTTAAAGCAGCCACCATTTTGTTTTAAGTTGACCTATATGGCTGCCACCATTTTGATGCCCATCTAACCAAACTCAAGCAAAATACAAGCACATTTACCACAGAGTTTTCTTACTAGATTTGGCACAATCTGAAATGAAATGCAATATATTCCTCTTTTCCATTTGGGAAAAAGCAGATGACAAAATAATTTAAGTGGTTATCTCTAACTTAAGCAAAAATCATTATGACTGTAGGCCAAAACGTCATGACGCAATGAAGAAAATTGCCCACAAGTAGCAAGAAGACAGTAAAACCTTTACAGATCTAGGGGAATACCAGATGACAAAAGATTTTGTTCAAGGTAACTTGTCTTATTGAAGCGTTGTTCACAGGCCATTTAAGAATGGATTCATTAGGACTGACCATCACTTCACCACAAATTTGGCAAATTTGCTTTGGTTTCTGAGAATGTAGTGAGCTGAACTTTTACAGGTCATTCCACAAAATTAATCACTTAACAACCCAATTTTGGAGACAACTAGTAGGAAAAGGCGAATTCCTGCAAAGCATGACTTCAATGGACTGGCTGAATCAGAAGCTTTTACCTTGGAAACGCTGAACACTAGAATGTCCGTTAGGTGGACAAGCCAATAAGTTAAGGCCTCGTCCGAGGCAACTTCAAATTTAGTGTGTATTCCTGCTTTGTTCATGCTAAAACAAAGTTGCTTTTAATAATATACTGTAGCTTTAAATAAGTTTTGTTCCCCTAAATAATAACATACACAGCACAAAATTGCCACCTCCGAGATATATACAGGCATTAAAACAAACACCAAAAGATCATTAAGGATGTTGTGTTGAATGATCCTCAAAAGTTCCTAATCCGGTTTCTGCACTCCCTCATCTCTCTGGTGATCACTATCGTGATGATTCTTGTCATCTTTCGTAGCGAGGTGGATCTGTGAGCCCAGGGCGCTGGATAACGCCAGTAGCCCAGCACTGGCACTGACCGACGGAATGACAGGAGGCTGCAGGCCAGCTGGAAGAGGAAGTGAGTGGGCACTGTGAGTCCATGGAGGTGAGACAGCTGCTGTGCCTGAAGCTGCTGCTGCAGAGAACACAAAGAAAAAGGTGATCAGAGCCTAAACAAGCACATTCTGGAGTGAGCAGGTCTTTCTCCAGCAGGCACACCTGAATGGTTATTTAACAGATAGATTATTACACCGAGCCTCGACAGGCACAATAGCAGATCAAGCACTCAATCCCACTGCTTGAAAACATATGGAATAAAGGATATCAGGGAATGAATCACAAGACACCAATCTATTTTGAGCAGCTCAGATAGCGTCTTATTACAAAGTGCAAAGCACTGGAGTTTTTTTTATAAAGCACTTGAACAAAGATTTGATTAGAAACTCTGCTATGTGTTACCCACCATGCTGAAAAGCTCCTACTGGACGAATTAAATTTGCCAATTTAAAAAAAAAATTTACCAATGCAAAAAAAACTGTTCTGGATTTGAGCTAAACTGAAACCCAACAGGTTGACATTGGCAGGATGAACATTAAACAGGCTTCTAATTGACTAATGACATTATTCACATAGTTTACATTTTAGACCACTTCCTCCAGATGGGCCACAATATATTTGGATTTTTTTAAAATAAAGAAACATAAACAGCCATTTCCCTGCCCTCAAACAGTGATGTACATAGATCCACACAAACAGTTCTCCCTCTGACCCCTGCCAAAATAAGCTGGATTGGAGCTCATCACTTCTTTCAGTTTTATCTGAACCATGTGGCAAAAACAACAGTGGACACAACTAACCACACTGTTGCTTTTGTGGAAACTGAATTTGATGGGACAAACCTTTGTTCTCCTTGTAGACAGAAGGAAACATCATTAAAACTCACTTACCCAAGTGTGTTGTAGGTACTAGGCATCTGTTTTAGCTTATGGTAAGGGGTTAAAAAGAGAAAGCCCTTTCTTCAGGGTCCCATTATACTACTGCCTCAGTTACTATTGGTTTATACTAACAAGCTTCACTGCATTTCATTACAATGTAGAATGAGGCCATTCGGCAGACCAAGTCCGCACTAGCTCCGAGAGAAATCCCATCAGGCCCATTCCCCCACTAATTTCCCTGCAATCTATTTCCTCAAGTTCCCGCCAGCTACCAACCCTCCACCCTCATTCTCCCATCCCTCACCCACGCTCCGGGTAATACACAGTGCTCAATTAACCTCCAACCTTTGAGGTGGGAGGAAACTGTAGCAGCTGGGGGTGGGAGGAGGGAGAAACCCACACGGTCAGAGGGAGAACGTGCAAAGAGCACTGCAGGTCATTGGAGCTATGAGGCAATGGGACTACCTGCTGCTTTGCTGTGCAATCCCCTAGGGCCACAACCCCAACAAACAGTTCTCTAACAAGGTGGGAAATGTAAGGCCTTTCAAAAAAAACTTAGCATCACAAAGCAGATTACAATTAATGAAGTACTTCCGGAAATGAAGTGACGGGTGGAATGAAAGAATGTTTTATGCATGTACAACTATGCCCACACATCCCTGGATGACACAGAGCCCTTTTTGGCACAAAATGAATGAACTGACAATACATTTCTCCTTTCAATTCAGGAAAAAGCAGATAACAAAATAATTTAAAATTATCATCTCCAATTTAAAAAATCTTCCTTTACTGAAATAGCTTCAAATTCAAGCTTTTGTCTGAGATGGCTGTGTATTAAGAAACCCCCCAGCAATTCTATGAATGCATAACCCTCTAATGTAACCGATCTCCTTCTGAGGCTGTAGGTATACCTGGATAACTGCATATCCCAGCAATATTGCTTCATTCCGTCACTGGAGAGCAAATGGGAAGACAACTGTAGCATTTAGCACCCGAGCACCCCACAAGGACAGACACAGCAAGCAGCAGATCAATTTAGATCCCCAGGGAATGGTTAATAAGGCAGCAGTGGCTGTGGGCCATTTCATCAAACACCATTTCCATAAACTGACCATCTCTTCAGTATTTCAGATCGATTGCAAATTGTGCACAGGGAATGCAACAAGGCATGGGCAGGAAGGACCATTATCTTTGGAAGTAAACAGAAGGGATGAGTGAGGGGCAGGACAGAAAGAAGGCTGTTCCCTTTTTCACAAAGTGTTAAATTGGTGTAATTTTCCCCAAGGGATTGAAGATGTTAACATGTAATCACTTGACAAATTAGTTTGGAAGACACTTACAAGACACGAATTAAAAGCCAGTCATCCACATGCAGTACCTGAAGGATCTGGGCCCAACCCAGTCTCTGGTGTTAGTTTACATCAGCCTGAATGTGATGGTTGGCTGTAAACTATTCCTGTAATGGAGGGCGGGGGGGGGGGGGGGGGGGGGGGTGGGGGAGGAAAGGAGGATACTAGGAATGGATTAAGTGAAATTCCCAATGGATGAGTAGGCATCAAAAGAAGGACAGAATGAGGCCTGGCTGCAATGTTTCCTCGTTGTGGGAGAGCTCCCCTATGGCCAGGTGTGGGTAATGGTGGTCACTTGGGCTGGGCACCAGATGACAGCTCCTCCTTACAGAAATGTTTACTTGCCTCAGGATATTGGAGCGAGAACATTAGGGCAGTGGCGGTGGTTGAAAGGGGCGGGAGGAAGGGAGAGTCAGAGTGTGGAGATTAACTTTAAGTGTCTTGCATTACTATGGTAACAGCTTCAGCCACTCAGAGGCTTCCTACAATTACTCTGGTTCTCAACCCTCCCTGTGGTATTGCACAGAGAGGGAGAGTGTGAGTACACACGAGGGAGTTTTGTGCAAAGAATAAAGCAGACATACCCTGATGACGGTATTAAGCTCTGGGGCAGTCACCTGCTTTGCACGCTCTATAGCCTGAACCACCTGCTGCTGATGCTGCAAGAAGAAAAAGACAAAGGCAGAAATGTAATCAGACCACAGACTGTCAAAACACTGCTTCTCAAACAGGAGAGATATTGAACACTAGTCGGCATTTTATAACATTCAGGCATTTGAAACAGAACTTGAGCTACCCATCACTGATGGATCTTTTATTGATGTTCCTACTTTAACAGTCAGTCAGACAGACAGAATTAAGATGTAGTTACCTCCTGAGATAAGAAAGGGATGACTTGAGCACAGATTCCATTCAATCTTTTGACAATTTCAGCCTACAAGAGAGAAAGGAAACATTCAGCTCATTTAAACACGTTTATGACTGCAGACCAATTGACTTTTGCAACAAGCCACAACTTAAAAAAATCAAGTGTTCTGTACTACTCCAATAAAGTTCCCACCCAGGGTGAGAAGCTACACTGCATTAACTCCAGTGACAGCCTTAATAGCAACAAGCACAACAAAGAAGTCTCCATTCTACCCCCAGAGATATAAATTGACATGACATTTCATAAGGAAAAGCAACAATGAACAGAGAGAGTGAGCCAAAGAAAGCAACAAGTAGTTTACTCCAACAGCGAGATGACCTTATAACCCATAAGCAGTTGATTGAAGCCTTTACCACTACTGGGATCAACTATTTATTGACACTTGCAAAACCATTTAAAAGTACAAATCTGGAGCTGTCAAATCTTAACTCATTTGGGTTTTAAATTCTGACCTACTCCAAATCTCCAAAATAAAAATTCCACCTCCCACTAAGTTCACAATCACTAAATAATTCAAAATGAAATGGTTAAACTTTTTTTTGATGAGAACAGAGGAATTTTTCCCAGATTCAATATCTCATTTGTTAAAATTAATTTAGGAGTGTGATCTTCAACTCACTTATGCCTGCGATCACTGGTTGCAATATCACATCTGACCCTTATTACAGATAGTTTCAGACTACCTGCGATATACGCAAGTAAGGTTTCCGTGGCTGGAACAGTTGGGTGCATGAGGCATGGTAGTATCATGAGTGTCCCACCCCATCCTTCCCAACACATGCAGAATTAGATGCTCTGCTACACATTAGCAAGGCCAGTCCACAGGCTTGAGAGGTGGAAGGATGTGCAACCTTTTGACCAAAAAGGGAAGAGAAATTTAAGTGGCCAATTAGTAACAAAAACTTCGACATTAAATCTCCACACAAACTCCAGCACAGAGTAACCAAGAGGATAGATGGGGTAGGGCAGAGGACATTGTCACTTTGGACTTCAGCAAAGCTTTGACAAGGCCCCGCAAGGCAGGCTGGTCTAGAAGGGTTAGATTGCATGTGATAGAGATAGCTAATTGGATTCATAATTGGCTCCATGGTGGTTGAAGGTTGTTTCTCAGACTGGAGGCCAGTGACTAGTGGTGCATCATAGGGATTGGTGCTGGGACCTTTGTTGTTTGTAATTTATATGAGCTATTTGGATGTACCTGTACAAGTGTTAGTAAGTCTGCAGATGATACTAAAATAGGTGGTATCATAGACAATGAAGAAAGTTATCAAATATTACAGGGGAATCTTGATCAGGCAAGTGGGCCGAGGATTGGCAAATGGCTTTTAATTCAGACAAGTACAAAGTGTTGTGTTTTGGGAACTCTAACCAGGGCAGGACTTGTACAGTGAATGGTCAGGCCCTGGGAATGTTGTGGAACAGAGGGACTTCGGAATATCAGTACATAGTTCACTGAAAGCGGCATTGCAGGTAAACTGTGGTGAAGGCAACCTTTGGCACACTGGCCTTCATTAGTCAGGGTAGAGTATAGGAATTGGAAAGTTATGTTGCAGTTGTACAAGATGTTGGTGAGACCACATTTGGAGTATTGTGTACAGTTTTGGTCCCCCGGTATAAGAAAGACCTCATTAAAATTGGAAAAGAGTGCAAAGATATGAGGATGCTGCCACATTTGAGGCCCTGAGTTACAGGGAGAGGTTGGGCAGGCTAGACTTTATTCCTTGGAATGTTGGAGATTGAGGGGTGACCTTATAGGAGGTGTACAAGGTCACGAGGGGTTATAGAAAAGGGTGAACGCAGTCTTTTCCCTAGGGAAGGGAAAGTTAAAAATGAGAGGGAATCTGTTTAAGATTTAAAAAGGGACCTTAGGGCCAACTTCTTCACACATACAAAGTGAACTGCCAGAGAAAGTGGTTAAGGTAGGTATAATAACAAGATTAAAAAGACATTTGGAATAAGTACATGGATAGCAAGAGTTCAGAGGGATACAAGACAAATGCGGGCAAATGGGACTAGCTTGGTGGGCACCATGGTCGGCATGAAACAAGTTGGGGTGAAGGGCCTATTTTCATAAAGTATTACTCTGATTCTAACAATAACCCTGGAATAACACAGAGCTGGAAGGAATGGCAAGGGCTTCATGTTATCATCTGATGCAGTTGGTTACAAACTCAGTATACTCAGTGCTGAGAAACATAGTCAAAAGGTACACTGTAGTGAAGTTAAGCCAATCCCACTAAATGTTTTGCCAATACACTTCTTGAGTGCTGCTCTGAATATATCATCACAAATTGCTCCCATTGCTACCAGCCCATGACAGACCTATAACCACCAGTACTTCACCCCACTGCTATATCTTTTAAAAAAGCTCTCTCCAGAGACAAGCCATGCTGTAAAGGACAAAATCTATTCAGATAATTGTACAGCTGGTGTTTTTTCCACAGCTCCAATGCACGTAGCACAAATACTGCAGCAGGACATTAGACTTCACTCAACTACCGGTGATGCTGAGTATATCCAAGCAAATAAACAGCAAGACAAAATGAGACCATGAACAATTTAATTCACCTTTTTAACCATACTGCTGGATGCATAATTCAATAACTTTCATTTGACAAAAAACACCCTTAAGACCTTCACAGAGCCACCAACAGAATTTAACCACTTATTTTGCAATACAAATGTTAGGTCAGATAACTAAAAGTTCCATTTAAAAGAATCTCTGAAGAATGCAACTGGTAGTTAAATCGAAGACCCAATTCAATCATTGATCTGGGTCTCTCTAATGACCTTGTAGCAAATGCATTGATGCTACATGGGGTCTGAATGACTTGAAGAGTTTCAAAAGGAGGAAAGATATGGACTCCCCAATACATCACAGAATTGTTGCCCAATGAGAGAATTTCTTGCAAACCAACAGCAATCAACTGTTATTAATTGACCATATGTGGCAAGGAAATACAAATTGGCAAAAAAAATCCTTGAGGACCAAGGGATCCAAATGCCTATTCCACCCAGCTATGCTAACGCATCTTGAATCCAAACATAGAAGCATGGAAATAGGAATCTGCTAATCAGCCCTATTCCACCACTGAAGATGAGCAATCCATCACAGCACTCTGTTTCTACCTTCCCCCTATAACCACTGGATCCCTTTAGAATGAAGAAATATATCCAAGTTCATCCATTCTCCTCTTTACCACAACTACAACTCCATACTGGGGCTGTGCTACACAAGCAAAATTCAGCAGGAGAAAGTAAACTTAAGCTCATCAAGACAGGCCATTGCCAGTTCTATTAACAGCAGTAGTTAGTGGCAGGCCACAGGATTACACGCTAAGTCAAAGCAAAAGGGTTTTCACCGTTAGAGTGACTGAACCAACAAAAATTGTACGAAAGATGAGAGGACACCTATATTAACATTGCCATCTCTGAAATTCAATACAACATGGAATTCTTTCTCACCCACCCACAGAGAAAAGGTGGGCAGTTTAATTTAATGAGCAAGCTGATACAGTTGATCAATTATATTATACATCAATATGCAAGTGTGGCTTTAGGCACAGCTGGTGCAGAACATAAACTGACACACACACACACACACACACACACACACAAAAAAAACGCTGAGCTCGAGGTCTTTGGGGAGCTAGGTGTAGTTTATTAAAGTCAGTCCACTTTAGGATTCTGCTGTAATCAGCAAGGAAATAAATTGGGATGGCAGGCTAATTGATGCTTCTATATTATTAATGGAGTTCCTCACAGGAAGCCGGCATTGTCAGAAAGATTCTTTTTCCATTGCAATATGCAAAGAAACAGCATTTGATTTTTTTTTAAGAAGTGCAACAATTTCAGCCTCTCAGCACATTTAAAAATAAACAACAAAATCTAACTGGTAGTCAACCAAGAGGGCACCATTCATTTGTTGTGAACTGATTATCTGAATGGATGCCACAAATCACAGAAACCCTCATCAACTACAGAAAGGGACATCAGTAATCTTAACCAACTTGTGTCATTAACTACAGGCAAGCAGTTCCCAATCATTTGTATATTTAACAACAACAAATCTGGTTGGGTGTTGAACTCAGCTATCACACGGTCTATCTGGCCCAACCCAATCCCAGCCATCGACAAGAGCAAAATCTTATCCCATCTCTCAATTTATTTGAAGTTCCTCAGTTTGTTGCTCCTGGATTTTCCATTTATGAGACTGGAACCACCTAATGCAAACAATGAAAACTATCATTGTAAAACTTTTTCCCCTAGTTTGGCTGAGGAACAACAAAGATGTCCACACAAGCAGAAAGATCACAAGATAAAGTTCTAAATCTGAAGTTGGTTACAAGTGTAGTTATAGGACATCCTATGCACCACATTCAAAGGTTTCAGCAATGCAAAATACTGGGTGAAGGTATAGCCAGTTGTGTCTGGTCAGCATTGCACAAGGTGGGAGACTAGTAGAAGTTATCCCACCCATCACAGTACATTTGCAAGCACTTTGATGTTACGAGCAAAAAGTCTTATTTAATTGTGAAGTGCCTTAAATACAAACTCTGGTGTGGATAAATATTGCAGCCTGTTCTGTACAGTGATGCCTGAAAACTAGTAAATACATGACCAGCAGATCTGCTTTCCATTCCATCATATTGGTTGATTTTGGCCAAAACATTGGATGCTTGTCCATTACTTCTTCGAATGTGTTACATGGTGTTATGTTCAAAACTTAGCACATAATCCAAGCCCACTCTCCAGTAATGCACTACAATATTTTGAATGACACATCCAAGTGCCTGTTTGCCCTATCAGGTAAATGCAAAAGATCTTGTGCATCAGATTCTCCTGGCAAACAATTAGCCAGATAAGATGAAATGATGCAGTCTGCCTCTTTGTTCTTTGTTGAAGCTTTCTGACAGCAATTTGGCAGCCATGCTTGCATGTTACAAATATGACTAGACTCCAAAAATACTCCATCGGACTTTCCAAGACCAAGGCTATCAGCTTTCCAAGTCAGAAGACCAAGAAAGTTCTTTTAAGATGCATTAAAAATAAAGCTCAAAGCTAAAAGCAATTCATTCCCCAAATTTAAAATTTTAGTGACATTTACAAAGCAGAGTACTTAATTTATAATAGTGCTCAACTTAAACTTTCATATTCCCAATCATATTGTTGATATAAAGGCATCTCTTCCATCCATTCCTGTGAACCATAGAACATTTCTTACAACAGAAAAATTAAAAGATGCAATGTAACAGGAAAAAAATTTGAAAGATTAAATAGAAATTGGAATTTAATGTGATTTTGTTATCATGATCAAGTGGCATATGTATTAGAATATTGTTCACTAACTCAATGTCTTGGCCCTCACCAATATTTAATATCATTTCAAACCCAAATGTAGTGACTTTGGGTAATCTGGAGACTTGTGTCAGGAGGGTTTAGCGTAAATGGACTGCAACACCACTCAAACATCTTACTGCATGTCAAGTGAATATTGTTAATTTCTTTTGCTTTGAAAACATTGGCTTATAGTTACACTCTCAAATGTAAAATAACACTTATTTTCTTCCCTTTCACAGATCTGGTTTGAAGGTATTCTACAAAACCTACTAATTAAGAATTTTTACCCCACCCTGACTTTGACAACAGAAACTCCTTCGTAAAACAGGTACTAAAATGCCAAGTATCTTCCCTGCCTGTTTTCTTTTTAAAATTAATTAGCAACCACACCTCTGTTCTCACCTTTCCAATTTTTCTCCAAAATCAGAACCTGTGATTCTATTTTTAAATTTTCTTTGCAACCAGTTTATAAAACAAAATGCAAGGAACTAGATGAAATACAGGCGTGCCAGGTCTCAATTAAACTCATGATATGCATGCAAGGAACAGCGAATTCTAATCACAAAAGAATCACAAACATAAGACGAGATGAGTTTTTTTAAAAAAAAGAAATGACCAGCATTTATAATATGTCCTTTTGCATTGCAAATTCCCAAAGGGCTTCACAGGAGCATAAGCAAACAAAACTTTGACAGGAGGCAGGTTATTATTTGAAATGTGCTGCCCAGAAACACGTTGGATACAAATTTAATAATAACCAAATGGGAACTGGATAAACTTCAGATAAAAATAAAATGCAGGGTTATGCAGAAACAGGGACTGAACTAATTGGCTAATTCTATCCAAAGAGCTATCACAGACATACCAGGTTGAATGTCCTCCTCCTGTGCTGCATCATTTACGCTTCTGGAAGGAAGGGATTCAGTTTGTTGATTTTTCATTTGTGATCTACAAGTGTCACTTACAAGGACAGTGATTACAATCCACACCCAAATATCTCAGAGGATGGTGATGAGCTGCAGCCGCTGTACGGGTGAAAATGTAGAGTGTTCCAGGATTTTGCACAGGGAGGGTTAAGGGATAAGTGATGCATTCCATGTCAGGATAGGTATGACTTAGCAAGGAACTTGCAGCAGGTGGCAGCTCCATGAGGCTGTTGCCCTTTTCCTTTCAGCTGGTGGAGGCTGTAGGTTGGGGGAAGTGCTACTCAGCAGCCTTGGGAAATTTTTCTGCAGTGTCTCCTGTAGATGGTACTGAACCACACGCAGTGCTCTAGCAGTAGTGAATATTTAGGGTAATGAATAAGCTACTAATACATAGTTAATAAATCATTCCATGGTACTCTCTCCCTGACTGACTACATCTGACATTGGGAACTACAGAAAATAACCCTGGAACCTAACCTTTCGGTTCAGCCAATTTATCCTAAACACGAGCAGCAGTTCCACATGCCTCCACATCTCCAAAAGTGCTTGTGCAGACAAAGAATTTTGCATACTTTCCCTACGGAAGGTACCCCAAATCCACCACTTTATATTAGATTTAATCTTGGAATTAAAATTTCAGGGAAGAAGAGAGGGTCTAATTAAGGAGTTTAACCCCAAATTCAAAAATGACAGCAAAATAGAGTTGTTTCAAATCTTAAAACTCATTTGCTATCAATAGATAGCCCTCTGAATAATGCGATGGGTGGGGCTGGGGGGTGGAGAATTGAGGCTTTTAGATTTTGGCTAAGGATCACAGAACAAGTTAAATCTCTCTCTTGGGTCTCCAAATCAATTAGACACAACCCCATTTCTTTCGTTCACGTTGACTGGCAATATCTCTCTGCTGCCCTTCAAATGAATGGTTTCTTTGGCATTTCCAAAGGCAGTTAATAGTCAACCACATTGCACTGGGTACAGAGTCTCATACAGACTACACTGGGCTAGAATAGCTGATTTCTTTGCTTGAAGAGCATTACGTATCTGTATTAGTCACATGCACATCAAAACACAGTGAAATGCATCTTTTTGCGTAGAGTATACCGGGGGCAGCCTGCAAGTGTCGCCACACTTCTGGTGCCGACATAGCATGCCCACAACTTCCTAACCCATACGTCTTTGGAATGTGGGAGGAAACTGGAGCACCCGTTAATACAACAGGTGGGTTTTTATAACGAACAAGCTCAAAGGGTTGAATGGTCTCCTCCTGTTCTTACGTTGGTCTTTTAGAGAAGAGCTTGAAATTAATTTCCTGGTGGTCACCCAGGTTGGTTGAGGTTACATGATAGAAGATGGGCTGATATCAGGATGTCTATATAATTCAGCTGGAGATGGTGCTAATCACCAATCTTTGTCCTTGTCCGGGACCCTCTCAGCATAATATTATTGAGAGATAAAGGAAGGTTGCAGCTGAGCTGATTTTATTTTCTTCCTCTCAAGGGTGGTTCACAAATGAAACTATTGAGATATATTATATGAATACACTAAACCGACAAGCAGAAAAAGTTCAGCTAGGCCTTGGAGCCTACCACCCCCCCCCCCCCCATAACAGATGGAGAAATCATGACCAGATGCTTACAACACCCACATTCCCCACCCCCTAAATCCTGGTTGATTAATGTGTACGCATCACTAGAACAGTGCCACTTCACAGGCACATTTTAAATAAGCACTTAATTGGGAAGAGAAAAACCACCAGAGCTTGAAACAGGGCTGCAGCACTCCAAGGGTTAATTTTCTTCTACCATGGAGCTGTCTGCTAATACCAGAGTAAGCAGAACAAAGAGCAGAGATTACAGGCAGATTAAGAGATCTGAATAATGGCCTGAAGACAGTTATTTGCTGAAGCGTCTTAATTTTATTTAGATACTTGGAAACTGGACCGATCCGACCACCGTTGCCATGACAACAAAAGCAGAGCCCGCAAATTGCTTTGCTAATCGCACCACTTATTTTGCAGACAGGCACTGAATTGCTCTTGCAGCCAGGACATCAGGACCTGATTGAATTAGCAGTTCCCTCAGTGATAATATGCTTTACTAAATCTCATTGATCTTCCAAGGTAGGCAGTAAGGATGTAATGATTACAGCCTTCTTGTAAACGATTAATCATGTGAGGTGATAGACTGGCGTGAACATTGCTGCTGCATTCGACCCCCGGAATAAATGGGCACATATTTTTTCTTTCCTCCGAATCTCCCTCCACACAGAAAGAGAGAGAAATTTCTTTTATTATTATCTCAATTCACTGGCCCCAATTCCTAAACTAAAAGGATTGATTGGCAGCACTACGATAGCCATTTACAGCACCAGTGGGTGTTTTTCTTCAGCACGACAAGTATGAATGTATAAAGTGTCTACACGGCATGCTCTGGAGGCCAAGGCCACTCAGTGACATCTCCACTGACAGTTTGAGGCGGCTTTTAATACTGCAGTCCAGATCGAAGGTCAATATTGCTCCTGCTCCCTGGAGTGTACTTACATTCAGTGTGCTCCGTGCGACAACAAACCAAGCATGAAGGGTCTTTGAGAACAGGGTAATGCTGCCTAGCAACTGTTATACATGTGGAGCAATTTTGCAAAGTGGAAAATCCCACAGACTATTTCTGCTAACTCTTCCAATTAGCATCACTGCTCCCCACAACACCCTCCTCCACCCAACTTGGCAACCTCAATGGTTTATCGTGGAATAGTTTAATGGGCAGCTGGTGCTCATCCAAAGCCCAGGCAATGGTAGGCACCAGTCCATTCAATCAACAGGAACACCACAGTTGAGGCTAAAACTGCTTTCGCTCTTTGTGGACTTTCTCAGCAGTTCCTCGTCCTTGCTTACAACTGCCACTTTTGCACAAATAAGAAATTTGATAATCCCCAGGACATGGGAGTGCTTAGACATTCCTTCTTTTTAAGAAAACAAATTGCCCACTGCTCAGTAGAAGTATCTGTTGTAGAAACCTTACTCATCTTTCTCCTCCCCGAATTTGGCCCAAGACTCCCAACAAGTCTCTTCCCACTTCACCTCATGCTGTTGGCATATCCTTGCTCCTTCATGTTTCTATTGAGTTTTGCTTAATCTAGGAGGTGCCAAGGCTAATTAAAGTACCCCTTGTGTGGCTGCAGGCACGACCTGACATAGGGCTGACAAGTTAGTTTCCTTTTCAAGCTCAGCTTTTCACTGCCTCACACAGATGAGCCCCTAGAGCTGTAGGCAAAGCATCACTGAAGTGGGCTTGACTGTACTGGCCTTCAGCTCATTTGTTTTAATCTCTCTAGACTGGTTTTCCTTTAATAGCGTTAGAGCACATTTACGTCAGCAAGCCACTTAGTTTCTCAGTGTAGAATAATTTTTCTGTATCGAGCTCTTGGGCTTGGGAGGGAATGGTATTGGCAGAGAATGAGAACAGACTCGAAATGCCCATTACCTAATCAATTGCATTCCTTATTTTTCTCTCTAAAACAGAATAAGTACAGCAACCATGTATTACAGAGTAAGTTCAAGTTCATAGTCATAGACATTTATGCTCCAGGATAAATGCCATGAATGTCAGCTTTCTGCAGCAGTGGCATAGTACATTACAAACATAAGTTGACATAGACTTAAATTAACAAATTATACACAACTTGCACAACAAAATTAAATTAAAATAAACATAACAATGTTAGTGCAAGTTGAGAGAAAGGAAGAAAGAAATAGTCCAAGATAGAATTAGGGTTTTTCAGGTCATTCAAGAACCTGATGGCAGTGGGGAAGAAGCTCGTTGAACCTTGAGGTGTGGGTCTTCAGGCTCCTGTATTGCCTACCTGATGGCAGCATCCAGAAGAGGACACGGCCTGGATGGTGGATGTCGCCTTCCTGTGACATTGCCTCTTACAGATGTCCTTGATGGTGGAAGAGCTGTACCTGTGATGGAATTGGCCAAGTCCACCACTCTTTGTAGCCTCGTATTCCTGTGCATTGGAGCTTCCATACCAGGCCATGATGCAACCAGTCAGAATGCTTTCCATTATACATCTGTAGAAGTTTGGCAGAGTCTTTGAGAACATGCCGAATCTCCTTACATTTCTAAGAAAGTGCACCTTCTTCATGATGGTATGTGCTGAGCCCAGGATAGATCAGAGATGTTGACAGCCAAGAACTTGTAGCTTCTTACCCTTTCCTCCACAGATCCCTCAGTGAGGACTGGTGGGTATTTGCCTGACTTTCCCATCCTAAAGTCCACAATCAGTTCCTTGATCTTGCTGACATTGAGCACAAGGTTGTTGTTACAACACCACTCGACTGGCTGACCTATCTCACTCCTGTACGTTTCCTCGTATCACCATCTGTGATACTGCCAACAACAGTGGTGTCATCAGCAAATTTTGTAGGTGGCGTTGGAGCTATGCTTAGCTACACAGTTGTTTTGGGGGGGGGGGATGGAGAGAGGGGGGAGGAGAGAGAGAGGGGGGGGAGGAGAGAGAGAGAGAGAGGGGGAGGAGAGAGAGAGAGAGAGAGAGGAGAGGGAGGAGAGAGAGAGAGAGAGAGGGGGGGGAGGAGAGAGAGAGAGAGAGAGAGGGGGGAGGAGAGAGAGAGAGAGAGAGGGGGGAGGAGAGAGAGAGAGAGGGGGGGGAGGAGAGAGAGAGAGAGGGGGGGGAGGGGAGAGAGAGAGAGAGAGAAGGAGAGAGAGAGGAGAGAGAGAGAGAGAGAGAGAGAGAAAACTAGTTCTGCCATTCGTAGGATCGAGCACATTAAGCACATCGGACTTCTGAATTTAATCATATGACAGGAGCTGGTTTGTATGTCTGGGTGTCCTTAATCTGAGCATTTATAACCTGGGGACAGCCTATACCTGGAATGAAGCCTGTGTCCCAGCTTCACTATAGATGGACCTCTCTGTCACCCTGACCCAACATCCACACAAAACTTCTTCCAAGGAGATAAGAGAAAACAGAAATACTGTCCCCTGATGAGAGTCAACCCAAGAGAACCAATACAGATTTAGTACTGAATCTTTTGACTTCCAGTCAATTGTGTATCAACTAGACTAAACCAGGTTTGCCATCAATATAGTCATCAACTCAGTGCTGTGTGTCCTTTCAAAGAGCTAATTAGTCAAACTCTCGTTTAATCCACACATACTGATTTTTTTCTTTTATAACCACATTTCTTTCTACTGATTGAAAGAAAATAACACATTCCATCTCTTTTGCCAATTATCTTAGTGTGATTGGAAGCAGTTTCTCCACAACTGAGTTATAATCATGTACACAGGAAGTCCCTGGATTACGAACGAGTTCCGTTTTTGAGTCTGTTCGTAAATTGAATTTGTATGCAAGTCGGAACAGTTACGTACAGTTCACATCTAGCGTCAATTAGTCAAATGTCTTAGTATATAGTATATATTTTACCTAAAACATCACAAATATAATGCAGTAATAATAACTAACTACAGTACAGTATTTATAATTATTTATTCAAGTTAAACAGACCCATTTCGACGGTTTTCATTAAGTTTCTTTTTTTATTTCGTGCGGGATACAGCGAGTTAAGGTTCAGTGGGTCATGGGTGATGTTAACCGAATGCGGAGCAGTTATTAGCATTTCTTTACTTTATCAAATGAGTAAGGGGAATCTTCAAAAACCAGCCCGGGTAAATGTCAGTGACTGGAATAAGCTGAGGTCTCTGGAAAATGCCGTGCTGTTCCAAAGGCAGAACTTCTGTGAAATGCAGCGATCCCTGAAGAAGCCACCACATTCGCCCAGTTACACCTGGATGAATTGTTTGGTCATTTTCATTAATTTGCTCATTTCTATGCTCCGCGCAGGAACGAGTGAGGGCCTGAACTGTACTAACCGCCCGTTCGGAGGTCGGTTCGTAAGTACGGGCGTTCGTAACCCAGGGACTTCTTGTATTCCAGAACACTGATTAAATTCTTCCCAGAATGAAACATCAGCTTTCCCATGTCTCCACTTACTGAAATCTCTTATCCCTAGGATGATTTATACAAATCCCACCTGCACTTTCCACAAAGCCTTCCATATGTGTGGTGTTCCAACTAGTGATTTATAAAAGACTCATCATGAAAGGACTTGGTTCAGGAGTGGAGGCAATAGGTTAATTATTGACAACTACTTCTTAGTCTAGGCAAGTGTCAAAATGTGGATGAGGATGTCAGAGAGACCAGGTTGCAGAGCTACAGGCAAGAGAAGGGGGAATGCAACTGATGGGATATGTCTGCTGGCCACTGGCATGGACCTGATAGGCCAAATGGTTTCCTACTGTGTCTTAAGTAAATAAGTAGGTTCAAAATCTTGCCATCATGAAGTTGATCTGCAGGGCAAACAGGAAACAGTTCAACTTGTACTGCCTGCATTCCACAATCAAGGTCACTACCAGTTCAGTACATAGATGACATTTGCAGATTTAGAGGCCCAGCTCCAAATCATTGCCACTAAAGCAACACAAGGGAATGGAAATTGCACAATTTCCACAAAACAAAAGGCCTTCTACCAACCTGGCCTCTAATTTCAAAAACAAACTTTATTCATAATATACATTAAAGAAAAACAAAGTGCAAAAACTTGTTACATTCTTGGTATCATTTGGTCAATACATTGTCGTGTTAACACCATTTTTCAAAAAAAAAGCACCATTGCCACTCATGTGGTCCCCTGGGGTGACACCATTTCAAGTCTGAGGGGCTTCCCCACCCAACTCAGCCCTTCCACGTGTGGTACCGGAAGGAGTAGAGACTGTGGTCCTTCCCTACTGAGCCCTTGTGTTGGTTGCACTGAGCTTGTGTGTTGGTTGTACCGAGCTTCAGTGCATCCCTGAGCACGTACTCCTGCAGCCTGGAATGTGCCAGTCGGCAGCTTTCCCCTACGGACATCTCGCTGTGCTGGAAGACCAATCAGTTTTGGCTAGACCAAAGAGAGTCTTCCACCGAGTTGATGATCTTCCAGTAGCACTTGAAGTCTGTCTTGGTGTGTGACCCTGGGAACAGCCCATAGATCAGGGAGTCCTTTGAAGCAGCTTCTTGGGATAAACCAAGGCAAGGAGCCTTGTCCTTCTCCATACTCTCTTGGCAAATCTAGTCTTCTACCAACCTGGCCTCTCCTGTACATCAATGCCCTGAGAATAAAGGTCATCACAAGGCCCTGAAAACATGGACCACTGCTTGTGCCTTGGGAGCCACTTCTTAATTAGGGTAGATACTGATCATGAAATTTACCAGTGCCCAGTGTACAAGCAGAGCCTCTGGACACATAAGTGTTTGACAACTGAGACCTCAGTCTTGGTGTGAAACTCATGATCTGCCAGGCAACATTGACTGCTGCCCTTCCATACGTCTGAGACATGGACCATACTACAGTAGGCAGTATGGGAAAGGTACTACCAATGCTACCTCCAAATCACCGGAAGGATAAACAAACCAATGTCAGCATCTCCTCCAGGTTACCATCCCAAGTGCAGAGGGCCTAACATGCAGGACATGTTGTCTGCATGCCTGATACAAAACAGACTCTTCCAAACTCTTTCATAGGGAGGTTAGCAGATGGACAGAGGAAAAGATTCATGGATTTTGCCAAATGCTCCTTGAAAAACAGTAACATCCACTTTCATCTGGGAATCACTGGCCCATGACTGCTCAAATTCAAGACAGAACATCCAGGGTGGTATCAAAGTCCATTCACTGGGAGCACACGAAAGCCAAGGCCAAACTGTGAAAGTAATTCACCACTTCTCAGACTAACCCACACACCTGCCCCACCAGTAGCAGAATCTGAAAATCCCACATTGCCCAATCTACCACCTCAGAACTGGAATGGAAGCAAGTCACCTTTGATCCAGAAGGAACACCTTTCAAGATCAAGTAAGCTTCGGCCGTATGAGATAGGGAACTATGAAGGCAGCAAGATTCTTCAACCAGACAATACATTTCAAAAACACTGATCAAACAAAATAACTTCAGCAGAGATGGTGCATTCACTTTTAAGTCTCAAAGCAGTATATTGTCCCAGTGCAATGCAATCTAAACCAATTCTACAAGTCAAAGGGTTGCAGAGAATATGCACACGCTCCATACAAAAATCAGGATGGATCCTGAGATGCTAGAGTCATGAGGCAGGAGATCTACCAGCTGCGTCACTGAGCTGCCACTTCCAACTCAGATGGTTGTGGTTTGAAGTTCAACTCCAGTGACCTGAATATGGTCAATCTTCAAGCAGTTCTGAAGCCACACTAAAAAGGGGCATCTTCTTTTCCATGAGCACGTCTTCCCTCATGTGTAAGGTCTTGTTACTATTCACCTCAGAGCAGATGAAGTCTCCATACACCTTGGGTAACATTAAACTCTCAAGCACCATTAGCAAAACAGTTTAATTTTTCATTGATCACATTGCTGTTTTGGGACTTTACTGAGTGCAAATTAGCTGCCATTTCCCTACATTACATCTGTGACTGCACTTCAAAAGTAATTCACTGACTGTGAAGCATTTTGAAACAGAGGTTATAAGCACTACTATATAAATGCAAATTCTCTTTCATTTAAAAACAAAATCACTTGCCCAGTAGGAGACATTCCAATTTTGATTTATTTGTGTGCGCGCATCAAGATCCATTTCACAGGCAGCGTCATCCTGGAGACAGTCTCCAACATCATGGGACAGCTGTGAGAGGATCAGAAGCTGTTCTGAGGGAATCTCTGAAACCAGCAGAGTCTGGGTGTCATCCATTAAAGATGAGCATTGCAAAGGCACAAGAGCTGGATACTGCAGGGTACTGTTACTTTTTCTGTCAAATTTCCCTCACATTCAAGTAACATGCAACTGCAAACATGTGACACAGGAGGCCATTTGGCCTATCAGTTTCATGCCAGCTCCTAGGGAAGCAATTGCATCAGGGTGGTGGTACAGGAGCCTGAAGACCCAAACTCACTGATTCAGGAACAGCTTCTTCCCCTCCACCATCAGATTTTCAAATGATCCATGAACATCACCTCACTATTCCTTTTTTTGGGGGGGGGGCACTATTTATTTCTGTAATTTATAGACTTTGTTGTTTTGCAGCAGCAATACAGTGCAAAGAAAGTTCACATCATATGTCAGTGATAATAAATCTGATTCTGATCCCATTCCCTGCTGTTTATGTCACTGTTTTCCTGCAGCTTCCTCACACATGCCCATCAACTCCCCTGTTGATTCTTTTTGCCATTAACCTACTCTGAAGGGTAATCTACAGTAATCAATTAATGTACTTGTGCTGAGAAATGAGAATAGTCCAAATAGTTTTGATTGGCTGGTATGGATGCAATGGTCACAGAACAGGCTGCTTGGCCACAGGCTTCTATGATTTGATCTGACTCAAACACTTTATCACACACCTCAAACAAGTACTCAAAGGAGTACTACAGAGTATGGCAAAGGTAGTATGTTCAAAATCCCTCAGACAGCTACAACTTCCATTTATATAGTACCTTAATAAGTATTCCCCCATACTTTTCACACAAGTGATTATCAGGCAAAGGGTGACTGAAGATGGAATGGATTTAAGGAGTGATTTAAAGTTTGAGAGACAGATGCTTACAAATGGAATTCAAACCTTGGAGTCTTGGCAACAGATGGCTCCAAATAATGGGAGGGATTAAAATAGAGAATGCACCCAAGATCAGAATTAGAGTGCAAAGATCTCAGAGGTTAATGGGGCTGGCAAAAACTAGAGGTGGTAGGGAGGAACAAGTCTTTAGAAGCATTTGGCAAAAGTGCAAGAATTTTAAGCTTATTGCTTGATATATAGTTCATCAAATGTAAGGGAGCAGAGGGGGTACTGGCGAATGCATCCTGGTAATATGCGTAAGTAAAATGAATGCCTACATTTTTGGTGGTCTAGGAATGTATGCTGTATGCTGGTCAAGGAATGCAAGATTTGTGGTTCAGGACTTGTAAAACACTCCTTGACCCACTGGTGCTGATTGAACTTCAAAATCATGTTTCAAATAAGACCCTGATTGAATACAAAATGACTAACGCTAATTAATAATCTCCAACCTATCAACACCTTGTCAACATCACTGGTTCTAATGCACAACAGAAAAAAATTTTAAGTTTTCCAAAACTTGGGGACCAGGGGAAGGTGGGGAGTAAAATACAATGCTACAGATCTTGTTTTGGATATATTTTGGGAGATAATTTTACGCAGTACTTATAGGACAGAAAATCCCATTAGCTACAAGAGTATAACAAGGTTTCAAGATCATCACTGCAGAGGGGCAAATTTTTTTCCACACAGAGGGTGGTGGTTATCTAGAATGAGCTGCCAGAGATGGTGGCAGAGGCAGATAATTACAATGTTTAAAAAGGCGTTTGGACAGATACAAGGCATCAATGGATACAGGCAAATGGGATAACATGGATAAGCATCACGGTCAGCATGGATACGGTCAACTGAAAGGACAGTTCTATGCTGTACAATTCTATGGAAATAAAGCAACACACGCAAAATGCTGGAGGAACTCAACAGGTCAGGTAGCATCTATGGAGGAACAGCTCTCCCTCCCCTGCAGAATCTCATGTGTCTCAATTCTATGAGAATGTTCTCCATCAATCTGCACCCACCTGTACAATACACACTCCTGATAATGAAGGTTCATGGTGAGGCCCTGGAAAATGTGGAATTCCTTCTCATATCTTGGGAGCCACTTCTCAAAAGGCAGATATTGGTGACAAGATCCATCAGCACCTTAAATGCACTGGAAGGGCTCTTGGTTGATGGAGGAAAAACTGTTTGAAGATCAAGACCTCAAACCTGGGTCTAAGCTCATGGCTACTAGTCAGTGATCCTGGCCCTCTTGTATACTTCTAAAATCTAGATTACCTATAGCAGGACACTTCAAAGCACAGGAAAGATACCAACACTCTCTGAAAATCCTCCAATTCCACCACCAGATGTGCACTAAGCTGCCTCAAGAAAATGCAACTTCTCAAAACTTCTGGCCACAAACACTTAGTGGAGAAGGACCATTCAGGAAGGTACTAAGAACCTCAAGTCCATGCATCAGAAGCACATGGGAAGCCTAGTGTGAATGCAGAAACAGCACACCACTCTATCACTCACACCATTAAAAACCTACTGCCTCGATTATGTAGTTCCACAGTGGCCTTTGCATCAGTCACCTCTCAGAACACAGTAAACCTGAGTGGAAGTCATCCTCAATCCTTGGCACAATGCAAGAATGAAAGACTCCTCCTCCTCTGACCCCACTCACCTAACAAATGCCTTAAATATATTTAAAACACTTGCCAATTATTTAAAATAGAAACAATTTCCATACACCAAGGGTAAGTGTTTCCACACCATTAAATTAGACTTTGTACATCAGTCATAAAAATTCGGTTGCAATGCAGTGAAAGCCACTAATGAGAAACTCACGTGTTGAGCAAAACATTTCCTTTATCTGATCATTAAGCAAACACTATTTAAGTGTGCGTACTGATCCCAGTGGGCAGTAACCAGTTCCAATAAATACACAGGATTCAAAGCTATTAATCCAGCTCTAACAGCCGGTTTGCATTAGTGATAAGAGAGTATAAAATAACCCATAAATATTTCTTGGAATTGGGTTGCTTTCACACGGATGTTGAAATACACCAGCTCAGCTGCCCTGTAGCCATTCATTGATGGAAGCCACTGTTCAACAATGCCATTGTTGCAATGTCCAAAGTGACTATCCTCAAGACGTGGACAGTTGGAACTCCTCCCACCCAGCAAAACTTGGGCTACTGCTGTTACTTCCTGCCTGAAATTCAGTTCCTGGACTCCAACAAACTGACCTGTCTACTGCCCTCCTCCACAGTGTCATGGTGATGGAGACCAACAATCAATGTGATGGACAAATGAAGTATCCAGATGGAAGGATGGTACAAGAGCACTCAATGGTTATGGTGATAACAGAATGGACACACAGAGTAGGTAGTCACGCAAAGTGTCAACATTTCCATGGCACCTGTACCCAAGGTAGCAAATTCTGTTCTCATCTGTATCCGGAGATAATAAATTGTATTTATCATCATTTTCCTGACTAACGATCTTCAGTGTAGTCTGGGCCTCTCATATCCCACATGAACCCAATAGTGTTCTAACATCAGTCTATTCTAGTCAGCCGTCCCCCCAAGGGTGGCTGCCCATTCAAACTATTATGCACTGCCCACTAAAATTCCTACTTCTGCTTTCAATAATATCTCCAATTACACCTCATCCAATGGAGACAAAAGACTGCCAGGTGCTGGAATCTGAAGCAAAAAAAACAAACTGCTGGAAGAACTCAGAGTAGCCTCTGTGGATGGCTGGTGTTTCAGGTCAAGACCCTGCATCAGGACGGTGTAGAGTGAAGATAGGACAGTAAATAGAGCTGGGGAAAAGAGAGAAAGAGGCTGGAAGGTGATAAGTGGAACCAGATAAAGGGAGGGATGATGGGTTGTGAGTTACCTGAAACCGGAAAATTCAATGTTTATACCAGTGGGTTGTAGGCTAGCCAACTGGAAAATGAGGTGTTCTTCTAGCTTATGTTTGACTTCACCATGGCAATGGAGGAAGGCAGAGAGGACAAACATGTCAGTGTGGGAACAGAAAGGGGGGGGGGGGGGGGGTTTGAAGTGACATGCAACTATTAGCTCAAGATGGCCATTGAGGACAGAGCGCAGGTGCTCCGCAGAATGGTTGCCTGATATACACTTGGTCTCACTGACGTGGAGGCCACGTCAAGCGCACCGAATGCATTAGACAATTGGTGCATGTGCATCTCCACCTCACCTAGAAGGGCTGTTTAGGTCCTGGACTACAGTGAGGGAGGTGGTGCAAGGGCAACTGTTGCAACTCCTACAACTCCTACATTGAAATGTTTCAAATTTCAGATAAACCCACATCCCACCTTCCTTTCCCACTCTTACCGATCCACCGAGATTCTCTCCTTTTGTTCACTTTTCCATCTGGCCATCACCCACACACCGATACCGGGGTTTCTTCTCCCTTGGCCTAACTTTCCTATCCCTTCCTCAATCTGGTTCCATCTCCCCTTCCTTACCTTAAGGACCTTCCAGCCTCTTTCTCTACATTCCCCTCCTCTCTACACACCTGGCTCAATCTACTCTTTTAAATTCCCCCTTTACCTGTCACCTACCAGCCTCCATCTCACCCGTCTATCTCCCCTACACACTCTCAGTCCTGATGCAGGTTATCAACCCGAAATGTCGACCATCCCCTCTGCTTCCACAGATGCTGCTTGACCCACCGAGTTCCTCCAACAGTTTGTTTTTTTCACTCTGCCTACAACTTCCATCTTAAATATTTTGAGATTCCTTCCTTAACACTAGGAATAACAAAATAAAATTGGCGATTGATTTGGCCCACACACATTCCTACCATTGTCAATCATGCAGCATTCAATTGACTTGTTGTGAAACATCCATCTGACACTAGTTATAATGGCGATAGTGACTGCTTAGTAAATGGTGGTCCACCTCCGGGAACAGTGCATCTACCCACGAAACCAAATGCATCGAGTCAGACAAAAACTTTAATTGCCTGTCAGATTTATTACACAAACCGAGTTGTGTTCATTAGAATTTTAAAAGGTTAATGGATAATCTGTTTGAAGATTTCAAGATATTAAGGGGAACTCCATCTACCCTGTTACCAATATTTGGGAGTCTAGGATTAGGGGACATATTTTAAAAAAGCCAGGACATTCAGGTGTAAAGCTAAGTAACTGATGTAAATTTTTCTTTAAATGCATGCACATGAGGTAAACTGCATGGGTGCAGCTCACAGAAGTGGGCCACCTCTCAGTGACAAACAGGCTGAAAACTAAGAAGCAATAATAATATATTTCTAAGTCAGGATAGTGTGCCACTAAGGAGCAAGGCTACCTTCAGGTTCCCCTCTAAGTGATTGCTGTCTGCCTTCACTGGTAGTAGAGAGCTCAGGTTTGGAAGCTGCAGTTGGGAGCAGCTTTGGCAAGTAGCTGCAGTGCACTTTGTAGATTGAACACACAGCAGCCAAATCCAACAGTGATCTGAAGAGCAAAGGGAACTTTATGTGTGTATTCACACATCCTTTTAAGGTAACAGGACCACTCAACATGCCAGGTATAAGACAAACATGATGCTATCCTCCATTAATTGAGTGCAGGAATACAAGAGCAGGGATGTTATACAGCACGATGACAGCATACAGTTCTGGTCACATTGTATCAAATAGGGTGCAGAGGAGATTTATGAGGGCATTCCCAGGAATAGAAAATTTTAGCTATGCGGAATGGATCGTTTAGACTGGGATGTTTTCTTCAAAACAGAGGTGGCCAAGAAGAACTTCAGGTGGATAAAACCATAAGGGGCCCCAGCAAAATAAATAGGAAAGATCCACTTCTCCAGTAAAGGCATTCAAGCACCTAAAAGCCATGGACTTAAGTAATCAGTAGGAAGGTTCAGAGGAAAATGCAGGACAGATCAGAGTAAAACATTTTTTGTTTACCGACTCAAAGAACAGTAGGAGTCTTGAATTCATTGACTGAAAAGGGAGGTAGAGGCAGAAATCCCACCATGATTAAAAGAGACACTTGTCTCCTTTGTCTTCTCTCATTCGTGAGACCCCTTTCACCCCTCCTTTTCCCTTTCCCACCCTCACAACCTGCCCATCCATGCCCCAACCTCCTTCCCTTCTTTCATGTCCACTGCCCTCTCCTACCAGGTTCCTCCTCCTTCAGCCCTTTGCCTCTTCTACCGATCACCTCTTCCCACCCATCTACCTTCCCCCTCTCACCTATCACCTGCCAGCATGTGCTCCTCCCCCTCAGCCGACCATCTTATCCTGGCTTCTGCCCTCTTCCTTCATCAGGAAGGGTCTTGACCCAAAACGTCAACTGCTTCTTTCCCTCCACAGATGCTGCCTGACCTGCCAGTTCCTCCAGCACTTTGTGTACACTAAGAGCTGTGACCTGCAGGACTATAGCTTCAGTGCTGGAGTAGTGGGATTAGGCTAAGAAGCTTGTTTGCAACTGGTGCAGGCACAATAGGCTCATTGGCCACTGCCTGAGTCATACATGATTATATGGAGTTCTATGATCCCATGGAGGAGCAACTGACTATATGGATCATGGGTGGGATGCCAAATGGGTTGCTGGGTCCTGAATGAACAGACTCTTTTGGGAGCAGCACATACCGAGGCAAGTAGAGAAAATTCCAGAACACTCCTGACTTGTGCTTTATAGATTGTGGAGAGGCTTTGAAATTTTAGGACACATCACTTGCTGCACATTACCCAGCTGTTGACTTGTTTATGCAGTGACATTGAGTAGGGGCTGGTCGGATCAACTTTCTAACCAATAGTGACCTCCAGGATAGAACATTGTGCAATTTTCAGCAAACATTCCCATCTCATGACAGAGGACCAGTAACTTGGGACCCTTATAATGGAAGGGAGATCACTAATGATGCAGATGAAGGGAGCTCAGCCTTGGACACTTCTCAGCCTACAGTACACCTTGTAGCTCAGGTGACTGTGCTTCAACAACCATTCACACTCTATTCCCACTGGCATCAGTTTTACCAGGGTTCCCTGCAAGTGGGAAAATAGACAACTTTAAATCCCAGATAATACCTTTGGTTATCAAAAAAATCTAAGGAATAATGGGAGGAGTTTATGAAATTCAGGTCACAGCATAGCCACATCATTACATTAAATGGAAATACAAGCTTCAAGATTTAAATGGTTTTTGCCATTACTATCTTCACTTGGGACACAATTACTTTGGACTCAGGAGAGGACTGTGGAATGGGGTGGTGAGAACTCAACCAGTGTATCCAACTCTTGATCTTTATCCTGTAACCCCTGGGAAAAATACACAAAGCAACATCTGGTGGATGGAATAGTTCAGCTGCAATAGGATTGTAAAGGGGAGATAGAAGCAAAGGAATGTGGTTGCTCCTTATTTTCTCAGAATAATGCCACCTATCAATTACAGTAGAACCCATTTTCTCGATAATATGAACTGACCAGTTTCCCCACTGGAATACACAGAGAATCAATTTCTGTTCATTTAAAAGCTCTGGGGCTGAGGAAATGCAAATTTTCCTGCAATGCACATTTTCAAACTCAGCCACAAGATGCAACCAAGGCACTTTGGGAGAAGTGAGAGGGAGGTCCCAAGAAAACTGGAGAGATCAGCAACAATGATCTGAATTTTTCTCAGCCTTGTCACAAGTTTAGTTGCAGTTAGTTGTCTGTCTAAACTGCTAAGCCACTGACACCAAGAGACTTCCTACTCACTTTAATGTTCCAAGACATTTCTTTTAAAATAATTGAGAACTGGAGAGCAATGCAACTGAGTACTGTTCTTTTTTTAAAAATATATACTTGGTTTGAGTGCAACTCAGAAACATAGGGCAAAGTTTCACCATCTACTGCTGAGTGGAAACAGTCAAGGACTACCTTGGGGCTGACATACAGGACAGAGCGCTCACAGCATAAAATTGTTCTAAATCCATCAATCTCACAGAAAGGGGTACTATTTACCATTGTCACAGTGGTATAATTAGGGATACTCCCGAGGAGAAGATGCACTTTGCAGCTATCTGTGATGTACTTGACCAGGAATGATACATGCCGTAGGTAGTAAGTGGTCCATCTTCAAAATGAAGCATTGTTCTTGGAACATTGGCCACCTCACATTTATTACCATCTCAGTTACCCCAACACCACCTTCAAATCAACTATTTAAACAAGCTGAGCTATTTAATTGAGTAGAGGCGAACCCACATTGATTTTTGATCAAACTTCAAAGATTCAAAAAAAATGATACAGGTTTGACCTTTGTTGACACAAGCAAAATTGAATGCAATTATATCCTGTCCAATTCTCCAGCTAAAACAGAGTTAATATTCAAAGCAGAAAATTAGAAATATTCAGATTAGTCATCTGTGAAGTGAGAACCAGTGAACATTTCAGGTCAATGACTTTTTCCAGTTTTAATGAAAGGTCAGAGGTGATACAAATTAAGATATAGAAAAAGGGTTGGGGGAGGGGGAAAAGAGAAAAGGAATGTCTGAAGTAGGGCGGAAGAGGTATTAAATGCCACGAATTCTAGTGAAGCTGGTTAAAGAGGGTGGTAAAGGCTTGTTAAATGGTTGGGCCAAATGATGTATGGTGGAGAGCATTTCTGACTGGTTGCATCATTGCCTGGTACGGAGGCTCCAACGTGCAGGATCGCAAGAGGTCACAGAAGGTTGTAGACTCAGCCAGCTCCATCATGGGCACAACCCTCCCCACCATCGAGGACATGTTCAAGAGGCAGTGCTGCAAGAAGGTGGCATTCATCATTAAGGACCTTTATCATCTGGTTCATACCCTCTTCTCATTACTACCATCAGGGTGGTGGTACAGGAGCCTGAAGACCCACTCTCAACATTTTAGAAGCTTCTTCCCCTCCGCCATCAAAGTTCTGAACTCTCCATGAAAACTACCTCATTATTCCTCTTTTGCATTTTATTTTTAGTAATTTTTATGTCTTGCACTGTACTGCTGCCAGAAAAACAAATTTCATGACATACGTCAGTGATAACAAACTTAATTCTGATGTGCAAGTAGGAGACAAATGAAATCTTAAATTGCAAGGAGGGAAATAAATAACCGAATGCTGGGAATGCAAGATACATGGCTGGAATAGCCAATTACCTAAAATCATTTAATCAGATGCTGAGTCTCGAGACTAATGTGTGCAGTTGGAAGGCAAGCTGCTCTTCCCTCAACTTATGTTGAGCTTTATTGGAACAGTGCAGGGGGGCCAAAGATAGAGGTCAGAATGGGCGTGGAATGGGGAACTAAAGCAAGAGAATGAGAAGCACTGGGTCACCTACACAGACTGAATGGAAATGTTCTGCAAAGCTGAGAGTCAATACTTTGCACAAAAGGGCAAGGTCCTGTCACATTTTCAGGTCCACACATTCAGGAACTCCCGCCTTTGGGAATGGACCCAGGTGTAGACCAACACATTCCAAAAGGCTATGGATACAGCTGGTGCTGATGACTACTCTCGATGGCCATGGTGCAGTGATGAAGTTCAGCTAATTTCCAACATCAGGGTTGATCCACATCAGATCAAATTTGCCATATTAATAAAAGGAATATTTCATATGTGCACAATTGTGACCTGGTCACACTTTTCTTAATTGTTAATATGGTTACTGATCAGCTTTCTCAAGTGTTATTTTCCCTTCTCATTTTCTCCTCTTATCTGCATAAAGATGACAACTTTAAACTTTATATAAAGTTTATACATCATGGTAACAGGCCCTTCCACCCAATTATACCCAAACTCTTGGCCACAATCCCCCAATTAGCAGATTCAAACAGTAGCTCATCACTTGTGAGCCTCAAGATCCAAATAATTACAAAAATATGGCTTTGGAACAGTGGTCATTTTAATCAGCTAATGAAAACTGAACAAGGTAATGTTGTCCATATAAAAAGCATATATGCAAGTCAGTAAGGTCTCAGAATGATTTGCTCACAGGAGGCCTTTCAACATAGGTCTGCACAGGTTCTTTGGTAGAATAATCCAATTAGTCAAATTCTGACATCAACATACACATAGCTCCAGCAATGTTCTTTGAAGTGTTAACACAGTGGTTCCTTCTCAAACCCAAAGCAATGTGACCACTGCCATCGGATAATTCACCATAGGCAGTCTGAGGCTGTACAATCAAGTGGAAGATGGGGGTGATGCTTTTAATGACTGAACCAACACAATTCATGATAATCTTTTAGCTAGCAACTAATATTCAATGCAAGCTACAGGTCAGGTTAGCAGCTTCGTATCTTGGAAATACTCCACACCTTATCCATAAGTTAATGCAAAATGTGGTATGTGTATTAAACCTGCAATAAAGATTTTAAAAAGCAGTGAGAGCATTCAAGTCCTTGATGCACTTTAAACTATCAGTTTAGGTTCTCCTCCAACTTGCTCAACCGTCCCAAGTGCAAGAGTCTAAAAGTCTCTCATTCACAATTAACAAATTTCAGTTAAGTTATAATTGCCCCAATTAACAGATTTCAATTATGTTATAACTGCCCCAAGTGTTTCAGGAGAAAACATTCTTATTCCACAGCTATGCCAAGTGGCCCCTTGAGATGCTTCTTAAAACACTACAGTGGGACTTGAGGCAGTTTACTGGCAGGAGAGCAATCCACGCGTACATACCCAGGCAGCCGATACAAAAAAACTGCAGAAAGAACTGTAGGCAGAACAGCTGTATATATATAAAAAAGATTGCCTGAAGACTGTTCCAGGGACTGAAGGAGAGAGTACAGGTTGAAGAGCTCTCTCATCAATCAACTGGCCAAAATCACCACTACTCAGTACATCCACCATTAATTACTTAAACACAGTAATCCTTTGTACTGTTAAAGGGCAACTGGTAATTCTAACATTGACTTGGATCCAAACCAGCAGCTCCCTTTTTATCTGTCCACAATGTTGGTTGGGTAGACTCACCCATCCACTGGAGACAAGAAGATATTCTTGGATCAAAACATACTACTATAACCCAACTGCACCAAAGACTTCCAAATCAGATTTAAAAATAAAAGGCCTTGTGGAAATTTACATCAGATCAACTAGCTAAAGAAACAAAGGACTGCAGATGCTGGAATCTAAATGAAAAACACTATGGTGCTGGAGAAACTCAGCAGGCCAGGCAGCATCTGTGGAGAAAAGCAAGCAATCAACGTTTCGGGTCAGGACCCTTCTTCAGGACGGGAGTGTCCTGACCGCCTGCTTTTCTCCACGGATGCTGCCTGGCCTGCTGAGTTCCTCCAGCATCATAGTGTTTTTCATTCAGATCAATTAGCTAACCCAATTCAAGTAACCCCTGACTCAAGTCTTTCCACATGTCAGGTGTGATAGAATATTCTCCACTTGTCGGAATGAGAACAGCAACTACATTCAAAAAGCTTGGCCAGAAGGAATTGCTTGATTGGAACCCCACTCAATGCCACAAACATTCACTCCTAGCACGCCATCTACAAAATGCCCTGCAGCAACTTACCAAGGCTACTTCAACAGCACATGAATTGTACCACTTGCAGTTCTCCTCAAAGTCTCACACCATCACTGCTGAATTTTATACCTCACAGCACTGTACAAGTACTTTTACTAGAAGGTCTTCAGCTATTCGAGAAGGTGACTTAACATCACCTTCTATATTGAAATTAGGAATGAGTAATGAGTGCCAATTTTGTCAAGTAACACTCACTAAAGGGTATCTGATATCACTATATACTGCTGGAATGAACAGTGCACCACCATCATTTACGAGATTTCATTAATATCTGAAAATCCAGATGTTCCATGAACTTCCCTTTCCCAAATGGGGTCATCTATGCAAAGGTCTGAAGTAAGTGGCAAGAGCCCAGTTCACACTAGATGCTCTCGGCAGGAAAGGAGCTCCAGCTGGAAAATTAAATGGCACACAGTCACAATTTCCTATTTGTTAACTGATGAAAACCTGCTTTGAGTGCTCCACGAAAGGATCACCTTCTTGCCAGGAGTATCGGACTGATAAAATCAGCCTTAGGATGCATCTGAATACAGCAGAGGCTACAGCAGATATTTTAGGTGTGAAGAAATAGCAGGAGAATAGGAAGATAGTTTAACTTTAAGTGGCTGGAGCTGAATGGAACTGGATTAAGGAGTGCTGTGAGCCTTGTGTTTGATAGCACTGGACGGATGTAGCCTAGTGTTCAGGAAGAACAAGGACTGAAAGAAAATTCCAGAGGAAGATTGACCACAATCATATTACTCTTGAAACACTGAAGGAAGGTGTAATGGACAATTCAAAAGTCAAGAAGAAAATTACCAAGTTCAGTGATCCTGGCTGGCAGAAATGCAGTGTGAGGGTACTATAGCAACCATACAGTTGCCAATAAAGCTTTGCAGAACAGCAGCAATAAAACAAGTTTAAACTGATTGAATAACCATGTTCCTTTTGAGCTGCACAACCACTGCATCTGCACTGTACAACATCAGACACAGTCAGAATTATAGCAAACTTAGCATTCTGCTCTCCCCACGGGGTATAAATTAGGGTCAGTGATAGGAAAAAAAAGAAAACAGCTACAATCTGTGTGCCATGGGGTTACCAACTCCATTTGGACAAATTCCTGGAGCTTTTCTCTTTGATAAAAATCCTGCCTTTAACCAGGTTGCCTAGGACATCTCCCCATCTTGGATAAAATTTATTAAACCAACCCTTTCCCTTGAAATGCCTTTATATCTTTCCTTCTCCTGGATCACTTACAAAAGACTACAGTAAAATTTTGCAGGCAAAATCTTTGAAATAACCTGTGCTGTGGATAAATGAAAACCAGTGGATACAAAACACCTATTTCCAGAAGCCAACTGATAAAGATGTGGCATCAAAAGGTTTTTGGTGGAAATTAAAATTCTTGTTTGAGGCAACGACGACTAGATTAACAGAAGGGATAAATGGTTGGCAAGATATAATGAGTGGTGTCCAAGGGGATCAGTACTGGGGCCTCAATTTTTGCAATTGATGCAAGCACTGAAGGTGTAGTTGCTAAAGTTGCTGATGATACAAAGAGGTACGGTTGTAGGCTGTGAAGAGGATGCAAGGAGGCTACAAATGGATATAGACAGGTTAAGTGAGCAGAAAAAGATCTAGCTAATGGAGTATAACATGGGAATGTCCATTTTGAAAGAAAAATATAAGCATGTTGACTAGATTTTGAGGAGCTGTGGAGCTGAGTGCTTTAGTGCACAATTCCATAGAACATCCAGTAGACAGGTACAGAAAATATTTGGGAAAGCTAACAATATTATTGTTTGATGGGAAAACTGATAACCAAAGCAAGTGGTTATTGCTCGAGTTATGTAGGGCATTGGTGAGAGTACATCTGGAGTACCAGGTACAGTATTAATGGCCTTTCTTCAAGGCATCAACGTGTTGGACAAATTTATGAGATTAACAGCTACAAAGGGCAGGTTGTTTTAAATTAGGTTGGGACAGGCTAGACTTGTATCTGCTCAAGTTTGAGAGAGAGGAGACTTGATTGAAATATGTGATCCTGGTGGATGTGGAGGGGATGTTTCTCCTTGTGAAAGAATCAGGAACTAGGGATTACCATTCAAAAATAATGGCTCATCCATTTAAGCCAGATGAGAGGAAATTTGCTTCCCCTCCCACCCCCCAAGAGGATTGAGAATCTTTGGAACTCTGTTCTACAAAGGGTAGTGAAAGTGGTCTTTGAATATTTTTAAGACAGCGGTAGGTAAACTTTTGATGAGGGGGTTTAAGGTTACTGTGATGGACAGGATCACAGCTGAGGTTAGTCAAATCAACCATGATCGTATTGAACAGCAGAGGATGCTCAAGGGGCTGAGAGCCCCATTTCTTTTAATTTGTATATCTGTACACAAAATCCTGGGTGGTTTTAAGTCACTGATGAGGTCTGCATTTGTTGCCTATCCCAATATCCTTCAAGGCTGCCTCCAGGTTATGAATGCCTGATTTATGGACATAGGTGCATATGAAAGAGCTCCCATATTATTATTAAATTCAAAAATCTAACATATGCACATTTTCATCCCTACAACTGGCAGAACTCGTTTGCTCTCTTCACTTAGTAATTGTTCTTTATCAGTTTTATGTGCTTTCGATGTCATTCATTACAACAGCGTAGAAGTATGGTTACCATGGAGTGATTTTTGTGCATTTTCTTACTTATAGGGGTCTGTTAAAAAAAATGTGTTTGTTACCCAGGGACTGGCTGTAATGGACCATTCTCCTGAATCACTACAGTCTGAAGGTAGTAGTTGCAATGCTGCCTGTTAGGGACTTCCAAGAGTCTGACCTGGTGACCTTGAAGCAACATTGAGACATTTCGAATGATGGTGTGGTACTTGGTGGGGAACCTGCAAGCAGTGGCATTTCCATTCTTGAAAGGGTTAAGAATTGGGGGCTTGAACTGTTAAAATTGGCAGCTCTGAGCTGCTACTGGCCAGGAATGGAAGGTGCAATGCAGAAGAGGTGGCCTTCACATTACTGTTACTTTGCCAGACAGTGCCAGCTCACACCAAAATGCCCAGAAATGGCCAACATAAGCAGGGCAACTTCTCGACCATGGGTATAATTTGCATTCAAGGGAAATGTCACACAGAACAGCTGTCCAATGGTAGCAAAACTGAGTGCAAGTGGTCTGGTCCAAGAAGATCCCAACGCTCTAGTTGATGTGTTGCACAATGGCATACGTGCCATGGTAAACATGGGAACGGCCCTTTGTTGCTGTTCTCACTCAAAAATTTTGTTGATAAAAGTCACAAGCCAACAAAAACCTCTTAAACCACAGAAGAGTGACACAAAAATCAATTGAAATAAAAGATACCAATAAAACACATTTTGGCCGCTGAATAGGTGTTGCAAATTAACAAGGTAAAGATTTTTGGTGCCGTTTCTTCCTCCCTCTGCTTCCTTTGAACAGACCTCCTTCAATCAATTTATCTTGTGCCTAATAAGAGTCTCAGCAACTGCTGCATCCACAGCTTCATGCTCAATGCAGCTGACCTGTCAACAAAGTGAACCCAATTTACCACTCATCATGAGTACTGCACTTCCTAATCCTATCTGAGACTCCAGTCAGGCCAGCTAGCTGGGTGGATTGCCCTCTGGTAATTGACAGCAGTCTCATTCTTCTCGAAATGGGTGTCTGATTCAGAGCTCTTGAAATAAGATCGGAGCAGTGAGTTGTCAAACCTGTCAAAGGCTTGTCCAAAATTGTCTGTTGTGCCAAGCTGCTGCAAGGACGCAGCCTGCAATTAAAAAAATCAAATCAGTCAGTATTGTATGTTCTTCTGCAACTTCCAAATTAATGGTCATGACTTCTGCTATTCGGCAGAAGTGACTGGAGGGCAAAAAAAAAAGCTGCAGGAACTCAAAACTGAAACTGAACAGATGTTGGGAGTTCATACCCAATCAGCAACTGAAGAGGAAAGAGGAGTTAACATCTCATGTCACAGTTGGTACGCCATTAATTAAAGACTTGGGTCACAATTCCAAACTGGGAAAACTAAATGTACAGGAAATTTCCAATCAGGGGCTGATAGTCAATAGAATCTGCAAACTCTCACGTTAATGGTTTTATTTTTAATTACGTACAGGCAAGGTAGTGTAGCGTTTAGCATAATGCTATTACAGCGCTAGCAACCTGGGTTCAATTCCAGCTACTTTCTGTAAGGAGTTTGTACGTTCTCCCCATGTCTGCATGAGTTTTCTCTGGGTGCTCCGGTTTCCTCCCACATTCCAAAGACTATGCGTTAAGAAGTTGTGGGCACACTATGTTGGCGCTGGTAGCATGGTGACACTTGCAGGCTGCCCCCAGAACACAACACAAAAGATGTATTTCACTGTAGTTTGATGTACATGTGACTAAAAGATATATTATCTTAACTCACCCTTGAGAAGGTGGTGGGGGTGGTTTGCCACTTTCTTGAAATACTGCAGTCATTCTGCCAGAGGTACACTCACAGTGCTGTCAGGTGCCCAGGAATTTGAACCAGCAACAATGAAGGAATGGCAATATATAGCATTTCCAAGTCAGGGAATGGTGTGCTACTGCAGGGTAACCTGCATGTGGTAGTGTCCCATTTTTCCATTGTCATTGTCAGTTTATGCAGCAGAGGTTGTAGATCTGGGAGATGAAAGCAAAGCCTTGTCCCTATGCCACATTCTGTAGATGGTACACATTTCAGCCATAGGGCACCATTAGTGAAGAGAGCAAGTGTTCAGGGTGTATGGCAAGATGTCAATGAAATATGCTGCTGTGACTTGGATTACCACACAGGTCTGTGCTGCAATTATCATTGCTCTCCTCAGGTGTCTTGTAGGCCAAGAAAGATGATTTTGGTGAATAACTTGAATGTGCCCAGAAATTTTTGAAGACACCACAAGATCAACACTTAAATTTAGTAACTGCAAATCCAAATCCCAGAACTACTGCTATTTTAAGCATTGTTCACTTTTCAATTTATTTACTAACCTAAATAGTAGAACACTGCACCCAGGGCAAGAAAGGAGAGGGGTTTATTTCACATTTTAACATGTGAATTGGAACGTGGCAATGCTTTACAAAAGTTCAACTTGGAGCAATTCTGCACTTGAGAACTGCTGACTACTTTAGGTACCTAAACATATTGATACCTCTCACCTACAAATTGATTACTGAATTAAAACCCAGCTCACTATTTCACAACTGGTAGAAACCTCCCACCTGCAGATCCTTCTCAAATGGGGCTACTGGGCTACAAAGAACATGACAGGACAGATGTTTAGAACAATTTGCATGCTGAAATGTACAGCTTCAATAAACATCTGTATTGGATTACAGTTGGGTCACTATTCAAGACTCAGCCTTTAAGGTTAATCTGAAATTAAGTACTTTCCTCACTCCTGACATCTAAATGAGGCAGACGATGCACTCTGTGCCATTACTGAGCTAGCAGAACTACTCCACGCATGAAGCATCGGTGGGAAACAGCTGTTGCTCCAGAAGCTGGCACACCAACCCAACTATAAACAGGATTCATGGAATTAAATGACCCAGACTATAACCTGTGCTCCTGAGCAATGCTCCAATGCCAGTGCTCATCAATTAGCACTCAGCTCGCTAAATGAGCGTTTTACAACTGGTGCTGAAAAGGTGAAATCACAAGACAAAAATGTTACTTTGTGGCTAGTCCTCCTCAAAATAGCACCCACTGTTTATGCCCCAAGTTGCAAACTGATTCTTCACTGGAGATTTCTTTAGAACCATGATCCTTCCAAGTTAAGTTGGAAGTAATATGATAGTCTTGCTTCATGAAGCCAGCATTCCGTCCAAAGCACCAATCGAGGTTCTAGACAAGGCATATCACATCACAGGAATATCATTTTCACCACTGGGTCCAAAGGGAGATGGAGTGGCTGTCAATATGGTTCCGAGTTGATGGCATCCATGCTACTGCATCAGCTTAGTCTTCTTGCCCAAGCCAGATGAATGGGGGTTCAGGACCCAAACCAAAAATACAGCAACATCTTCAGACCTGTGCATCACAGTCCTCCATTTTTACTGTCACTCAGATGTTAAAGATAAGTCCTATCAGCTGGTGCTAAAGAGCTCATGGTGCAATCCACAGAAGAGCACTGGTCCTGACCAACGTCACCAAAAGAAACAAGAATCTGCATGTGGAACTCACTGTACTCCTCACTGTACAAATCACTGTACTCCTCAGAGTTCTCTATTGTGCCAAGTGTTTCAGAGATGTTTTGACAAAATAATCAGATGCTGTATAAATAATGCTTAGGGATGGCAGGTGATCAAAAGCACCCAGCCAGGGAACAGCAAAGTGTAGGGAATTGAGGATTCAATGTTTCATTCCCAGCTTCAATCTGCTTTCCTTTGTAGCACAGCTCCACTGTAAAATGTGTGATCTCCTCTGCTGTATCCGATCCCCCAAGACCTGAAGAGTTCAGTCATTTCCACTGATTCAGTTCTGCAGCTTTTCTTCTGCTCTAGTGTCAGCTCATTCAAATTTCTGCAGCCTATATCCCAAGGCCTGCTCACCTCGCACTTTAGTTTTTGTTGCATGCCTTAGTCCCCACCCTCCAAATTAAAGTGTTCTGTTGCATATTTTCATCCCTAAATAGCCTCACCCCTCTTCCGTATTTATATGAAGGTCCCAGTATTATGAATAATGTTCCTTTAACCCTTGGAACTCATTGCTCCGATGTAGTTCTTTATGCATCTCTCCCCATTACTGATGGCCACGTGGTTAACTCACTCTGAACTCTTTCCCTCAAACCTTCCAGCCTCCTCTCCTTTAAAACCAATTCTCTAAAGAAACTTCAGTTATTCCCTACTGCACCCACTTTGGCAGTGTTCAATTGTTATTTGATTATATCTTTTAAAGGGATGCTCTTTCAAAATTAAAGATGGCAAGATTGTTGGGTTAGTGGTAGTCATCCCCAAATTGCCTGAAACACTGCCCTGACCCAAACAGATACCATACAATAAATTCTAAGTAGAGGTCCTCCTCAGGTTTCTATTCTTGTGAACTGTTTGCAAGTCAGAAATGCAGCTGTGAACCAAGTTCCCAGGCAGCAGAAGATGCCCACGGGCCGCAGCAACCAGCAAATCCATCTTGCTGGTCTCCTAAACACTCGTTCACATGTGCAGACTGTACATATCTTGTGTTCCTCAGCAGGGGAGGAACTGTGCCTGTTCTCTCCAATACATCTTTAAAGTGGTGCATCTCAAAAGGCCATGAACGACATGGGTTGGGAAGAGCTGGCTAGCATAGAACTGCAGTGGCACTGCATGATGCATCAACCTTGCAGCCACTTTGAAGAAAAGTCTTGCTCAAGCAGCAACTGACAAAGAATCATCCATTAAGAGCACAGATTGGACTCCTCAGCCATCCCATCTACCAATGCCATCAAGCAAGAGAGTCATCCAGCATGGGAACAGGCCCTTTGGCTCAACTCATCCATGCCGGCCAAATTGCAAGTCCTATTTGCCTGTGTCTGGCCCATATTCCTCCGAACCTTCCCCTATCCACATACCCATCTTTTAAATGTTGTAATTATATCCACCTCTACCACTTCCTCTGGCTGCTTGCTTCACATACCCACCAGCCCCTGTGTGGGAAAGTTGCCCCTTGCATCCCCTTTAAATTTCTTCCCTCTCACCTTAAGTCTACGCCCTCTAGTTTTAGACTCCCCATCTGCTCCACAATGTCATCCACTCACCAGCTGGTATCTTACAAAAGAATAACTAATAATATTGATTTTTCAGCTGTGATTTTGATAACCACAAGGCCAATGCCCTTCCATGCTTTTAAAACTTAGGCATGTACTTATTCGACCAGCCTGCTTCATGGCTTATGTTGCTAGGATTTCTGTGTATACCCAGGCTGTGCCTTTTGGGAATTGGAACTTGACCATCCCACTGGGCAGCAGGTGCTGCAGCAGACACTCCATATCCTTGGAATCTTTAGCTCTCATGAGCTTGAGTAACAAATGGGACAAACCTGCCACCATAGTTTAGCAAAATGGAAACCAAGTTTTAAACACCCGAACAGGAAGTAGCGCAAAGAAAGTTTTACAGTATCTCTCATTCTTGAATGTGCTACCTTAGATCAGTACATTCAGATATTCTTAGATTATCTTGTCACAGAAAAAGTGCGTGAACCATGTCGAGATGTACACAAGAGCCAAATCCACCACACCATATTGCTCAATACTCCAAAAATTTCACATTTGGATGTCACATGATAGAAAAATGGTTGGTTAGAGTTGGTTAACAGACACACACACACAATCTGAAGTTGGTTTGAGGCCAAAAGCACGTGCATAGTAATCTCAAGTTTAAGCAAGAACATACTCAATCTCATGGGAAACTTAAACCATCCCAACAATCAAGCCATCAACAGATAACTATGAAAAAGAACAGCAACATTTTCAACGAGCTGTATGAGAGAGAGTATTGATTCTGATGTATAATGCGACAACAGATGTTGAACTCCTGACGTGTCAAAACTAGAAGTGGACAAGCAGTCTGCACATTCAGACACAACAAAGAGATATCAGGGAATGGCTGAACCCAGAACCCATACAAAGGCCTTGAGAGATGACGACAAACCTTCAAAACAAAACTTGTGGTTTACAAAGGCTTCTGAACTCATACATTAGGAGTTAGTCTAGTAACAGGAAAGCAAGCAATGCATTTTAAATTTACGATATACTGTATTTCTATCGTCATCATCTGGAACCTGGATAATCAGTTTGGGCTGACATTACATTAATTATTAACCATTGCCATTTCTTTATTATTGCTGGGTCTCTGTCTGGCAGCAACTCCAAGCCAACAGGCCAAGAAAATGGCCATTTAGGGAACCCAATCATTAATGTATTAAAAGAAACACAGACATGGTTTATAATGCTATTTGTTGTCCACTGGCAGTGCAATGTGACACTCAAGGAAGACATTAATGATGTCATTCATGACATACAGCATAGAGAGATGTCATCTGCATCTGATGGCTGAGATCTAGACTGAGTAAAGATTCAGATGAGACTCTTATATCAGTAAGAATGAGGAAAGGCAGAATAAATTAAGGGGCCATACAAAGAGCACATAATCAAAAAAATCAGGATAAAAGTCACTGTGATTGACTTCAAGTATCATGAACTGACTTGTAACAAAAGCAGAGCAACTGCCCACTCTCCCAGATTGGAAATATTGCCGAATATAATGAATAAAGCCATTTATTTTGTTTTAAAAGGAGGAAGGGAACGAAACTTGACCAAGTTAATTAGCAGTCATTTCAACTGTGAGATGATATTTCCAAGTGATTAAGTGACTAAAATAAATGAGAATCAAATCATTAAACAAATCCTACAGAATGCCACAAGTTTAAACAGAGAGGGCAATGAAGAATGTGCATTTTCAGAAAGGAATGGAATCCGCTAGATCAAGTTCAAATCCCCTCTGACATAAAAGCCATTTCACCTGATTGACTCCTTTTGCTGGTAGCTACCTGAGAAACACAGCCCGTGTGAAATAAATGTTCTGTCAAAAATCAATTCACTTTGTTCGTAAGGACCACAGCACTTGACTTTTGTAGCACCATCTGTATTTGATTGCACTTTCAAAAGGCAACCATTTCCCGCACCCAGCCCCCACAGCAGCCTTGGAAACCTGGATGAAAATAAAATCCAGGGAAGTTCAACAGCTAATTCTCAATGGACTGGGTTCAAATTCCCTGTAAAGCTCAGGAAATGACCAGACTGTAGCACTCACTGCATCAAACTTTCTCTGAGACCTTCAAACTAAATTACAGAACCATTCAAAGTGTATCCAAATGAACGCAGCTGCCTTATTATTGTAAGTAGTTGATAGAAAACAAACCGTAACCTCAACCTGGTCTGCCACTAGGCACCATTTCAAATTTGGTAAATATCCATTTTAAAAACCACAGAGATTACATCAGAGAAACTGAACAGGAATAAACAAAAGCGTTCACTAACACATTTGCAGTATGACAATTAAATTCAATGAAAATCTATTGCAGTACAGTACTCAATAGCCATAAATCAAAAGTATTTACTGTTGCTTACATAGGTGACACAGGATACAATGCACTGCAAGCAGATGAGTTTTAATTGTTGGTCTCTGTTGATGTTACTATACTGACATCATCAGTCTCACACCAGATTCATCTGGAGGGAAGGAATCAGACAGGGTTTCATTTTACAGTCACCATCTAGAACAGGCTCTAAAGCAGTATCCCAGGAAGTAGGATCAAACTCTACCTTAAATGCCTGCTTCCAAAGCCAGATAGCCTTTTGACATTAACTGCACAGACTCCTGTGTGGCAGCAGGTATGATACAGGAGGGTGGCTCAGGATGAAAACTGTGTCCAAAAAGCAGCCAGTGCTTTCAGGAAAAAGGGAGAGAAATTTGAGGTTTTGTTTCAAACAAGCATTACTCATCCTTCCATTCACACAGAAAGACAAGTGTGTTTGCAGTCATTACTCCTTCACTTATGGGGGCTCTTTCAGAAAAAAGCTTCTGGGACATATGGAAGCTTATGTGTTGCTGCAATGCCTGGAAGCCTTGTACAGATGAGTGTTTTGAACATAGCTCATCTTAAAGATGATAAATTATATTAAAGCTTCAGATACCCAAAGGCTAGTACCTGGTTACTCTCTGCAAAAAGAGATTGCTTAAGGAGGAAAGTGGGGACTGGTATGAGTGTGATGCTAAACTAGATCACTTAGAAAAGGGAGAGAAGCGGGCAAAAGGTAAAATCTTGAACCAGGAATAGCTCCCCAGTATCATCACCACAGTTTGAGTGGGTAAATTTTCATACAAGTCTTGAGAATATTTAGGTCCAAGGTGTAATGTTTTCATTACTTGTTGGCATAATAGAACTTGTACAAATCCTTACCACATCATTCGTGGTCTTTTATTTTAGAAACCAAAAGAAAGAAAAGTTATGAGTCATAACCTTAAACGACCCATTTCACTTCTTTACAGAATGTGATTAAAGAAAAACATGAATAATACCAACTCAGCAAGACACCATCTGTCATGCAAATGCCATCAGAATCCATTTCTCACAGCATTCAGAGTTATACACAGCACAGACACAGGACTTTCAGCTCACCAACTTCACGCTGACCATCGAGCACCCATTTTACATTCAATGCCATTGAATGCAGAGGATGGATTCTCATTTGCAAGATGATGCAGTCTTGTAGAGTTGGCATTATTGGTGTTCTTCTTTAACTACCTTCTCTGAAGGAGTCAGGTTGGATCAGGCCATCTCTGACATTCTGACCAACAATAAATTACTATTTTAAATATAAACCTCATGAATGATGCGGAGAGACAGACGAGTGAAGAGAGAGGAAAGTGGGGGGGGGGGGGGGGGGGGGGTCAAGAGGAAAAAAAGAGGAACCACAGGGCAACATTGCAGAAGAAAACAAAATCCCAGTTCAGTCAATAGAACACAAATGGAACACAATTAGGCAGGAAAATAAATGGAGAGTAAGGCACATGAACAAACAAGATACTTGCAGCCAAATGGGAGTTGGAAATGACTCTTATACCGAAAAATGTGTACCTTAAAGTGCTACAGATTAAGTGCAGAACCAAAGTTGAATTCCTCCCTGAATAAAAAAGACATTCACAAGAACAGCTAATGCATTTGGACAACTTTGCTGAATTCAAATTGCTTCCTTGGCAAAAAGATTGATCTGTATTGGCAGATTGTGAAGAAATCAGGGTCATGATTTACAGAGTCCCTGAAGAACATTCAAATGGGTAACACACTCCAGCACCACAACTTGTGGGCATGACAAACAATCATTGTGCATTGATCTGGGCTATTAAGGGAAAAAAAAAATCAGAAAGGTTACAGGATTCATAACAAGAATAGCAAGTACTTCTAACAGCAGAAACCTTGAAAGATTACCACAAGGGCACCCTTGGAGGCTATTAAATATTTGATAGCAATTGTTTGAAGCAAAGGCTCCAGTGACTGCTGGAACATCAGTGCTGAAACTACTTATTGGAGGAAAAGAACACAAGCAGGTTGAGAGGGGAGGGGAGGGTGGGCGCAGGGAGTGTCAGATCTGCAAGGAGAGGTGGAGATGGTAGCAGAGATCAGACAGGGATTTCATCTCTGCAGTCAGCACAGAGTTGATATCACATTCTGCTCACCCAGAAGAGAATTATTGAAATACCATTATTTTGAGACAGGGAATCCTAGCTGTTCCAATGTTATCTCCCAGACCTAGGACCACAGTACAGAGGATTGAACCAGCACCATCCCATTCATTGTTAACTCAGTCTAACAAGTTAAGATGTGCAAATGACTTATTAATTTTAGAGACTCAAAGCTCAATTTATATGGCTGTCTGGATGCTGAAAATGAAGCACCTCAAGACTGCTTCTGGCCTGTAAGTAACTCTAGACCCACAAATCTGCCCTTTGAAATGGCCTCCCAACATGCTCTTATATTAAAACCACTACAAAAACTGAGGCAGCAGATAGATTGCAGAGGTTCAAGACGTTGGCTCACCACAACCATCTCAGAAGTAAATCACAATGGTAAAAGGCCCACCTTTCCAAAAATGTTCACTTCAAGAACAAGCTCAAGTTCTTGATTTGTCATAAGCTGATTAGTCTTTTTACTGATCAACTGTACAGGGTAACAAATGAAAAGGCAGTTATTAAAGCAACCAGCAATGTCTTGAACAGCTTGCTATTCACCAAACCACTGATGTCCACCTTTACTATGGAAGCACTGCACACATTCTCAAAGAACAGTGAATCTTCAAGCAATATCATTGTAAACAAAACTGAATGATGTTGATCTATTTTGAAAATCAAATTCCATTCCACACTATTTTCTATTGCATGGCATTCTAGATCACATGTTCACAGGATTTTTGGAACATGTGTCCATAACTTGATCTTTTCCCTCACAATACTTGAATTTTGTTAAAACAAAAGCAACTCCTGCCCCATGAGTGGTTCATTTGGTTGCACTCTTGTCTGAGTCAGTGGTTTCAGGTTGAGTTCACTCTGGAGACTTGAGCACAAAAAGAGCAAAGCAGGTGCCACACTGTCGGGGTTACCATCTTTCAGATTAAATGCAAAACCAAGACCACATCTAATCCTTCTTTAGATGCAAAATGTCCCTGACACCATATTCTGACCAATATTTACTCCTCAACCACTATTACCAAAAAACCATTATCTTATTACCTCAACCATTTGTGTAAGCTTAATGTACACAGATTGCTTGCCTCATTTCCTACCTTACAACCCTTCAAGAGTGTTGTATGCAGCTTACCATGAAGCTTAAGTGCTGCTTTAAGGTTCTTCCCTGGAGGCTGTTAGTGAACTAGAGAGGTTTTTAAACAACAGTCCAGTGGTTTCATGTTCAACATTACTTATGCTAGATTTTTATTCACCATTACCTTAAGGCACTGTCACACAGTTAACCATTGCAAAACTGTACGTCCTGTACTCCAGGCAGTCAAGTGTCAACTGCTGTAATAAACACACATTTCCTTGATATTCCCAGATTAGGCGATTTATATAATATTCCACAATACAAGGAGAACCCAATACACTGCAAGTATTCCAATGGCTACAGTGCTTTGGAATAACCTGAGCCAGTACAAAATTCCATTTGATCCAAGTCACTTGTTCCCACACTCACCCTCTACCTGACAAAAGAAAATGCAGTATTTTTGTTCATTTTCTTGTGAGGTGACACATTTACTCTTTAATAAATCTTCTTCCACACAAACCTGCAAGCCTGTCAAAATAATTCTCCTTCAATGACAGCCCGCCTACATAATGAAAAATTAGTCATCAATAATTCAGCCAAAAACTTTCATTTAAAAAAGTATCACCATGTTTGAATGATCTGTGTGTGGAGAAGCAGCAGCAGACTGGTTGCCTCACACTCCTCACTCCACGGACACCACAGGGATTTTGTCATTTCTGCTCCAACTTGGGCCAATCCTTTTAAAGCACTCATGTCGGCAATGAACTTCAGTAAGTTTATGAATGAAACTAAAGGTAGCTTACAACCTTTGAAAAATTGGATAGTTTTCATTTTTAAACTCTCTCCATGAACTTGCCATGCTCTTACTATCTTCCAGCGAACCGTCCCAAGATAATCTTCAGTTCTGGCCTTCATAATCACACCATGTTTTCAATCAGTCCATTATCAGCATCACTGCATTCAGTTGCCTTGGCCCAAAACTGCAGAATTCCCTCTGAAGTGCTCCTTAAAATCTACCACTCTGAACAAGTTTCACTCACTTGCCCCAAAGCTCCCCTTATGCAATTTGCTGTATAATTTGGTCTAATACTTCTCCTGTGCAGGGTGGCATTTAATTATACAAGTTGGGGTAGGAAAGCTGAGGTATTTCAATCCCATTTACAGAGAGAAATGCTTTCAGTCAGCTACATTGGTCTCTTAGGAGGTGAGATGCCATTCTGATACAGGATGCTTCACTCCAGGACACAGATAGCAGCTGATGGTAGCATTTCTGTAATTGCCAGGTCTACCACCTTTACTTGCCTCCATGCCATTTCATTCATCCTCACCCATCATCCCTCGTCATTTAAAATCTCCCGCCTTTCACCCCATCACAAGCCTTCCTTTGTTCTTTACTCCTGACCCTTTTACTGCCTTCAGTTGGACAAAACAGGAAAATATTACATATTTTAACCAGTTTTAAGAGTCACCAAGCGAAAACATTAACTGTTTATCCCTCTCCACCAAGCTGTGTGACTTGCCGAGTCCAACTAATATTTGCTGATTACTTTTCCCTTGTGTACTACCTTGATATACTGATGTGATGAAACGATCTGTATGGATGGCATGCAAAACAGTTTTTCCACTGTACCTCAGTGCACATGACAATAACCAATTTTCTTCCAAGTTTCCAGCATCCACTAGAAGTTGACTTTGAAGGGAGGGGAGGGAGGAGTTATTCCCACAATTCCAAGGCAAAGTATCAGAAACTGCAACTACAAGATGTGAGGGCACCAGAGCATGTTTGCTATTAGTGGGCATAAACCAATGAAGCCCCATTCTCCCCCAAAACTAGACAGCAGGGTTCCTTGCACACTACCAACCACTAGAGATTCCTCCCGCTGCTATATGGGATATAACTATTAGCCAGAACCTTAGAAGCCCAAATTACACATTGTTAGCTTCTCTTTTATTTACACACACAATAACACAAGCTTTCCTTAGCATGAGTACAGCCATCACTTGCTGTCCATATTTAACTGCCCATGAACTCAGTGGCTCACAAGTGGGTGACAACGGCAGATTCTTCCCCGAAAATAGCAGTCGCAATCAAGATGACATGTTCACCACAGCTTATCATGAGTGCCATAGCAGAATCTAAATGCACATTAGTCTTGCATTACAAGATGCAGTACTGTAGTGAATCATGCACAATTGCTTTCAGTGCAAAGAGAGTTTGATCACATTCAGGACAAATTCTGGCCTCACCCATTTCTGATTTTCACTGCCTTATCATCTAAGTTAGAGTTCCTACTGTGAAGGAACATACTTACTGTTCTGTCAAAATTTTAAAGGACTGTCAGATTCTATGCTTCAGAAATTTTGGTAGCTGCACACTCACCTCCAGGACCCATTACAAAGAAACAAGACAGGTGTTTAAAAGAAAAGCTACTTCAAAGAAAAATCCAGATTTTTCTTTGAATGAGCATCACAGCTTTGAGTGTTTGGTCATTAACTTCAAATCACACTGCGCTACAGTGAATTTGATTTATAGCACATTTAACCCCTTCTCCACAAGAGAAAGCAGAGATGTCTTAACATTGATGGACTGTTGTCAACCATGGGCAACATTGCTGCAATCAAACAGCGATAACCAGAGACCAGGTGCCAGAGATGCACATATACAGGCACAAGCACAGGAACTGCAAATCCTTAGCGTCAATCCAAGGCAACAGCAGGAAGATACACGAGAGAATACTCAAGCAAGTTCTGGTTCTTTTGGCAGGGGGAGGAAAACAAAAAGGTTCAGGTCAAATTTGACCCAAAACAAGTCAAATTTATGAATGATTATGGCCATATTTCCATTAGTCCACCATTATGGCCACATTCTTAGCTGCCAATCCTTCAAACCCTGTAACACCACTGAAGCTGTCAAATTGCACCTCAGTGACCAAACATTTTGTCACCAGTCCTAATGTTTCATTTGGTAGTGCCACAAAAAGTATCGATTTGCCACACTCGTAAAGTACCTAAGGTCATTTAAACTAGAATGCAAGTCCCTACCACCATTGTGCAGACGCGGTCATTAATATACAAACACCATGGGAGAATAGTCAAGGCTGTGAAGTTTAAAACTGTGGGCTTCTTAAATTTTAATGCCTTTTGACATCATTTAACCTCTCCCAGGATTCCATCCCAAGGTTCTGCAGTTTGAACGAACTGCCAGCCCCCCCCACAGTGAAAGTAAATGAGGTTAAATGAAGGATTCTTCTCAGTGTGGCTCAGAACATGCACGTTACAACAGAAACAAACAAAATTATTATTTGGGAGTTCTTCAGTCTTGGAACCATTTTAAATAAAATAACTAATTAATGGTGTCTTGTCAGAGCAACTTCAATCTGAGTCCAAGAGAAATAATTTATTCCAATGAAATAATGGAAAGCAAGAGATGGCTGTTGAAAGGCATCCCGAAGATTTATTAGATGAGGCGATTAAGAGGGACACTGAAACAAGTCTGGAAAACAAAGATACAAATAAAAACAACATTCTAGAAATATTCAGCATGTGAGAGAATATCTGCGGAGAAAAACAATGCTGATATTTCAAGTCAATGACCTTACATTAATTTGGATGAATGGTCACTGACCTGAAACTTCAACTACTTGTCTCACCAGACACTGCCTCACCTGCTGAATATTTCAAGTGGTTTTGTTTTTAATATCAGATTTCCAGCCCAAGCAGGATTTTGCTTCCCAGAGTCAAGATGTAGATCAACTATGATCTAAACCTTTGAGACTGCCAGAAGATAAATGTGCAGATTGGTTTCGACTGCGTTCCAGAGCGCCCACACCCCTCTGCTGTCTCCGATCATTAAATTTCGTTATTCACCCAAATGGTGTAGGGCTGACTTTACTGAAGAGTAATCGAGGTCCAATCTATTGTGTAGCAGACCAGCAATAGCTACATTGATTTATGGCTTTATTATGCTCTGTGTAGAACAAGTGCAGTCTTCACACCAATGGAGTTGAAAATAAATTTCAGAAATAATAAATCAGAGCCATAATGCACAGCCACGTTACAGCTCTATAAAACGACTGTGTCAGAGGAATGTAAAACTGCTCCAGCTCCGTGCTCTGAAGGGCAAGAGAGACAATGATGCTTAATAGGTTACCTTCAACTTTCTATCCACGTCTAAGAAATAATTCATCTCTGCAGGTACAATACAGCACAGTCACTGAATGGCAGAAGGCATTCACCCTGCTAGTATAAAAGTGACAATCATAAGTGGACAGTACTGTCCTTGCCTGGTTTTGGATCTGTGTAACCACCAGCTTTTCCCCTCACCAGACTTTTATTTTGCCATTTTCATTCCCCTTCTGCACAGTCAATGACGGAAAGAGTCCAGTTTTCTGGGAGCCGACATTGTTGATGGATAGGGGCAAATGGACCGTGATTGCATCAGCATGATCGTCAACCAGAGGCAGCTGATGAGAACATACGCGTAGAGATAAGGCGAGACAATATTAGGTACAGATGACAACCACATCAGCGCCCCCGCGCCCCACCGCCCCCCCCCCCCACCACCCTCTCCCCAGTACGAAAGGAATAAAGATGTTGACATCTGCCAGCAATTCATAAAGCCCTCAGTGCAGAGTGGGAATCGGTGCCTCTTGAAAAGTACTGGAGCAAGAAACAAAATGCCTTCAGCACAGATGCACAGAGGCAAGAGTGACAAGGGGGTAAGAAAAAACAAATATAAACGGTGCACAGATAAAATTGTCAAATTAGTAAATCACTTCCCCTGGTGCCACCATGCTCTCTCCACCCTCACACTCGACTTTAAAAGATTGGAATTAGACCACTGAAGGTCGGTCTCACTTCAATTAACCTCCTGAAATTCAATCCGTCAGATGTCAAGTTTGATGCTCGTCATTCCGGCTGGCTGCCAAACTTACCTCATTAATTTGTTTTCTACAAAAGGCTGCAGATTAAAATTTGATTCAATCCCATCACTCTTACATGAGATTACAGAGACTTACAGCAGAGGAGTTTTATCAATATGCAATGTTCAGTTCCATCAGTATCTCGGAACTGGGTAGACAGACCCTCAGTGTTAAGAGATGTCAGTAAACAAACATACAAGTTGCTAAATGGAGAGAAATACATCCTCTATTGCAAAGCTCCAGATGCACCATGTAGTAATACATGCACATTGAACTTCACTTAAATGAATCTCAATTTCAGAAGATTCAATATCCAGCAATCAACCACCACAAATTTGGTTGGTGCAGCCACTTTGACGGCTTCCAGTTTTCCAGCCCCACTACGAACATCCAATCGCTCTGCACCAGGATGCTCCAAGGGCCCTTTACTTCTTCCTTGAATAGATTGCCCAATGAGCACCCCTCCACCACCACTCATTCACCTGACTGAACTCGTTGTTTCATTGAGCAACTTCTCCAACTCCACTGACCTCCTCCATATCAAAAGGTGTAATTGCAAGGAACTCCTATGCCTTAGTATGTCTGTGGCTTTGTAGAATACATGGACCCAGGCAGTTTGTCTCAACTGTGTTACATTGTTGATCACATTGGGGCCATTTCCTGCATTTGTACAAAAGCTGAAAGTGTTTATCTTTCCTGCCAAGTTTCACCTTGCTTTCATTTTCATGCACCTCATATCAGACTCTTCTCTTCCCTTTCTTACTTTTCTGTCTCATTCCCCAGGGAGAAGTTAATGAGTAATACCCATAATAAGCCTACAGACTTCCACTGCTACCAAGACATTTCCTCCCACTCTGCTTCCAAAGTCTCCATTCTTCTAGTTTCTTCAGCTCCCTGGTGTCCATTCCTAGTGTCCCTCCATCTCCCTGGTGTCTGTGATGAGACTTTTCACACCAGTGTCTCTGTGATGCATTTCTCCCTTCATCAGCTTTTCCCCTTCTCCAGTGCACAGGGTTCTCAACTTGCCTCCTCCATTTCCAATGTTTCTACTCCCACTGATTCTCTTTCCAGCCAGAACGTGGATAAAGTTCCCCTTCTCCTCACGTTCCACCCCACCAACTTCCACATTGAACAGATCACCTGCCAACTTCCACATTGAACAGATCACCTGCCAACTTCCACATTGAACAGATCACCTGCCAACTTCCACATTGAACAGATCACCTGCCAACTTCCACCATCAGGTGCATCTTCTTCTGCCCATTCAACATTGCTAATGGATGGATCCCTCTGCGAGTCACTGATTTGTCCTGCCATCTTCAACTTCTCATGGCACCTTCCTATGTAACAGCAGGAGATGCAATACCCATCCTTTTAGCTTGTCCCTTTCTACTAAGGACTCAAAAAGAACTTCCAGGAGAATGAGCAACTCACTTGCACTATTTTGAATTTAACATACTGTATTCAGTACTCAGTGTTGTCTCCTCTGCACCAAAGCCACCAAATGTAGACTGGATTATCACTTTACAGAACACCTCTAGTAAGTCTGCAAGGGTGACCGAGCTTCTAGTTGCCTGCCACTTTAATTCTTATTCCATTCTAACCCATCTGTCCCAATGATGCCTGACTCAAGCTCGAGAAAGATCACCTCATCTTCCACCCAGCACATTGTAGCTCCTAGTATTTGATATCAAATTCAACAATTTCAGTTCACCAGCCTTTGTTTGCATCAGAACCAATGCTACCTAATCTGCTGGGCATTTTTCAGTGTTCCCTTCCCTTTTAGATTTCCAGAAGCTGTGTTGTGTCTCAGTTCCAACATTGTTTCTGTTCTTTAACTGCCTTTTTGCTTCTACTATCCAGAAAGCACCAAAAGCAATTATGTTACCCTGACAACCATGGTCTCCACCCATCACAGACATTCCCATCATTCCCTCCGCCCTCCTCCCCGTCTGCAAATTGAAAGCAAATTTTTCTCCGTGCTCCAACTGAGATTAAGGTTCATTGATCTGGAATGTTGACACCATTTCTATCCCCACAGATGCTGCCTGACCTGCTGAGTGCTTCATAACAAAATCAGAAAACATCAGAAGTTGGATCTCAGTTCTCTGTAAATCAAGATGAGATTACAAATACTTATTTTTCTTATTTTCTTCCAAAACGATTTTTGCTTCTTCTCCAAAAGTTCAGTGAATGCATCTCATGCACCACTGAATTGCCTCAAAAGTCCTGAGCAATGATAATCCAACATAATATTAACAGAAAATGTGATGGTACTATGTGCAGACATCAAGCCCATCTATCCAAATGGTCAGGGCTGATAACTTCTTGGAGAATTGATAGGGAACATCAGTCAACCATCATGACACTTCATGGCCACTTCCTTCCATCTTCCAGCACTGATCAAGAGCTCTATTCCTGCTGGCAGCTGCAATATCAGTGCTTTTGTTCAGATTGCATGATGCTCAGAAGGCAATTAGCAGACAATGGAAAATAGCATGGCAGGGACAGTGGACTATACAAATCACATTAGTCATATTTTGTACATCCTACCTATCCTCAGATTCAAAAGGAAACAAATATTCAGTGGAGTTTCAACTAGCCACCCTGGGTACTACCAAAATTAATTCAGTCCCACGTCCAACAAAACGTCACACAAATCACACCTCCTCCCAAACACATTTACACATGCTGAATGATATGCAAACAAATGAAATTGCCAACTTAGAAGTTCCAGTGATTAAAAAGCTCAGCAACAAGGACACAATGCCATTTTAACTCTTCCTTGCCATCAACAATCATGTCCTACTTGTTATATTAAAGATGAATAAAAAATGCTGCAAAAACACTAAAGGGGAGAAAAAGACATTCCTGAATATTCACAGCAGATCATTCAGCTACAGAACAGAGATTATGTTGGATTTATGTTTCAATCAAGTTTTTTGTTGGGCTGGAAGATGAAAATAAGGGAAAGGAGGACAAAAGCAATGGTGCAAACCATCAATTCCTTCATACCAACTACAGCTTCCATCAGTGTCGTTTCCCATCCCTCATTAGGGAGCTGCTTTTCATTCTGCTGAATGCTTTAACCTGAACCTGCCTTCTTCTTTCACTGATACTGACTGAACTGATATCAGTTTCCAGCGACACAACCCAAAGCAAAATGCAGAACACAAGAAAAAGCTATTCAACTGGAGAATATATTAATCAATCATATTTCAACATCTTTACTTATAATAAAGATGCAAAGGCATCCACAAAACAACAAGTGCTGTTAACTGTGCTCCAGCAGATCACAGTAACAAATTCCTCAACATTGATGAGTTCCTTGATCTTCACAAGGGAAGTCTGCCTGGTCAGCCAGAATCAACTGCTGAATTAGAACCAATGCATCATGTTGCTCAGGACCCAAACTGGCTAATTCAAATTGCTTCCTCCATTGCCACAAATGACAGAATACCATCAAATGGTTGGAGAATCAGTCATTGTTCAGTTCCATGGTTAGCAATCCATTCTTTAGGCAAGGCAGTGTGAATGGTTGCAATGCCACCAGAAGTGGGTGTCTCTTGGGGCAGGAGTTCAGAATGGGGGAAGTGGTCTAACCAGGGTACCCACAATCACAATTTGGGCTGTTCCTCAAGTTACAGTTGTGGAGCATGTCCTCAAGCAGTTGAGTTTTCCAGGTTTCCCTTGCAAGATTCCATACGGGGATTTCATCACTCAGATCAAATACCATGCTTTGGTTGGTGAGGTTTGCCCTTGAATAAGGTGTGCCATTAAGAGGTGGGGTTGTCATTAGTTTGGATGATCCAGTCATTTGTCAATGGGAGCATTCATCAGCTGCATTAAGAGCGAGGTTTACCCCGCAGACACTCAGAGGTTCAATGTGGGCTAGCACAGGAAACCATTCAAACTGCCTCAAGTGTTCCAGAGATGACCCTCACAATTCCTAGATATAGATACCTACCACTTTGTGCAGTGGCCTGAGCCTGTTTGATCAGTGGTACTCTGCCAGTGGGTAGATTAGGGTATGTGAAGTAGTGTGCGATGTGTTGCTTTCCCAGGTGGTACCTGACAGATACCACATGCAATTCATTCTCATTATAACTGTGCATCCAAAGCATAAAAAAGATCCACCTTCAGTTACACTCGTGCATTATCAAAAGAGAAAGATCAAACATTTAGGAGAAAATTCCACGTGCCCACCATAACTTTCACCGAAATCCTTAATGCTGGGGTCCTTGGAAGGGCATCTGCTGAGAGTAGGCAATGGGGGTGGGTAAATCGGCAGGTCATGATTTGCAGAGCTGAACTAGTCAGTCAACTCTTAATTGCATTAACAGTGGGATTATACTATTAGTTGCCAAACTGCCCTGTTATTTGCATCTTTATACCAACCCACAAAAGTACAATTTGCAAACTACACCATGGTCAGTGGGAAGAAAGTGTCCAACGAATCTAGTGGCTAGTATATAGGCGTGTAGATGTCATTGCTCTCTCTGCAACACCTTTCTCTATTCAAACACTTAATTGATACATCAGTCATACACAGGATACCAGAGGAGATCCTGGAAGATCACCTGCTGCCAAGAGATCTCCTTTCTCCAGAACACTAGTCATATACAATGTACAGATTGCTGTCTGCAGTGGAACTAATACCCAAGTGTTCTCCACTTCCTGTAACTCCTTAACCAACAGATTACTTAAAAATCAGTATCACAAACAAGTGCACCACATCAAGGCACCTCAACTAATAATATGCTTTAAAGAAATATTGCTCAATGTACTAATTGAAGAGATATAGATGCTGGAAATCCAAAAACGAAAGACAGTAAATAATGACGATAACAGACTAGGTAGCATCTGTGGAGCCTGAGTATCTCCAGCATTTTCTGATTTGCTTGATACATTTACATACATGGAATTCAGCATCTATTCTGCCTCTCATAGTAACAGGACTACAGTATACCCGAAATACTGTCTAAATTTACCCAGTTCAAAAAGGCTCCTCCAGAACTGGCACAAGTTTGGAAGGACACAATGAATGAAAGTTTCAGATGCAACTGAACAAAATTACTTTATCAAAACACCATGACCACAGTGCACCCTTGGAAAATGAGCAACTGCAGCGAATTCAGGGAAAAAACTAATTAGAATGTTATATTGTCAAGCAGAGAACTACACATAGCAAGCATATTGCCACCAGAAAAATAAGGAATCTATAGCACTCAGTTTTTAAAGATCTTGCAGAGGGAAATTAGCCCTAAAAGATATTAAATCACATTAATGGTTTATTATACAATGCCACATTTGATTTCTTGGAACACAAGTGGAAGTAGAAAGTAAATCATCAAACAATAGGTGCACAACTGAAGTCAATGACATTTACTTTTTTAATATTTAATAAAGGTTGAAAGCTCTGAAGCACTTTTTATGAAGTAATAATAAATGAGACAGTGCCCATTATTAATTTATCATTCAAATTAATCTGTCGACATTTTCAATTAAAAAGAACATTTAATTATTCATTGGCACATAATTGGAAATTAGAAAGAGAAAAAGTTCTATTTACAACTAGGCTCAATCATGAAATTTGTCACATTTATGGTAAGCCTAATTTCAGGGAGAATAAATAGGCTTTAGTAAACAGCTCAATGACGAGCAGCAATAAAAAGTAAAGAGTGAGGAAAAAATAGACTTACCTGTTTGTGCATTTCAATGTTTAAGCCATAAGACATTTCATAATACTGGGGGGGGGTTGGAGAAGAAGAAAGACAAAAGTAGTAAGTGTCTTGGACCCAAAATAGGAGGATCCTCTAATTCATTCAACATGCAACCAGATGAGTTTGATAAAAGTCGCCCACTCAATGGTCATTTCCACATGCACTAAGGCTGAATCAATTATATGTGCATCACTTCTTGGAAGCCAAGCTTCTGAATGGGTAAGTGCCAATAAAAACAATTCATAATATGAACCTGGTGCCTTTTATTTTCAAAAACAGATCTTCCCAATCTTTTCTGAAGGCAGTAACTTGGGCTTGGATGCAGGGCAAGAGGCAGTAACCATTCTCTAGTACTTCAGTCAGGTGACAATTATAGTTTAAATCAGGAGACCTTCAGCAACACCCTCACCGTGGCTCATCCAAGTCCCACACAAAATGTGATAGCGTGAGCACTTTGGTTGGGGGACAGGGGTAGTGGTGGGAAGGTGAGGGTGACTCCATAGTGATTGGCAGGAGATACTGGAGATCTTTCCAAACACAAGGCAACTTGCCAAGCACTGTCTTGGCTGAGAATGCAGTCAGAGTCAGGGAATGAAATTGAAACCTACTGATCTAATCTTGGTTGGAATTTTTAGTGGATAAAACAAGTAGAACATGAACTGGGTAAGTACTTAAAATCATGAAGGGTTTGGCAGCCTGTGTGTCCCATTCACATTCCAGAGAGGAAAGGTGAAGGAAGATCAAAAACTTGTGAAAGATACTGGTCACACTGTCTACTATATCTTTTCACAGACAGATTATGTAAAATGGGAGTGGGGCTTCAAGCCTTCCCTGCTCAATACTCAGTCCATAAGACAGCACCCCATACAATGAAAGAGATCTTGTTTTGAAAACAATTGCTCAGTAGGTCAGGCAGCAGGCATGCGGAGAGAAACAAAAACTAACATTTCAGGTTATGGCCAATCATTATCTTCATACCTGGGAAGTGTTCAGGTTTGACCACAAATCTCTGGTTATTTATAAAAAGGACTGAACTCAAGAGAGTGGATAGTGAGTCAGTATAGGCACAGGCCTACACTCTACTCCTGTATGTGGGCCTGACGTTGAGCCGAATATCTGGTGCCTCCAACCTGAAATGCATCAGGGTCAGCTAAGTGTTGAAGTGCTCAGGTTTGCAGCTCTGCTGAAGGGTCATCAACTCCATTTCCTTCTCTGTGGGTGCTAGCCTGACCCTAATTTAATTGCTAGCATTTCTTAATTTTAATACTCCATTTCTAGCATTTGAAAAGTCAGAATTTCTTACATTTCTCATGACAAATTTGCCCCATTGAGCATGCACCGAGCAATTCATCACTTCCAATCCCCATTTTAGTTTCTTCTAACATTCTCTCACACATGCCCTTTAATGTTTCCTACTGAAGTTTCTACCACCCACCTACACAAAGGGCAATTTACAGTAGCCAATTCAGGTAACAACCAGCACATCTTTAGGACATGGGAGGAAACTGGAGGATCCAAGAGAATCCCATTTGATCACAGGGAGAATATACAAGCTCCACCCAGATTGCACGAGGGTCACTGGAGCCATGAGACAGCTGCACTACCTGCAGCACCACCGCACCATCCACTGATGCAGAAGCGGTAAAAGTTCTTCATCTGCACAAAGTGCAAGTACATCTCCCACAGTGAGGACATCGGTTTGAAACCGGTGTACAAGGTACAATGGAAGACCCAGTAATCATCCCGCAGTCAAAAGTTGTCAGAACCTTAGCCAAGAGGGTGGAGGAGAATGAAATGAAGTTTATACTATGACAAATGAAAATGACAGTGTAAGATTACAAGACAGTTTATGAAGTTGGGGAGATTTTTAGCTCCTTAATCATGGAGTTATACTTGAACAGTATTTCAAGCTTCATGCAACTATTTCAATGTAAAGTGCAAGAGTCTGGAACGAAACAAAAGGTCCACCCCCTTCATAATGCCAGAGTCAAGAGAATGGCACCTACCATGACATAATGACGCTGCATTTCTGTCTTTTCACTGGCCAGTTTGTCACATTCCAACTTGAGGCTGTAACAAATTGAACAAGATATTTAAAAGGAAAAATGCTGAAGAAATAACTCTCAATCCTATTCATATTTAATTTCAGTTTAAAAACCTGGTCAAGTACCGACAGCACCTTTAACTTTGCACAAGGACATGAACTCAATGTTTCAGAGTAGCATATTATTGAGTAAATCAGATGCATTAGTCCCGCTTAAGATAGAGCACTTGTGGAGTGAGCTCAGTCCTTAAGTCAGTTCCAATTTGTAGTGTAATGCAACTAATTTGCCATCCTTTATACATCCCAATAACTTAATTTGACCATTGGAGGTCTCAAAATAGAGCCCAAGTCTTTATCACAAATATTTAAAAATGCAATTTCTGTCACAAGTTACCACATGTGGAAAAATGCCAACAGCAGTTTCTACTCCCCTCCAACGACTCCCAAACCCTGTTATTCCCTACCCCTTTAGGGCACAGATATTGAGGCTAAATACAAATGAAAGTTTACTTTGCCACCCTGGCAAAGGGCAGCTCACTCACTGCAAATTGGGGTTGAATCAACCACGCTTGGTATCACACAAAGCAGCACACTGAGCCACAAACACATGAAGCAGGATTTCTGATGTCCCTTCCCCAGAATTAGTGTGGCCATTTGGAAGCTCTGGTGATAAAGCAGTATAGAAACAAGTCTGACAAATGTCTCATTATTGTACACCTCTCTACAGTAAGTGTTTGATACTTCACCAAAGCAGTCAATAAAATTTAATCCTCCACACAGAATTGCAGATATTTCCAACTTTCACAGTTTTAAAATTCATTAACATACAAGATAGAGTTCCAGTTATTTCACATTATTCCCCTGGTTTGTGTGTAAAAGTATCTGCCAGGATGATTCAGCACAACCTGAGTGAAGCTGGTAACTGGTGGGACCTGCTACCCAACACATAGCCCTGTCACCAAATACCCCTCAGCATCTGCCTTGGCAAATCCAAGCAAGTTGAACACAGCCAGTAACACCACAGGAATGGGTAAAGTGCAAAAAACAATTCACACTTCAAACAGGCATCCAGACTAGTTCAAGGGCCTCAAGAACTCAAGGGTAGATTTTCTTGTAGTCTTTCAGTAACATTCCATTCCACAGCTGTCTAAGTCCAATGAGATACCCTAATATACACTGGCAAACAACCCAACGCTCGACAGATTGTGAGCAATGTTTCAGAGATATCCAAGTATTAAAACAAAACTCAACTCCCAAAATAACATTCCCAAAATGCAAGAAAATCAAGGCGTTTGTATCCACAGGGTATTTCTGAAGTAGTGGAACAAATCCCAAATAAATTACTCCTAAATAAAACCACTAGGTTCTCACTGACCTGCACAGACAGTAGATATGAAGCTCATATTAACTAATGCAGTCGTGAGAGAATGCTGCATAGGCAAAATCGAGTGCTTAAATCCTGGAGTGTGGCTTTAACCAAACAACTTGGATGAACTAAGTGACCCAAGTTGAAACACAAACTTTCCAACTTCCAATGAATCATTAAGCAAACGTGCAGTGGCAGGAAGAATTTTTAAATCTGCACTTTGCCAAGCAAGCCAAATGATTTTGACTCGAGGCAACAACTCACTCAGCCTCACGCAGAAGCTAGACAGTCCAAGGCATGCTTCAAATCTGCCAGAACATCCTGGCCTCACTGCAGATGCTTCTACAGTGCACAGGAAGAAATTAGTTCAGCCGATGACCTCCAGCGGCTTTTCTCCCATCACTGTGCTTTACCCGACTGTGCAATAAATGATTGTTAAGAGCTGGGGTCAATTATGTTGGCGAGTCCCTCTGCACAGGGAATTTAAAAGGATAAATATGCAACAGGATGGGAGTTTTTGTGTTGCCAATTGCGAATGGAAGGCATCACCTTATTATTATAATCAGCCCCAGTTTCTCAGGATCATTCAGGTCACAGAACAGATTTAATAGTACTTACCAAGAATCACCAAAAATGACCAGACATTTTTAGGACACATTTTATAAACTTATTATTGATATTGATTGAGAGGGGACTCCAGACACAAGACGCCACAGAATGTTTGGCATCCATTGAAGGGGCGGACTCAGTTTAACGTCTCAACCAAACAAAAAGTTCCTCCAACAGTACAGTTTAAAGAGCAGCAGCTTGAATTACGCACCAAGTCTCCAATGTGGGAGAAATCCACAACCTTCTAACCTATGGCTAGTGGCCAATTTTGGAGTACAAGCTTCATCCTTATTTCAACAAATTTCTGCACCTGGCTGTGCAGGTACAGTATTTTTAAATCAAAACTAATCTGCTGCAAAAAAACTTCAGGACATTATTGTGGTGGGACACAGCTTCCAAATGACATTTTCTTGTTATTAACACAATGTTTATTTATTATGAGTATGTTATTTCAGAAAACAGCAGCCACTCCATACCCCATACACAAACTGGGGCGAATGGTTAATTAACTATGCTTTTCTGGTCACATTGGTCAAGCCCCAGTTAAAGAAAAGTGCAGTTTAGGGTCACTGTACAGAGATGACTATGACAGAATAAGATACTCCCCCACCCAAAAGATAAATCCATCATCAGCTGGGAAATTGCACGCTGGGACCCACTAACCCATTAGCACTGGGAGACCACAATCTGCCGACATTAGCCAGCACTGGACCAGTGGCTGAAGATTCTCCCAAGGTGTCTGGGAGTTCCAGCTTCAGCCATCAGTGAGGTGGAGTAAGGGGGAAGGATGAGCAAATAGAGACCTAGATGAAGAGGGATGAGAAGTAGACACACCAGAGGATGAAGAACTGAAGGACAAAAAGGATCAGGGTGTCTGAGGGAAAAGACTTTGACAAGAGTACGTTGCATCTATGTGCATGGATATTGTGTGCGCATGCTCAGAAGCACAAGTCATGCAGCTGGTCTCCAAATGCCTTGCACTTTCCTAACATTGGACCATGGTCTTTCTGTCAAGCATACTTGGTAGCTGGTGTGCAAGGACCACACCACAAAGGTACCTTCTCCTCAGATCTGGAGAAGTCATCCTCTACCCCAAGGGACTGCTCGAGAAGTACTGATTGATTGCACAAAATGCTCAGTTATTTGCCATGGATATTTTGGCAGCACCTCCCAAAACCATGACCTTTGCCACTGAGAAGGGTGGGTGTATGGGAATACCACCACTTGCAGATTTGCCTCCTGATGGATATCACTCTGACTTGAAAAGACATCGCCATCCTTCTCCATTGCTGGGTCTGAATCCTGGAGCTCCCGACCTAAATTACACTTTAGTGTATCTTCACCAAAAGAACCAATGGTCAAGGCAACAGCTCTCTACTATTTCCACTGCCTCCCACCCCCACCAAGGACAGAAGGTTGGGCTTTCAGAAATGCAGGCCTCTGCCCAAGACACCCAAATCCTATAAACAAGTTAAGGAATTGTCAACCAGGAGACTTGGGAAAGTCCTTGCACTTCATACATTGCCATCCTCTGTAGCCAGAGGGGCACTAGTTTGTTATACATGATGATACCAGATAATGCAACTCTTCCCAAACACTACTCACATGCTGGACTCAAGTATCAGAAGGCAAGCTGCACGTTGGTCTTTATTGCAGGACTACAGAGATCTTGCTCCATTTATACCAGAGCCTGATGAGAATGCATCTGGAATAATATGGAGAGGTCACACCTCCCCATCCAAGGAGGCATGACCTCTACGCTTGGTCACTTACAATGGAGGGAGTGTAGTCAAGGTTCAGCAGACTGATTCCTGGGATAGCAGTTTGTGCACAAGGAGAGGTTAACTGGATGGAGCTGATATTCTATATTAGAAGACAGGCTCTTTCATTAAAACATGCAAAATCTTTTGGGGCAAGGCAAGGAAGACAGATTTTTGCTCCCCTAACTGGAGTGTCTAGAACCAGGGGTCACAGGCTCATTCAGGACAAATGAGAAGAAGCCTCCTCATTCAAAGAGCAGCATGTCTTTGGAATTTATAACCCTAGAGGGCCATGGATGCGCAGTCACTGAGCATATTCAAGGCAGAGACTGATAGACTTTTAGATATTAAAGGGATCAAGGGATATATCCCTTGCCTTCACATCAGAAAGTGATGCAGAGGTAAAAGATCAGCCATGATCTTGATAAATGGCAGAGCAGGTACCAAGAGCCAAATGGCCTTCTCCCACTTCTATTTATGCTTATCTGAAACCTTGAAGTACAGCTCCACAATCACTTACTCCAGACTCAGCAGCTCGACCAACCAAATCTAGAAATAGACCAAGTGACCACTGTGTTCCGGGGGTAAGTTTGGTTAATAATAAAAAATGGATATCCTCATAGGCTTAGCAATGATACTGCAGTAAAAGACTTTGATAATGATCAGTCCTTTGGAGACAAATGTCTGCAAAAGGACATTCAGAACAAGCCTACGTGGCTGAGCATTGGAAATTCAATTTGACTTTATGTGGATGATTTTATATTTTCTTTATATAAAACTCAGTTCTCACTTTTAAGTGAGGGGCAATCCTTTTATTATAACCTACTGCAAATATCTGAACATGAACAACATATCTTTGCACATATGACCTGTGCCTCACAGTTCAAAGACCGATGACTTAATGAATCAGCAACTCCATTTTAAAACAGATTTAAACCATTCCAGATTCCCAAATATGATGGGAGCGGCATACAATAAAAGGCTTACATTTCTACAGCTTCTATATCATCTCCTTCTGGACATCTCAATGCACGTTCCAAATATATTCACTATTGTATTGTAGGAAGTTAACAGTAGTTTGTATATTGCAAGCTCCCACAATCAGCAATGTGATAAGAGCCTGAATGAACCCATTTTCATAGCACTGAGCAAGGGAAGAGCATCAACCCAGGAAACACTTCTGTGAAATTGTCCCAGGGAGTTTAATTATCCAAATCCTTCATAAAAATAGTATTGGAGTTCCAGCCTTTATCATATACCCAACTTTCTGAAATGAGTTCTGAACTAATGATCTCTGGTATATCCACCACCAACTTCCACTTAGGTGGCACCTTTAAATACAGATCATGCACTCCATGGTACTTCACAGAAGCATGATCCAACCAAAGATTTACATTGACTCAACTAAGATATTAAGGCAAATGATCAAAGGCTTGGTCAAAGAGGTGGAAAAGGGCATCTTACAGAATGAGGTAGAGGTAGAGGAGTTAAGTAGCAAACTTCTGGGAGGTTTTGGTCTTGGCACACCCACGCATGGGGCAGTAATTGAATTATGGAATGCTCAAGCCGCCAGAATGAGAGAGCAGAGCAGAAACCTGGTGGTTACAAACCTAAAAAATTACACAGACAAAGAGGGACAAAACTACCTATGGCGAGATTTTAAAATAAAGAACATTTTAAATTATGGTGCAGTTTAAATAGAGCCAATAAGGCTCAGCAGGCACAGGGATTATGAATAAGTGAGACTGGTACTGAATAAGGCACAGGCAATTTCAGATTCAAGCTTATTGCCATAGGCATACAATCACAAGTATACATGCCATGAAAATTGGCTTTTTGCAGAGTAGCACAGTAAATTACAAACGTGACCAAACAAAAGTTAACAAACTTAACATAAATTATACCTAACTTACATGACAAAATAAACATAATGACATTAATGCAAGTTGAGAGTGAAAAATATAGTCCAAGGTTGCGTTAGGGTTTTTCAGGTCAGTTCGAGAATTTGATGGCAGTGGGGAATTTTGGATAACCTCAAGTTTAAGAACAGAATGAGGGGGCCAGCCAACTGAACAATGGCATACCCAAGTCTTGGATGTATAAAAGTAGAGGTGCACCCAGAAGCAAGACTGCTGCAATCAACACTGGCAAATACAGAGTAGATGGCCTAAATGGTCTGTTTTATGTAGCAAAATCTATGCAGCTCTTCTGTAACATATGCCATGCTCCAAATCAACGTGACATGCAAAAGCACAACAGCTATCAACACAAACAATTCCATGTGCCACAATTAATTTTTAAAATTTAATTATTAAAACAAACATTTTTGATCACAGCATTTGCATTAATAAATTCTGAGAAGTCAGAAGCATTGATGATCTTACTGACAAGTATTCCAACCAAATAGCAGTAATGACAAATTTCACATAACAATCACAGTGGAATGCTCATGCATGCAAATCTCTCAGTGTGCGAGATATTGTTAATGTCGGCGGCTCTATATTCAGAATGCCTGCAAAAATACAAGGGCCACATCTTTGCTGCAGAGCTTAGAAAACAAAGTACCGGCTTTGTATAAATGTCAGATGAGATTTACCATGATTTCAGCTCTTAGCCTCCAAGCAGCTAACTGCTAATCTTCCTCCTGATAGATTACACAATGGTACAGATTGGCAGGGCGAAGGACTCAATTAAAACAACAATGAACCTCTCTCAACTTGTCAGACTTTCATCTCCTAGTCATAGCATGGTATTCAAGTGGCCTATTTGCACCACTCCCTAAATATGGATAATGCTCCTTGTTCTGGTCTTCATCAACTTATTGGAGACCTGCCCAGGACATATTCCACCACAATCCCATTTATGGGGCACTGATTGTCTTTAAGTTAGTTACCTAGTCCTTCTATTAGAAAATAACCACACTTCATAAGCACTTAATTTATTGCAATTACTTTGGGACATCTGGAGATTTCCTTCTTCATATTATTAAAGTTATACATAGTCACTGAACATACTGACTGGTTTTAACCATCTTACAAAAGGCACACATGAAAGTTAAAGACAAAATGAAATACCACACCTCTTGCAAAATTCAATGCAATAATTTGGAAGGGAAGGGGTTTTGGGGTATGGCAATGTGGCATTGAGAAACAGCAACAGATGCTAATCCAAATTCTCAAATCTTGGAGAGTAGTTTTCCATAACTTTAACACAGATTAAACTAAAATACTTGCAGAAATACTTGCCAAAGGTTTAGATGGGGCAGAGTTTGTTAAGTGCATCCAGGACGGATTCCTGTCACAGTATGTTGACAGACCAACTAGAGGGAATGCCATACAAGATCAAGTATTAGGTAATGAACCAGGTCAGGTGACAGATCTATCAGTGGGTGAACATTTGGGGGACAGCGACCTCTGCTCCATAACCTTTAGCATTGTCGTGGACAAGGATAGGAGCAAAGGAGGATGGGAATACATTTAATTGGGGAAAGGCAAATTATGAGGCTATGAGGATAGAACTTGAGAGTGTAAATTGGGATGATATTTTTGAAGGGAAATGTATTATGGAGATGTGGTTGATGTTCAGGGATCTCTTGCAGGATGTTAGGGGTAAATTTGTCCCGGTGAGGCAGAGAAAGAATGGCAAGGTGAAGGAACCATGGGTGACAAGATAGGTGGAACAACTAGTTAGGAAGAAGGTAGCATACATATAGTGTAAGCAGCAAAGATCAGACAGGGCTCGTGAGGAATATAGGGTAGCAAGGAAGGAACTTAAGAAGGGGCTGAGGAGAGCAAGAAGAGGACGTGAAAAAGACTTTGGTAAGTAGGGTTAAGGAGAATCCCAAGGCTTTTTTCTCATACGTGAAGAGCAGAAGGATGACTAGAGTAAAGGTAGGTCCGATTAGAGGCAAAGGTGGGAAGATGTGCCTGGAAGCTGTGGAGGTGGGTGAGGTTCTCAACGAATACTTCTCTTCAGTATTCATCAAGGAAAGGAGTCTTGATGATGCTGAGGACGGTGTTGGTAAGGGTAAAGTTCTGGAGTATGTAGATATCAAGAGAGGATGTGTTGGAGCTGTTAGAAAAATATTAGGACAGATAAGTCCCTGGGGCCTAACAGAATATTCCCCAGGCTGCTTTGTGAGGCGAGAGAGGAGATTGCTGAACCATTGGCTAGGATATTTGGGTCCTCGTTGTCCACGGGAATGGTACTGGAGGATTAGGGGGTGGCGAATGTTGTCCCCTTATTCAAAAAAGGTAGTAGGGATATTCCAGGGAATTAGACTAGTGAGCCTTGCGTCTGTGGTGGGCAAGCTGTTAGAAAGGATTCTGAGAGATAGGATCTATGATTATTTAGAGAATCATGGACTGATTAGGGACAGCCAGCATGGCTTTGTGAAGGGAAGGTCTTGCCTCAAAAGCCTGATAGGGTTCTTTGAGGTGACCAGGAAGATTAATGAGGGTAGTGCAGTAGATGTGGTCTACATGGATTTTAGTAAGGCATTTGACAAGGTTCCACATGGCAGACTTCTTCAGAAGGTTGGAGGCCAAGGGATCCAGGGAGGCTTGGCCGTGTGGATTCAGAATTGGCTTGCCTGTAGAAAGCAGGGGATTGTGGTGGAGGGAGTACATTCGGATTGGAGGCCTGTGACTAGTGGTGTCCCACAGGGATCGGTTCTGGGACCTCTACTTTTTGTGATATTTATTAATGACTTAGATGAGGGGGTGGAAGGGTGAGTTAGCAAGTTTGCAGATGACACAAAGGTTGGTGGTATTGTGGATAGTGTGGAGGGCTGTCGAAGCTTGCAGAGGGATATTGATAGGATGCAGAGCTGGGCTGACAAGTGGCAGATGGAGTTCAATCCGGAGAAGTGTGAGGTGGTACACTTTGGAAGGACTAACTCCAAGGCGGAATACAAGGTAAATGGCAGGATTCTGGGCAGTGTGGAGGAGCAGAGGTATCTGGGGGTTCATAGCCACAGATCCCTGAAAGTTGCCTCACAGGTGGATAGGTTAATTAATAAAGCTTATGAGATGTTAGCATAAGTCGTGGGATCAAGTTTAAGAGCCGCGAGGTAATGATGCAGCTTTACAAAACTCTGGTTAGATCACACTTGGAGTAGTGTCCCGTTCTGGTCGTCTCATTATAGGAAGGATGTGGAAGCATTGGAAAGGGTGCAGAGGAGATTTACCAGGATGCTGTCTGGATTGGAAAGTATGGATTATGAGGAGACTAAAGGAGCTAGGGCTTTACTCATTGGAGAGGAGGATGATGAGGGGAGACATGATAGACGTATACGAAATATTAAGAGGAATAGACAGAGTGGACAGCCAGCACCTCCTTCCCAGGGCACCAATGCTCAATACAAGAGGGCATGGCTTTAAGGTAATGGGTGGGAAGTTCAAGGGAGATGTCAGAGGGAGGTTTTTCACCCAGAGAGTGGTTGGTGCATGGAATGCACTGCCTGGGGTGGTGGCGGAGGAGGCTGATATGTTGGTCAAGTTCAAGAGATTGTTAGATAAACATATGGAGGAGTTTAAAATAGGGGGATATGTGAGAGGAAGGGGTTAGTTAGTCTTAGGCATGGTTTGAAGGTCAGCACAACATGGTGGGCCGAAGGGCCTGTATTGTGCTGTATTGTTCTATGGTACTAGCAGATCTGAGGAATTACTTCACCCCACTCCCATCCCCAGTAGAGGTAGTTAATATGGCAATTCTAACAAAACCCTCAATTAAAAAGAAAAATCAATAATGAATTGAATGCATATTAAAGGAGAGAAAGTTTTGTTTTGATACAAACATTAACTTTCAACCAGAGTATGTATCTCTACAAGAATACATTGAAACATGGAAACAACTTTATATCCTAAATAATATACAATGGCCCAATGCATTTCAATAAACCAGGGGATAACTAGTATACAAGAACTTCGCAGTTGAGTAAGCTTTGCCCAATTTTCATTCCACTGTTAGACAAATTTTGTGCCATGCACAACTGCGTTTTACAGAAACTGCAATGCCAGCTAAGTAGCTCCTTCACAGTTTGACAGGTGTTAAAAGGGATGATTGCAATGGATGGCAATTGGCCCTTTGTTACTCTGTCTGATAATAAATTCATATTATATGAAACAGCTCATTTCAAGAGAAGACATTTTGTTGCTCAGCTGTACATAAAAAAACCCTTTCCTTGATCAGACCATTTTAGCTCATTTTAGCCTGACTTGAACAACGCATGGTTCAATTCGGAGTTTTTTTCTATTTGACAAATTTGGTTAATTTTAGTTATTACAAAACTTTGGTCCAAAAAAAAAACCATCTCCATGGGCACAGTGTGGGAAATGTATTGAGAACTTGCGCGCAACATCATTAGGGAGAAAGAATTGCATATTTGCAGTTTTCATAACTATTGAAGTATTCATCTATGGCAGTTTACGATAGAAAATAAAATATATACAGCTGGACATTTCAGGCTTTTCAGCAGGGGAAACTCCTGCTTTATTATTCATCAATGTAATGCATCATCTGAAAACTTCTGGCAAATACTCTCATGTAAAGCTGGCAGAATTTCGCAAGGGATCCTGTGGTGAGAGCAACTCCCCAAGGGATGCAGTCACTTGATTCAAAGTCACCATTGGCCAACCAAATTTATGAATGCCTTCCTCTTTCTCATTTAAGTGTTTCATTTAGTGAAGAATCAGTACTGCCACAGAATTTAAGACTTTTTTTTTGGTGTAATACATTGTGTAGGTGCTCTCATATCCCACTGGCAGTTTACCATAGAAATCAATGCACTTGTCTTTTTAGCAGTTATGGATCCATCTTTATTTCTTATTTCTTATTCATACAATAATGCACATCTTTTGTTTTAACTTTCTTTTACCTGTGTTATTTTTTATTTGTGCCACTTTTAATCACTCACCATTGATCATTGGAAGAATGGGAATGGTCAGTCAATACACAGGTTTTGAAAACCACAACCAGCATTCTGAACTGTGTAGAATTTACATTTTACTTTAACCTTTGTTGCTCCAAGAAGTTTTACGAGTTGAAAAAAAATTTCACATATCAGCATTCAGGGGCATTTCTTTGGTTTTTAATTTGTTAAATCTGAAAATTTAAAATCCTGATCATGATCAATCTGCAGGAAGTACTGCATTCACCCCCAGCTTATTCAACCATAAGGACAGGCCTGCATTGAAGAATAATAGATGATGAGGAGAACAAGCAAATCAAATTTCAATTAGTCACTAGGAAATTATAGGGATGACAGATTCTACTTCAATAGGGTCACTACCAAGTTGGTTCACACTGAAGATCAACTCAATAATTATGAGGGAAAAACCTCATTTGGAGGGTCACGAGACATCTCACATGACTGGGACAGCTGAGAAGATTTTTGACAAAACATTAGGAGATGTACAAGAAAATGCTGAACAGTATTGAAAGGATTTCCTGCAATTGTGATAATGTACATACAGTATTCCTTGGGTGGGAAAAGAAAACTGGTTCTAAAGAATATCTCCTGGGGTGATGCATAATAATAGGACCATGGTATTTCTCAAGAATATTATCAATACACATGTTCCACTGGCAGGGGAGACTAGGAAAAGGACCACAGATCAATGGATATTTACAGCATGTCTTTTACTAGCTGTACACTTCAGCTCCAGGTTATAAGCACATCCTGGAGCACAGAGTTGAAGTCCTTTTACACAGTGAGGCACATCTCAAGGGTTAATAGGTGGTGAATGAAAACACCTCTCTCAACCATCTCAAAGCCACGATACATTTTTAATTAACAAGAGCAGAAATCATGAAAACAATCTTAAACTCAATCTTGCATTTCAAGACACACCTGTCAGCGTATGCCAGCTAATTCCTATCTTGCAACCCAGAGCAATGCCACAAGAAAATGGAGAATTCTGAATAATTCTGTTTCTGTAAATCAATGGGAAATATGTTTAACAAGGCAATGTACCTTATTAGATTATCAGGTCATTGTCACATCGAGAGCTTGTTGTGCAAAAATTGGCTACCGATTCCGCACCCCCCCCCCCCCCCCCCCCCCCACCCCACCAATAGTAAGTGCACTTCTAAATGTATTTCAATGGTTGCAAAGTGTTTAGGGACAACCTGCAATTATCACAAAGGTTCTATCAGAAAATTAAGACTTTTCAAAAAACAAAAAGCCATACCAAATTACAATCTTTAAACAGTTCAAAAGGATCAAAGTGGTTTTTTGGGGGGCTTTCATTTTGTTCAACCCAATATTGTTGTGGGAAATACAGTAAAACTCTTGATAATCCAGCATCTGGCTGTTGAGCAACAGCTGGCGAGACCGAGGAAGAATTGGCCAAAACAAGAAATTTATTGGTCTTAAACCCCACATCAGATCTCCTTCAAAACTATCATTTGACTAGTCACAGTGACAACCACAAGAACATTTAATCTTTTCCTCATTCTAAGGAAGGGTCCTCAACCAGAAACATTAACCATTTCTCTTCACAGATGCCGCCTGACCAGCTAAACATTTCTACCATTTTGTTTTTGTACAAGAGTGTGGAACTGGAGTTGTCTGCAAGTCAAAAGAGTACACAGAGCTAACAAGATTCCATTCTCTGAACATCGAAAAAATTTCCACCTGATTTTCCAAACTGGCACCAGTTTAGAAACTAAAGAAGGACAGGCAGGTGAAAAGTCAGGATAATTTGCTGAACAATAGAAGGACAACAAAATCAACAGCAGATACTGGACTAAATGTACTATATTTAAATGCACATAGCATTAGGAATAAAGTAGATGACCTAGTGGCACAACTACAGGTTAATAAATACGACATTGTGGCAATCACCGAGCCATGGCTTTATGACAGATGTGATTGGGAACTGAATGTCCAGGGGTACACAGTGTATAGGAAGGATAGGCGGGTAGGCAGAGGGGGAGGTGTGGCCATGATGGTTAGTGATGATATAAAAATCAATAGAAAGGAAGGACATTGGGTCAGAAGAGGCGGAATCCTTATGGGTGGAGCTAAGAAATAGCAAGGGTAAAAGGACAATAGTAGCAGTTACATATAGGCCCCCTAATAGCAGTCAGGAAGTGGACCATAAGTTGCAGTTTGAAATAGAAAAAGTGTGCCAGAGTGACAACGTGATGATGATTATGGGGGATTTTAACATGAAGGTGGACTGGGAAATCCAGCAAGGCAGTAGATCTCAGGAGAGTGAGTTTGTGGAATGTCTACGGGATGGTTTTTTGGAGCAACTTGTTGATGAGCCCACCAGGGGATCGGCTGTTTTGGATTGGGTGCTGTGTAATGAACCGGAGGTGATTAGGGAACTAAAGGTAAAGGAACCATTGGGAACTAGTAATCACAATATGATTGAGTTCAGTTTCAAATTTGAGAAGCTGATAACTGGTGTATCGATATTTCAGTGGAACAAAGGAAATTACAGTGGGACGAGAGAGGAGTTGGCCCAAGTTGATTGGAAGAGTAAGCTAGCTGGAGGGACGGCGGAGCAGAAATGGAAGGAATTTCTACAAGTAATAAGGCAAATGCAGGATAGATATATTCCAAGAAAAAAGGTTTTGAATGGAAAAAAGGCACAAATGTGGATAACGAGAGAGGTGAAGGCTAAACTAAAAGCAAAAGGGAGGGCATACAAGGAAGCAAAAATTAGTGGGAAAACAGAAGACTGGGAAACTTTTAAAAACCTGCAGAAAGAAACTAAGAAGGTCGTTAGGAAAGAAAAGATGAATTATGAAAGGAAGTTGGCAGATAACATTCGAAAGGATACTAGGAGTTTTTTTAAATATACAAGGAGTAAAAGAGAGAGACGGGTTGATATAGGACCAATCAATAACAGTGCAGGAGAGATTATAATGGATGATAAAGAGATGGCAGAAGAACTAATGAGTATTTTGCATCGGTCTTCACTGTGGAGGACATCAGCAATATACCGGTTAGTCAGGGGTCTCACGGAATGGAACTGAGTTCAGTTAAGATTACTAGAGAGAAGGTGCTAGGAAAACTAAATGGGCTAAAGACTCATAAGTCTCCCAGACCGGATGAGGTGCATCCCTGGCTTCTGAAGGAGGTGGCTTTAGAGATAGCAGAGGCATTGGTGATAGTTTTCCAGGAATCGATAGACTCCGGCATGGTTCCGGAGGGTCGCAAATGTAGTTCCGCTGTATAAGAAAGGTGGGAGGCAGCATAAAGGAAATTACAGGCCTATTAGTCTGATGTCAGTGGTGGGAAAGTTATTGGAGTCGATCCTCAAGGATGGGGTTATGGAATACCTAGAGGTACAAGGCAAGATAGGTCCTAGCCAACATGGTTTCGTGAAGGGAAGATCCTGCCTGACCAACCTATTGGAGTTTTTTGAAGAAATCACAGGTAGGGTGGATAAGGGAGAGGTGATAGATGTTGTGCATTTAGACTTCCAAAAGGCCTTCGACAAGGTGCCGCATAAGAGACTGATAAGATGAGAGTTCATGGAATTACAGGTAGGATAACAGAATGGGTGGAGCATTGGCTGGTTGGCAGGAAGCAAAGGGTGGGAATAAAAGGATCTCGTTCTGGTTGGCTACCAGTTACTAGTGGTGTTCCGCAGGGGTCAGTGTTGGGGCCGCTTCTTTTTACCTTGTACATTAACGATTTGGATGACGGAGTAAATGGTTTTGTGGCTAAGTTTGCAGATGACACCAAGATAGGTGGAGGAGTAGAGAGTATTGAGGAGACAGGAAGGTTGCAGATACACCTAGAGAGTTTAGGAGAATGGGCAAGGAAATGGCAGATGAGATTCAATGTTGAGAGATGTGCAGTTGTACACTTTGGAAACAGAAATAAACGAGCAGATTATTATCTAGGAGAGAAAATTCAAAGTACAGAAGTACAAAGGGACTTGGGGGTACTCGTGCAAGATACCTTAAAGGTTAACCACCAGGTCAGATCGGTGGTAAAGAAAGCGAATGCTATGTTGGCATTCATTTTGAGAGGTATAGTGTATAAAAGTAAGGAAGTGATGATGAGGCTCTACGGGGCACTGGTGAGGCCTCATTTGGAATACTGTGCACAGTTTTGGGCCCCATATCTTAGGAAAGATGTGCTGACATTGGAGAGGGTTCAGAGGAGATTTACGAGGATGATTCCCGGAATGAAAGGGCTTACGTATGAAGAGCGTTTGTCGGCTCTTGGACTGTACTCACTGGAGTACAGAAGAATGAGAGGGGACCTTATAGAGACATTTAAAATGTTGAAAGGACTGGACAGAGTAGATGTGGTCAAGCTGTTTCCCTTGGTGGGAGAGTCCAGGACCAGAGGGCACAATCTTAGAATTAGAGGGTACAGGTTTAAAAACAGATGAGGAGAAATTTCTTTAGCCAGAGGGTGGTGAATTTGTGGAATTCCTTGCCACATACAGCAGTAGAGGCCAGATCATTGGAGGCATTTAAGGAAGAGATAGATAGATATCTAAATAGTCAGGGTATCAAGGGATATGGGGATAAGGCTGGAAATTGGGGTTAGAATAGTTTTTTTTGTCCCCCCCCCCCCCCCACCCCCCAAATTTCTCATTCCTTTTTCTTTTTTCCCTTTTCTTTGGAGCAAACTCAATGGGCCGAATGGCCTACTTCTGCTCCCTTGTCTTGTGACCTTGCGATCATCATTTATCATTGTGATTCTGCACTGAAAGCACAGTACCTGAACCATTATAGAATTAAAGAGAAATGGTGTGGAAGCAGATCCTTCAGCCCACTGAGTTCATGCCAACCATCCATTTACAACAATCCATCATTAATCTTTTCTTAAAATTCTCCCTCAATTCCCTGCAGATTCTACCACTCACCTACATACTTGCGACAATTTACAGTGGTCAATCAAGTTACGAACATGCACATCTTTGGAACGAGAGAGAAAATTTGAGCACTGGCAGGAAACCTAAACAGTCAGAGGAAGAACATGCAAACTTCACACAGAAAGCATCCAAGGTCAGGATTCAACCAGCAGTCTGTCATTGTGAGGACATGACTAACTATGCCACTGTGCTGCTCATTTATAGAGTGTCAGAGTAATATAGCATGGAAACAGACCCTTTGGCACAACTTATCCATGCCAACCAAGTCGCCCACTGAAGCTAGTCCCATTAGCCCATATTGCCCTGAACCTTTCCTATCCATATACTTGTCCTAATGTCTTTTGAATGATGTTATACCTGCCTCAACTACCTTCTCTAGCAGCTTGTTCTACATACGCACTACCTCTGCGCAAAGAATTTGCCCCTTGGGTCTTCCTGTGTACACACAGCACTCCCCTTCTGTGTTTATGAGTGTGCACAGTTAGTAAAATCAAAAATCTGCACTTGCTGGCCTTCAAACTGAAACAGCAACTCTACCTGCCCTGCTGATGGTTTCCAGCAATTTTTTTTTCCAGTATGCACAGTTCTCATGCGGTTGAACTACTAATATGTCTAATAAACTAATTAATGCGGAATAAACCATCACTCAAAAAGCTGCCTTCGATTCGGGCATTAATAATAAAATTATTGGCAACTTAATGTGCACTGAAGCTTAGATGAAATGAATTGCAACTTTCACCTTTCAATACTTACCACACACGCCGTTTATTATCCTGAGGTGAAATGGTTTCTAGTAATATGCATGCCTGACATGCAACCTCCAATCCAAGAAAGTCTCATTACCTGTGATACTGGGCTTGCAGAAACTGAAACTCATCTTTGATTCGATCACAGGAGTCCGAGGTAGTAAACTTCAACTGTTGTGCTGACTGTGATGGAGCCTTTTGTAAAGAAAAAAGAAAAAGAAAAAGAAAGTCAATTAAGAGGGAAAATGACTTGCAATAAAATTAGTCACACCATCTTGCACGTGTAGAATACAGGTGCAGATAGGAGTTACAGATGGTTGCTTAATGGGAACATAATCGTAAAAAATGCACCACAGAAGACTTGTTTAAGACTTGTTGATGCTGGTTGCTTGATTTTCTAATCTCAAAGGAATGGCACTGTAACCAGCTGAGGAAATTTCATTAACATGCCTGTCATTGAGTCTGGTCTTCTCCAGCCTCTAATGCGAGGAACAGCATTTTGTGCTTAGCCTCCAGCTTTGCTCAGTCTTCAGGGTAATTTTTGTGACTGCATCAAATCTCATCCTCACCCCTCCAATGACAGCTTTTTATTTCCCGTTTTCACTGCCCGTATTTTCATGGCTTTCTGTGGTCTAGAAGGTATAGATTTCTTGCTAGGTGTGGGTGTAGCGGAGACAAGTAGCCCCCACTATGACACCATTGTGCCCATAAGCTACACAGTGAGTGATGAAAATTACTCAACTACAAGATTAGAATTAGAGAATTGCTTTAGTCATCACTCAATGCTTGCACCACATACCTTCTAGTAAAGGCATTTCATCAGCAAATCACAGGTACCTTGGCTGACACCACCCTCCAAACAGATGCAAAGCCGATCATAACATCATCACTGCCAACCTCAGCAAGATCAGCTCGGTTAACACAGGTCAGGATGCAACCCATGACCTTCAGAGCCTGCCAACAGATACTACAACACTGGGATCAATACAGTTTCAAAAAATGTCTCTTACAATGCACGCAACAGCTTGAAGTTTGGGGAAATATTTTAGAGTTCCTCACTGTTTCTGGACTGAGCTCATGGAAGCTTCAACCATGCTCTAGAGAAGCACAGCATTAAAGAGCAACAATCAATAACATGCAAAGCTCCGAATAAGAAAATGAGCTGGTTTGCCATTGAAGTTAGATTTGATGGATTAAAGTGCAAAATCCACCCTTGGAACTTAGACATAGCATTCCCACATTCACCCAATCCATTAGTCCTCCTCAGCTCACAGCTTAATGGAGAAGGCCAAAGGTCAGTAGCCAGCCTGTGTTGTTTAACAGCTGACCAGAGAAAGATTTCCCCCCTACAGCTCCTTCCTCCCCTCCGAGGTGGGGAAACCCAAGAATACTTCGTGCATCCAAGCAGCATGGTCATCAGTACCTCTGGATATTCAGCTGTATTAATATTACCCAATCCAAGATTACCACATGTACTTTTTGGGCAAGATAACTTTGTATCATGGGAGAGACTCAATTGGAACAAGAGATGAAGATTGGTTACATTGGCCCTGATGCAAGACTTTCCAATAAGGACAAGGTATGTTACTTGGAATGTAGGCTAGTGCTGGCAGAGAATGGAAATGAGGTTCGTTGTTGCAGCTCAGTAAGCTTATATTTCCAAAGTGCAAGGTCGAAAACAACCAGTAAGATGGTGAGATAGGAAAACTCCAGCATCGTGCTGCATGCAATGGAAGATAACCCAAAGTTTTATCCAAAATTAGAATTAGCCATTTCTGGTTTTCAGTGGAATTTCCACAAAAAGCCTTGAAAGGTGATCATCACTCTGGCTTGAAACATTAATGTAATCCATATTTAAGTATTAAAAAGCTAGCTTATAAAAGCTCAGAGAACATGATAAGTAAGCCATTAAGTAGTTTTCCATATGTCCAGAACACAATTTAAATTATGAATGCCTCATGCATTACTGAAGCACAACTAGACATTAAAGGCTTCAAACAATACAAAACAAATAGGATTCTGGAATACAATTGGCCTCCAGTCACTTCCAACAAGAGTTAAAGCATTACCACTTCAAAGTATGTAGTCTCACATGACCTTTGATAGTGAAACGAAGGGAAAAGGCTGTGTTTTCATGAATGGTTCAATGCATTGCACAGGACCAAAGTAAAATGGACTGACAAATTACTAAAATACTTCTCTCATGATTTCTACAGATTTGAATTTGTTGAAAATAATTGTTCACTGGTATATAACCCCTCACTCCTGGAAGCAAGCAGATATAATAGCATGCACAGTGAAACATTTATGGTCACATTTAGTGCCGCATTAACTGGGGGGGGGGGGGGGTGGTGGTGGTGGTGGTGGTGGTGGTGGTGAAGGGAGGGAGAAGTGGAAGTTGGAGAAAGAGAGCCAATTTAGCAGGAAAGAGTTCATCTTCCTCTAGCTTGAACTTGCATTCTGTTCACTATGGAGCCAATGCACTTGATTTCTAATGTTATTCCCTGATAATAGCACGCTAGCTTCAGTTAAAACATTCAGACGAACATTTACACAGGAAGAGAGCAGAACCTGAAACAAGCATGGGTCCAGGTGCACAGAAATTGGTTTATATTCCAATACATGGATGAACCCACTGCATATCAACTACAAAATTCTGCTTGGTCCTTCAAGTTAACTCACATCTGTACAAGTTCATTAGATAACAAGAGGGAAGAGTTTTTCCACTTCTCTAAAAACATCAACCCCCATCTTTCTCTTCCACATACTAGAGTGGCAACTCTTGGTAAACACATTCCTGAAGGACACATCACATAACCATCCACTCCCAACCACAGTCAACAGCCTTAATTACATCCCTTCCATTATAATGTTTAATAAATAGGTATTCAATGAAAAAAATATTCAAAACTCCAATTGCTCACAGCAGTGCCTGGAGATTAATCTTTTGTAATGTCTGCATGAAGGCAACCCAGGAGGTTTGACAGTTTGAACCCATGTGCGTTCATTTCTTGCCTTGTGTCCAGTTTAACATTTCTGCCTGCCTCTGTTGATTTCCTGCATCTGTTAGAGATACAGTGACAGGTGATGCCATTGGAGGAATTGTCGAGGAGGAGTCACTAAACCCAATATAACGAGAGTGGCGAATTAGTTTAAGTAGAGACAAGTGATTAGCCCAGAGTGCTTCAGTTAAGTCAATTTCAATGATCCACTCAGCTCATTAATTCCTCTCGGCTGGTCCTTCTAAATAATGCTGTCAGCACTCATTGCCCATACAGAAACAGAATCCAAGCTAAATTGAGGTACACAAGTAAAAATGTTTTTTTTTAATTTAAAAAGCTAGAGATGAAAGGTGTCAGTGTTCAAGTGAACACCCAAGATTTGTTTCATTGTCCTGTTTACAGCTACTCTGAAGTTGTAGCTCATAGTTATAGTCTGAAGCACATTTTGTTTTTTTTCTTTAAAAGGACAGCTATGACAGAAAACTAATTCTTAATTCATTCCAAAGCAATAATCTGTGGCAGTATTCCTGCCATTGAAGGGTTTGATTATAAGCCAAGTAAACTCAAGAGTCTGCACCTTCAGCTGCTACTGCAGCAGACTTTTGGGGAAAGAATGGCAGCAAGATTATTGGTGACATCGCTATGGTTACCAGCCCACAACATCACAGCTTCTTAGGATAAGCCTCAATTGGTTAAAAACTGATCATCTTATGCAGGTCTATATTTGTGAAGGATTGATGTCACAGCTCAACACTGCAATACTCCCAGGTCCAAGTGCATTATGCTGCTAATAGCGATGAAACACAACATAACACTCCAGATAAAGCACCACTTTATACTTGCACAGCACTCCTCAGAGAGGGAACATTTTATAGAATTTTATTATATTTTGGGGAAGTGGTAAGGGAGTCAAGAAAAGGAGGGAACAGGGAAAACCAAGCAAGGGATAAATTGGATGGGAGGATATTCATGAAGCAAGCCCTTTTAAAAGACAGCTTTTATATTCATGGGCGAGTGGGAGAAGGGAAAATATCATGTACATGGCAGCTGCAAGAACCTAGCCCTGGTCTTGCGCCTGGAACAGTCCTGTGGCAACCTATTGAGAATTAGAGCAGCTGAGGAGGTTTACCTTAAAAAGCACAGAAAGCTGAGAAGATTTGATTCAAGTATTAAAATCATGGTTCAGATCACTGGATTACTTGGGTAAAGTTCCTGACAGGCCAAATGGACTCTGTTATTCCATGAATCCATTAGCTATATAAGATCCTCAAAGAGAAACTGTCACAAGTACATGGCAGGACAAAATTTGCCAGAAATGCTATGTTTGCCCCACTATGCCTACAACAACCCCTTCTTTAAGTGCTGCTACGTCAGACAACTATTTCTTTTGAACATTTAAACCCATCTCAATTTTCTATGCACTGTTTGTCACTGGACAGGCAACTTTCTTCTAGCTACCAATATGAAAGCTGCAATTCAGCCCATCTTAATTTCATCCAAATTAATTCCAATTTTCCATTTTTTTCAGGATCTAATTATTTCTTTCTTCGATGACTCCTATACTCATCCCACTTTGCAAACTTGGTTTTCAATTTAACAAAAACAAGTCGTGCACACTTACCAAATTTTCACAAAGTTCAGAGGTTGCACAGATGGCATGAGCAGCATTGATCTGTAGACTAGGAACAACATGCATTGAGTCCATGCAAATCAGCATAACAAGCTGAAGTCCTTCCCAAGAGTATAAATCTACCAAGATTTGACTATTTGCCTCCAGGGTACAGAAGATGAGTACTGATGCTTAAAAGCTCAGTCATGGAGATCCATTTTAAGGAACCATTCAAGGACGGAGAGGAGTAATGAACTGGATCAACTGAAAATCAGACCCATCACATTTTGAATGGCTAAGAGAACACCGCATTCACACTCTATGTATGAACTTGTATTCAATCTTGCCATTATTTTTTTTAAATATACATTTTGAACCCTTGGTTTTAATATTTCAGCAGAAACCATTGTTCTTCAGAGTCTGACCAAAGATTCCAGACAACATTTGAGCACCAATGCAAATTCAGAGGACTGCAGCAATGTAGTAAAGCGCTTTAGATTTCAATCCACAAGCCTGCTCTGCTGTGTTATGTTTATAACAGGGATTGGTAACTTCATTTGAACAAATCAAGCAAACATTTTAACAGAAGGTATAGGGGAAATTGTGCAGGAAGATTTCATTTGGGCCAACTAAGTATCAGATCAACAGCTTGGAGTAGCATTAATTGCACACTGGAGAGGATAACAGGTACAGATGTCAAGGACTCACGAAACAATTGGACTGAGGTAGGGTGTTGGATTTAAAGTTGACAAAAGCAACAATAGAATATTAAGTACCAAAATTAATTATTTGCATGTGAGCATCAAAAATCCTTGTATTTACATAGCCCTTTTCCAAAGCTTGGAAGAGTTTTGAACCACAGTAATGTTGGAAACACAGCAGTCAATTTGCAGATATGGTTGCAATGTGATAGTGACCAATTTTTAAAAAAATGTTAGTGGGTAGATATTGGCCTAAACACTGGAGATAACTCCTGTTCCTCAAACTAGTCAAGAGACAAGTAGATAGCAAAAAGGAATGAATAGAGAAGAGAGGACAGAAAAGCCAAGGAAAAGAATAGGGAAATAATAATGAGGAAAAAGAGGACAAAAGGTCTGTGCTAGATACCTTAACCCAGCCTGGTTCACTCATCTTTAGCACACAAGAAATATATAACTCTCTGAACTATGTTCATATTCATTATTTATAAGAATTGAAATCAATATCATCAGTGACCTTTAAATAACCTTTAAGTCCAATGTTCATATCTTTTCTCCCGGTGCTGGAAGCAGCATTGCGATTACAATCAGAGTCTGCCTTAACAGATGCTGTTATGTGGTAATGTCAAGCTCTAGCCACTTGAATAAGAATCACCTGCTAAAACAAACAAAGGAATTCACACTCCCAAGTATAGTTTGCTTTGCTGTTCTGCAATACTAATGCGATTGCTGCCATTTACAAAGTGAATGCAACTTTTTAATATCTTCTTAAACAAGCTCAGAATACTGTGCAGGCAATTGTTTGAGCATTCAAGTGTCCCATTTGCAGGACTCGAAGGCCATCTTCTGCTCCCCTTCTAAAGGAACTTTTCCCTGCATGATTCCCCAATTTTAACTCCACAAATGCCCACTGCCCAGGTCACAGTACTCTTTGATACAACCACAGAAGCTGCAACACCTGCCTCTCTACCTTTCCCACCATCCAGGAACCCAAACATTCCCTCAGTGAAGCAGCAATTCACCTTTACTTCTTCCATTTCAGTGAACCACATTTAATGATTACAACGTGCTTTCCTCTGCATTGGTAAAGGAGACCACACCATGACCAGTGAATGTAACACCCCAAACTGGATATTGGATCCTTGCTGACCGAACAGAGACATCAAGCAAAGTTGTAATCAAAAGAGATTATTTTGCTGATACCCCCATTTGATCTGAAAGTGTGTCTGAGCCTCTTGTTGCCTATCAATTGAATTCTCCACATAATCTCTTCTGCTTTCCTCCCCACCACATATCCTCTTTGGTTCTTCTCTCCACTAACTTTTCTCTGCCTATTAAAACTTTCTCATTATTATTCCTAGTTCTGAGGAAATTAATTTTCATTTTTCCATCTCCAGAGATAGTGTTTTTACTAGTTACTTGTAGAGGATTTTCCACAAGGATGGCCTTTACTCAAGCTTGAAAATTCCTTCTACCATAATGGGCATGTGGCTGCTTCAGTTAAGAACAATTTAAAAGTCATTTTGTAAGCATTAGTTTATTAAAATTGATGCTCAAATTAATTTCCCCATTCAATTTCAATTGAATTTTTAAGCATCCCTCATAACATTCATATTCACATCCGATAGTCTTTCATATCCAAACCTTACCACCTCACTTGATCGGTGTTCCTCCTCCAGTTTTCCTCCTGTGGTGCGAGTAATCTTCATGCTTCCTCAGTCTACAATGATAGTGCTATGACAGAGTTCTCTACAGTTGCAATCAATGTGACTCAACACATTGCAATTGTTTTTTTTAAAAACTTTGTGAAAACCCACTGAGTGGAGCTAGAAATATTTTGCCAACCTCTATAACCCCAACAACAAGCATAGCACACTGTCAAGTGATCTAAACTGGACATGGTTAACAAATGAGGAAAAAGAGTTCAAGAATCTGGAATGCAAATACTTAAAGAATTCAGCAAATTGCTTGCTAAAGCTTTGTGGTTAATTCCTATTTTAATTTCACCGCTGAGTTTATTTCCATCATTATCGTTTTAAAAGGACAGAAAGCATTGATTGCAATCATTGATTTACACTAATGCTAGTCTCATTTGAAATGAATGCCTTCAATAGGCTGCATTAATAAAGCTTTAATCCAGTATAAATAATATATTTAACTCCAGAACTGCTTTGGTTTCATAATCACATTGTCAAAATAGAATCGAAATAGGAAAGGCTTCCAAGCCCTTCAAACCTTTTCTTTAATTCATAGCTGATCAAAGACAACTCCATATTATGCCCATAAACCTTTGGTTAAAAATATCAATTTTTGATGTGAAAGTTAATAGTTGACAGCATCAATTACTATTTGCAATAGTTCTGAATTTTTCTACCCATTGCACATAGATCAGTTTCCCATTCTACTCCATGAAGGCTTAGCTTAAATTTTTTTTTAAGGCTAATTTTCTTAGCTTTGGACTCTCCAAACAGCAAAAAAAAATTCTATCCTTGCTATTAGTTAGCATCAAGGTCTTGAAAATAAGATCAAATAATTCAAAATTCCAGATATAATTCTAGTTTGTGGAATTCTACTGTATAATTTAATCCTCAACATCCAGTTATCACTTTGGGAAATCTACACTGCATTCCCTCCAGGAGCAAAATTTCCTTCCCAATATTATACCCAGAACTGCCCTAGTACTCTAAGTATGGGCTTCTTTGAGCTGAACTTCCACCCTGCTTATACCCTAGTCCACTCAACATGGAAACCAGCCTTTCAAACAATTATTTTACTTATCCTTCTGATATTTTTAAACAATGTTCAAGAACTTTAAGTCTCTTTAGAATGCCACTGCTTTAGAAATTACTTGGTCTATCCTTTTTAGGTCCAAAGTGATCTTCATATCACAGTTAACATTTAAGGACCAAAAGGACAGTCACTTGCACTGTTGCCTCTTAATGTGCGATTTAATGTGCGATTACCAATGGGTCATGGGAGAACAGGGTTTTGGTTGGGGGGGGGGGGGAAGCTGGTGATAGAAAATCAATGCTTTTCCTTTCTACAAATCCAGTGTGGAAAACACAATCTCAAAGGGGGATCAGTTTACACTGCAACTACCTGAAAACCAACCCAACTATAAACACTAAAATCAGGATATTAAGTTGAACTGTGACATATCCATTAATTCGCTGGACAGAATGGAAGGAGGAGGATGTGTTGGCTCCAGATAAGTCACTTAACATTTTGCAATTGCCAGTGCTCTCATTCAGCAAGGTAGTGCTGGAGAGGTAGAATCCTACCAGGCTCACCATGAAAATCAGTGGCACATTCCACAATCCAATACTTTTAACTCTCCATTTAACAGTAACATTACACTGTCTGGCCTCCAATGGGAGGCAATTTACTCTTTAGCAATTTGAAGCCAACCTCCACTTAAACCCTATACACGATCCATATTTCAAACAGCCGAGTGTACCATTGTACAGCTTAGTTTTCCATTCAAATTGGGGATTTCCAAAACCCCAGCAACAGAATCAAGCCTGCACACCTTAGGCACGAGGATATTTGCAATTCACCTGGCATTAAACCTTTCCTTCAAATTGATAATCCAAACATATCCATCCCGAAGCCAAGACCCAAATCCTATTTCCTGTGGATGAGGCAATTCATCAAGCAATTAGACCAAATGGCACTGCTTCATGTGAAGAATCCACTGCCTTTTAATAATCTTGCACCACATGATTAAACCAAGTCCATGGACTAAAGTTTAGATTAAAAAGACCCACATACAAAAACCTTCCATCTCTGAGCAAAACACATCTCTGGACAGAGTTAAAAGTCATTAATAAAGTAGGGCAAGAACAGATTTCAACCACCATACCAAATTTTCAACATCCAAGCCTTTCTCTGAATACTTGATTCAAGAAAAATGCAAACGAGGGTGCTCCAATTTCCCCCCACTAACCACAAGTTTCTTCTGGTCTCTTTCTCCAATGCTGCCTCCCTCCTTGAAAAATTAGCAACCCAGGTTAGTGTTTTGCACACCTTCTTCCCTAGAGTTAGCAGCGGAAAGCAGCAAAGATTCAATAATTGTCCCAACACCTTCACAAAGATTAAAATTACAGTAGCAATCATAAATCTTACATGGTACAGTGATGAAGTGAGACTACCTTGGCCTTTTCATGGTATAAATCTGATTAATAGCATCTTATGAATTGCTTACAACCCTTCATTTTAGTATTCTTGTGAAATGACAATCAGCAGCATCTGCTCCAAGAAGAATTACCTCTGTAACTGGGCAAACGGCAATCAAAATGGCAACCATACACTGACAAACAAGGTCACTTAACAGATGTTTTTACAGTGGAATACAATCTCAAAATATTTAGTCACCTCTTTGCACCATTTGATGATCTCTTAATTAGCCTGCATGGTTCCCACGTTTTGTATTGTTTTCTAAAAGTCTTTGAGTAAACCTGGGAGATCTTTGGTGACTGGATTTCTTCCTGTATCCATGCAGGACTTTTAAAAGCAGTAGCAAATAACTGAAGTCCATGGGCTAGGAGGGCTGGGCTTGTAATTTGAAACCCCAAGCAAAAAGTCTCTTCCTAGGACTTCTACACACACCATATTAAAACTACAGATCAAACAACAGAGAACAAAAGTGGCACAAGGCAGGCAGGTTACTCCCCTCGCGTTCTTGATGTTTTAAAAAATTCAATTTCTCAGGATGTTGGTGACATTGACAAGGCCAGCATTGATTACTCATCCCTAATCACCCTCAAGGACGAGGTGACAAACCATTTTCTTGAATCCCTGAAGACTTTGTGATGTTACGATAAACTGACGAGCTTGCTAGGCCATTTCAGAATCCACCACTTTGCTACAGGTCTGGAGTCAAATTGAGCAAGGCCCCTGAAGGACATCAGCCAATCAGTTGGAATTTTATAACAAAATCAGTAGTTTTGTGGTCATAGTTCCACAGCTGCCAGGGTGGGATTTGAATCCCCACTGCTGGACTTCAAACATTACAACATGTAGCAATTCAATAGACCTGCAGTTTTCCTCCTTAAATCTAAAGTATAAAGATAATTCAGAAAATAAAAAGAATAAAGTTTGAGCTTCAACATTTAACACTTTGATAGAACAAGAAAATTCTGCATGTATAGAGTACATGGTAATTCCACTAAAAGTTTCAAAACTAACAAGCGCCATGTTATTGGAACCTATGCCTAGAATTAGTCTCAACGCCTTGACAATGTTATTTAGTTTTGCCTTCCACTTTTCCCCACTCTCCATTCCTGGAAGTTATGGATACTAAAGCATTGTCCCACTAGTGTTTTAAATCCTTTGGTACAAGTGCCCATTCCACAGTGAATTTAGGCAAGCTACTCAGTTTGAAGACCTGTACTCCCTCAACACCCACCCAGAGCTACACACAACATCATGAACTAGAGTAAGAACCCTGGCACCCAGAATCATTTCTCTTTCCTTTTTAAGATGCAATTAGCAGACCCAGAAACAAACCTGGGACCAATTGTTTCACATGGACTAGAAGGTACTTTTAGTCACTTTCTGGATGAGGGGGCATTGGTTGGGTTAAGGCATGTTCTGAAAATTAGAACCAGGCTTTACAGTTGTGAAAGCATTTCTACATGTAGAAGGCTGAAGACATAGAACCCAGTACCACAAATAGCAATTGATGTCAAGTTAACTGTTAACCTTGGATCTGAAATGGTTAGATTTTTGTTAGCCAAAAAAGAGAGAGATATGGCAGTGTGGGGAATTAGGTCACAATCAGCCACACCCTCACTGACTGACAAAATACGCTCATTGGATTGCTCAGTCTGCTTTCATTCTATATTCAGCCATTGCTATCTGGGGAATACCCAAATCAAAAGGACCAGAAAACTTCTCACATTTTACTGCTACATTTTGACAACACTGCTTGTAGAGAAGTCCGTAGAAACCTAAACTGGCCTCAGCTCCTGATAAGTTTCCGGCAACTCCCATTTTTAATATCAGATTTCAGTGAACTATCCCATGGTGAAATAATCTATCAGGATGTATAAATAATGGTCAGGATATTGGCACCTTTACAGCCATTCCCCCAAAGGATTAATACTGTTGGTGGAAAAGTAGGGAAGGAAGCCCTCAAGGGGAGGTGTGATCAAATTCAGATCATCATCATCAGGGACCGACTTAACAAGCAGCAATTCCTTTGAAAGGTGAAAGAATGGCCCAAACCACAGTCAGATTACCACGTGGTTACTCAATACCAATATCTGCTCGATCAGTAAAGATATGAACAACCAATAAGAAATAACCAACATCAACACTCTATCATCACTATATCTAATCAGTTTGTAAATGATTCCCGGGCTTTTGCACTCGTGACCACAGCTAGCTGTGCATTTCAGTAAAGTTATCCTTTGCATGCAGAACTTCACAAGAACAAAGTTTGCCTTTCATTAGCTTAGAACTGATTCACTTGCTTAACATCAGAAATCTCAAGTATACATATACCCCACCTTACATGTTGCTGTGGGTAACCACAGTTAAATCCTTTCCAATCCAGAAAGCCCTTTTCTTCTCAGCTTGCACCCTCTGATATTAGTGGTCAGCCTTGTTAATCTCCAAACCTTCAAAGTCTCTCTTTTAGTGCACTTATTTACACTGCTAAGACCTTAAATTATTAAAGCTCATTTTGATGTGATACCTTCATTGACAGCGACTTATCTAGACTGAACCCAGATAAAGCACCAGGTGCTGACACAAGGCCTGGAGAATAACTGCACCAGATGCAGACAGTGGTGCAACATTGTACTTGCCAGCAGAGTAATGGAAAACAACATGTACAGTATAGATTAGACATCAGATTCAACATCAACAGTACATCATGTACTTTCAGGCCCATAAATAATGTTTTGCTTTTTGTGACCAAGTGGTTCCTTTTCACAAGCGATGCTGGAAACACAGTGTTCCTACTGGAGGCTCTTGCAATTAAAGAGTTTGGGGAAGGGCAGCAGACACAAATAGACAGTGGATTTAGCACAAATGTATTTTCCACCAAACATAACCGCAAGTGGCTAAGAAATAAGCTTGCACTTTGGACTTGCTTGTTACTACCTAACCAGGAAACAAGAACAAACATTTGTGGAAATCAGAATATTCCTCTACATTTGGGAAACCATCCATTATCATCCATCCCTCCCCAAAGACCCTACAGGAGGTGATTTTATTTTGTGTCCATTACTAATGGATACCCATCTAAGGATTTTCCACAGTTGTCATCTACTGTCAACAAGTTTAGCAGAATTGGAGCAGGGAAGCCAATCACCCTTCATGCTAAACAAAAATATAATTTTCATCTTGAGAACTTTCTGCATCCCAATGACTGGTCTGACGATTCTCCTCCTCCCACCAACCATCAGCCTCACTTTGACCTGCAGTTTGGAGCTCCAATCAAATTTCTGATCTCTTAATCCCATTTACTATCATATCAAGGACATCCCTGCTTTCAGTTTTCAAACTAAGAATTACTCAGGTGGTCCTCAAGGCTCCAGTACAAGTTGAAAAATCCTCCAAAAATAGATGCCTCCCCATATATTAGCCAACATCAAACAAACCCATTATTCTGTGCATTGGTATTCATGGGATTGCAGTGTGCAAAGATGCACCATCTTTAGACGGTATGTTCAAACTAAGACTTGCAAGATGCTTTGGCGTTCTGTCCGGCCATCTTCAAGTATTCCAAGCCATCCTTTCTCCAGACGAGCTTGCCCAAATGAAGGAATGTCAATTCACATCCACTGAAAATGGCTGGAGCCCAAACCAATTCTACTCTGGTGGTTAACACCCCAATGGACCAGGTTCAACCAAAGAATCCAGGTGCTAACCCATTTCACCTCCCATCCTCATTAGCAATGTCTACAGTTGTAATGCACTTGTTACTTAAAAACTAATTGAGCGGGCAAGAGGTAAACAGTCCCACAATGCAGTCTTTCAATTCAACTGGGTTTTGAGTTTGTGCAATGGAAATAATCAAGGACCAGACTCCCAAGAGTGGCGGTACACGTTCAATTGCCAAAGTATCTTAAACCACAATAATGTTCTTTTAGTAATTACTCAAATTACAAAGTGAGCCATCCAATCATTTTGACAGTAGAGAGGGACTTTTGATCAGATCAATAAACCAAATGTCAACTTGGAAAGTAAAAGTTCATGCAAATAGGCTGGCTACCCATCTTAATGAGTAGATTTGGTTAACGTGGGCTATATTTACACATTTCAAACGAGCGAAAATTCAAATTGAAGTAGGCTTCAGTGCGGATTTTATAATGTCAAGAGCTGGATGAGAAAGCAGAATATGAATATCTATTCACTTTTCCCCAACCCAAATGTATGACCTCATGTTCCCCAAGGGAAGCAGCTCATGCATGAACACAATCTCATGGGCTAAATTAGCCCCCTGATACCCCTCTAATGCAACCTCTCTATATTGAATACTCAACTACAGGAAAATAATTACAGCTAAATGCAGCCTTATCCTCAATCTCAACTCAACACATTAACAGAGCCTAAAGCGGCTACTGATCAACAATCAAGTCCACCCTAACCCAATGAGACTGGGACGTAATTAACACACCACTGCTCTAACGGAGACCAGCTGACTCATGAATCTGGCCGGGGTCCTGGGCCAGAGAATTGCCTCATCTATGCAACAATAAACAACAGGAAATAAGAACAGGAGTAAGCTGCAAAGTCCTTCAAGCCTCCGTCATTCAACATTATGGTAGCTTCAAGATCACCTTCCTATCCAATCCCTTGAATCCCAGATCCAATCACCCAAAAGTGTACCTCAGTCTTATTTATACTTGGCATTCAAATTCAATTTTCACCAATAGAAACAGAAATACCCCCAAATACCTACTTGGAAATTAGTTTATTTTTTGCCAGCAATAAATGACAACCACATCAAATTCATATTTTTAATTCCTTTCACTTTAAGAATGGTGCACAAGGCTTTTAAAAGTGTTCACAGGTTGCTGACTAATCCCATTTTTCTTGGTTTATGCTGGTCAGTGTTGATGGAAACAGGGCAGAAGACAAAAAAAAAATTTTGTAATTACACAAAAGAAAATGAATTACAGCAAAGCCTAAACTGATCTATATTTGCATTTAATTGTGCTTCATAGAGACCAAAAGTCATGGACCTTCTTAACTGAAGTTATTTTAAGAAATGGAAATCTCCAAACACCACTAAAGGACCAAAAAACCCTCAAACTGAACCAAGCACAAAAACTGAAAGTTTTTAAGCCCTATTACACTCATAGCTCTCCATGGTAGAGAATTCCTAAACTATTCTGGAGAAGAAAGTCCTCATCTCACTTTTAAATGACCGACACTAACTGACCCCATGGCCGCTTGCTCTTCAGTGATATTCCAGGAATCGCATGTTTACTGTAAAGGACACATGAATGGCAGACTACACTCCAAGGGCTAGATGGCGTACTCCTTATGTGTTCTTGGTCACAAGACACAACCCCAGTCCATCTATTGCTCAAATCCTTAATCATGCTTCAAAAGAGATCAACGATCATTCTTCTAAACTTCAGAGCTTAGGTACAACCTGCTCAACAGCTCCAAAGAAATGACAGATCTCTGTCCCAGAAATCAATCTACTGAAACTCCATGGCACCACCTCCAAGTCAACCATGCCTGTAGTTTGTGGTAACTGGAGCCCTACACTGCTCTCTCAAGTAAACAAGGCACCGGTTTTACTCCATAATTAATTATCCTGTAACAATATCAACATAAATTAACATTGATATCTCTGAAGATGCAATTTTGCACATTTTACAAACAATAGGCTCTTTGTACAGAATAGCTATAAATAACCTTGTGTAGTTGTACAAGTATTGCTCATTGACAAACATTAAAGTGGGAGTCAGTTCTCCTTCAAAGCCATGTTACTTCATGTTTGGGGAATGAACAAAACATTAAAGGCTAATTGAAGTTTTAGGATTTATTACCTACTTACACACATTCAAAACGACAATAAAACTTGCTCAGCTCTCCTTTTTGCTACAGTTAGTTAATCAGTAATGAAACTGTAGTAAAAGAACAAGCTCAAGCTTGAACTTCTCTTTGCAATAGTCCCATAGGAATGCTCTTCCATGAAGTTTAGATGATCTTTTGCTATGCTTGCCATGGGTTTGCTGGTCACCAAGCTTTGGAGCCATGTACCAGTCAAGACATTTAAGGCTCTTTTTAAAAAAAATAATATACCAGGGTATTAATGAAGCAGAGAAATAAAGGACTGCCCATGCTGGAATATCTAGATTAAAAACATGATGCTGGAGGAACTCAGCAGGCCAGGACCCATGGAGAAAAGCAGGAGGTCAACGTTTCAGGTCAGGACCCTTCTTCAGTACTGAAGATAGGAAAAAGGGAAGCCCAATATATAGGAGTGAAAAGCAGAGCAGCCATAGGTGGACAAGAGGGGAGGTGGGGTGGGCACAAGGTGGTGATGGGCAGATACAGGTAAGAGATAGTGATAGGCAGGTGTGGGAGAGGAGGGGAGAGCAGATCCAGCAGGGGATGGGTCAAAAGGCAAGGAGGAAAAGAGGGTAGGAAAAAGAGGCTAGGAAAGGGAAAAGAGGTGTGTGTGTCTGTCTGTGTGTATTCAATGTTCATGCCATTAGGCTGCAAGATTCCAAGACGTAAAATGAGGTACTGTTCCTCCAGTTTGCTCTTGGACTTCTCCTGGCAACAGTACACTCAGGAGGTGCCATCTTTCAAATTGAGGCTTTAAACCAAGGTCCTATATGCTTTCTATAGTGGACATAAAAGATCCCATGACATTTCAAAAAGAACTGGAGATGGAGGTTTTAATCCATGCCCTAGTCAATATTTACTTTTTAATTAATACTTCAAAAATAAGTCAGGTTATCATATCACCATCATGTCTGTGGGAACTTGCTGTGCACAAATTACTTGGCATGTTGTCACTGTTACCTTGTAGGAGACAATTTTACAAGAAAGTGCCTTATGGCATCCAGGTGTTTTGAAATGTCCAAAAGAGAGACTAGGAAGGTATTATACAAACACTTCTTTCTTTGGTCAAGGTACTGTAGTGTCCTTGCATTACAGTAAAGCCCAGTCATCGACAAAATGCCTTGGGTTGATGGTTAGCGGTGGTTAATATCAGGCACCAGGTTCAAGAAACACACATTTAAAAAATTTACTGACAAAACGTTGACAGTTGAATCAGATGGATGTTATCGACTTTCAGCTGTAAAGAAACAATGTTGTGCTGTGTTATGTTGCAAGAAGACATTAAGAACAGGTGGAGAATGTACAGCTCAGACACACCCAAGTGTTGTGATTGGGTTTATACCCCAAAGGAGCATCTTCCCACTGCAACTACCTCACCACAGCTTGCCGTGACATCGAGGTACAGCACAGAAACAGAGCCTTCAGTCCATCAAGTCCACACTGACCATCTGCTACCATTTTACACTCATCCTACAATAATCTTTTAATTTCCCCCACATGCACTTCAACTCCCAAGATTCTACCACTCACCTACACACTCGGAACAATTAGCAGCAGCCAATTAGCCCACCAACCTTCACATCTTTGGGATGTTGGAGGAAACTGGAGCCCCTGGAGGAAATCCACAGAGTCACAGGGAGAATGTGCAAACTTCAAATAGACAGCACCCAAAGTCAGGTCTCTGGTGTTGTGAGGCAGCAGGTCTACTAGTTGCACCACTTTCTGTCACTTTTTTTTAAAAAAAAAACTTAACTAGCTCCTTTCAGCAATGTGCACAAAAGTTGTGTCAGCCTCTTCCTATGTGATGAAACATGGTAAAAACAAAAATAAATTTTTGATGATAAACATTTCAGGTCTATGACTATACCATTTGTTCTGATGGAAAGTTAGTAACCTGAAATATTAACCATGTTCTTCTCTGTCACTCTCTCTGCAGATGCTGCCTGACTTGCTGGGTATTTCCAGCATTTTCTGTTTTTATTCCAGATTTCCACCATCAGCACCATTTTATTTTCTCTCCCCCCCTTCTGGCAGTTTTCCCCAAAAGGATTTATTCATCAGAGCATGGGCTTCATAGAAGCTTATCCTAACAAGCTCTGCAAACAATGAGCCTCAACAAAATATCATCTCTGGTCTCTCAGGTATTCTCTGAAGGTAGATGCTATGCACTTGCTCACCAGTGCGGTGAGTAAACTGCCTCTCACAAGCTGCTTGCTATGGTGACAGTTTTTCTGGTGATGAAAAGCAGTCACCACTTTGCATTTGCCAGATTTGAAGCACACATGGTCCCTTCCCCACATTGACAGAGAATTATAGGTTTAATGCCCAATCCATCCAGCAAAATGAGATCCAGAAAGATTGTGAATGCTCTCCAAGTTACTCATCTTCCAGAACTGATCATAGCACCTGCAGTCCTGGTCAGAACAGTCCTGCCAGTCTCTTACCTTCATCTCTTTAGTTTCTCCTCCACTGCCTGTTACTTGAAAACCACACCCACCTGTTCTAATTAATTCCATCAATCCTGCTTGGAAACTTTGAGTGAAGCAAAACCCTATGATCCAAGAGTTAAAAACTAGCATTGGATAAATTGCCACCCCATCATCTCAGAAGTTCTGAGTGTAACTAGCTTTATAACAGAAACTAAATGCTGGAAATACTCAGCCGGTCAGGACACATCTGTGGGAAGAGAAACAGAGTCAATGTTTCAGTCAGAACTGAACAGAAGACAAATGAAGTTTGTAAAGCTACAGAGAGGGAGGAAGCAGATCTCTGATAATAGTAACCATGGGAATAAGTTGTCTGTAAGGTTATCTGGTCAGCAAATGAATGGGAGCAGTTAAAGGTCTGTGGTCTCCTGTACTGTCAGAGTGAAGCCCAATGCAAGCTTGAGGAACAGCACCTCATTTTCCATCTGGGCACACTGCAGCCTTCTGAATCAATATTGAATTCTGCAACAGTTTGTATCTCTCATTCATCTGTAATATTAGCTCAGCTTGTTTTCTCCCCCCACTTTTCTCTGGGATTAGAGGACATGCCCAGCCTGACCTGCCTTCCTGGGCTTGTCCTCCTTGCTCTGCATTTCACATCCCACACATTTTTTTATCTAGGTTTCACTCCCAACTGCTCCCTTTCACTCATTAACCAGATAAGGTTTCTTTTTACAATTTATCTCAACAAGTTCCTTAGTTTCATCCTACCAGAGACACCCATCTCCCCCACCCTCTGCAGCTTTACAAACTTCTTCAGTCTCCTTTTCAGTTCTGAAGGATCTCTGGCCTGAAACGTCGATTCTGCTTCTCTCTCCGCAGACGCATACTGACCTGCTGAGTATTTCCTGCATTTTCTATTTTTGTTTTAGATTTCCAGCATCTGCAGATTTTGTTTTGATTATCACAGCTTTATAACTGAATCGTCTGTTCAAGAAGTCCCACTTCCAGCTGAACTGGATATTTTTTGCGCTCTGCAATCCTTCAGTCTCTTGTTCTAATACAGTGGGAGCTCAGTTAAGTTGGTAGGATTCTTGGCTTGATCAAGAGGTTACAACCTTGCTTGATTCTATAATTGGAATACACAATTTCAGCTGATGCTTAAATGCTGCCCTCTTGGGTATCTACCCGATGATGGGGCTTGAAGCCAAAGCTCAGCACACCTGAGATCCAAGAGCAGCGACTATTCCCTTGCAGCAATGTTATTTGGAGGATTGTGCTGTGCAAGCATGGTTGAAGCATTTGCTTACATGACTGCACTTGAAGCAGCACCTTGGGGTGGCTGAGAAACATGGCACAGCTCCATACCAAGTGCAAGCCTTCCTCATTTATGCTCACATTTTCTCATAGTACGAGGCCATGCAGCCCATTGAGTCTATACCAGCTCCTAAAGTAATCCCATTTCCTGCAATCTTTTCTCTCACACATGCCCATCAGCTCCCAACCTGCCTCTCCTCCACATCAGTGGCCAATTAACCTACCAACCAGCACACCCAAGAGACGTGGGAGGAAACTGGAGCACCAGGGGAAAATCCATGGGGTCATAGGCAGAATGTGAAAACTTCACGCGGACAGCACTGGAGGTCAGGATCGAACATGGGTCACTGGAGAAGCAACAGCACATAGCTTTTCTTATTCAACAAATGGTACAAGCTGTGGGTGTATTCAAAAACAACTTCACATGAAATGTGATATTCCAGCTGAAGCTGAACCCTATCCCCTGGGATCTGAACCAAAAAACTCTGCTCAACTTGTTTCATTTATGATAGCCATCAGTGCATGGAGACTTAAAGCCACTTGATAAGTCACACTTAAATACAGTTCACAAAGGAGAGGTTATATTCTCAGTACACAGTGTCTGGCTAAAGCAACAAGTAGATACAGTGAAAGCTTTCAAATTTTGTTTTCTAATTTCTATCTCCGTGATCTACTGGCTCCTGTCTATTCATTGCAATTCTCATTCTACTTTGATTTTTAAATATGTCCCCAATGAACCAGAATAAAGTGGAGACAAAATAGTGAAACACAATGAGAGCGCTTTTTCTTTAGTAGATCTGGTAATCATAAACTTGGTGATCAGAAGGTTGGAATCTCAATTTAGGTTGAGTAGCTGCCCTCAGCTAAGATGACGACGGTGGCCAATAGCAATGCCGCAGCTGGGCTTAAAGTTCCAGCGATAAGAAGCTGCAGAGTAGTTCCCCTCTCAACTCTTTTCTATTGAAGCTTGCTGATTCCTCAATTACTGTGACTGTACTCAAGTGTTAGACTCAAGGAAATAAAGGGGTTATCATTGGATTGAAGTATCCAAGGCTTAGGTTGTCAATCCAACCAAGTCATCTCCACAATGTCTCCATTGCCTGGCATCCTGCAGTTGTCCTGCACTTAAAATAATGGTTATAAGACATTCAAAGAATTATGCTTCAACAGTCACCATGATGAAAACAAACATCCCTCTAAACCTTTTCTATCCATGTACTTACCCAAATGTCTTTTCAATGTTGTTATTGTACCTGCCTCGACTACTTCCTCCGGCAGCTGGTTCCATATACACAACACTGTCTGCATAAAGTTGCCCCTCAGGTTCCTTTTAAATCTTTCCCTTCTCACCTTAAATCTATGTCCTCTAGCAAAGAAAAAAATTGAAAAGTTATCCAAGGGCAGATGTCAACCTCAAATTTACTGAAAGAATCAGTTTCATCAAAAATCCCAATATATTAATCAAAACAGAACTGTGCGTATGCAAATTCTCCTCCAGCTTAGTCCCTCCAGTATTCAGGCCAGATATCGAGTTCCTGAAGCATTCGGTAAACTGAGACAGGAGCAGCAATAAATTCTCCTGTAGAATTTTCTCAATAGATCTGACCCTTTAGCACAGTCAAGATAATCAAAGAAGAATTACTCTTTAGATCCCAAGAATTTATAGATTTACCACCACCAAGCTGGTATGTAAAACAACTTCTGAATACAATCAATTGTTGGTCAAGATACAATATTTAAGTTTTAAAAGGACTCACTTATGCCAAAAGTCCAGGGGGAAAAAGCAGCTGCTTCTCTAATGTACAAGAACATTCTTTGAATATTTTGGCAGTCTAGTGATCAAATGGCAGTAAAGCACTTTTGGGATGCCCAGATTCCGGGTACTGTACAGTCTCTGCAGTTCCACTGGCATGGCAGTGAGAGGTCAAGATGCTTATGCTACAAGCCAAAGCTGAACTGCCCCAAACAGGTACACCTGCCAGTACCCAGAGCAGGAAGCAAAATTTGGCAGGGCCAGCTGGCAGTCTGCCAATAACAGCTTCACTATTTCAGTCAGCGTTTCCATCTGTAGACCGAGCAGACCTACCACTTTTGTGCTGAAGGACAGTTGGAAGGCCAATGTTCTCATCTAGTACGAGCAATACAAAAATGTACACGTTGGAAAAAGTAGATTGGAGATCAGACAGCACCCTCCACCTTCCCCTTTCCAAGCACTACATGCTCATAAATAGATTTAATCAGAGTAGGTGTACACGTTGGAAAAAGTAGATTGGAGATCAGACAGCACCCTCCACCTTCCCCTTTCCAAGCACTACATGCTCATAAATAGATTTAATCAGAGTAGATTGCAGTAGAAATCATTTCCAGATAAAATCATGCCAGATGCAAAAACTGGACCTGGCACTTCCACATTAGTGTGTCTGGCTTTACATTATTAGGGTTATATTATATTAGTGAGCCAGTATCTTTCTCCCTAGGGTTGAAATGTCTAATACTAGAGGGCATGCGTTTAAGGTGAGAGGGGGCAAGTTCAAAGGAGATGTGTAGGGCATGTTCTCTTAAACAGAGTGGTGGGTGCCTGGAATGCACTGCCAGTGGAGGCACATATGATAGAGGCATTTAAGAGGCTCTTAGATGGGCACATGAATGTGCAGAGAATGGAGGATACGGACATTGTGCAGGCAGAAAGGATTAGAGTAGTCAGACATGTATTTATTTATTTAATTAGTTTGACAGATCAGTGGGGTGAAGGGCCTGTTCCTGTGCTGTACTGCCCCATGTTCTATGTCATTTTCTACCAAATGTTGTCATTATTCAAGCAACGTCATTTTCCACCTACACAGGAAGCTGCAGTCTACGACCATTGTGAAACAAGGGATACACAGCATTGATTTATTGCTTTCCTCGCTAGTTAAAATGGAAGACACTAATACTAATACTGGGAGGTCTGACTCGGCAGCTTCAGAATCAGGTACCAGGACAGTGGCGGAAAACATCACCAGCATCCTCCATATGATGCTTTCTGGCGACATCAATGCCAAACAGTTGCAGAGACGCCATTTGTTGCATACTATAGTCTAGCAAGTGCAGACAGTACCTGCTGCTGAAGAACAGCAAGAAGATCTGGAGCCCAAGTTCTTTGGGGTAGAGTTTGAAGAGCTGGAGGAAGAAAGCAGCTACCAGGGGATGTCTCTGCTCAGTATCCAGACTCAGCTCCCAGCTGAGCAAAAGCAGCAGCTACTGGCCACATGGGATCTCAGGGACCAACAGAAAGAATATTTACATAAAAAAAGGGCTACAAAACTAAATTCCCCAATGCATGCCTTTCCATATGACAAACAGCAAGAGTGAGTATGAACAATCAGCCAGAAGATCCAGAGAAGATGCAACATCTTACATTCTGTGATTCAGGTCCATCTGCAATGAATACAACACAAAAATACAAGAACCCCTGCTCCAATTATCTCAACGGATTGCTGCATTACATCGGAATTTCCTAATGTGCAGCAGCTCACTTCAAGAACTCAGACCTTTACATAAAATGTGTTTTTTCTTGAGGATCTGCAACCTGCAAGTGGTTTGTAGATCATCATGACGTATCCGGGGAAATGTTAAACATATTCCAGCATTTATGCATTGTGTAGGGATTCCAACTCCAGCAGATAATTGTAGCCATCTCATACACTCATGGTGGGCTGAATGAGTCTCTTAAATTCCCCAATACAAAAGATCTTCCATTTTACATGCATCTCATTGACCAGGCCTTGCATGTGATTTTGAACAGTTGTAGGAGCAGTCCCCCTTTTCCTTGCAGTTTTCCGTCTTCCATGGCAGTTGAAGTGGGTGCAGCTAACCGTGTTGCTGTCATGTGTTGTGGCCTACTCTGGACACCAAACTGCAAAGTGTGAGAGCTGTGTGAAATTGAGCAAGGCAAATAAACATCAGGGAACTAAAGGGTTTTGGGGAACTGGCACAAGCCAGAGGCAGATCAGCCAGAACAACACTGAATGGCAGGGCAGGCTTTAGGGGCCAGGTTGCCTAACGCTGCTCCTATTTTCCCCAGCGCGTTCACATCAGGAATTATACAGGCCATATTTTAGCTGGGTTCTGGTTGTAAACCATCCATTTTAAAATGGATGCTGGTAATTTCATGATTTTTTTTGTGTTTGCAAGGGACCTAATGTACTGTTAACACCAAATTCAGCCATGGTTTAAAATGCCAACAAAATGGAAGCAATCCAATACCTAGGCAAGTTTCCAAATACAAAATATTGCTGATGCTGGAAATCCAATACAAAAATAGACAATGCTGGAAATGCACAGTAGGTCAAGCACCATCTGTGATGGAGAAGAGTAGAGCCAATGCTTCATGGAAGCAACTTGTCATTCGGGAAATGGGACACACTTGGGGGGGGGGGGGGGCATGTTGGTGGTGAAGGGAAGTTATATTGCAAAGAAGATTGGATGGGCAGAGAGAACAAATGATGTGTGATGGGATGGGAACCAGCAGAGACTGACTGCCACAAGTGGTGGTGGTGCCCGTTATGAGGGTGGTGAAGACCTACAAATAATAAAAACAATGTTTAGACGACGTGAATGAAATTTGAACCCTCGCATCTCTCTATGAATTCGAGAGGATAAGCTCCTCTTCTGCTGCCTTTGCGTCTATTGCTTTGTCTGGGATTCAAGTGGGATTTCAGATCACCAGCATTTTACATTTTATTCCTGGCAAGTTACATTTGTTTTGGTAGATTATCTGAACCACATTCAGCCCCACCCTAGATGGATATCCCAGATTAAAAAGCTTTCCTTCTCATATCCTGAGGCACGCATCTCATGCTGCAGTGCAGCTCCATATGTACCCCGTCACCTGTGCAAAACTGGTCACCTCCCTGCTGAGAACAAGACATTTCCATGACTGTGGACTACATCATAGCTTGCTCCAATCCACCCATCTGCACATTGTGGTGACCAAATACTGAACCCTGATAGTTGCTGTATAAAGCCACTTGCCTTGCCAAAGTCCATGAATGCATCAGTTATTCAGCTCCTGCTTCAAATGCAGAGGAGATCGGACTTTCCAGTCTACCCGAAACCCACCCGGGGCTTTCCTGCTCTGATGACGCTGCCACATTTTATTGATACAATGCTGGCACAGACAGAACCAAGTCCTGCCCAAAGACCTGTGAAGCCTGAAAACAATTCATACTTTGATTTCAAATCAATGACACAGCTCACATCAGGCCCACATGTACAGTGCCATGGGCAATCGATGGGAGGTCTCTGTGCCCAAAGTGAGGAAGCTGTACCAGAACCACTCTGGATTGCAGATTCCCAATGAAACACGAGGTAAAATGTGGCGAGAACCAATTGAGCTTTGCTGTCCTTTTTTGGGAGTTAAACGTACATCCATTTTTTTCCAGCAGTAAATACCAATCTCAGAATTTTGAGAACCCTGAAGCTGAGAACATTAGTCCAAACAGAAAAAAACACTGGTGTCGTCCGAAGTTTATTAAGCCAGAAATGCCTGATGCTGACAACTGAGTACTTAAATTTTCATTCCCGATGGTTGAATCTTCAAGTAGGATAAATATTCACAAAGAACAAAGGGGGTGAGTGAACAGGGAGGGAATTCAACATATATCCTGGTAGTTATTATTTTCAATCCAAACAAGTGCTTTCAAGACCCATTTCTACAATTTCACCAATACATGCTCAGGTGTGACAGTAACAAGATAGCCAATTTGAGGTGTCTGTCACTCGCTTAGTATGGGAACAGGCAACTGACATTCTCCGAGCCGATCTAAATCGGACAGGAAATGACAACTGCATAGAACTCCCAAAGCTCCCATTTGTACACAAGCGCAGCAATTCAGGTTCTGAAGGACATTCATGGCTGAATTGCTAAATTAGCACTTTTACCACAAACCATCCAGAGGGCACTTAAAGCTAGATGGCCACAGGATGGTTTTGTTTAACAAAAGGGAAAGCCCACTTTAAACTGCAGGCTTTGAGCAATAGGGTGACAAGAAAGTGAACCAACCTTAAAAATGAATGTCAGGAAAAGTAGCTGGTGCACAAATGGAACTTATACCACTGCATTTCACACAATGAACGCCAAAAATATTCTCTTCTCGGACAGCAGTAATTCATGCCACAGATCAACCAAACAGATTATGTTATACACTGAGACATCACCCAAGGGAGCATGGATAGTGAGTGGCAAGTTGGTTCTGCCATACAAGGAATTCCAGTCAAAATTCTCCTCTTCACCCAATGTCAACTAGCATATGTAGGAATCGCTTGATAAAGGTCAGTGATCCTTGGTCGATTTTCCTTTCTGTGCCTCTCCTTGCACGAGGTACTGAAATGATACATTTTGGCTCTCCTATAAATATTGTAACCAAATTAAAATTACTTGGGAATTAAATAAACTCTGTCATTCTACTGATCGCCAAGAGCTTAAATTTGCTTAAAATTAAAATGAACTGTGCAATTTTTAAAAACAGCCTTTGGACATCTGCAAATCTAGAACCCTGGGGTGGAGTTGAAGGTCAAAAGGCAAACACGTCACCTTCCCCCACTGAGCTTCAACCACCAAATACACGATCTCACTCTCTGCCTATTGCATTGCTTCACAATGCAGTGAAGGGAAAAATGTAAAGCTATTAAAGAAGCCTTCTTATTGATTGGAGAAAAATTCAGATCCTTATGGTTCATCACATCTCTAAACCACCAACCTGAGCCACATAGAATTTTCTTTTCCATGCAGAAAAGTGACGCTAAGTGAACACAAGCCATTTTTGTTCCAAAACTCATGCAAATCTGCATCTTTTCTGGGCCAGTTCTGCAACAGGACTCTAAACCCAAAACTGGCAAAGAATATTAACCCTATACCATTTACACAAGACTGTGATACGAAACAACTGTAAATTCACTTTTTGGTAAGCCTAACACAGTCTTGGGTCAGGATGTGAAAGCAGTTCCAACAGCATAGTTGCCTGGATTATCAGAGGTCACGCAACAGATGTTGCCAGTATCCATGGCATGCATGCAGTCAAGCCGTTTTTAATTGCCATGGTAAACTCCTCCATTTCATCTGGGAGATTAGAGGTTTGACTCTCAGTTTATGTTGAGAAATCCAATTTCAGGCAGGAGGGAAACAAAAGTGCTTTATTTGACCTCAGCATCCTGTACAGAATTGGCTAAATATCTCATTTATTGCCATTAAATAGCCTGTGAGTAACATGCCATCTGATGTTAGAATAAAAATTGACAACAGAACTCAGATGAATAGGGCGCAGAGAAATTGTAATTACAAGTGACATCACACTCGTGGAATGATGTCAAAGCAAAAGGCTCACCAATGGCCAAGGAAAGGACTTCCCCCTAAAACCATCCAGGTAGCACTTGTTGAATTGGGCATCTACTATGTCCATCAGGGTCTCTGTACTGTTGAGCACAGGTTTTGACAGATGCTACAAAATTTAGTTACTGGCCTGAGAACAGAGGCAGGAAGAAACATTGGACATTTTAAAGAAACATTGTCATGACTAAGTTGGCCTGTCCATTTACAGCTGAATATGGGATTGAACCACATTTAACAAAATGGTTCCAGGCTCAATCACTGATCTAGGCACAATCAGCTGACTTCAACCACAGCACGAGGGATGAAATCAGCATGTCAATCATGCAAGGGACAAGAACCAAAGACAGCCGAGATTCCCAAACCTACTGGCTCCCTCCAATGAGGCTGCAGATACAGGTACGAGCTGCAAATGGTTCTTCGACTTTAGATAAGTTTCCCTCTCTGAGATGAATAGCTAACTGACATTCACCATCAATATGCCCTCCTAGTGCAAAGGAAAGTCAATCAGCAGAGCAGCTGAAAGACAATTACTATCTGTGGAATTGCAACAAAGTCAGCAATAGGTTTTCCAAGTATATCATCTCAGAGCCAAACTGTTCCAAGTGTTCTGTGGAAAGATGCCAAGTCCAGTGGTGATGTGGTGGTGGTGGTAGGACTTGATGTGTGGTTGGGGACAGGAAGAGGAAAGAGTTGCGAGATTCACTGTCACGACCATACCCAAGTCAAACTGCAGCTCTTAAAGACCACTTAATAAACTACAAGGATTGTGAAACGTTCCACAGCAATAAAAAAAAAAAGCAGCTTTAAAAGCACCACCACTGCTAAAGGAAATTGTTACAAATAATAACCAACCTTTCTGGCAGTGTGAACTACACAAAACAGTGGTCTTAGATTCATTGCCCATTCTCTGATGAATACCTACTCAGGAAGCTACTACTGTCTGTCCCTGTGCCAGATGGGAAATATATCAGCCAATCTTCCAACTCCATATAATCGCACATCCCTGGTGAAAGATGCCTAGGGTTGGGCAAGATAAAATAGCCTTGACTACCATCAAATAAACCATGCATAATCAATATCTAGGCTTAGACACAGGAAGGACCTATGGGCAAGGCATTAAGGCTCAGATTAGCACCTCAATCATAACCCAGTACCTCCAGGAAGTAAAGATGTGCAGAAGGAAATGAAATTAGATGAACAGGTCAAAAGAACATTTATGCATCATCCCAACACAAGGTTATCTGCTCGCTCTTCCATCCATTCCTACACAGCCATCCTGACTGAACACAGGAAAAAAGACCACAGTGAACAGACTCCAGCATTCTATACTTCCTCCTTCCCAATACACTAGCTTCACTACGAAATATTTAAGATGCAGTGGACTAGAGTTAGGTTTTAAAACCAGCATTTGACATTACAGGCTTCAATTATAAATCTTCAATATTGCAGACAAAATGGACACTGGATGTGCTGATCTAAGGATAGGTTAAAGGTCACGTGAAGGAGGAGGCAACTCTCTTACGGTTACCCTGAAAATCCTAAAGCGACCATAAAAACTTCTCCCCAATTAAAAGAAAAGGCAATTGTGGTCGATACAAAAATCTCACCTCCATCTTTGATTTCCCAAATTAACTATTTGGCTGCAAAACGTATATACCTTGCTTCAACTATGCCAGTAATACCGCTGGGACAACGTGAAAATTTTTTTAAAAGCATATTTAACAACAACGATCAGAAACAAAAGATGTCAAAGTCTGTTACGGATCTAAACGAGCATAATTCCAAACCTTACAAAAAGATGGATGCACATTTCTCTTTTAAGCTACAGATGGGATCTAGCAGTTAAATAATCGAGAGCATTTTGATGTACAAATCAGACATGAAATAAAGCGCTCGGGTTGAAGAGAACTGAATGTCAAGACTTGGAGGGAAAAAAAGACGGGGGACTGATTGGTAACGCTCTGCAAACGGCAACGAGGGTACTCCAGCACAGCGAAGAACCGGTCAGTTTCTCATCAATATTTTCGGTCCGACAAGACGGGGGGAAAAAAGTGAAATTAACTGGGTGAAACTGCAACGTGCGCACCGCCACAACTCACTTACCGACTGTCTAGCTTGCGGATACATCGCCCCCTTCTCCTCCTGGCAACGTAGATCTCCCCCAATTTTTGTTTTAAGAAAATGAAATACCCTCCCTTGGAAATCCAACCAACAACAAAAAGAAAATTGCTACGTATATGCGTTCAGTCTGCAGGGTAAAACAAAGCCAGATAGACTGTTTCCGCCGACACTTCCCGCACGTTTTCCTTTTTTGTGTGTGTGTACAAGTGAGTTCAAACCGCGGAAGGGTTTATTTGTTATCTCTCATAATGCAGTCACGATACATTGTACAGCTTCGGCTTTTCAAGAGGCGACGTTGGTGGGAGCTGGATTTAGGAGCGAAACATCTCTGCGCATTGCTCAATGCGTGTCCCTTTGTTCCTTGCTTCCTTCCTTCTGGTTTTCCTCCTTCCCACTAGGTTTTTTTTCCCTCTGGAGGTTGGAGGGGGGAAGAAATTGCCCTTCCTTTACCCCGCCGTTCCCTCAGTCGGGATACAACGTTGCCGAATGCAACAGCACAGCGACACTGTAACAGACTGAAGCAGGGCGAGCGGAACGTCGGAGCGGCGCCCCCCACAAGGCGACGTAATGAATGGAAACCCGGCCACGTGATGCGGAAGTGAGCCCGCTACCCAGGGCCATTTTTAATCATTGTCAAGAAAAAAATGTTTTTGTTTATATATAATTTTTTTTAAAAAACGTGTTAATCCAACAAAACATGGGGGTCTTGCATTTTCAACCACCCTCCCCACCCCAGGCATAGAATTATGTTCATTCTCTATCAATCTCTGTGCAGAGATTCCTTATTCAGCCTTTCAAAGGGATTTGGGGGGCGATTAGAATTGTTATATTTTACAGTTAGTATTTTTGCGCAGTGTTAGAATCTCGGGTAGAATATAAATCCATGTAAAATCGTATGCAGGTTTCAGTGTTATTGTTTTAAATGATGGATAGCCCAAAGAGAAAGGTTAGAAGCCTATTATCTCACCAAATAGGGTGATAGTTAACTTTTTTGGGGGTTCATATGAAGGGTCTCAACCCGAAATGTCGGTTGTTCATTTCCCTCCACAGATGCTGCCTGACCTGCTGAGTTCCTCCAGCAGTTAGTTCTGTTTTGCTCCAGATCCCAGCATCTGCAGTTTCTTGCATCACAACTTTTTTGAGGGGTTGGGGTTGGGGAGATGGTGTGAATGGGATCAGTTTCATCTCCAACGTCCCGCTAAAAACACGCACAAGTTTAATCACAGTTTGTGCAAATGTTCCTTGCCTTTCGAGTCATAGAGTCGGACAGCACAGAAACAGGCCCTTCGGCCCAACCTCTCCATGCTGACCAAGATGCCCACCTAAGCTCGTTCCATTTTCTCACATTTGACCCATATCCCTTTAAACCTTTCCTATCCATGTACCTGTCCAAATGTCTCTTAAATCTTGTTATTGTCCCTGCTTCAACCACTTCCTCTTACAACTCAGTCCATATATGTACAAACCTTGTGTGAAAAAGATGCCCTCAGGTTCCTATTACATCTTTTTCCTCTCACCTTAAACCTATGCCCTCTAGTTCTTGATTCCCCAACCATGGGAAAAAGACCCGAATTATACCCCTGAGGATTTTATACACCTCTATAAGATCACCCCTCAGTCTCCCACGCTCAAGACCAAATGTGATTGGAAAAGACGATGTAAACAAATATTATTGAGTCCTTTAGGAGTGGCACTGTGGATTCTTCGCCTAAATTTGAGGAAGTTTGGAGTCCATTCATTCAATATTTTCATATGATATAGATCCCTTTTCAATAATCTTTGAACTTAGAGGAGCGGAGTTGATGACATAATAATGCTCTTTGTTTATCGAGAAATGTCAGTCCAGTTTTGTTTACTTCTGAAATGTATTTTTAGTTTGTTTCATTTTATTACTATAATTTTTTTCAATTTGGGTTTTTTTATATAATAAGTCTTTTTCTTTCTTGTTTTGATTTTTTTTGTATTATATTCGTTTACTAAGAAACTGTGGGGCTTAGAATATATCTTTTTTTATTCTTTATGACCATATATGTCATGATTGTCCTCCTGATCTCTTTGTATCACGTGTATAATTACCGATGTTATATGTATTATTCTGTATTAATTTGAAAATTAATAAAAAGATTGAAAAAGAAATATTAATGAGTCCACAGGCTCTGAAATCTCAGGCTGTCTAACAAGGCAAAAACTATTCCCCTGTCCAAGAACCTTCTAAATGCTGTTGATGTACCTGCCTCAACCACTTCCTGTGGCAGCTCATTCCACATACAGACCACTCTCTAGGTGAAAAAGTTGCCCCTCAGGTTCCAATCAAATTTCTCCCCTCTCACCTTAAACCTATGCCCTCTAGTTCTTGATTCGCCAACCCTGGGAAAAAGACTGTGCCCATTCACCCTATCTATGCCCACCATAATTTTATGCACCTCTATAAGATCACCACTCATTCTCCTGTGCTCCAATGGAAAAAGTCCCAACCTGCTCAATCTCTCTCCATAACTCAGTCCTTCAGGTCCTGGCAATATCGTCATAAATCTCCTCTGAACTCTTTCCAGCTTAATGGCATCTTTCCTATAGCAGCGTGACCGAAACTGAACACAATATTCCAAATGCAGCCTCACAGACATATTGTACAACTGCAGCATAACATCCCAACTTCTATACTCAGTGCGCTGACAGATGAAGACCAGTGTACCAAAAGCCTTCTTCACCACCCTGTCTACCTGTGACGCCACTTTCAGGGAAATTGGTGAACAGAGTTCCAGATTTTCACAGCTGTTTGTGTGAAAAACTAATTTCATTGCTAAATGGGTTAGGTATAGTTGTAAGAGAAAGCACTCTTGTTTTGAATAGATTCACCATTGAAATAGTTTCTTTGCATCTACCCTATCAGATCCCTTTGTATTCAAATACCTCAGTGAGTTCACAGCTCAACGTTCTGAACTAAGAAATAACAACTTAAGAAAGCAGCTTTAACATAGCAAAAAGTCCCAAGGTTTTTTACAGGATCATTAGTAAACAAATGTTGACAATGAGTCGATAATAAAGCAGATGACAAGGGATCAGTCAAAGCAGAGAGAAAGATTGGTGGTGAAGATTGGGGAAATAATTCCTGCCAGCTGAAGGCTTGGGAGCAGTTATAGGGGGCTATGTGGGAGGGAAGGGTTAGATAGATCTTAGAGCGGAATAAAATGTCAGCACAACATTGTGGGCCAAAGGGCCTGTACTGTGCTGTAGTGTTCTATGTTCTATATTTCAAAGATGGTCAGGAGGCCAGAACTGGATAAGTGTGGATACACGAGAGTGTTACAGGGCTGGAGATTTCTGATGTAGGGAGGCAGGAGGCCATGGAGGAGTTTAAAAACAAGAATGAGAAATTTAAACTTAGGTATTGCGTAAATGGTAGCCAATGTCTGTCAGCAAGATCAGGGGTGGGTAATGAGATGTAATACAAGTTAAGGCACAGGCAGCAGATTTATGGATGACCTCAAGTTGACAAAAAGTAGAACAAGGTAAGCCGGCCAGGAACAAGTGGGACGATTGAAGACTAGAAGGAGTTTAAACAGCAGGTTAGCTGAAATGGGTATAGAGTCGGACAATGATACAATGATTGAAATAGGCAGACTTGAGAATGGTTTAGAAATGTAATCCAAAACTTAACAGTGTCTAACCTCACACCATGGCTCTGAATTGTGTGGTTCAATCCCAGATAATTTCCCTGGGAAAAAGATGGAATCTTTGGCCAAGGATGGAAGGGAATGGCTTCAAAGAAATAAAAAAAATAAGAAATAATGCAAGGCAGAGGCTGGAAGAGGAAAGCAAAAGAACTGAATCTCCTTAAAACTTCAAGCTCCGTAGCTTTCATGGATTCCATTTGCCACAGTCTCACCCCCATCTCTATGTCCCCTTCCAGAGACATGGGAACATCACCTATTATTGCCTTAATCAATATGTTACAAAAATAGATCAGTTGATCATCATTTCATTGCTGTTTGCGGGTCATTGCTCTGCACAGTTGTTCAATTTTCTACAGTGACTGCAATCCAAAAATTACCTCATTGGCAGTAAAGTATTTTCAAATATGCAAAATCATGCAGGGTACAATATATTTCAACTTTACAAAACAATAAATATGGTTTTTTTTCCTTATTGAGAACAAAGTTCACAAAGTTTATACCTGTTGTGTGAACCTGAGATAAGATTACTGCTTTTAAGTCACTCCCAAGTACCCATTTTTATTATATTGGTGAATTTCATGCATGGTTGAATCTCATGTCTCTGCTGTAACCTGTTGCAAATGGTGGTGTTGGAGCTTCAGTTTATGAGAACGTACAGTGCCAGAGCATGAACATGGCTGGTTTGAATCTTGGCTAAGCAATAGACTGGATCCAGAGTTTAGACAAGATGGTTAGTAATCAGAGTACCTGCAGCTCTGCTTCAAAAAGACGGAAGAGTTATTGCTGTTGTTCACCTTTCCCATCCCCTCCCCCTCCCCCTCCCACCTCCCCCCTCCCCCCTCCCACCTGGATCCATCTGCCCATCATCCCCTCTCCATCTGCTTCCACCTATCATCCACCAGGCTCTGTCCCACCCTTCCCTCATACGTACCACTGTATACTGGCAATCTTTCCTCTTCACTCTCAGTCCTGATGCAGGGTCTCCACCTGTAAAGTCAACTCACACCTTTTGCCTCCACAGATGCTGCTTGAGCCACTGAGTTCTTCCAGTGTTCTGTTTTCCTCTCCTCTAACTAAATCAGTTAGAATAACTTGCAATTAGATAGTGGTTTAGAAAGAAATAATTTGTATTTATAATGTCCCTTTATGGACCTTAGGATGTTACCAAGTGATCTACCATCAATGAAGTAGTTTAATCACAAACAATGATCAACTCCAACAAGTGAGTATCTCATCAACTCTCCTTCACATTCAATTATATTATTCTTGCTGAGAGTTCAACCATTAATGTCTCTAGGATCACCATTAGTTAGAAATTCAAATAGACAAGCAACATAAATGCTGTGGCCATTGGAACAGGTCAGGGACTGAGTATCCTGAGGAAAGTAGCTTACTTCTGGATACCCCATTGCTTCTCCATTAGTTAGAAGTTATGGAGCGCTCTGTTTTCTTAGGTAGCTGGAAGTTCAACAGCATTAAATCAGCTTGACACTGTCCTGGTCAAAGCACCATATCCACTATCCTGAGTATCCATCTGCTCTGTTCCATACATACTGGATATGTAATCTGGGTCCATGGATGGTAATTGTCCTTCAATACTGTCACCCTTTGAAGGATATTTTCATGTGACTAACCACATCTCTACTGTTGGTGAGAAAGGTTCAAGAAGTAGGCTGATTTAAAAAAAACTAAAAGCAGCCAGTTGGTTCTATAAGATGGTTCATAAGTAAAATACCTTTGTTGATAGTTTTAATTTCCAACTATTTCCAGTATCTTAGAAAGTAACTGAGACAATGTGTCAGAAGTGTCAGTTAGTGAAATATGAGATATAGATGCCATGACTGATTCAAAATATCATACACCTGATCTAATCCCTCTCCACAGAGTTAAGATATGGATGCCCACTGAGAGACAGTGAGCTCTGTGATTCAGTTGACAGTGTATGTGATGGAACAAAAAAAGCACCCAAACAGTTGAATTTTCAGACAAGTCATCTATCTAAAGAATGGACAGTGCAAGAAAGCATTGTACCCAACCAAACAGCCCTTAAAATGAATCCCTGGAGTATGTTCTTGATGCATCATAAACGTATAACAATTCTGCTAGCAATTAAACAGTTAACCATTACTGAATGTTTACACATAACCAGGAACAGGAAAATCCTTTGATACTTTAATAATGGAGCTAAGGTTGTTAGCAGATAATGGAAATTTCATAGCTTTGAAGGATTTGGTCATGAGAGATTGGCCTATTTGTGGAATTGAAGAATTCAGCTGGAGGGAATAGGACGGAGTTCAATCTGGAAAGTGTTTCGAGACGTACAAGGCTGCAGAGCTTTCCAGAGCCAGGCTACAAAACAACTGGATGACCAACACAGGATGTACATGTGCTGAAGTGTGAAACAAAGTGTAGAACAGGTAGAGCAGTGCCAAGGCTGCCCAGATGTCACAAGTGTTGTAGATGGCAACATGAATGGCTAAAAAAATATTTCCTATGTAGGAAAGAGTGTACACAATGTGGATTTCTACAAACAGTGTACAATAGACATCAAAACTCCATGCAGTGGATGAAATGAGCTGTGGAGGAACAGGGACAGCGTCAAATTCAGAACATCAGTTGAAAACAATGTACCTATTATCAAACAAAGTCAGTTCTGGAAAAGGAACATCTCCTGGGTGCCAAGACGTTGATGCGAGGGGAAGGGTAACCAGTGACGTATCAGCTTGATTCTGAAGCAATGTATAATTTCCTCATAAGTCATCAGTCTTGAGATGCTGCAGTTGAAATCAATGAATTATGTGCTGTCAATGAAGAACAAGAGTACACTGAAATTTACGGGAAGATGCTCCCTGAAGATAATGAACCTCAGGACTCGAGGGATATAATATGGATTTCAGCTTGGTAGATCAGACACATGTCTCACCTCTCCTTTTAAATAGTGCAGTCCAGCAGATATCTTGTAAAAGTAAATCATGACAGGATCAGGAAGATTGATTCAATGCACATAATCACTTCAGCCACACAGATGATTATGCAGATGCCTTTTACAAAACTGGGAAACGGAGAAGATAGATACCCTCCAGTGCTAGTGAGGAAGCAGAGGTACTGATTTTTCATTGACACTCAGGGAGGAGATTGGTCAAGTTGGAGACACAGCAAACTCTGGGGATCAGGCTTGGTGTGTTTTGAGAAACCAAGCAGCAAGCTGAGAATTTATCTGGAACCTGGAGACTGTAATGGAATTCTGAAGAGGAGCTACAACCCAAAGAAAATGATAGAAGATGTTTTGCCAAATCTGAGTCGAATATACATTTGAAGTGTGCTGGTACCATGTATGAGTTCTAACATGTAAAGCTCGATGAGCAGGGTTCATCTTCAACTTAGCTAGAGGAGGATGCTATACTTAATCAATATAACACTAAGGGATTTTAGTGAAGACTTAATGCTTGATGGTCTTAGTGGTGTGAAGATTGGAGCAGATAACATATGGGACTTTGGAGAAGAAGAGAAAGTAAAAGAAGCAGAGTTATACCATGACTGAAAGCTGAGGGCCCTGACAAACAGATGCAAAGAGAAGCAACTGGGGCTGAGCAAGAACAAATGGAAGTTTAAAATGAAAGATTTTTTGATGGTAGAGATGGTCTGAAATCAGATTCAGCAAAAGTCAGAGCAATGAAGGAGATGTCAAACTGGACAGATTTTTTTTATCCAAAATAAACTTTATTCATAATAAAAGACAAACTATATATAATAATAAAACAATAATAAAACAGTGCAAACCTTTACATTTGTGTACAGATCAAGTATTAGTGTTACTTTTTACACAAACCACAGCACTGATGCCACTCGTGTGGCTCCCTGGGGTGATAAACCAATCCCATAATTACAATATTTAAGGGGCTTCCCCGCCTGACCCCGCCCCTCCCTCTCCTGTGGCAGAAGAACCCTAAACTGTCGTCCTTCCCCACCGAGCCCTTGCATTGCCTGCACCCAGCTTCGGTGCTTCCGCCAGCACGTACTCCTGCAACCTGGACTGTGCCAGTCAGCAGCATTCCCCTACGGACATCTCACAGTGCTGGGAGACCAAGAAGTTTCAGGTAGCCCAAAGGGCATCTTTCACCGAGTTGATGACCTTCCAGCCGCAGTTAATGTCCATCTCTGTATGTGTCCCCCGGAACAGCCATAGATCAGAGAATCTTCTGTTACGCAGCTGCTGGGGATGACCCATGACAAGGACCCTTGCATCTTTCGCCACACTCTCCTCACAAACCCACAGCCCCCAAAGATGTGGGCAACCGTCTCGTCCCCAGCACAGTCCTCCCGGGGGCAGCGCGCGCTGGGACTGATGCTCCGACCATGCAGGAAGGATCTGACTGGGAGGACCCTCTCACCGCCAGCCAAGCGAGGTCTTGGTGCTTGTTGGTGAGTTCTGGCGATGAGGCATTCTGCCAGATGGTCTGGACAGATGTTGCAGGAGTGCAAAGGTTTCTGGGGTTTGTCAACCATCTGAGCAAGTTCCTGCCCTATCTGTGTGAGATGTCTGAGCCACTCAGACAGGCTACCAACAAGGCTATGGTGGGGGTCAAACAAATCAGGGAGACAATCACAGTGGAGTCTGTGTTGTAATACTTTCAAGAAAAGGTGGAAAAAAATCTATTTTAATGAAGCTGGTTGAGGAAGTGTGGTCCTTCAGGTCTGTGAAGTGCTCACACATGGAGACTGCTGGTCTGACAGCCCTGATGTCAGTTGGTTGACATTTACTGCAATATTTAAGTATGTAGATGTTTCAGAAAATTCTTGGGCTTTTATTGCTAGAAGTCTGAATGGAGAGAAAAGGCCTGGTGTAGATTAAATTAAAGTGTCCATCCCAAACTGAGTCTGTTATTAAATACAACATGGAATTTCCAAATGGCTCCAAAGTTTGAGATAAGTTTTTTTTAACTTTCTTTGTTACAGAGTGTCCCTAATTATTTTGTTCTCTCCCCTGGACACTCATTTTCAATGTCACATTGTCTCGTCCTTCTTTGGAAATGTGTCTGCTCCTATCTCCAACACATCACTCCAGGGAAAAGCAAAACCTCATTGTGATGGATTCCCACTGAGAGATTTTTGACCATTATGTTTAAGTTTGTAGTCTCCCTGCAGTATTGCTCCTGATGAATTGTAGAGCAGACTAAGTTTACAAGGGGCATGATGGTTAGTAATCAGAGTACCTGCAGCTCTGCTTCAAAAAGACAGAAGAGTTATTGCTGTTGTTCACCTTTCCCATCCCCTCCCCCTCCCCCCTCCCACCTCCCCCCTCCCACCTGGATCCATCTGCCCATCATCCCCTCTCCATCTGCTTCCATGGCAATGGGAAAATATTTTCTGTTTGGCCCCTTGTAAATTTGGATGAATCAGAAAATCATAAGATTTTTCAACATACAATGGGCACTTTAAAGTTTGACAGCTGCTACATGCAAAAACACAGCATAAGACACTACAATCATCTCAATAGTAATAGATAATAAAGGGGCTATAAGATCATAATACAAACTAGTACCAGGCAAATTAATGGGGCTAAAGACTAACAAATTCCCTGAACCTTCTGGTCTACATCCAAGGGACAGTGTATGTGCTAGCTGCATTTTCCCAGAAGTCACCCTGTATTCTGAAGATATCTGAGAAGAATGGAAAACCACAAATGTCATTGTCAAAAAAGGAGGGAGACAGAAATTGGGAAACTATGGGCTTGTAAGCCTACCATCAGTCATTGGGAAAATGCTGGAATGCATTATAAAGGAGGTAACAGCAGATCTTTTGGCAAGTCACAAGATAATTAAAAAATCAATGTCATTAGAAGGGGTTGCTTGGTCGTGGGGTCCCGTTGGAGATGACGGAAGTGGTGGAGAGTGATGTCATTAAATGAAAGGAAAATCACGTTTGACAAATTTGCTAAAGTTTTTGAGAATGTAACATACAGTGGATAAAGGGAAACAAGTAGATATAGTGTGTTTGGATTTCTAGAAGGCATTTGATAAGGTGCCACAGAAAAGGTTACTGCACAAGATTAGAGTGCATGGTGTTGGGCCTTATATGTTGCCATGTCTTTGGGAGTGGTGAATGAACAGAAAACAGAAAGTTCAGAGAACTGGATCATTTTCAAATTGGCAAATCTCTGCTATTTATAATCAATATTGATGACTTGGATGCAGCAATCAAATGTACTGTGGTCAAATTTGCTGATGATTCAGGGATAAGTGGGTTAGAAAGTTGTGAGGAGGATACAAAGAGCCTATAGAGGAATATAGGTAGGTTAAGTGAGTGGGAAGAAGTTGGCAGGTGGAGTATAATGTGGGAAAATGTGAAGTTATCAACTTTGGAAGGAAGAATGAAAAAGCAATTATTTACATGAAGTAAGACTACAAAACGTTGTGGTACACAGGGATATGGTGTCCTTGCACATTAACGCACAACACTTGGCATGGAGGTACAGCAAATAATTAAGAAAGCTTATGGAAAGTTGGCTTTTATTGCAAGTATTATGGAGTTTGAAAATGGAGGAGTTTTGATGCAACAATGCAGGGCACTGGTCGGACTTGCACTACTGTGTAGAGTTTAGGTCTCCATATTTAAGAATGAGTGATCTTGCATTGGAGGCAGTGCCGAGGAAGTTCAGCAGGTTGATTCCTGGGATGAAAGGATAGAGAAATGAAGAAAGAGTGAATAGTTTGGGCTTATCTCTTTGGAGTTTAGAAGAATGAGGGGCATAGATAGGGTGGATGCCCACAGTCTTTTCGCACGGTTGGGGAATCGAGAACTAGTGGACATAGGTTTAGGCTGAGAGGGGAGAGATTTACTAGGAACCTGAGGGGCAACTTTTTCACTCAGAATGAGCTGCCAGTGGGAGTGGTCGAGGCAGGTACATTAACAACATTTAAAAGGCGTTTGGACAGGTACGTGGATAGGAATATGGATAGGGTATTACTCTATGACTCTGAGTGATCTTATTGAAACATATAAGATACCGAGGGTGAATGACACAGTGGAGATTGAAAGGATGTTTCCCTTAGTGGGGGTATTTAGAACTAGGGGGCTCAGTTTCAGAGTAAGAGCTTATCCAGTTCAGATGGAGGTAAGGAAGAATTTATCAGAGCTGTAAAATGGAGTCATTAAATATATCAATGGCTAAGAATGACAGACATTTGAACTTGAAGGGACTCAAGGGGCATGTGGAGGGAGTGGAAAAATGTTGTCGAGGCCTAGAATGGATCAGCCATGATGTGAATGAATGGTGGAGAAGGCATACGGGGCTAATTGGCCTACTCCTGCTTCTATTTCTTGTGTTCTTATGTTTGTGAAGGATTAAGTGCCATTTTATCATAACAGGCTTGTTACTGATCTGGTCACTCAAAATGGAAATTGGTGCATTTGGCATTGCATTGAGCACTTGAGACTTTTTGTCAGGGACGCCTAAAAGTCCAGCAAAAACAGCGGAAGGAGATCACCACTTCCCATTCTATCCATCCATCTGCTCCAAAAAACACCACCTGCTCCACCTGTGGCTGAATCTGCAGATTGTGGAGCACCTGTGGTCAGTCAGTGGGAATAACCCTGAGCAGCCGGTTGCCTGGACTTTAATTCTCCATCCCACCCTCACTCAGACTTCTCTGTCTGTGGCTCCCCTGTGCTGTTACAATGAGGTCCAATGCAAGCTTGAGAAACAACACTTCATCTTCTGTCTGGGTACATCACAGTCTTCTAGACTCAATATTGAATTCTCCAAATTCAGGTATTTCACTATTTCTGTCAGTATCAGAACTGGCTGCTTCTGCCAGTCATCCACCTGGGATTTTAACTGTTTATCTCTCTTCAATAGAACAGACAGACCTGTTGGGAATGTTCCACAGCCCTACTATTAGCAACACCTCCAACTGCCCCATTTTCTCATTTAACCCAGTTTCATCCTGAGACAGACATTCCATTTGTCCTATCTCTCCCTCCTGCCACATTCTCTGCAGTCTTTTCCGTCTCTCTTTCCCAGTTCTGATAAAGGGTCTCTGAACTGAAACATTAATTCTGTTTCTCTTTCCACGGATGCTGCCTGACCCATTGAGTGTTTCCAGCATTTTCTGCATTTATTTCACAACCTTCGAGAGTTGCTCCTAATCAAGCAGTTCAATGCTCCATTGGTCTAATCCTTGTCAGGGTTTGCTATCAAGGGAGAAGGAAGAAAATCTGAGGTGGCTTTCTCATCCATGGGCTGCAAAGTAAAAATGATGAAAATAGCCAAGTGGTCTTCCCTTTTTGGTCAGGTAAAATGTAAGGGATATGACACAGTTTTGAGAGATGGCATTATCTCCCTGAAAGAAACAAAATTGCTCTTTTACAAGTCAGGCATTCAATATAATTTACTATCTGCACTATAAAAACTTGGCATAAGTATTTGCTGATATTCTGCAAGGATCAAATTATCAGTGATGCATGCATTATTCAGCAATTTTATTGAACCTGGTTTGACAGTGATCACATAGCTATTTGAACTTCAAGCTCTGCTTCAATGTCTATTGCAACCAGTGGAATGTTAGTGGTTGTGGATATCCTCAGTCGAGTTCAATGAGCTGGATTTCAACAGGATCCTGTGATGTTGGTTAATCTAATATGGTAATTTGGTAATGTGAAGTGACCACTACACAGAATAACAGATGGCTTCTATTGAGTTATGAGGCAGTAATTCAATTGAACAGTTCTTTGTGACATTGTAAACCACATGAGAAGCTCAAGTGGTTTATGAAAGTCAGCAGAATCCAGATTGAATTATCGTCTTAAAACCTATGCAAGAAGTTTATTATTTTCTTTAATACATTAGATGATTTCCTGTGTCATTGTGATGAGTTAGAGTGTTGTTATGTAAAGTTCAGGCGTTGTCCTCTATCAGCCGTGAAGTGTTATCCTACCATGGAGAAATGTTATCCTTTAAGAACGTTGGACTTAAGTGCTGTAAACTGGCACATGATGTGGTCAGTCAGAGGTTAATTGACAGTTGCACAAAGTGTCATACAAGCAATGAGCACACGTACAAGGCTTCCTTCTCTCTCTCACTCTGTGTATATCCCTCCCAGTTATTATGCACATGTATGCAGAAAGTAAGAAAAAATGCACATTATGAAGTTTTTTTAAAAGAATAACATAACATTTTAAACTTTTATTTATACAGCACAGTAACAGGCCCTTCTGGCCCATTGAGCCCGTGCTGCCCAATTACACCCATGTTAACCTACTAACCCATACATCTTTGGAATGTGGGAGGAAACCGGAGCACCCGGAGGAAACCACGCAGTCATGGGGAGAACGTACAAACTCCTTGCAGACAGAGACAGAAGTGAACCCTGATCACTGGCACTGTAATTGTGTTACACTAACTGCTACACTACTGTGCTGCCCCTAAATGTAATACCTCACACTTATCTGAATTGAAAGCCATTTCCTAATCCTCGGCCCACTTACCCAACTGATCAATGCAAACTCCACACAGACAGTGCCAGAGGTCAGGATTGAACCGAGGTGGAGCTGTGAGGCAGCGGCTTTATCACTGTGTCAGCTGTTTTGTGGGTAACTTGGTTGCAAAGTTTCTGATACCTTATATCAGAGCCCCTCTTCTATTCCTGCTTCACGACTACTGCAATGAAAATTAATTTGGACAATTGAAAACTTTTTAACTGGCATCTTTAATGTCTTGAGTGTTAATATAATCCCATGGTTCAGTCACTCCTTTGTGAGTACGAATAATCCACTCTCTTTAGCATGAGGTACAGAGTTCTGTGATTTTTCATAAAGTATTAACCAATGTTATGAACAGCATTCTCCTCAATCCCTCTGCAGTCTTTGATACCATTGACCATATCTCTGCCCTTCCTGCATTTCTCCACATCCTCAGTTGGTTCTATCCAATCACAGCAGAGGATTTCTACCAGTATCACCTTTTTCCAAACAATACAGTCCCTAAGGTGGATCCATGGTTCTTCACCTACATACTTACTATCCCTTGATAACATTAACTGCAAAAATAGGGTTAACTTTTATATGAATGTAGTTGATAAGCAGCATAGCCTTTCCACTAACTTTCTCAACCCTGCATTGGCTCTCAGCACTGTCAGACTCCCTGTCAAGTTTCCAGGACTTGGAAGAGTACAATCTCCTTTAGCTAATAGGAGACAGAAGCTGATGGTGGAAAATTGTTTCAGTGATTGGATGCCTGTGATTGGTGGTGTTCCACAGGGATCAGTGCTGGGAACCTTGCTGTTTGTAATACAAGTCAATGATTTGGATGTGGATGTAGGTGACATGATCAGTAAGTTCACAGATGACACTAAGATTGGTGGTGGAGGGCAGTCTAAGGCTACAAGATGATACTGATGTTTTGGTGAAATAGGCTGAGAAATGGCAGATGGACTTTAATCCTGATAAATGTGAGGTGATGCATTTTGGGAGTATTAATGAGGCTAGAATACACACCATTAAGGTCCTATGGAGTACAGGAAGTCCCTGGGTTATGAACAAGTTCCGTTTTCGAGGGTGTTCGTAACCCGATTTTGTATGTAACTCGGAACAGTGTCCGCGCATGTGCACTTGGGCCAGGGATTGTGGCCGCGCATCCGCACTTGGGCCGGGGATCACAGCCACGCATGCGCACTTGGGCCAGGGATTGCGGCCGCACATGGTCCCAGCCGCACATACGCACTTGGCCCGGGGTTGGGCCAAAGAAGGTGTACCGCCGCCGTGGTAGGATCGGGGACTGGGCCCGCTTACGAACCAACCACGAAGGTCGGTTCATAAATACGGGCGTTCGTAAGTCGGGCGTTCGTAAGTCAGGGACTTCCTGTATTGAGAAATGGAGGGACCTTAGTGTGCAAGTCCAAAGATCCTTGAAGTTGGCAGCACAGGTAGATAGTGTGGTTAAGAAGGCATATGGAATACTGGCCTTCATTAGTTCAGGCACTGAATACAAGAGCAGGGAGGTTATGCTCCAACTTTATAAAACATTGGTCAGACCTCGGTGGAGTGCTGTGTGCAGAGCCGGTCAGCAGACTGTAGGAAGGGTATGACAGTGCTAGAGAGGTGCAGAGAAGATTCACTTGGATGTTGCCTGGGATGGAGCATTTTAATTATGAGGAGAGAATAGAGAGGCTAGGTCTGTGTTTTTTCCTGGGGCAGAAGTGGTTAAGAGGGGACATGATTGAAGTATATAAAGTTATGCAAGATATAGATTGGGTGGACTGCAGCAATCATTTTCCCCTTATCAGAGATGAACAGAACTCGAGGACATAGAATAAGGGATGAGATTTAGAGGGGTCCTTTTCCACCCAGAGAACGGTGAGTGCCTGGAATGCACTGTTGGAGAGAGTGGTGGAAGCAGAATCACTAACAGCATTTAACAGGTGTCTAGCACATGAATCACCTCGCCATTGAAGGTTACTGGCCAAGTGCTGGAAGATGGAATTAATACGAATTGGTGCCCACTGGTTGGTGTGGACGTGGTAGGCCAAATGGCCTGTTTCCATGCTGTATGACTATGATTCTAATGCCGGGAAGACAAAGCTATTGTCATCAACCTAGCTACCACATGAGGATGACACAAACTGTCCACATTCACTAGTTGTTGTTCTGACCTGCCTTGAGCTTCATATCTCATAACCACTTCATCACACACTTTCTCCCCTTTGTCATTAGATAGTCTTCTCATGGTGTATGCTAATGAAGATAAAAATATCTTAATATGTTGAAATCTGTATTTATAGCTGATGCTATATCTAGCCTTTGTGGGGATAATTAGGCAATTTGCCTTAGATCAAGCCAAATGACAGCATTACTATAAAAAGCAGACTGATCTAATGTATTTAATTCTTATATAACCAACCTCCATCCACTGATCTTTTTTGGTGACATTCTCTTGGTTTTATTGGCAGAATTTGCTGTAGTTTCTTTTTCTTCTACTCTTTAAACAGACTCTGCTAGCTAAAAAAAAATTGATGTTGCTGTACCCCAGACTGTTTGCTATGAGCCAGATACTGGAAGATGTACATGTGATTCTCCTTGTCATCACATTGGATCTTCCTGCAAATCTAATCAGTTAATATTTGCTGTGAATTTGAGGATTCACACCAATAAGTATTTGATTCCCTGAGTATTGGCCTGGATTCCTTCCACCAATTACTTTTCAATGACCCTCAATTCTTAAAAGAACACAGAGATAAAAATGGAATGAGGATTGGATTGTCCTATTGGAATTGACGCCACTTTCGGAATAAGAATCAGAATCAGGTTTATTATCACTGACATACATCATGAAATTTGTTGTTTTGTGGCAGCAGTACAGTGCTGGACATAAAAATTGCTATAAGTCATAAAAATAAAAAATAGTGCAAAAGAGGAATAACAAGATAGTATTCATGGGTTCATGAACTGTTCAGAACTCTGACGGTGGAGAGGAAGATGCTGTTCCTAAAACTTTGAGTGTGGGTCTTCAGGCTCCTGTACCTCCTCCCCAATGGTAGTAACGTGAAGAGGGCATGTCCCAGATGGCGAGGGTCGTTAATGATGGATGCCGCCTTCTTGATGCACCGCCTCTTGAAGATGTCCTCGATGGTGGGGAGGGTTGTACCCGTGATGGAGCTGGCTGAGTCTACAACCCTCTGCAGCTTCTTTCGATCCAGCACATTGGAGCCTCTATATCAGAATGTTCTCCACCGTACATCTGTAGAAATTTGCAAGAGTCTTTGGTGACATACCAAATCTCCTCAAACTCCTAATGAAGTAGAGCCGCTAGTGTGCCTTCTTCATGATTGCATCAATGTGTTGGGCTCTGAAGGCACTCCGAGGCTGGCACATGAAGAATGACTGTCCAATGTATCAGAAAGCACTTGTATAGTCAAAATGGATCGCAGCTTGAATATCTGCCTTCTGGGTAGGAGACATATAAAGGAGAATTAGTAAAAAAAAACAACCCTTGGACATGGCTGGTATTCCGTCTGCATAGGTTTCTGTTATGGTTTATTAGAAAACCCTTATCCCTCAATTGTGATCCTGTTTTGTTGCTCCACACTACCTATCCATTATTTTATATTTAAAGGATAATAAGCTACCAGAAAATCTCATTACAATACAAAGACTAGCATGCTCATGTGCTCACTCTCAAGACAAGCTGACAGTGCAGTATTACTTTCTTCTTTAACAAGGCCCATGGGTGCAATAAAATCAATAGTTCCTGCAATTTTTTTAAACTGGTAGTGCTATAATATTTTCCCTTGGGTTACTGAAGTGACCTTTATACCTATTTTAAATGTGGACTAATACCCTGTAATTATCAGTGCAATATATATGGCATTGTATAATGAGAGTTCGTAAATGCACCAGATTATAAAGTGGGAAAGAATTTTTAATTTCCAGTGGCTGCAATTGATTTAAAGGAGTTAAAGCTTTCAATAATGTAGGAACAGGCACTGAAGCAGCACCATGGGTGGCTGAGTTACTGTTAATCTATCACATAAAAGGTCATGTAAGATGCTTGTTACCCATTGCAAACTCAGATACTAAGAAAGACAGATCGAAATGCCCCAGGTTTCATTCCTGATCTATGCTGAGTCAGGCAACCTTGATGTGCTTCATTTGGCCCCACTGGTCTTGAACTAGGAAGATAATAAAAAATATTGTTGCACCCAGTCATAACCTACATTCCTCTCTGTCTGCTATCAGCTCTCCAACTACATTGGAAGTTGCTCATGCGTCAGACCAGGAACAGACTGGATTCAGGTTAGATGGTTGTTCTGGTCAAATGCCCATCCACATTTAAAATCTGGGCTTGTTCATGTCGTGTGACTATTTGCACTTGGAATGAGCTGCCAAAAGACTGCAGGTAGCCGGGAAACAGAAACCAGGCAAGAGTCAACTCTCTCCAGGGTTACAACAGCACCACAACTGCCACCCTCTCCCTCAAACGTATTACAATGCTAACATCCCAGAGTCACATTGAGGGGCAACCTTTCAAATCTAACACTTGGTGCTCAGCAGACAAATTGTTACCAAAGGCTGATCAGTCCATTTGGGCTCTCACTGCCTCCAGCCCTCCATGAGGAACAACTGGCATTATCTTGAGTCACAGATATGAGTTCAAGTAAGAGACAAATATTGTCTCTCACAATTAAAGGAAAACTTTGATCTGTGGTGCCTCTCACACCCTTAGGTCTTCATAAAGTAGTTCACAGCCTAAATGATACTTCTGATGTGCAGTAACTGTCAATTGGACAGAGTTGTTTGGTAGTAAATACAACATCTGATTAAATGCGACTATTCTAGCATAGTCAAAGAAATGTGTGACACTGTCAGCTTGTCTCAAGGGTGAGCACAGACATAGGCAGGTCTTCCCTCAGTGATGAGATTACTAGTGGCTTATTAATAACTATAGAATTATGGATAGGTAGGACTGAGCTGTAAGATTAGATTGCAATTGACAAATTCAAATGGAACAATATACTCCGCAGCACGTTAGTGATTACAAGTGAGAAATCCATCAGTTTAGTGGGGATCTATCCCAGGTACAAACAATCTGTTAGTGATCATAATCCACACTTGCACATGCAAAATGTTCACTTGGGTGAAGCATCAGAGATCTGGTCATGTTTACAAGGCCAAATATAAGGAATTCAGTGAGTTCAGGTGAAGATAAGATTACTGGGAAAACTAATAAGGCCCAGAATTGATTTGTGCCCAAACTGTGGTACAGCACTCACTCAATAAGGCCAATGGTAGGACCAGGCAAAACTTACTCCCCACTCCCATGACCCGGCCTCTTTTGTTCTTCAGCAACACCCGGCAAGTTACCCCAGAGGGCAAGGTTCAGATAAAAGAAGGGCTAGCATTTCAGGGTGTCCTAAATCACCTTACAGTCAGGAGGTACCTTATGAAATGCAGTTTCTCTTGTAATGTAGGAAATTAATACACAGCAAGCCCTTCCACATGGCAGCTTTTTGTGATCTTAATTAAAACATAAATATTGGTCAAGAACTGCAGAGTTCAGTTGCCCTTCTTCAAACAGCGACAGGGGATCTTTTACGGACACCAAACAGAGACAGTTAAAGTTTCATCCTAAGGACACCTCCAACAGCGCAGCACTCCTTTCATACTACACTGGACTATCAGCCTAAACTGTGAACTCCTCATCCTCTGACTTAGCAGTAAGTAGAGGCCATTAGGATAACACAGTGCTGCAGCAGTTAGCACTGCTGTTTCACAGCTTCAGTGATCTGACTTTGGGTATTGTCTGGGTTGAGTTTGCCTGTTCTCCCTGTGACCGCGTGGGCCATGACTGCGTAACCATGACTGCATGTGATCCTGCTGGGTGCTCTGGTGTCCTCCCACATCCAAGGTCAAAGTCGAGTTTACTGTCATATGCACAAGCACATGTATGTACAGGTGCAATGAAAAACTTGCTTGCAGCAGCACCACAGGCACATAGCATCATGTAAGCAGCATTCACAAGAAAAACAAACATAAATTATACACAATTTTTACAAGAAAGAACACAATTCGAACAACAAAAAAACCAAAGTTCATTGTCGTACAAAGTGGTCATAGTGTTGCTGTATTGAGGTAGTGATTAGGGTTGTGCAGGTTGGTTTAAGAACTGACTGGTTGAAGGGAAGTAGCTCTTCAGCATCCAAAGATGCGCTGGTGGGTTCTAACTTGCAGGGCTACAGGGAAGTAAGAAGAGGGTGTATGTGACTGATGGGACTGCTTTAACTGGGATCTGGCATTGAGATGAACAGCCTCTTGTGTTGTGGTAATTAAGGAGGCTGAGAGGTGTTTGGGAAGATGAAGCAAGTGGTGGTGTCCTGCAGCAGTCCACAATTCTAACGTGGAACCAGCAGAATAAAGAAAGTTATGAAATATGAAATGTTATCCTTTAAGGATTGCTGGTTTAGTTGTTAAATGACAAAGAATAAGCCTGTTCCAGTCACATCAAAGGAGGTCTCAAATCAGCTTTAAGTTGCCTGTTTACATGTTCAAAAAAGAATGACCTGTGACAAGGTACTTGTATCACCTCCCCAGATGGTTATAATAATACCTTTACCAATATACCAGTGGCACATCCTGATCTGTCTGCCGTTTGCCACATTAAATGCTTAGGCACATGTTTTCTGCCTGCAGATTTGGTATATTGCTCAATTGAATTTCTAGGCCACGGTATCCTGTATTGACACGCTCCTTCATCATTGCCTAATTAAAATCCAACAAATCCAATTGACAGGCAAGCAGGCAATAATCATGCTATAGGAACACTCTTTTTAACTTCAGCAGCTGCTGTGTTCCACAATCCATTTTAAATCAAATCGGCACTAAGGGATTTCTAATGGATTTACCTTCTAATGGTTCTGGTGTCTCAATATGTAAATTGTATTCTGGAAAACGGCAGCTCCAGCTGATTAAATTAGTTCTTTGTCTCCTATTTAAACACAGATCCTGTGAACTCTAATACAACTGCTGTAATACTGTTGTTCAATTTATTGACCTTTGACCCAATTTAAGTCAATGGCTGAAACGTCTGAAGGTTTTGTAGCTAATTTTTCTTTGCAATTGATGGTAAGTGCCTCTGCATTTGTCTCCCAAACCTGACAAGGGTCAGAGCATGGTGAATTCCTGAGATAATCAGGAAATGGCTCTGCAGACTCTCCAGTGTGCAGCTGGTCTACATTCAAGCAGACTATTGACGGCATTCACAGACGGTGAATTTATGAACTTCATACGCAAGGTTGCGAAGTCAAAATGGGAGGCACACCTACCCCTCATTCTTTTCTTCCTCGGCAGTCCCTCAGGATCGAGGATGACTTGCTTCCACTCCAGTTTTCTGAGGAGGCTAATGAGACCAATATGGGAACTGCAAACTCTTCTACGAATCGGGCAGGTGGTGGCCAAGGGAATGGCTGGTGGATAGTTTGTGAGATGGTTCACTGTTTCCAATGCTTATAAGGGGCTTCTGTGCACTCCTGATGCCTGGCCTTGAGATTCTCAAAATCATCCTGAAATACTTCCTTCTCTACTGTAAGCAGGCTTGGGCTAGAGATTTCCAGGAATCAGTGGGAATGCTGCAATTTTGCGAGGAGGCTTTGAGCACATCCTTGAATCTTTTCCTTTGTCCATCTGGTAACTATCCCATGATAAAGCTCAGACAAGAATGTCTTTTAGAAACTTTGCACTTGTCAGATGTCTTATGTCCAGCACCAACTATGTGTGCCTGGTATTGTAACACTATACTCATTAAAAAATAAAGTCAGCCTGGTGCAACTGTGGATGCCCAAAGCCAATGAAAGTCAACAGCTTGGACATCCATGCTAGAATAACACCACCAGATATCTGGAAAAGCATGTCCAGCCAAAGGGAAAGGAATCAGCAACCAGGGATGCCATTCCCTTCTACATGGCAGTAAAATGCCTGACGTCAGACAGGTTCTTCTTCATAACCACACAGATGGCCAGCATTACTGCTATAACCACCCACAAGGATTTGTGGCAGCTGCTATTTGCAGAGCTTACCAGTGGAATCAGTATGGTCAGAGGGAAACTGAACAACTTCCCACAGGGACAGAGTGAAAACAGACCACCTGGAAGCCCCTAAACTGCCTCTGCCTCCCCATGTCAGTCTGCTTGCAGCTGACTTGGTGAAATGGGGCTGGGTTGCAATACCCGAGAGCTGCCATTACAGCAAGAGACAAAGCATGCAAAACCTTTACTTCTCTCACCGTTTGAGGGTGGGCCATGAGTGAGGAAGAGGAAGAGGAGGAGGAAAATAGCTATGCTGAGAAGGTCCTAAATTTGATCTCCAGCATCTGTTAAGTCAGCTAACTCAGCTGAGCATACAATTGGACTTGTTAACCACTGGGCTGAGTTGGGAGGGAGTTTATTGTAACTTGATGGGACTTTTGCTTCCGATTTCAACTTCGTGATATTTCCCTGCTGAAAACATGGTCTCAGATGTCAGCTGATGGCATTCCCTCCATGGCTGAATAAGCAGCCACTCACTGAAGAATGGCTCGTTGCCTGAGATAGTGCTACCCCAACAGCCCCAAGGCATGAAAGGGGAAGAAATAAATGGAAGACTCTTTATTGGAAGAGAAATGATGAGTGGCACAATGATGCTGCTGCAAACATAACTACATCCTGACATCAACATCTGACTCATTAAGTCCTGGTCTTGGCTGAATTACTCTAAATCAATATTTGTCCCAATCCGCCTCAAGGTTAGTGAGTTCATATTTGAGACCTTCGCACCAATGTAACCAATTCTGGTTCACTACCATCTCTGACATTCTTTTACTGTAATCTTTCAGACAACCTAGTAATAAATTAACTTTTATTTCAATACTCCCAACTACCAGTAGCACAGTTTCAGTTGGCCATTGTTAATTATCAAGGGGTAATTATTAACTTATTGGTATGTTATCTGTGTTTCCATTTTTGTATGGTTTTAATCTGAAGAAATTAATCCATAGAATGCTTCTTTTCACTCACTCCTCTGTTTTTATTCTCCTCTTCTCTGAATGCACTGGTTCTACAGTGGCAGGCAGTGGTTACCCTGTGATGAGGAACAGGAGTGACACCTGCTTTAGAAAAGACATCATTAAGCTGGAAGGAGTTCAGAAAAGATTTGCAAAGATATTTCCAGGACTCGAGGGACTGGGTTATAGGGAGAATTTGGGCAGGCTAGATCTGTTTTCCTCAGACTGTAGAAGACAAGTGGTAACCTTATAGAGCTGTATAAGATCATGAGGGGTATAATTGTGTGAATGCACACGGTTTTTTTCCCAGGGTTGGAAAATCAAGAACTGGAGGACATAGGTTTAAGGTGAGAGGGGAAAGATTTAATAGGAACCTGAGGGCAACTTTTCACACAGATTGGGACATATGCCATTTAAATAATTCGATGGGGGAGGGGTTTATTGTAAATGTACACAACTTATGTTCTATATTTAATAAAAGTAGTTCAAATAAATATCAATTTACCAATGTTTCTTGTTCATATGGCTTGCTGCCACAATCCTGCTTCAAAACCCTGCTGTTATCTATGCCACAAGCCAGTTCCACAAACATTGCTGATGTAACCAATGATAGTCACACCCATCTCCTGCCAGCTTATTGCAGTCCAGCCAAAGAAAGGAGCAATCACAGAGTGACTTTGCCAATGCTATTCAGAATATGAAAGGCAAATTGGGACAAACATTGATTCAGAGTAATTTAGCCCAAGACCAGGACTTAATGAGTCAGATCTTGATGACTGCAATCCTCACCTCCCCCACGTAGAATCTCATCATCAGGTTCAAATGTGGAGGATCAATCTTGCCAGCCTGAAATATTTCAGAGTCTGGCATATGGCCTGGGGGTGGCAGCACCTCTGGTGGCACAGTGAGGAGGGGTCACCCCCCTAAAACCGTCTTGAAAATTGCAACAGCCAGTAAAGCCCTGGTCCCAGCTTTGCCAGCTGAAAAAAATTAAATGACTCGGATGTCCAGAGATGTCTAAGTCTTTATAACTGAGGTAAATATTATAATAAAGATTAAATTATTTAAAAATAAAAAAAATAACAAAATATTAAACTAGAGGGAACTTTTATTTTTTAAAGTCCCATGCTATCCTATTTCCCTCCAAATCTGCAGCTCTATAATCTTCATTGAAATCAATCAGAACTTGTATCCGGTTCTAACCTACCAAGAGACATCTTTCCTAGATTAAAGGTGCACCATTATTACAATGGAACCAACTGATAGACATAGCTTTCTGAATATGTCAGTAAATCCTGGACCTCTGTGTTTGACAGCACGTGCATGGCAGTTCCAGATTTACTACCAATTAAACAGCTAAGCAGTGGCTATTTCATCCAGATCTGCTGGTTGTAACTAGCAAGATCCAGACTGTTGTTTAAATTTTGTGATTGTCTCATCCATTTAGGGGCTGGTGGGCTCCCTATTGACAGGCTGTCTCATATCAAGACAAGTTGATTCTGAACCCTTCCAATGTCCATCCCAGCACATCCAAAACAGGGTCCTTGGAAAGTTGGTCCCAAGATTGACCTTTCCCAAGCCCAAGAACTACACTCTGTTACCATGACTGATGACCTAGGATTCGTCCTGGGTTCCATCTGAACAACCTGACACAGTGTGCTCCAGATCACAGGGAAAGAGAATCTCTTCTACAATTTGGTCTATTTTCTTCCTATTTTTAAGAATTTTTCATGGTCATTGCACCGTTCCCAAGCCAGAAAGCCAAGCAGATCTTAACTAAAATCATGTCTCCACTTAACTAAAATTGTTGTTAAACTTGTCATGGGAAATAAAGATTTGCTGGGAGCTAATCGACTCTTTCATTTTTCTCTCTGCTTGCCCAAGAATAGTTCACTTGCATGTGACCGCTGCCACACTCCTCCACTTTCTCCAACAATTAGACTATCACAGGAAGTCATTGTGGGAAGGTCACTCTACAACGGTTCAGTATTAGTTGATGTGTGTGTGTGTGTGTGTGTGTGTGTGTGTGTGTGTGTGTGTGTGTGTGTGTGTGTGTGTGTGCGTGCGCATGTGCGCGTGCACGCACGCATGTAAAAAAATTTTATTTTGAGCATACCACTGACAGTGCTAATACTGCACAGATAGGAACTGATTTGAATTTATTAGCTGCTGTGTTTAAAGACTGGCAGTGAGACAATTAAATCTGCTAAGATCCAGTTTTTAAAATCAAAGTCTTTTCCTTACCCAGTCACTCTGATGTTTCATGATTTTAAGTTATTAATTATTAATGGTTTCAATTAATTTTAATCAAAAAACAAAGCATTGGAATGCAGATGCTGACTCCAGCCCCTCCTTCTCTACATCTTGCTTCCTGTTCAGTTTTTGAACTTTGTGGAAAAAAAACACAGCAGCCTGAATGTGAAAGGATTCCACTTTCAGTAAAGTGAACCCAACCATGCCTTCTGTGCATTCTTCAGACCAAATCTATATATTCCATATTGTACAAATTAAATCAGGATTAAATCAGAATCAAAAGCAGTTCACCAGTGAACCCTTAGAAATTAACAAATGGATCACTAGAAAATGATATAGTATGGCTTCAATAAATCAGAAGCATTCTTGTGTCGCTCTCCAACATCACTCACTGACTACTATTGCCTGGAGGAAGTAAGATGGAAAGCTGTAGCAAAATAAAATGATTCTATGTCATGTGACTGCAGTTTAGCTGGTCACATTTAAGATTCTAGCCCCGGGTACAACATTAATAGGCGACTGGCTTTTACATTGTTTCAAGAGTGAGGGCAGATAGTTGTTAACTCTTTAACCGCTCATATTCAGTCTCTCAAGTACCATTAAAAACACATAAAACCTCCCCGAACACGCTGAGTCCATTGATTTATAGCTCATGTTTTGCCTGAATATTGTTAGGCCTTGAAATTAAGCCATGTGACAGAAGCTCAGTAGGTCTGCATCAATTTGTTTTGTTTTTTCGTTCTCTTGGACCTGTTTAAATAAACAGATTTAAGCCTCTGTTAAGATAGAAAGCAAAATAATTTAATTCAAATGTATATCGGACAGATTCATTGCAAAGCTTTGGAGATTATGCTTTATCTAAGACATGGAGAGAGGTTTTACTTGCAACAGACACAATGTGAAGTTATATATCTAGTTACATTGGAGAGAAATTTAGTGACATTGTGCCCACCTGAAAACAAGCACAAAGCCTTTGTATTTCTAAGTGCAAAATAGGCTCCCAAGCACATGTCATGGTGGCAAAGAGCATATTTACATTAGATATCACCCAATATATTTGTGAATGGAAAAACCCAGAGACGCACATTCACCCTATCCATGTCCCTCAGAGAACATAGAGCAGTACAGTACAGGAACAGACTCTCCAGCCCACAAACTGATTAAGCTAATGACACCTATTCCCTTCTGCCTGCACATAGTCCATATCCCTCCATTCTCTGCATATTCATTTGCCTATCTAAAAGCCTCTTAAACATCTCTATTGTATCTGCCTCCATCACCAACCCTGGTAGCACATTCCAGGCACCCACCATTCTCTGTGTAAAAAAAACCTGCTCCACACATCTGCTTTGAACGTTCCCCCTCTCATGTGAAATGCATGCCCTCTAGTATTAGACATTTTGACTCTGGCAAAAAGATATCGGCTGTCTACTATACCTATACCTCTCATAATTTTATAAACTTCTGTTAGGTCTCCCCTCAGCCTCCGCTGCTCCATAGAAAACAACCCTAGTTTGTCCAACTTCTCCTTATAGCACATGCCCTCTAATCCAGGCAGCATCCTGGTAAACCCCTTCTGCACCCTGTCCTTAGACTCCACATCCTTCCTGTAATGGGGTGATCAGAAATGAATGCAATACTCTAGATGCAGCCTAGCTAGAGCTTTATAAAGCTGCAACATAACTTCCTGATTCTTGAATGCCATACACCTTCTTTACCACCCTACAGACTTGTGCAGTCACCTTCAGGGAGCTATGGATTTGGATCCCAAGATCACCCTGTACATCAGGATTTCATACACCTCTGATTTTATACACCACTATAAGATCCCCCCCTCAGTCTCCTACACTCCAAGGAATTAAGTCCTGGCTTGCTCAACCTCTCCCTTTAACTCAGGCCCTCAAATCCTGGCAACCTTCTCGTAAATCCTTTTTTGCAAAGGTGGAGGTGGAAGGGTGTGCAATTTGGTATGGAGGTTAAAATCGGGAAATCTACCCAGGCCTCATGACTGCTGGTTTCATCTCTCTCCTAACATCAGCTACTGGGACTCATTCAATAGTTCCCAAACATGGGAACAGTAACAACAATGCATAATTAACCCTTACTTTTTGATTGCCAGCTGTGCTACCTGCTCATTTCAATTATTTCTGAATGCACATTCATTTTATGAGGTTTTTTTATTTTTGCTTTGAGATCAAGAGGGTCTAAAAAATGTTTGATAATGATCCCAATTCCTTGCCAATTTTTCTTCAAGAGAGGAAGAGTGTAGATGACATTCCAACCACCTCCTTAAACATGTTAATCGCTGAGTTCCATGCAAACTAACATTACAATATTAGAATATATTTTTCCTAATCCAAATGCGTTATAAGCTACAACAAGGATAACATTTCTTAATAAATGTAAAGCTGTTATTTTAAATCTATATCTCACATGTGCACTTATTAATTTTTTAGTTTAAGTTTTGAATAACAAAGTCCCAACCAAGAAGACATACCCTTTTGAACCAGTAAATTTATTGATATAAATTTTGTTTATTACTGGGGATTGCCAAGTCCAATATGCTGTTAATATGGCTGTAATGACATCTTGTTCAGACATTATGGTCATTACAGCTATGAGTGAAATGACACCCAGTAAAGAGAACCTCAGCCTTCGTAGTGACTGGAATGTCTCCAACAGAAACAATATTTTCACTGTTACTATCAGATCTTTATCAAGTTCTCTGAAATTGGTGACAATTTTCCTTGCATCCTTGATCTTTTGCTTGTAATTTGCTCTCAAGCTATTGATGCTTTCTATCAATTTATATCCTAAATTCTCTGCACTGCTGACTGCAACACTTTTGATTCATTCCAAAGATTTTCAATCTAGAAGCTATGTTGTAAAGTATCACATGCTCTACTGAGGGTATTCATAAGAACATAAGAAATAGGAGCAGGAGTAGGCCATCTGGCCCATCAAGCCTGCTCTGCCATTCAATAAGATCATGGCTGATCTGGCCATGGACTCAGATCCACCTACCTGCCTTTTCCCTATAATCCTTAATTCCCCTACCATGCAAAAATCTATCTAACTGTGTCTTAAATATATTTAATGAGGTAGCCTCTAACTGCTTCCGTGGGCAAAGAATTCCACATATTCACAACTCTCTAGAAAAAGCAGTTTCTCCTCATCACTGTCCTAGATCTATTCCTCCCAATCTTGAGGCTATGTCCCCTAGTTCTAGTCTCACCTACCAGTGGAAACAACCTTCCCTGCCTCTATCTTATCTATCCCTTTCATAATTTTATATATTTCTATAAGATCCCCTCTCATTCTTCTGAATTCCAGTGAGTATCGTTCCAGGTGACTCAATTGATCCTCATAGGCTAACCTCTTCATCTCCGGAATCAACCTGGTGAACCTCCTCTGCACCACCTCCAAAGCCTGTATATCTTTCCTCAAGTAAGGAGACCAGAACTGCACGCAGTGCTCCAGGTGCAGCCTCACCAGTACCCTGTACAGTTGCAGCATAACCTCCCTGCTCCTAAACTCAATCCCTCTAGCCATGAAGGCCAACATTCCATTTGCCTTCTTGATAACCTGTTGCACCTGCAAACCAATCTTTTTGCGATTCATGCACAAGCACTCCCGTCCCTCTATACAACAGCATGCTGCAATCTTTCACCATTTAAATAATAATCTGATCTTCTATTTTTCCTTCCAAAGTGGATGACCTCACATTTACCAACACTGTACTCCATCTGCTAGACCCTTGCCCACTCCATCACCAAACTCCGAGACCTAGGACTCAACACCTCCCTCTGTAACTGGATCCTTGATTTTCTGACCCAGCAGACTGCAATCAGTGAGGATAGGCAACAATACCTCCAGCATGATTATTCTCAGCACTGGTGCCCCACAAGGCTGCATCCTCAGCCCTCTACTCTGCTCCCTATATACTCATGACTGCGTAGCCGGATTCTGCACTAACTTCATCTCCAAGTTTGCAGATGATACCACCGTAGTAGGCCGTATCTCAAATAATGATGAGTCGGAGTACAGGAAGGAGATCGAGAGCTTAGCGACATGGTGTCATGACAACAACCTTTCCCTCAATGTCAGCAAAACAAAAGAGCTGGTCATTGATTTAAGGAAGGGGGGTGGTGTACATGCACCTGTCTACATCAACGGTGGTGAGGTCGAGGGGGTTGAGAGCTTCAAGTTCCTAGGAGTGAACATCACCAATAGCCTGTCCTGGTCCAACCATGTAGACACCACAGCCAAGAAAGCTCACCAGTGCCTCTACTTCCTCAGGAGGTTAAAGAAATTTGGCATGTCCCCTCTGACACTCACCAATTTCTATTGATGCACCATAGAAAGCATCCTGTCTGGATGTATCATGGCTTGGTACGGCAACTGCTCTGCCCAGGACCACAGGAAACTGCAGAGAGTTGTGGACACAGCCCAGTGTGTCACGGAAGCCAGCCTCCCCTCCATGGACTCTGTCTATACCTCTCGCTGCCTCGGTGAAGCAGCCAGCATAATCAGACCCCACCCACCCAGGACATTCTCTCTTCTCTCCTCTCCCATCAGGCAGAAGATACAGGAGCCTGAGGGCACGTACCACCAGGCTCAAGGACAGCTTCTATCCCACTGTGATAAGACTGAGATGGACTCTTGATCTCACAATCTACCTTGTTATGACCTTGCACCTTATTGTCTACCTGCAATGCATTTCCCTGTAGCTGTGACACTTTTGGTAATTTTAGGTAATCCCCACTCCCCCTTCCCCACAACCTCTCCCCCGCACCATGCTTCTTCCCTTTCCTAGCCTCCTTTCTTTTCTCCTCTCTCTTCTTACCTTTTACCCATCTCCCAGTGGATCTGCTCTCCCCTCTTCCCCCACACCTGCCTATCATTATGTCTTACCTGCATCTACCTATCACCACCTTGTGCCCACCCCACCTCCCCTCTTTTGTCCACCTATCACGGCTCTGCTTTTCCCTCCTATATATTGGGCTTCGCCTTTTCCTATCTTCAGTCCTGAGGAAGGGTCCCGACCTGAAACGTTGACCGCCTGCTTGTCTCCACGGATGCTGCCTGGCCTGCTGAGTTCCTTCAGCATCATCGTGTTTTTCATCATTAATTTTACCTGTCTCATTGCACAGGACCAGATCTAAGACAGCATTTTCCCTTGTTGGTTCATAAACATGCTTTTCAAGAAGATGTGAACTGTGGCTAACAAAGGATGATATTTGATCTATTTAATATAAGTTTTGTTGTCATTATATTTCAAAGTGATTACATTTATAATAATCATTTTTGGAGTCCAAACTAGCACGATTTCACCAAAATTAGGAAAAGAAAATTCCAAGCAGGTTAAACCTGTTTTCATTCTTGCATTATGACGCATGTAAATTGAAGTTTCTGGGTACTACAGGAGTTATCAATCAAAGTTTCCTCATGACTGGGTTGTTGGAAGGTGCCAGGTAGAAGCTTAGAAAAGGGATCCATCTCCTCACCCATCTGGGTCTGTGGATGAAGCTGAGGACAAGAGAGAAGATAAGCAAAAGTAACGAACCCATTTCCAACCTTAAACAAAACCCTTGCTGACAACATTAACCTATCTTTTGTCTGTTGCTGAAAGATTCTGCTGTACATTCTGACCCTGAATGCTTTTGTTCTGGAGGAATATTTTCCATATACCACTCAACATTTTAATACCAGCCACCAACATGCTGCTCCCAACCAAATTCCACAGAGGGAAGCTTTGTTTAATCAGAATTCACTAATGGAAGTTATGATCCTTCACTGAAAGCCAGTAACACGGTGGAAATGGCATGTACAAAGAACGTACATCAGGGAAAATGCTAAACCTAGAGATACATCAACTTATGTGAGTCACTGATATTCAGAATGGTTGCAGGGTAGGATGGTCAAGACAGAAATATTAGACACATTCAAAGTACAGTTAGTTACAGTGATGGGATTTTCAGGGAATTTCTTTATGAATGGTTAAGTTTCAATGAGCCAACTGGTTACTTCATTTTTACTCACCTTGTGATTTTGTAAACAAAGCCGAGAGAATTGCTGCTGTCTGTTTTCCCTCTCTTCACATTCACATTGCAAGAGCTCGATGCAGAACTCGGAGCAAGATATTACTTTGAAAAACAGCTGAAAACTCAATCTAACCTTGAATGGCTGCCTGAGGCTTATCTTGATGGTCTCTGGTGAGCTATGTACGTGTTTCTCAAGTGTTATAACAGTATTGCTGATTTAAGTGTCTTAATTATCAGTCTTGTTATGAAAGATAAGTGTGCATGTCGCACTGTGGAAAATTGGTGTCTAGTTCATGTTGAAGATTCAGTCTTTTGAGAGTCCTATCATGTGTGAGGGCTCCTCAATAAATTCTCACAAGATCATCTACAGTGTTATTAGCAGATAGCAGCAAGATCTTTGATCTTGAGCAAGCTATCTACAGCAAGTGCTGATAATTTTTTCCTTTAGACTTTTTACGATAGATATATGTTTTGCTGTTGACAGTGTAGAAATTGATTTGTCGTATTCAATCTGCAGAAAGGAGCCCAATGAGTATCGCTGCTGATTTAATTTCTATCCTTCTATATAATTCTGGTACAGAGTCACAGAATCCAGCATGGTTCTAGGTTTAACCCAAATTTGTTCTAACCTCACCTGGTCTGGAATCTGGCTTAATCCAAGACCTAGGTCTCTCATATTATGCTGAACTCACCTTGTGGTATCTGGCACCCTCACTCTCTTCCAGCAATGTTCCACTGGTATTTTCATGGCACCTTTGGTAGGACGCATCACAGTTGTGCTTCCATTGTGGTAGAAGTCCATTTCTACTTGTCTGGACTCTGCATCCACTCCATAATTCTGTCAGTGATGTAAAATACAGCCAATTTCAGATTATTGCAATTCACTTCCAGAAGAAAATTTCATCAATCTGGTCTTATGCAAATAACCTTAAATTGGTGGTCTCTAATTATCAACCATAACATCATTGCAAAGTGAACTCTCTTGAATGCAATGAACACATTAACAGATACTTTTTAAAACAAGCATCTCCAAGTAGTACCATTGACATGTGTCTGTATGTGACAAGAGCAATTAATGTTTTTCATATGGCAGACAGAATATTATGCAGTTTGAGTGGTCAACTTCAAATAAAATGAATAAAGTTATTTCATGTCTTTGCTCACTAATTTGCTAAGAGTGCCCTGTATTCTGTGGTTTTCTTTTCCAAAATTGATACTTTGCTTGAATTGTGTTTGCAGTCCAGTTCTATGTATAAATGAAATTTTATCTGATATGAAAGCAGAAACATTAGGAGGGTGGAGACCATTCAGCCCAATGTGCATGAACTGGAATTTTGGTAGAGGTAACCAATTTATTCCACTTCCCTGCTCATTCCCTGTAGTCTGGCAATATTTTCTCTTCAAATAATTTATCCAATTCCTTTTTGGAAGTTACTGTTGAATTTGCTTACCCCTTTCTTTTGGGCAGTGCACATCAGTTGGTAACAGCTCACCATATCAGTTTTATTGTCAATGTAACTTACAGAAGAATTTGCAAATGCAACTTAACAAAAGTATTCTTTTAAAAAAAAGAAGTAAACCTGTGATGGAAGGGAAGGTGATGCTTGGAACAATTTGGGCCCTATGGCCCCAGACCCAACAAGCTGCCTGGGCTCACTGCCCATGGGCCCAGCCTGCTTTTTCTGGATATGGAGGGATGAACAAACAGAGTCTCCACATTTGACAGTTGTCCCAAGAGACAGAATGAGCACCTAGAGGTAACCAGGCTTCAGGCATCATATCCTGAATCCTGCTTCCGAGCTATAAAAGGCTTTTTAAACAATCTTTACAGAGAGACATTTAACAACTATTAAAATAGAATTAAATAATTTTAAAAATACTTTGTTTTTAAATTGAACATGAATCTAAATTAAAATTATAAATCTAACAACAAATAATTAAAAACATTAATTGTGGTCATTTGCCAGTTCTTGTTGATGTAAAGCTAAGAGGCTGGAAGCCAAGTCTGTCTGAAGTAAAAGGGGAGAAACACAACTGGAATATATTTATGATCTTTATCAAAGATAGTTTGCCAGAATGTAGGATTGTTTGAAGACATTACAAAGACAAGGGTAACTCAAAGTCCAAACGTATATCTAATGTGACTAATTCTCTTAGTTAGACACTAACTTCAGAGTGGTTAACAGATTGTTTTAATTGTGCAAAGGTCTGTTCATTAAACCTGTCTCATTGCATGTCCTAAGATTTAGTTTCGTTAATTAGACTACCTGGTGCTTTCTTGTGCACTGGAATAACTGTGTTCCCCTTTTACAAAGGCTTATACTCATCACTGTGTCATCATTAGGAGTTTTCAGGTCAAATAGTGAACAGATCATTTACTAAGTAAAGCTGTCACATCATACATCAGTAAAAACAACTCAGAAAAGAAAGAGATATTTAAACAGAGATGCAATACCTTTCACATCAGATAGGAATCTAGGCAGTTCTGCCTATCATTCTGCCCTGTTTTCATTCTGGCCCAAATTTCACCAATAAGCCTAATCAGCTGAATTCTATCAAAGGCCTTATCAGTAAGGATGAACCAATTTGCTATTATCTCCTTAAAAGCAATTTATATATTTGATAGTTTTGTGTTTTCAGCTGTTGGCTCAGATACCTCTGATTTAGCCCAGAAGGTACTTAGCAGACAGCTTAAGTATTTAAACAAGCTCATCCCCATAATTTGGGACAAGACCTTTGGCGGAAAGACATTCAGCTTAAATCATCCTTCTGTGAACAGAGCAAACCTCCTAGAACTGTAACACTGAACAACCTGGTTGACCAGAAAACAGCTTAATCACTTGGATCTCTCTCATATCCATGAGGCTTCAAAATTGGTGAGGTATAATTGCACATCTTGAAAGTAACACCGCTGAAACACGATAAATAATATGTAATTTTGGATTTCCATTATCTAGTAATTTAGAATTTCTGGAGGAAATCTTTCTCACATATAAACAATTACCAGATCAGACAATCTGGTCTGTTTTCTCCCAGGGGTCTTTAACCCATTCCTAGCTGACGTTGTTCCCATTTTTAACACTGGTTAGTTCAAAACTCATCATATTTCCCTCTATATTGTTATTAATTAATATATATTCCCAAAATATCATAAATTAATGCATGTTGGAGTTTAACTGGCAACATGTTTCTTGCACCATGAACAATTTATACCCTGACTGGATTATGACCAAAGAACGTTTGCAATTAACTAAGGACCAGGAGAATTATGGTTGGTTATATAGCATGGGTAAACAAACCACTTGGATGAGGGTTAATGTTGTCCAGATTCATTTTATGTAGGCTTTTTATCTTCACACTGTATCCAATTTGGCAGGAAAACAGTAAGTCAAATTTAACATAGCAAATGATTCTAATACTAGACAGTTGTTTTAGTAACCAAGTAGAAATAATGTGGTGTATCTCTGAGTCCTGTCTCTCAAAGTATATTTTTGCTTGTTTTTCCTGAAGGGTCTGAGTCACACTGTGGTTCAATGCCACAAAGTGCTTCCACTATTCCACCACTTCATCCAACTGTTCCAAGGGTGACCTGAGCCCATAAGTTTTTCTGGGTTATTTGACCATCAAGACTTTCATAGCTCAGCTGGATTCTCTTGTCTCTCAAGCCTCAGAGTAATGCTTGTTGTTATGAGTGAATGAACCTTTATGAGATTATTTGAAGTTTTCCTGGCCTCTATTCTGCTGAGATATAAGTTGACTGTTGGCTGAGTTTAATAATCATGGAAGGTCAGTCATTGCTTTCCACATGTGGCTATTGGACAAGAGAAAGGGGAGAATCCAGACAGACCCCAGTGGTTGGGCACTGAGGTGAACTGAACTACTTGGCAGGTGAGAGCAGCTCGCTCAGCAGAGAACAGAGCTAGAAACTGGGATCAAATTACTCTATTCTGCACCAGAAACCTGGTGAAAGCAGCTAACCATACAACCTTTCAAAAGAATACAGTGGCAGTTCAGTAGCGCAGCTAGCTGAGTCGTTGCCTTACAGCGCCTGAGACCTGGGTTCAGTCCTGACTTCGGGTGCTGTCTGTGTGGAGTTTGCATGCTCTCCCTGTGACTGAGTGAGTTTCCACCGGGTGCTGTGGTTTCCTCCCACATCCCAAAGATGTGTAGGTTAGTATGTTAATAGGGCACTTAAATTGCCCCTCGTATGTTGGGGAGTGGTAGGATATGGGGGAAGTTGATGAGAATGCGGGGAGAATTAAAAAGTGGGATTAATGTAGCATTAATGTAAACACCAGTTGAAGGGCCTGTTTCTATTCTATATCTCTCTATGACTCTATAACATTGTTTCATCCCCGCCAAGCCCCAAGGGTCAGCTTGGAATGATCCTGACCATCCCCTTTCTCACTGTCCTCATCAACCTCTGAACAGTTACATTAAGGCCAAAGCAGGAAAGCTTTCCTTCCCCAAAGGACATTACTGAACCAGATGGGTTTTTGCAACAACCCAGTAGTTTCATGATCACCATTACTGCTGCCCATTTTCTATTCCAAATTTATATAATTACTTGAATTTAAATTCCATAGCTGCCAAGGTGGGATATGGACTCCTGCCTCTGGATCATTAGCCAAGTTCTCTGGATTATGAGGCCAGTGTGACAACCACCGTGCTATGAATATGGAATTGTTTATCACCTCGAAAGAGGGTTATCTTTATTTCGAGGCTGTGAAGCTGTATTCTTCACTCAAGATAAACACAATGCTGAAGTCCATCAGGAACCAGTTTGAACTCAGCATCAAAACATTTATCCTATCGGACAAAATAAGATCAAGGGAGAAGATTGCAACTCCTCAGTATTTCTGATGAAAAGTTGTGTTGTTTACAAACAGTGCCAGAGAAAGTCTTCATCCCTTGAGCCCTGAGCCTGCTGGCGTAGCAATTCATTGTAGTACCTGGCTGCTTCATGTTTGTTTATTTTAGACAGTAATTGGAAATTGGATATAATTTTAGAAAGCAATAAACTGCAGGGGCTTTAGGGAAAGCACAAGGGAATGATCTTTCAACATGTCAGCGTGGAGAGGATGGGCTGATAGTTTCCCTTTGTGCAATAAGAATCTATTATTTTCCAGTTAAGATTGGATCCAATAACATTATCTGGAGGGACTTTCCAGCCTGCTGATCACACTGACCAATTCCATCTCCTACTGATTCTAACCCTAATAATTTTCTACATCTACCAAGTGTAACAACCTTGAGAACATTGTTGTAGTTCTCGGAAATGTTAATTCGTTAATCAGTACCCATACATCTGAAACAGCGAGAGCACATAGAACTTCCTGTAAGGGGCCCAACTTTACACGGGAAACAGCGATTGTTTCCTACACATAAATAGGATTAAAATACTTTCCATAATTCCATTAGGGTGGGTCTTTAATTTCTGGCCAATTGAGAATGCCTTACTTGCTTAATGTATTCTTCCATGACCTCATTGCTGAATTTATCCATTTCTGGTTCTAATAACTCACAAGGGATCAGTTTAGATCACTTAAGGTGGCACTGTCCATGAAAAGTAAAGCACTCAGTCTACTTTCCCCAAACTCTAGGAAGGTTGCCCCATTAATTAAAAACATAGGACCTTACCTTGCTCAAATAGGGCACTTTGGACCTCGAAAAACTCAGATTGATTTTAATTCATCCTGATACCAAAGCGACTGAGCTAAATGGAATAACTATCCATGTGAGTGCAGTTATCTCAGCAGAGAGTAGGGATGAGGTTGGTTCAGTATCACACCAGTAAAGCAATGAAAGGAGCTCGTCATCCATCCTTTTAAAAGAACATTTTTCTGTCTCAGATAAACCCCAGGCTGCTTCCCCTTTCACCATTCCCAACCCAATTGTCACATACATATTGGAGTGCCCTGAAGTTAATGATCCAATTCATTAAGGTGGTTAAGAAGGCATATGGACACTTGTCCTTATCAACTGAGGCAGAGAATGTAAGAGCAGGAAGATCATACTAGAATAAGTAAAACACAAGCGAGATCATGATTAGAGTATGTGTAAGGTTCTGGTTACCACACCACAAGAAGGATGAAATAGCACTAGAAAGGATGCAGAGGAGATTTAAAGTTGTCGCCAGTTCTGAAGAATGATAGTTATGACACTGAACACCTTGTGTTTGTTCCTTTGATGGCACAAATGTGACTGAAAGGAGATTTTATTGAGGTGTAGATAGGCTGAACAGGAAGGATCTATCTGCTTTAGCTTTGAGGTCAATATTTTGGGGACACTGAATTGGTGGATTAGAATGAAGATGAAAGATATTTCAAATTCAAAGAATAGTGGAGTCTGAAACTCACTTTCTGAAGGGTTGGCAGAAGAAGGAGCCCTCATTAAGACTTGAAATGCCATAATTTACAGGGCGATGCTGTGGGAGATTGGAGGTGTCATTAGACCAAACAGCTCTTCTTTGGCTGGCATGGACATGATGGCCCGAATGATCTCCTCCTGTGACAGTGGCAGAACACCAGTGAAACAGGTTCAATCCTGACCTCTGGTGTGGTTTATGTAAAGTTTGCATGTTCTCCCTGTGACCGTGCAGGTTTTCTCTGCATGCTTTGGTTTGTTTCCACATCTTAAAGATGTGCAGTCAGTTGGTTAATTGGTTGCTCTAAATTACCTCCACTGTGTAGATGAGTGGTGGAATCTGGGTGGAGGGCATTCTGTCAGGAGTTGATGGGAACGTGGGGAGAATAAAATGGGATTAGTGTAACATTAGTGTTAATGGGTGCTTGAAGGTCAGCGCTGACTCTATAGGCCAACGGAACTACTTCCATGCTCTATGGCTATAAATCTCCATGATTCTATGAAAGCACATCTCCTGATCTTCCCTTGCACTATGTCTAACCTTAATATGCTTTCACACCTTCCACAAGTACTAATGGAGTGCTCACACAGTGATTCAGTTGCTGGACCAATAATCCTGAAACCTTCATTGAAGAACTGGAGCATGAACTTTAAAAATATTTTCAGCAGTGATGAAGACATTGAGAAAGAAATCTCTCCCCGCCTCACTTTGGTGGATCTGGATTCAGTTAAAGTAACTTTTAAAGGGACAGAACAACACTGATCAAAAGTGGATAGAACTGGGGAAAGACAATGGAATGTTACATGAACAAAAAATGCTCCATTTTGTGAAAACTGAAGACTAAATTTCATTTGGACACACACACCTTGTTCTGACCATTAAATGATTCTGCATCCTCAGAGAATGATATCACCCTGTGAAAAGCTGCCTTTGTTTCTTAATTTTTGAGGATGTTGCTGGCAAAGCCAAGATTTATTTCCCATCCCTAATTGCCTGTGGTGCTGAGCTATCTTTTTGAACTGCTGGAATCCATTTGGTGATGATGTTCCTGCAGTGCTGTTGGATGGGAAGCTCTAGGATTTAGTCCCAGCTACAAAAGTATGTTTCCAAGTCAAGCTGATGCATGATTGGAGAGAAACCTGCAAGTGCTGGTGTCCCGATGTGCCGACTGCTGTAGTCTTTCTTGGGGGCAGAGGCTGTGATTTTGGGAGGTGCTGGAAAAGAATCAATGACAAATAACTGCAGAGTATTTTGCAGATGATGCACACTGAATCCTTGGTGCACAGTTGATGGAGGAAGTGAATAGTTAAGATGAACTGGATGCTGTTCCTTGGTCGTTATCAATCTTCTTGGGTGTTGTTGGAGTGACACTCATCCAGAACATTCCATCATACTCCTTATTCGTGCTTTGTGGAAAGGTTTTGGGGCATCAGGAATTGAGTCACATACACAGGACACCAGCTTCTGACCTGCAATTGTAGCCGCAGTCTCTACATCCAGTTAAATTTCTGGTCAATAATGACATCCAGGATGGAGGTGTGGGATTCCTCAATGGCAATGTTGTTGAATGTAAGTAATAGATAGTTCTGCTTTCTCTTCTTGGAGATGGCCATTGATTGGCATGTGTGGCGTGAATGTTATCTGCCACTTATCAGTCTCTCCTTCAATGCAGTTTGGGTCCTGTTGCATGCAGGCAAGAGACTGCTTCATTTTTGGAGGAATTTAACATTGTGCAATTGTCGGTAAATATCCCCAATTCTGACATTCTGGTGGACAGAAGGTCATGTTCAACCCTACAAACTGTCCCAAGGAACTCCTGCAGTAATATCCTGGGGTTTAGATGACTGACCTCTGACAACTACAACCAGTAGAGTTGACTGGGTGAACTGCTCTTGAGCTGAGCTTACTGTATAGTAAACTGAAAATACATCACATGGCAGAAACCATGGTGTATTTGCCTGTTAAATAATCTGTCCTCATGCTTGTGAGAAATAGGGGTTGGAACGCTTTGGTATTAAAATACACTCACCTGATTCAACATCAAAATTTTCTTATGATTTACAGATAATAGCAATATTTAAACTGCTGGCAGACACAGGGAAATTCCTGCCTCTCTCTAATTTTGCATGTTTTAATCTCCATGGAATTGAATATTAAAGTGCTAAAGCTCCTAACATCTCACTGGTTTACTATTGTAATATTGCCTTAAAATACAACAATGTAAACTTACTTTTTTGTAACAAGTTTAACAGAGAAAATTATCCCAAATATTACATATGGGGTTTAAACAATGGTAACCAAATTCAAAGCTCACCCCGTGGAGAAGGCATTCCTTTTCTGGTGTGCCCTTCCTGAAGGTGCATCCACTGCTTTCTCTTTATTTGGCCATCTCTTGCTCATGGTGTCACTCAGGGTGGCAATGTCAATGTCCAAGTATCTGAGTTCCAGAGCGATGATAGTGGAGCAACGTTCAGATCTGTCCTGTTGGAGCTGCCCATGCGGGTCCTGAAATTCAAGGTGCTGGACTTCATATTGAGGGGTAGAGATTGCCTATATGTGACATGTTTTAAGGTGTGATGGCTGTTGCATTCCAGGTACCATGTGGAATTGATAGAGTCTTGGTCTCAACCCAAAACGTCGACTGTTGATTTCCCTCCATAGATGCTGCCTGACCTGCTGAGTTCTCCAGATTTCCATCATCTGCATTCTCTCTTATGTCTCCATTTAACTGCCTAGTCTCCAAGTGTTGGCCCCAAAACAACATTGGCAACAAGAACATTGCTGCAAGAAAATCAACATTGAAAATCCCAAAGCGAGCTCTTCTCAGACAGTACCCCACAATGTTACAACCCCTAACCAACAGGAGCTGGAGAATGTCCACAGTGTCCACACTGCCTTCAAGTCCCCCATAACTAGCACCTGTGAAGACTTTCTCAGCTTCTCCAGCAGAAGACACTAGGACTGGATTGATCCAGGAGCTAAATTAATGACAAATACAAGATTTTCTTGGATTGGAAGTTCCACCCCACCACAAGGAATCAGAAAGAGCTCTCCAGTCACCTGAAGGCTGAGGTCCACTGGAAAACTTGTGACATAAAGAACAGATGGTGGGTGGAAAGAGCATAGGAAATCCAGCAAAATACTGGTAACCATTACATGCATGGATTATTCAGTGCTGTCAAGGCCATCTATTATAGCTACTATATACTTATAGCAGGTATCTCAAAGCATCAATGTTTTCCACAACACTACCTTTTTTACTCTCACAACATTCAAGAAGCATCTTGACAACTATTTGAATCACCAAGGCATAGAAGGCGATGGACCTGACGCAGGTAAATGGGATTAGTGTAGATAGGTTCAATGGGTGGCATGGACATGATAGACTGAAGGGTCTGTTTCTGTGCTGTATAATTCCATCTCCACAAAATCCTACAAATCCATTGGCAGGGGAAGCAAACCTACATCAGCATCTCTCCCAGTTTAACATCCCAGGCACTGAGGCTCTAATTACACTCAGTCAGCTCGGAGGGGCACATGTCTGTTATTCACATGTCCGACACCAGACGTCTGGAACCGATGGTCTGCTCCAAGCTTTGACAGCGGAAAAGATTCCCAGGTGGATGGGCGAAACAATCCCTGAAAAAGTGCAGCATCCTCACTGGCTGGTGGAAACGTGTGGTCCATGACCACTGAAAGTGGAGAATGAGCATCTGGGATGTCATGGTCAGGAGTGGACAGAAACTCAGCAAAATGATAGTAAGAATGCACCAACTTCCAAACTGCCCACTTCCTATCCTATCTGTGGAAGAGTCTGCAATTCTCACATTGGCTTTATTTGCTACCTCAGAATCCATAAAACTGGAGCAGAAGCAAGCCAGAGAATTGTGTAAGAAGAGAGAACCAAATTTGAACTGACTTGCAAATGAGGCTGAGAAATGACCCTTGAATGTCCTCACCAGAAACCATTTGCAAAAGTAAAAGACTGCATTTCCATAGCATCTTTCAGTGGGTGATGAATCCCTGGAATTCTCTACCCTGGCAGGTAGGTGGAAGCTGGATCATTCAAAGTATTAAAGTGGAGCTGGATAAATATTTTATAGATTGAGGAGTAGGGGGTATGGAGAAATGGCACAGGAGAGGAGTTGAGGCCAGCATAGATCATCTATGATCATATTAAATAGCAGGGCAGGCTTGAAGGACCTGATGTCCTACTCAGCTCCCCTTTTTCTTGTGTTCTTGTGTTCTTCAGCACCTTTGGATGTTCCAAGTCACTGCATAACCAATAAATTACTTTTGGAGCATAGTCATCAATACATTGTAGATAACTCAAGAAGCAAATTACACACAGTAATCTCCCGTAAGTAACTAAATTATTGTCTAGACACCAATGGCTTAGGGTGATGTTTTTGTGCACTATGCTTTGGAATTTTGCCAACAACCTCATTGCACTTCATAACTGGATGCTGAGACTGGTGGTCCATTTCCCAGACTTTTGCTCCTGGTCCTCTGGGAGTAAACTTGCACACAGACAGAAGGTGACAGACCTGTGCAATGACATCAATTGACTTGAAATGTACATTTTAGGGCCATGTGTAAACTTGGAGGCCAATGATTGGCTTGTGCAGCAAGCACTGAACTAGGTCTTAACTGAATGGTTGAGGCTGGACTTACCTGGGCCTTAGAGGGAAGATCTTTCTATGCAGTTAAGCAAACAAGTCCTGTTCCATCATGTTTGATATTTTGAGCCTTGTGAATGATGGAGTACTCCTGCAGCAAGAACACACAAAATGCCTCTGCACAGTGCCTTGTTGACCTGTCTTTTCGGACATAGTACAGGCAGCAGATCAACAACATTTTAAAGAAGGCCTTCCCTTCAGTTCCCAGATTGACGACCTGTCTTCTGCGGGAAACCATATTTAATCTTGAACTTCCTATATCTTCCAATCATTCGTTGGATTTGGTTAGTGGATGCATCATGTGCAGTCTATCCAAGGGCCAAAGGCAATGAAGCCAATTAAGTCAAGTTTGAAGCAAAAAATCTGCTGGAGGACCTCAATAGGTCAGGCAGCATCTGTAGGGGGAAATGGACAAGCTATGTTTCAGGTCAATTCCCTTCATCTGGACTGAAAGAGTAGAGGGGAGATAGCCAGTATAAAGAGGTGAGCAGAAGGGATGGGGCAAGAGCTGGCAAGCGATAGGTGGATCCAGCTGAGGAGGGGTGATTGGCAGATGGAGGAGGAGGGATGATTGGCAGATGGAGAAGGAAAGGGTGGAAATCACGACAGAGGCTGGGAGGTGATAGTTGGAGGCAACAAAAGGCTGCAGATGATGGAACCTGATAGGAAAGGTAAGTGGAGCATTGAACCAAATAAGGGAGGTGGGTGGGAAGACGGGAACAGAAGCCGGAAGGGACCCAGTTGGAGGAGTGTGTGGGTGATGAGTAGATGGATTAAGTGGAGGAGGGGAAAGAAACTGGTATATGGAGCAGGGGATAGGGCTGTTGGGTGTGTGTAGGAGGAAATGGGTGGACCATGAGCAGAGAGAAACGGACATCCCCCAACTCCCCCTTTCTTACCCTGATCCTCCCACCCACCATACACCTCCCATCTGGTGTTGTGGAGATGGCAGAGTGCATGAAGGAATCACAAAGAATGCATAGCTCCTTGGTGTACAACATCTTGGGGCTCATGTGTTACTGAATTTCCCAACTACACATCTTTGAACCAAATGTTTGTTTGCCAGCTGCAAACTGTGTGTTTATGTGCCTATACAAGCCTCTTTCAACTTCGAGGCAATACAACTTTACCACACAGGAGACCATTTGGCTCCTCTAGTCTTTAGAAGTTCCTTGAAATATCGTGCCAAGTTTTTTTTTTCCCAAACCTCAACTGTCTCGAAGAACAATGATGTATTAGTCCACATAGATTGCGAAAAGTTTAACTCTAGCAGGAGGTCTGGCTTCACAATGCAGCTGCATGTTACTTTCCTGGGGCTTGGCACTCTGTGAAGTGTCACTCCTGTCAGTGGCATGCCAGGTATATAAAATTGTTAGAGCTGAATCCTGAGAGCTTTATAAACAAGATTTTCTTCTTAATGTCTTATGACCATTGATGCTCTTACTCACAGAAAACATTAAAATTTCATCTTCAGGAAGCAGCTCAGCACAGGGTGGTAATCACCATGCACAGTGCTCTCTCTTCAAGGCCAGAGTGTGTGACCCATGGTCAGAAGCAGCTTGCTATGTAATACAGGATTTGCTGGCAACCAAATGTACTCTGTTGCTACGAGTCTCTGAGAGCAGTTCAGTTTAAATGTTATTTAAATTATGCTTTGAAGCCCTATCTGATTTATGTACTGCCATTACTGACCTTGGACCTTTGACCCCTGTATTCTGTCTCTGTGCTTGCCAGAACCATTGCACAGAAGGTATAAGTTAGCAGCATAAATACACAAGCTACACAGTTACTTTAACTGATGAGAGTAGATAAAATTGTTTACATTAACTCCCATTTCTCCTGTCTCTGAATAGGTACAAAACTGTCAGATGACAAAATGCATTCCTGGCAGATGACTAAACTGTAAAGTGCTGCACTTCAAAGTCATTAAGCCATTGTAGTAAGGCAACTGCAAAATGGACTTGGCTGAAGAAAGCCCTATAACCATATGATCTTTTTGTTCCAAGATACCAAGCAGAAGATAAAAAAGCCAAAAAGCTATCATTATTTGGCAAATATATCTGTGTGGAGCTAAGCAATAGTCTGCTTAATTGCTGAGCTCTGCATTGTTAGATTGTCCTTTCTTTTGATGAGAGGACAATCTTAGACGATATGCAATATCACCTGCATCTTGCCACAACCACAGTGGCAAAGATTGGCTGCACATAGTCCTTGGCCTTTTCTCGATCTGTTTCGTGGGGTCCACTGGCACGGTAGTGTAGCGGTTAGCGTAACGCTTTACAGCGTCAGCAACCTGGGTTCAAATCTGGCCACTGTCTGTAAGGAGTTTGTACGTTCTCCCCGTCACTATGTGGGTTCCCTCCCACATTCCAAAGACGTACGGGTTAGGAAGTTGTGGGCATGCTATGTTGGCACTGGAAGCGTGGCGACACTTGCGGGCTTCCCCCAGGACACTCTATGCAAAAAGATGTATTTCACTGTGTGTTTCGATGTACATGTGACTAATAAAGATATCTTATCTTATCTTATATGTGCAATTAGTTGTCAGGAAGTTGTCTTTGACTTCCACTGATACTCATTCCTTATTCTAAAGGGTGTATGCAGATCCTGGTCAGGTGGATTGCTCCATAGATGGTGGCAAAATAGAAACCAAACAGCAAATGGATTAAACAACTCATCATGTGGACATAGGTGAAGTTCAGGTCCAAGTGGATGGTCCCAACCAGATTGTGGCTCCCTTGCTGGCAGTGGATATGTAGGGCAATGATTTTAAGGTAGAGCTGGGTGTCCATGAGTTATGTGTGTGACAACTAGTGCCAAACCTAAAATTCTGAAGAGGGAAATTAGATTTGCATCAAAACCCTTTTCAAGTCCAGCACAGAGCATTAACCATTCATTGCTTCTGGACACATTGAGTGGTTCAAAATGATCACAGCAAGTATGTTAAATCATTTAAATGTTTTGCTTTAATTGATATGACATAACCTTAATGAGTAAAACTCACTGCAGATCCAAGAAGGAAAAAAATGTTCAGGGCAATATAAAATAATGTAGTTTGGCAATGAAGACACAAGCAACTGCAGATGCTTGAATGTGGAGCAAAAAATAAACTGCTGGAAGAACTCAATGGGTCGAGCAGCATCTGTGGAGGCAAAGGGATGGTTGGTTTTTCGGGTCAAGACCCTGCATCAGATCTGAGAGTGTAGAGAGAAGATAGCTGGTATTAGAAGTAAGATGGAGGGGTGAGATAAAGGCTGATAGGTGATGGGTGGAACCAGATGGTGATATGGCAATGTAACTGGATAATGAATGTACTATCTCAGGATCAAAGATGCCCCTAAATGAATAGAGAAACTGTTGAGACTTTACCATGTTAAATAGCTGGGTGATTTTCAAGTACACATTGAATGGCCTCTGCTTCTACCAGCTGCAACAATAAGGACAGCGGGTGCCCGAGATTTCTCTGTGTTACCCACTACCATGATCAGAAAGAAAAAAAGAAAAATGAGTAGAAAGAGACCAAGGGATTAGCTCTATCATATAGTCTGGAAACATTGTTTGAGCTGAGTGCCTTTTTACTGTACAGTGAAGTTCCATGACTTGATATCTCTAGTACAGGTCACTGACTGTCCTTGAACTTCTTCTAGTCAATGCTTAACTGTTGGCACTTTGCACCCTTTTTATCAATTTGACTGTGACCAGTCACAGGAAACAATTAGTCAAGAAGAAAGTGACAATCAAGATGCTGGAAATGTGAAATTAAAAACAGAAAATGCCAGAAACATTCAGCAGCATAAGTGGAAAGAGAAAGAGAGTTGCATTTCAGGTCCAAGACCTTTTGTCAAACTGATGAAGGGTCTCGGACCTGAAAGGTTAACTCTGTTTCTCTTTCCATGGATGCTGGCTGACCTGCTGAGTGTTGCCAGCATTTTCTGACTTTATTATAGACAAGAAGAAACACTCAGTACACATGCTGCTTGATGATGAAGTGATGCAGTGACACAAGTTCCGATGCCACCATGGGCTCTGGGGAGTTTGAATTCAGTTAATTTAGTAAATTTAGAATTAAAAACCTAGGCCGAGTAATTCTAGTACTCGGGCATATTCAGGCTCTATGATTGCTGTACAGCATGTTAATAACCATTCCGGTACTGGGCACATCACTGCAAACTTCATGCCCAAGGGATGTATTAAACAAGTGTTATGCTTTTTCCTCTGTGTGTGTGGCAGAGCGTGTGAGGGAAAACATGCTCTCTGGGTCCTAGGCTTGTTCCAGGGATTAGAGGGGAGAGAGGAGCAGTGATCAAAGGCCTCACTGGGCCTTGTGGAGTGTCAATGATTAGGATCCAGGTGAGAGTGTGGATGTGAGGGGATATCAGTGGCAAGTGGTGAACAGGTTATGGGGTGGAGATATGAGGATATGAGCCAGGGCAGGTGGAGATTAGATCCTCCATTCAGAGGGGTGAAGAAGGACTTTGGGGGCTTGGAGACAGGTGTGATCAAGCGAAGGTCAGAAGTGAGATAAGATAAGGCAAGCGAAGGTCAGGAGTGAGATCATTGGGTGGGAAGGTCGGTAACACGGGTGTGGGTAGAATGGGGGGTGAAGGTGGGGGGTGAAGGTGAGGGCCAAAGGATAGTAGGAAAGTCTGGGACATTTTGGTGGGGTCCCATTCTGCTGGTTTGCTGCTAAAACACAGTTGTTCTGGGAGCAATCAATGATGGTTGCTCCTGGGTCAACAGGCACTAATATCCTTGCAACGCTTCATTGCCTTAGGGGTAGAACTCCTTTTGATGCAAGTCTGACAAGAAAATTGTGTCAGTTCTGCAAGTGGTCCTGGATTTTCTATAGTCAACTATTAACCGCTGGTGCTCTGTATGCTAATTATCGATTTATCTCTGGCTGGTCACATGAAACAAAAGGACAACAAGACACCCTCACATGGTGACGCAGTGGTTACGAAACAAACTGCAAATGGTTGTATTTGCATTTTCCTCCATTGAAAGTTTTTTTTGCAATCGTGCAGAGTTGGAACAAATAGCAAGAAGCAATCTAAGTTCTGAGTCCCAGTATTAGAAATGATGTTTATAAAACCACTAGATTGTTGTATAAACGTAACACTCAGTAACATCCTTTGGGGAAGGAAACCTGTTGTTCTTTGTGATTTCAGGCTCATCATAAATGTGGTTGACTCCACCTGCCTTCTAAAGTGTGTGGTAGGTTAATTGGCCATGGGATATTGCCTGTGGTGTGCAGGTGAGTGGTAGAACCTGGGATGAGTTGATGGGGAGAATAAAATGGGATTAATTTAGGATCAGTATAAATGGGTGATCGATGGTCATGGTTGACTTGGTGGGCCGAAGGGCCTGTTTCTATGCTGCATGACTCTACGATTCTAGGTCACTCATTTGGTGATATCTTTATTAGTCACATGTACATCGAAACACACATGGAAATGCATCGTTTTGCATAGAGTGTTCTGGGGGCAGCCTGCAAGTGTCACCATTCTTCCGGCGCCAACATAGCATGCCCACAACTTCCTAACCCGTACGTCTTTGGAATGTGGGAGGAAACCGGAGCACCCGGAGGAAACCCACGCAGACATGGGTAGAATGTACAAACACCTAGCAGTAAGTGCTTACCTTGCTAGTTATGCCCATAACGTAAAAAAGTCTGTATGTGTCTTTTCCTAGGCCACATTTTGTAGATTCTAAAGCTTTTTTGTCAACCCCAGCCCTCTGACTAGAAAGATCTTACTGCCTAAGCTGGCAATCTAATATGCTACTCATGGAGTGAAAATGTCACAATTGAGGTGAACATTAAATTGGGAACTTATTTTATTACTCAGGTTAATGTTAAAGATTACATCGGAATATTCAAAGAAGACAACATAGCTGAGTTGGTTAGAATCCTTCCTCAACTAAACATCTTGGGTGAATCAGTTACTTGTCTCAAAACTGCCATGGACTTTTCATGTAATGTTATACAAAACAGGTATTATTATCCTTTGTGCCCGCCTCATTTTGAAGTTTTTTTTCTGACAATTGTTGAATTCCATCATGTACCTAACGGGATTAATCAGGGTCTGTACTTACCTACTTACCGAGCGAATCAGAGATCACGCACACCCATATGACCCATTAAATTCTCTAGCATCATGTCTCTAAAGTAGCTGACACGCACACAAATGTCAAGTAATAAACCACTGCATACATCAATCATCACTGTTTACTGTGAAGTCATTGTCAGAGACAGCAGGTCCTCTTCATCTGAGCTCTCATTTTCAAGTGTCAGGAGATAACAGATTTAACATCTGTAATTTAATATATTAATATTAACGCTTACGTAATTTCATTTGCTTGGTAATCAGTCCCAATCTGATCAGCATTAATATATTGCAATATCAGGATATAATTATAATGTCAACACTTGATTGCATGGTTTTTATAATTCAGAATTATCATTATGTCAGCTGCCCGTGTGTACAATGTATGCATTTTATTTATATGTGTGTATGAGTGTGACTGTGTGTGTGTGTGTGTGTGTGTGTCTGCATGTGTGTCTATGTATGTCTGCTGTGTATGTGTCTGTGTGTCTGCATGTGTGTGTGTGTCTGTCTGTGTCTGTGTGTTCAACATTTATCTATCTACATATGGCTCCTTATCTTCTAGGAAGTATCATTATAGACAGAAACATTACAATCTAAATGGCAATGACTCCCTGAATGAATAAATCAGTTACACAGCAAGACATCTGAGAACCAATCTCCAGCCTTTTGCCGCAGTTGCCGTGTTTGCTGAAGCTCCGATGTGCTGGGCGGGCAAGGCTCAGACACAATTAATAATTAAAAAGGCGAAGCATGTTTTTACCATTGTCTACTCCACAGGTGGCATATGCTAATGAGGGACAAGGGGTAGCAATGATTTGCAAAGTCCCCAGCTGGAGGTCTGAATTCAAAGCCAGCCAGACAGTCAGCATGCAAATGCTGCTAAATGCTCCTTACACAAATTTCAAGTGTGGATTGTAAATAGGCTACTCATTAAAATGTCTCTAGGCAGCTTTTTTTTGTAGCGTGGTGCTTCTGCTGAAGCTAAAATAGGAAATAATTAGCAGCTGAATAATTAGGAGCCAGATGAATAGAGTGTGAATTTTTTTTCGCCTACAAAGCTTCGAGGGTTTAGAAGGGTTCCAACACTTTTCTCAAGTGTGTGCTTTGCAATTGTTTTCTTAAACTTCCAAAAACATACTTGTGAATTGAAATTATCTGATATAGTGGGCCTTTGTATTACCAAGCTCAATTTGCCAGCCATATGTGAGATATTAAATAGGTAGGAATCAGGAATCTCCAGTGGTTAGGGCATGCCTGCCAAAGTCATTTCCAAGCAGGAACTGAGCCAATGTAGAAATAGTCATACTTTCATATTCATCCAGGTCAGCTGAATTTGGATCTCGGACGAAGGAAGCAACAGAATCCAAATATGAACCTGCATTCAGAGTAATAACTACAGATGGCCAGGCCAATCAGCGGCTGTGTATTGGACCCAACCACTTGCTGTTCCAGCGCCTGCGGCTCCCTTTGTGTAGCAAACTGGCCTTCTCGCTGCTCTTGAACTCTTTCCACTTAACATTGCTGTGGAATGAGCTCTGAGCACCATCTGCGGGGAAAGAACAGCCTTTTGGGTGGTGAGTCAAAGGAATCTGCAGAAGCCACAGACTAGGATTGAAGACATTGGGATTTAGAAACTATTTAGGGAAATTGACAAGGTGTTTAGGGAGACACAAGAGACTGCAGATGCTGGAACCTGGAGCAAAAATTAAAATGTTGGAGGATCCCATTAGGTCAGGCAGCATCCGTGGAGGGAAATGGACAGTAGACGTTTCAGGTCAAGACCCTTCACCTGGACTGATGAAGAATCCTGACCTGAAATGTCAAGTTTCTGTTTCCCTATATAGACCTGCCTGACCTACCGAGTTCCTCCCAGCAAGGTGTTTTGGGAATCTGTGATGAAGAGGTAGGTCTTTCAGGAAAGCGCTTCCAAACACGATTTGAATGCACCTTCTTCAAACATGGGTACGTGATAAATTCAAAATTTTATATCTGATATTGATAGATTTTGTTTTAATGGAAGGTAGTGAGGGATATGAGAATGGGTGCATATATGGAGCTAGATGACAGATCAGCCATGATCTCATTAAATGGCAAAACAGGATAAAGGGACTGAACACTCCTCTTCTGTTCCTATGTTCCTTGAGGTTTTGCCAGAGTCATGATAGCCATTAAGACAGTTTCTGACATATTCATTGCGTTGAGCATTCCTTCTGAACTTGGTAGTAAAAAGCAGGCCAGAAATAATTGGTATAAGAGGGCATGGCCCCCAATTAAACAACCTTGGGCAAATGCACTAAACATTCAGCACATTCTCACTGCTTGGTAGAATGCATGCACTTTAGTAAAAGCATGCATAAACCCATTAAGTTTGATTACTATATCTCAACTCCAACAGTGTAAAATATGTAGGCATCATTTCAGAGTTTGTCTGTTGTTCTGAGTGGTGAGATAGAAATCTGTTGGTGAAAAGACTGCATGTAAAATAAGCAGGTGACAAGAGTATTTTTTTAAGCACGTGAAGAAATTTTGAATTGATTTGCATATAAGAACCAGCTACATACGGAAATTCAAATTAGCTGCTTGTTTGGGCTTCTTAAGGGAATTAAATCCAGAATAATGATGAATTTAAGAAATAAAGAATCCTCAGGACATCTCAAAGCATCTTGTAGCTTACTTTTGAAATGTAGTCACTGCTGTAAAGTCGGAAATGCAGCAGCAAATTTGCACACAGCAAGCTCCCACAAACAACAATGAAGTGATGCCAGAATCAGAATCAGGTTTATTATCACTAACATATGACATGAAAATTGTTGTTTTGCAGCAGCAGTACAGTGCAAAGACATAAGATTACAATAAATTACAAAAATAAATAAATAGTGTAAAAAAAGGAATTACGAGGTAGTGATCCTGGGTTCATGGACCATTCAGAAATCTAATGGCAGAGGGGAAGAAGCTGTTTCTGAATCATTGAGTGTGGGTCTTCAGGCTGCTGTATCTCCTTCCCGGTGATAGTAACGAGAAGAGGGTGTGTATCAGATGGTGAGGGTCCTTAGTGATGGATGCCACCTTCTTGTGGCACCGCCTCTTGATATGTCCTCGACGGTGGGGAGGGTTGTGCCTGTGAAGGAGCTGGCTGAGTCTATAACCCTCTGCAGCCTCTTGCAATCCTGTGATGCAACCTGTCAAAATGCTCTCCACCCCACATCTATAGAAATTTGTTAGAGTCTTTGGTAACGTACCGAATCTCCACAAACTCCTAACGAAGTAGAGCTGCTGACGTGCCTTCTTCGTGATTGCATTAATGTGTTGGGCCCAGGGTAGATCCTCTGAGATGTCGATGCACAGGAAATTGAAGTTGCTCACTCTTTCCACCGCTGCCCCCTAACTAATCTGCTATGGTGTGGTTGGCTAGAAGATAACTATTTGTCAGATTGCCAAACATATCTCACCTACTCTTCTATGAAATTGGGTCCTGGGATCTTTTATAAGAATCCAAGAGAGCAGAAAATACCTTGGTTTAACACCTCAAAGATGACATTACTGAATTGTCAGTCTCGATTTCAATGTTTATTTCCCTGGCAAAGGGTTTGTTTCATAAAGTTCTGACCTGGAGGCAAGTGTTACCACTTATAAGAACACAAGAAATAGATGCAGAAGAAGGCCACTCAGGCTCTAGAACCTGCTCCAAGAAATAGATGCAGAAGAAGGCCACTCAGGCTCTAGAACCTGCTCTACATCATGGCTGATCTTCTAACTCATCTCCCTGTTCCCACCCTATCCCCATAACCGCAGATTCTTCTGGTATCCAAAGATCTATTGACATGAACCTTCAGTGGACTCAGCAACTAAGCCCCCACAGCCCTCAGAGGTAAGGATGTCCAAAGACACACAATCCATTGAATGAAGAAATTTCTCTTCTACACAGACTCCACATTCTGGGGCAACATCCTCTCAGTGTCTATCGGGTGAGAGGACTAACTTTGTTGGGGGAGGAGTAGGGAGATTGTTGTTGAGAGATTGGGAGTGTTGAATGGCAGTTGTGGGGAAGGGAAGTTGAGACAGTATTGAGAGGTTGAGCGTTAGAAGGTTGAGGTGGGTTTGAGGAGGTAGGGGAGCTGAGGTGAGGACAAGGAGTGGAGGCTGAGGGTTTGCTGTCTGGATTGAGGCTTATGGGAGTTTACAAGGGTGTCATGGTGTTGAGACGGTATTGAGGGATTTGGGGCTGGAGCAGGTGAAATTTTACCAGATAGTTTCTGTTTATTTTCCACACTGTAGACTGTACTTTATACATGACATGCATTTTCTTCTCGTTCCTTTCCTCCACTCCTGCAGACTCTTGCGAACATATTACCATCCAGCAGCATTTCACTCCTTACAGATAGCCTGTATATTCAACTGTGTGCAGTCAGTGTCAGGAAACTACTCTATCACGTAGAGGCCATGGCCAAGCCCAAGGTCCACATATATGGTGATCAAGAACAGAAATATGGCTGAATTTTCTTCCCTCTTGCCTGGGTCCATTATGACCCACTTTCCTGAATGGGATGGGCTAACATCACACAAACCAAACACTTAGCCAGCAGCAACCTGGTCTGTAGCTCTTAGCAATATAATGGCTGGTCCACCTACTCACTAAGTCACTTGAAAACTAAATTCTCAATGTCTTACGTTGGTTAGGAGGTTTGGAGATTTATACAAGTGATGAACCAAGTGAAGACAAAGATGAGTATTTGAATGCAGTCGGTTTTAAGCTCCTTTGAAATTGAATTAATAGAAACCACTACTGATCGAAGGTGCATTTGATGTCTTGCCACATAGAAGGTCACTACACAAGATAAATGTGTACATAGTTGGGGGTAACATACCAGCATGGATAGGTGAATTGCTAACTAACAAAAAATACCAAGTTGGGATAAATGGGTCATTTTCAGATTGGCAATCAGTAACCAGCAGGGTGCCACCAGGGTCAGTACTCCTGTTCAATCCTTTTGAATATAGTCATTAACTGTGGTGCAAGAATTCAGACTAGGTAAAGTTCAGGCAGATGCTAAATAGTTCTTCACTTGAAGTGTGATTAGCACATGGAAATGAATTGCAAATAGGGAACTGGAGGCAAAAATCAGCATTTATTAAAGAAACAGTTGGATGTAAATAGGCAAGCTGATTTTGTGGATAGAAGGGCTAAGTTGAGTTGGATGTATACCTCATACTGATGCTAAAAAAAGATGGACATATTCAGAGAGGAACATGAACTGTTCCTGTCATGGAAAGTAGACTGTTCTCTTTGGAGTAAGGCCAGTGTACTGCAGACAGTTGTCAGCAGATTTATTTCAAATATTGGTGCCAAAATATCACACTTAAGCCAAAAGACTTTAACATTTTGTGACACTCAGAATTCATTAGTTTAACTTGATTACACTGAAACCACCAATGAAAGGCTAGTAACCACTTCTATCTGAGTGCAGTTCAAAATGCTTTTTCTAGAAACAAAATAAATTCTGCAACTTTATTGCAATGCTCAATTATGTGGTCGATGAAGATCTCTTACATCCAATGACAGCATTGGAAATCCAATGACAGCTTTGGTAGCTTTCTTATGACAAGTGTATATGACTTTTCAGGCAAGCAGACTGATAATACCAATAGATGACAGTCCTGCCAAATACATCATCCCCCAACCTTACTTTGTGTGTCAGCTGGAGGAGCCTGCACATCAATCCACATGGTACCAGTTATAATGGAAGGCCAACTCAAATATATTCATCAACATCTTTTTTGACTGACTGTCACTCAGCCACCAGATTTCCACTCGCCACTCTCATGAAGCAAAATCTAAGAAGGGAACTGAAAAAGGGGATCATATGTGTATGAATAACATATGGACGTCTTTATGCACACTTATCTGGTTTTAAACGCTTGATATTGGTAATTGATTTATTATTGGTTTATTATTGTCGCATGTACCAAGATACAGTGAAAAGATTTTCTTTGTGTGACATCCAGACAGATCATTCCGTACACAAGTACATCAAGGTTGTACAAAAGGAAAAAGAATGAATGCAGAATATAGTGTTACGGTTACAGAGAAAGTGTAGTGCAGGTAGACAAATAAAGTGCAAGGCCCACGATGAGGTAGATTGAGAGATCAAGAGTTCATCTCTACCATATAGGAGGTCCATTCAAGCGTCTGATAACGGTGGGGTAGAAGCTACCCTTGAGCCTGGTTGTACATGTTCTCAGGCTTTTGTATCTTCTGCTTGATGGGAGGAGGGAGAAGAGAGAATGACCGGGTGGGTGAGGTCCTTGGTTATGTTGGCTGCTTTCCTGTGCTAGTGGGAGGTGTAAATAGAGTCAATGGAGAGGAGGCTGGTTTTCATGATAGACTGGGCTGCATTCACAACTCTCTGCAATTTCTTGCAGTTTTGAGCAATTGCAATTGCCATACCAAGCTGTGATTCATCTGGATAGGATACTTTCTATGATGCATCTGTAAAAATTGGTGAGGTTCATTGGGACTGAATTTCCTCAGCCTTCTGAGGAAGTAGAGATGCTGGTGTGCTTTGTTGGCCACAGCATCCACGTGGCTAGACCAGAACAAATTGTTGGTGATATTTACACCTAGGAACTTGAAGCTCTCAGCCATCTCCACCTCAGCATCATTGATACAGATAGCAGTGTGTATTCTGCCCCACTTCCTGAAGTCAATGCCCACTCTTTTGTTTTGTTGACATTGAGGGAAAGGTTGACATTGACATTAGAAGCACTGTATTAGATTCCCTGGTGTACCTCTCATGCCATGATCAGGGTCTATCTACCAGGGCCAGTAAATGCCAGTGATAGCAGAGCATACAGATCAACATGGTGAAGCCACCTTACCCAGAAATAACTCACTGGCATCATGATGGCAACACGTGGTTGAACAAAACCATCAAAACCAAAAGGCAATAATAACCACAGTACAGCCAGTTATAGGAAGACTGATTGCACTATCTCCTGACACATGCAAGAGTTCAAAGCAGTTAGATCAAGGTTGCACATAAAACCAGCACAGGGAAGAAATGAAAGCCAACCATCTTCCAGCATAAATTAAGATTGAGCTGTGCTATAAGTGAGATATGTGCATCCTGCTGGATGCTGGTCAGCTAGATCATAGCACATAGGTACTTAGTACAAATCTGTGTGATTTAAAACAAAGTTGAAAAAATATGCCAGATATGAAGGGAACAAGATAGAATATCTTTAGATAATAGGGCCTTTGGAAAGATTTACTTTTGCTATTTTGTATTTCACAGTCATGGTTAGCATTTGCAGACTTCTCAAGATTAAATACAGTCCCAGTTTTCTTCTTGTAGTCTTATCAATGGAAAAAAAAGCACAGAGAGAATGTGTGTTATATGAGAGATCATTTTTGCACTCTTTGGTCCATTGTCAGGAATGTGCAACTTTACTCTGTTCAGCTTTTGGAAGCCTTGATGCATTAAAAGTAACGCTCTGTTCAATGACCATTTGGACAGCAGCTGTAATAATACTGCTTAACCTAAAAAAAACACACAGCAGGCCAATGTAGCTATGGGCAAGCTAGTGGGAGACCACAGAAAGTGTAAACCTCTATAACTGACAGTTCATTCATTCATAGTTTAGTGAGCAAAATTCTAGCCAGAATCTGATGTCTTCAGTTTTCTTGAAAAGTTCTGCAGGAATATAAGATAGGAATAGGGAGAGGATCATTATATCAGGTAATGGTTAAGTATTTGTCTAGGCTCCCCATGTTCACTTTGACAGACAGTTCTCAATTTCTGGTTGTCACATTGCCACCAGTCTTTGCCGCTCCCATTCTTAGTCAGTTTTGGTTCTACCAAAGCTTCTTTTCAAGCTCAGTGGCAAAGGGCAGTGATTCTGAAGGAACAAATCTTTCTAAAATCATTAGCATTTCCCACCATTTTGTTACTCTGTAGCCTTCCACATAGGTATCTTGGAGGAAGAAATTTTAAGAGGCAAAGTTCATTCTAGATTCAGCCTCTTAATGTTACCACACATTCAGTGTTTCACCTTTGTTTAGATTTCTTTTCTCTCTTAGAAGCATCTTGTCTTGCCATGTCATGTCATGTAACATCAGCAACCTCTCAACAGTGCCAAATTAAATGCACCAAAAAGCAGGGTTTGCTATGACAGAGACAATGTGCTCACCACGAATGGAGGGTCAAGACCAACGTATACTTCTCGTCCCCAAATATTTGTGAGAAGATGGTGGTGAGCCATAATCTTGAATACCTGTCCTTTTGGTGAAGGTAATCCCAGTGTCCTTTTGGGTATCAAGTTTCAGGATTGCCTGGGAATGTTGGGTTTCAGGAGTGTAGAAGGAACATTATCCATTCACCTTGGTTCCATGGTCCTCAGTGTCTGTGCCCAATCAGCAATGATAGTGATGCATTGACACAGGTAGCACCTTCTACATTGAAGTGTGGCACTGAAATTTCTCATGAGCAGCCAAAGAATGTTAAGATCGATTTGTGGCCTATTTGCTGCACTCTGAACTGAGATCAATCAACTCAAGAACTACTTGATCCAAACTTAGGCACATTTATAAGGTATGACTCAGTTCCACTATGAGCACCAGGGCTGCTTATCACTGCTGGAAGGATTCTTTCTCTCTCTTACCACTTCTCTGTGATCTCCAGAAAGTAGTTACTCTGTGCCAGGGCATGGATCCATGAATGCCAGTCACCATCTGGGTACATTTCCTGAGTGGCCATGATTCATGCATTGACATTGATAACGGATGTCAGAGGTTAATCAGCTGCTTGGGAGAGGGTGAGTCACAGCCAGACAGCACCTTGTCCCCCTCCTAGTATGCAGGTGCATCTCCAGGAAGGACTACTGGACAGCGAGCAGGAATCCTTGCAGGTCCTCCTTCCATAATGGAAATATATTGAGACCAACTGACAGGTGTCTTTAAACCTTGTAACTTGGCAGGCAATTGAACTTTGGACATTGCTGGAGAAAAGCAGTGAACAACATATTGATGGGATGATTGAAAATGTGCACACAATATTCTAATCCTTTTCCATGCAGTATGTATTAGTACGTATTATTTATTCAACATCACACATTCCTGGATTGTTTTGCGTCAGTTGGGATCACAGACATTTCTGGCAGCCATACAAGTGTTCCTGACACATTCCTTAAGTGTCTGCCTTCACCAAATGTTACCATCTGACCTATATACCTTGTGTATGTCATCACAATAAAATAGACAACATGTATGTGACACTGGGGGAGTTAAATATAGTACACAAACCATATTGTGGTGCACTAAGAGGCAGAATTTTGTCTTGTGCCCACATCCATCTGTGACTTTCATGGACATTTAATTCATTTTAATGCACTTACCATTCACATAAATCAGACTAGCTAATGTGTTCACTTTAAAATTATGTCGAGAGTGCTGGTTGCTTCCTGAGACATCTGTTCCTCGAGCTTTTGTGACATTGTGACATTCACATTAGTGCTTGTGCTGTCAATCTCTTCTGAACCTCTTAAAGGGACAGGGACTTTAAACCCAGAGCTGGAGAATGTGCATATGTCCAAATTTTTTATGGACACACACAATATTCATGGAAGACCCAGGCTAAGGTATCTGGAACCAGGGGTCATGGTGTAAAAATAAGGTATTGACCATTCAGGACAGAGATGTGGAAAAAAAAGTAATCAAGAATTCATTGCCCAAGAGTGCTCAGTGAGTGAGTAAATTCAAGATGAAGAATTATAGATGTTTGGGTTAGTACAGGAAAGTGATGTTGATGTAAAAAAAGATTTATTTTTGAATGGTGGAGCTGTGTTGAGCTGAACGCCCTACTCCTGCTTTTATTCCTTTTGTTCTTGTCCACTTACTTTCATTGGTGTTCTCATACGCTTGCTGGTAGAGGCTGTGTTTGGGAGGTACTGTCAAAATGATCTTGTTGAGTAATGGGGTGCATTTGTAGATGGTACAAACTATAGCCATATTATCCCAATGGTACCTCCCTAGGAATGAATACCTAAGGTAATGGATCAGTTCCAATCAAGTGGATTATTTTCATCTGGAAGGATGTGACCTTCATGAATGTTTTTGGAGCTGCACTTATCCAGGCAAATGAAAAGTAACTCATCACACTCCTGAATTTTGCTTTGTTAATGGTAGAAATGCTTTGGAGTATCAGATGATGAATCAATAGGCGCAAGATACTTATTCACTGACCTAGTCTTGAGGCCATAATATTTATGTTGTTGATCCAGTTGAATGTCTGGTCAATAATGACCCCCAGGATGTTGATGGTAGGGAGCTCAGTGAAGCTAATGTGTTGAATGTCAAGGGTAGACATCTGGACTTCCTCATTGGAGATGGTTTTCGTCTGACACTAGTGTGGCACAAATGTTAATCGCATTATCAGCCATGCCTCAATATTGACTGGGCCTTGCTCCATTTTCTGAGGAGTTTCAAATGGAGCCGAATACTTTGCAATCATTAACATATATCCACGTCTGACACGAGCATTGATGGAGAATCTAAAAAGATAGTTGGGAATTAAACCCTGTCCTGCAGCAATGTCCTGGGCTGACATGATTGATCTGCAATAATCACAACCTTTGTCTAAGCTTTGACTCCAGCCAGTGGAGAGTTTTCTTTTGATTCATATTGACCAGGTTTATCAGGGCTCCTTGTTGCTTCCCTTGGTCAAATGGTGTCTTCAAGTCAAGAGGAGTCATTCTCACCACGCCTCTGGAATTGACCTGTTTTTTTTGAGTCTGGGTAAAGGTTGTGATGATGTCTGGAGCTGAGCTGATGTGACAAACTCAGACTGATCACCAGGAAGCAAGTAACTGGTGAATAGGTGCCCCTTGGTAGCAGAGTCAATGACATGTCTTTGCAGTGCATTTCAACATGATTCTGTCATGGAGACACAAGAGACTGCAGATGCTGGAATCTGGAGCAACACAAAAGGCGCTGGAGGAACTCAGCAGGTCAGGCAGCACATATGGAGGGAAATGGACAGTTGACGTTTCAGGTTGAGACCTTTCATTTGTTCTGGAAAGAAAGGGGAATATAGCCAGTATAAAAATGTGGAGGGAAGGAGTGGAGCAAGAGCTAGCAAGTGATAGGTAGATCCAGGTGAGGGGCGTGATAGGCTGATGAGGGCAGAACGATGCCAGAAGCTGGGGGAGGTGATCGGTAGAAGTGACAAAGGGCTGAAGATGATGGAATCTGATAGGAGAGGGCAGAGGAGCATGGAATAAAGGGAAGGAGGTGGGGAGGGGAACCAGTGGGAAGAGTGTGTGGGTGAGGACCAGATGGAGGAGAGGGTTGGGGAGGGGAAAGCCAATTTTCTGTCATGTACTTTGGAAAGAGGGAACATTTGTCAGAGGTATTTCAACAAAGATGCTTCCCTTTTAAGTAAACAGTGTACAGTGAGTGATCATTGTGTCACAGCCCTGAGGGGAAACTGCTAAAATTTATGAAAAATAAATTGAAAAATTAAAATTGTCAACTTCTTCCACTGGGAATTCTCATAAGTGCAATGCATAATTTCCCACCAAGTATTCATCAGTTACCCAGGAACAGAGGCTTTATTTGTACTGTTACTATGTTCAAAGCTCAAAAAAGTAGGATACAAAATAACATCTCAGCTGTGTTATAACCCCACTCCATCCAATTGTAAAACATAGGATTCAGAGTACAGACCTGGAAAAAATCCAAATCTAATCATTGCAGAGTAGATTGTGACTGGCAAATTGTTTCATTATCAGTGAGTGATGTAGGAGAAATGAACATATATTTGCTGCTGACAGGTTTGGCGAGGTGTGCAGAGAAATTTACAGGAAATCAGTTTTGTTCCTAAATCTGCAACAGACACTAACAAGGAGAAGAATGACACCTGTCATGTTCAGCAAGTCAAAATATAAAGTGCCAGAATCTGTTGCATATTAGATAGCTTTAACTTGGATTTTTTTCAGATTAGTGAATACAATAAATATTTTATGTGCCCACACACCAATTGAATCATGTTATGTTTTCTTTCTTGGTTTTCTTTCGAACTTTTATTGAACTGGTGGTTTAAAGTGGATTGTTCTTAAAGCTATTTTCCCATATCACTATGATGTCCACATTTCAGAGGGACTTCATGGGCTGAGAAGCACTTTAGGAAGTTTATCAAGCTGAATTGTAGAATCCAACAGTACAGGTCCTCCCCAGCTTACGAAAGCCTGACTTATGTACAACCTGTACATACAAATGAGGATTTGGGAGACTGATGGGATGGATTTGATGGCTGCTGTGGGGCTGCAAGCATCTTCTGCCATGTGGCAACTCAGTTGCAGTTGCATTTCCAACTTGCAAACTTCACAGTAATTGCAAATAACCTGGGGAGGACCTGTATAAGAGAGAAGCAATTGGATTCTTTTTCTTCTGAGGTCATTCCTCAAGGTTAAGGATGTCCTGCTTCCACTCCATCTTTGTGGGTTCTGAGGAGGTCGGTGAGACCAATGTGAAATCCCTAGACTCTGCTCTATCCACAGATAGAGCAGTAAGAACTTGAAGGAGTGGATGGCTACACAGGTTGAGAGTTGGCACACTCTACCTTCTTCTCTGGGCTTCTGTGTGATCCAGACAAGCAGAGTTAAGGTCCTCGGTCCCAACCCAAAACAGTTTTCCTTCTCCATTCTGAGTGGTCATGGGCCAGCGATTCCTCAGGTCAATGTGGATGTTACACTATTTGGTGTTGGTATTGGTTTATTATTGTCATTTGTACCGAGGTACAGTGAAAAACTTGTCTTTCATACCGATCATACAGGTCAATTCATTACACAGTGCGGTTACATTGAGCTGATACAGAGTGCATTGAGGTAGTACAGGTAAAAACAATAACAGTACAGAGTAAAGTGTCACAGCTACAGAGAAAGTGCAGCGCAGGTAGACAATAAGGTGCAAGGTCACAACAAGGTAGATTGTGAGCTCAGAGTCCATCTCATCATATAAGGGAACCGTTCAATAGTCTTATCACAGTGGGATAGAAGCTGTCCTTGCCTGGTGGTACATGCCCTCAGGCTCCTGTATCTTCTATCTGATGGAAGAGGAGAGAAGAGTGCTATTTCAGGGAGGCTTTAAGAACATCCTTGAATTGTTTCCTGTGTCCTCCTGGTAATCTATTGCCATGATAGAGCAAGGCAATGTCTGTTTCAGGACTCTGGTTTTGGGCATGCAGCTGAGGCCCATCAAAGCTGATTGAGAGTAGTTACAACGTCAATGTTGGAAATATTGGCTTGGAGAGGACACTGAGTCTGGTCACCTATCCTGCTAAAGGATTTGGAGGATTTTTCAGAGACAATATGGGTGATACTACACTGATGCTTGAGATGCCTGCTGTAGGTGGTCCATGACTTGGAACGATGCAGGAAAACAGGATCATATAGACTTTGAACCTTCTTGCAAGTTTGAGGCCCTGACGTTTAAAGGCTATTTTTCTCTATCATCCAGAGATGATGGTTTTTCTTTGATGACTGTCTTTGCTGAGAGTAGGTTCATGACATCAGGATATGTCATGAAGTGACATGAGTGTCATCAGATGACATAAGTGGTCAATGTTTCCAAGATCTTGTTGTGGATCTTCATTGTTGGAGCAGGGGAAAGTAAGGGTGTGCAGCAGGATCTGGTTGGGAATGGCCCTCTGTTCTTCAGATGTTTACTTCAAGTCCCATTCTGTTGTACATTTCAGTGAATGATTTGGAGCTTGGCCTCCAAGCATGCATATATATAAACAACATCTGCACACCTTGGAAAGGACACCTGCACACCTAAGTTCTGGAGTGGAGGTGACAGAAGTTGAACAGTTTTCCATTTATCCTGTAAATTAGCTCCAGTCCAGAGGGAACCCTGTTGGAGGTGTGGAATTGTATTGCAGCAAGAATCATGCAACTAAGCTTGACACCAGTCTGCAGTGAACTTGAGTCCAGTGGGTCAGCTGTGAACTGGCTGGTTAAAATCATAGTTTGTATTATCCATGTATTAGCCAGTGAATGGAGATAGAGCAGCCAATTTTGAGAAGGGTAGTCCACAGCCCCACTTGGTAGGCTTTTGTGAGATCAAGAAAGGCCATGTTAATGCTGCTTTCTGCATTTCATTTGTTTGCTGAACATAAGAAAGCCTTAACTTGGTGAAGATCACGTCCATTGTCAATCCAGACAGGTGAACGACCCTTAAGGTTAGTTTTCCCATGACTGGACTTGTCTCCTCTCTTGAAGATGGACACAGCCATGGTGTCTTTGAAGTCCCCTAGCATGACCTCCTCTTCTCAAATGTCAGTGACAAGGCTATAAATTTGTATCTGATGTTCCTCTACGGGCTCTAGCATGGACATTGTCTGTTCATGAGGCCATGGTATTTTTCAGATTGCCTTTTCAACTTCTAATTGGTCTTGAGTGTGGGCAAAGCTGGATGGGATAATTTGCTGTGGGATAATGTCAAAGATACTGATAACAAGTTTGGAGTGATGGCTCAGGATCTCTTTCAGATGCTTCTTCCAGCAAGCATTGGCTGTCACTCTACTCTTGAAAAGCTCTCCTCTGTTCTCAGCTCTGTGGGGTGAGCTGGCAAGTCCGTAAGTTGTGGATGGTCTTGACAGACCTGAAAAATCTTCTCCTGTTGTGGTTATCTGCAGTTTCCTGGAGTTTTTGTACTTTTTCCACCCATCATTTGTTCTTTAGGTCATGGGTTCCCTGTTGAACTCCAGCCTTCAGGGATCTGTAAAGCTGGTTCTTTTTCCTTGGGGAGCGGTAATGTTTCGAATCAGAGTGCGCCTTAGAATTAGCTCCTGAATCTCCTTATCAGTCTTATCAAACCAATTCTGCTATTTTCTAGTGAAGAAGCCAAGAGGCTCTTCACAGACGTTAGTGGTGGTGACGTCTAGGCATGGCAGGCAATCCACAGCTTCTGCCAGTCATCAGGTTGCCTTTAAAGCTAATCTTTAGATTAGTTAAATCCCTTAATAAATAGTCTTATGATCCAGATCAGGTTCAAGCAATCAGTTGTGCTAATGATCACTAGCAACAGGATCAAGAGTAGGCCACTCAGACCCTCACCCTGCTCCACCATCATTAAGATTACAGAGGAGCGGAGTTGACGACATAGTAATGTTTTTTTTTCTTTTTAATTGAAGAAATATCAGTCCAGTTTTTTTTGAAGTTTTTGGGTTTTTTTTGGTCTATTATCAATAATTTTTTTGATTTGGGGGTTCTTCTTTCATATAATTAAATTTCATTTCTTTTCAACCTTTCCTTTTGTATTTGTTCACTTAATAAGAGAACGAGAGGTCTAGATTACTGTTTTTTACTCCTTGTGATTATACATATTAACTGTAATGATTGCTATCCTGATCTCTTTGCACCATATGTATAATTACTAATGTTATATATATTATTTTATACTAATTTGAAAATTAATAAAAAGATTGAAAAAGAAAGAAAGAAAGATTATGGCTGATCCAGTTTTGGCCTAAGCACTACTTCCCCACTCTTTCCCCATACCCCTTGATTCCCTTTTCAATGTCTGGTAATCTCCACCTTGAATTGCTCCACCTCCACATGTGTAAAGAAATTATGAGAGGTAATTCTTTCTCATCTCTCTCTGAAATGGACACTAAATGTCCTCCCATTAATCCCTTAATAAATTTTCACTGCCTCGGAAAAGCAGGCAACATATTCGAAGACTCCTCCCGTCGGATAGAAGATACAAAACCCTGAAAGCACGTACAACCAGGCTCAAGGACAGCTTCTACCCTGCTTTTATAAGACTATTGAATGGACCCTTTTACAATAAAATGGACCCTTGACCTCACAATCTACCTCGTTATGGCCTTTCACCTTAATGTCTGCCTGCACTGCATTTTCTCTGTGACTGTATCACTATATTCTGCATTCTGTTATTGTTTTTCCCTTGTATACCTCAATATACTAATGTGGTGAACTGATCTGTATGGATAGCATGCAAAACAAAGTTTTTCATTGTACCTTGGTACATGTGACAATAATAAACCAATTACCAATGACCAATTCCAGCATTTTCCCTATGACAGATGTTAGACTAGGTGGCCTGCTTTCTGTCTCCCTCCTTTCATTAATAGTGGTGTTGCATTTGCAGGAAAACAGCACTGTAGGGTACTGAAGGAAAATTAGCACCTTACTTCCCATGCATAAGCACCCTCAGGACAGGAGGAATTAATATTTGAGGAGTCAGAAAAACAAGTTTCATTGCTAAATCAAAATAGGTATTATCTAAAAGACAAAGGGTGAGAAACTTTGGCAAGTTTATTCTATAGTACCAAGTGGTTGGCATTCATTCTCAGTGCCTGGCTCTCTAGTGGTTTCGCACCTAATGTTGCGCCTTGGTTCAATGGAGCTGGCATGGTGAGAAGGCCGTGGAGAAAAGTAGATTGTGCTGCTGGTAATGTCACGGCAGTTTTCAGAGAAGTGAAAGAGGGCGGATGACAAATTTGGCATTGGGGATATTCCAGAGTGCAGGTGGAGGATCAGAGTGTGGGAAAGAGAATTATAATTCAGTTAATGGGGACCATTTGTGATCAGGGGTTGGACTGCAGTGACTGCTGAATCTTTTTATTGGAAGGGAGTGCATCCCACACTCCACTTTCAGATCAGTACATTTGGAAAAGTGGTTGCAAAGTTCAATGTTACAAAGTGTAGTTCAGGACCAAAGTCAAAAGTCAAATCGAGTTTATTGTCATATGCACAAGTACATGTATGCACAGGTAACAACGAAAAACTTACTTGCAGCAGCATCACAGGCACATTACATCATATAGGCTGCATTCATAAGAAAAATATAAATTAAACATAAATTATACACAATTTTTACAAGAAAGAACACAATTGGAACAAAAAAAACGAAGTGATCATAGTGTTGCTAAACTGTAGTAATTTGGGTTTTGCCAGTTGGTTCAAAGCATGAAGTAGCATAAAGAGGTGTTGAGCCTCTTACATGCAACCCTGAAAGGTTGCAATCCGTGTATTGGGCATAGGTCTTGGATGCCTATGTGAAATGCTGTGTGGTAAATTTTAGCTTGAAACACAGCACAGTCAATTTTTCTGTCTGCATAGTCTTGAATATTAACACAAACAAGGATCCCTGGGAAATGTGGATCCATGGGATGGAAAGGGTTACACTCTACATGAATCATTCTAATATATTTCCCACCTGCTCTCATCTGTCACCATAAAACACTAGCTGCAAAGATATCACACCACAAATGACATCGGGACGCCCCCAACAGCTGAATAAAATCATAACAGGATGTGTGAGAGGTTCTAAAAGGTCAGTCATTGACAAGAAAACAACTGTGCTCTGAAAGCGAAAAAAAAGGTTTGCCAGTGTTAATCTGAGCATCTTGACACGGCAACAGAAAGCATTGCAGGTCCCAGTGAATTAGAGCACATCCACCTTCAAGCAAGCTTGCAAGATCACAGTGGGAAATTCCATTTTCCTTTAATAATCGTCGACAGGCAGGAATGAGAAAAAACAAAAAGGAAAAGATCAAGCATTTTCCAGAAAAAGGGTTGATAAATGATAGGGACAGCATGTACTTTCAAACCTGGCACACGCTTCAAAACCCATTGTGTGCAGAAACAGATGTTTCCATTACAAAAAGACATTCTACTGTTGAACAACTGAAGAATGGTAATCTACCACATTAAATTAAATAATTGATTGGCAGAGCTTCCTGAACAGGCTCTTCAATTGTATTTTCCTCCTGGTTAACATGAGAAGCAGGATTGCTTTTAATTTTTATTAAAGTAGGAGTTAATAATCCTTGAGAGAAGAATAGCTTGCATGTATGGCACTTCATCCCTTTACTGGAAAACATCTCAAAGTGACTCACACTGAAAAAAAGTATTGCAAAGTGTACTGGTTATTGTTATGTAGCTAAAGATGGCTTTTTTTTGCATGCTATACTAAGATTGAAAATAGGAACAAAATGAACAATCAATTCTATACTTAGTGTGTGAATTATGGGAGAATTGCCAGTCAGAATACCAGCATTATGATGAGACTTTTAATGCCCACTTGAACCATGAGAATAAACAGACAGGGGCCTGGTTTAATGTCTCATCATTAAGCAATCATTGTTGCTTTGAAGAGCACAATTATTTTGAAACAGTGACAGGAACGCATGCACAGATAAACTGGGCTGGTGGAAGCAGTAGTGCGAGCTTCACTCATCATTCTCAACCAATTTCCCAGGGGTCTAGCGAATGTATATGGCCCCTCATTTCCTTAAGATTGACACCCCAATTACCACCCTCCACCACTAGTACAAAGTGGTGCAGTGTGTACCATCCACCAGACAGCACCTCACCAAGACCAGGAAACACCTTCCAAACATTGCTGTCTGGAAGGAAAGGGCAGTAGGCACACTACTTCTAGATTCTCCTTCAAATCACATACCGCTGTCATGTGAAAAGACATCGCCATTCCCTCATTGTTGCTGAGTTAAGTTCCTACCCAACAGCACTCTGAGAGCACCTGATCACAAGGTTTGAGAAGATGGCTCACCACTCCTTTCTGAAGGGCAATTATGGATGGACATTTAATGCTGGTCTTTCTGGCAATTAACACATTCCAAGATCAATAAAACATCTCTAAATCCCAGCTCTATTTCAGACAGCTTGTAGGAGTACCTGAGAAATGACCCTAAGTTATTTGTGGCAAAAACCCTTTTGACATATTTTGGACATGGATGTTAGTCTTGAAAATAGCCTGAGTTGTATACATTTACAGGTAATACTAATTTCACAGCATAATGGTATTTCAAATGCTGAGCAAGAATTTCTATGGCCAAGCAACATCATAAATGCAGTGATAAACATCTTTATGTTTTCACTTCACAAAAAGGGGCTTATTTATAATGCAGGTAAATATAGAAGCTTGTATGAAATAAATATATTTAGAAGCTGCGATGTTAATAAACAGTTCAGATTATATCACAGCCCACAACACAAACTTGTGGTTTATACCGTCATCATTCTGAACTGAGAGAATATCTTCCCATATTTGTACCACAGTATCAAGGTTTGAGGTTTTATATAGCACACTTAAAGTCATAATAAAACCGATTCAATACCCATTGTTTCTGGCACATTTGTTATCATACTGCATTTATAATTCATCATTATCATGATCATTAAATTTCCAGTGCATTGAGAAAGAATTAGATAACAATAAACTTACTTTAGTATATTGCTGCCTAAGCCTAGGATCAATTAACGCTTTTGTTTTTTCACATAGTTTTTCGGTTAATATTGTCCATCAAAAGATCCCACCATTCTCATTAATTCCAAGATATTTGAATCTTGACTGGGAGCAATAGTTTCTGTAATAGTGTAGTTTATTTTGTATCCTGAAACAGCTCCAAATTGGGTTATAGAGTCATAGAATCACAGAGGCACAGAAACAGGCCCTTCAGCCCACCTAGTCCATGCCAAGCTGATCTTCTGCCTAGTCCCATCAACCTGCACCTGGACCATATCCCTCCAAACCCCTCCCATCCATGTACCTATCCAAACTTCTCTTGAATGTTACAATTGAAGCTACATCTACCACTTCTGCTGCCAGCTCATTCCACACTCACACCACCCTCTGAGTGAAGAAGTTGCCTCTCAGAGTCCCCTTAAATACCTCACTTTGCACCCTAAACCTACTAGTCTCACCCAACCCGAGGGGAAAATGCCTGCATGCATTCACACTATTTATACCCCTCATAATTTTATATACTTCTATAAGATCTCCCCTCACTCTCTTCGCTCCAGGGAATAAAGTCCTAACTTATTCAACCTTTCCCTCTAACTCACGTCCTCAAGTTCTGGCAACATCCTTATAAATTTTCTCTGCACTCTTTCAAGCTTATTGATATCTTTCCTGTAGGTAGGTGACCAGAACTGCACACAATACTCCAAATTTGGCCTCACCAATGTCTTGTTCAACTTCAACATAACATCCCAGCTCCTGTACTCAATGCCCTGATTTATGAAGGCCATATTGCCAACAGCTCTCTTTACAACCTTATCTACCTGTGACACCACTTTCAAGGAAATATGTATTCCCAGGTCCCTTTGTTCTACTGCACACCTCACAGCCCTACCATTCACTGTGTAAGTCTTACCCTGGTTTGTCCTCCCAAAGTGCAACACCTCACACTTGTCTGCATTAAATTCCATCTGCCATTTTTCAGCCCATTTTCCTAGCTGGTCAGATCATGCTGCAAGCTTTGATAGCCTTCCTCGCTGTCCTGTATGCCCCCAATCTTGGTGTCATTCGCAAATTTGCTGACCCAGTTTACCACATTATCATCTAAATCATTAATATAGATGATAAACAACAATGGACCCAGCACTGGTCCCTGCGGCACACCACTATTCACAGGCCTCCAGTCAGAGAGGCAACCATCTACTATCACCCTATGCTTCTCCCGCTAATCCAATGTTGAATCCAATTGACAACTTCATCCTGAATGCCAAATGACTTAACCTTCTGGACCAGCCTCCCATGTGGGACTTTGTCAAAGGACTTGCTAAAGTCCATGTAGACAAGGTCCACCACCTTTCCCTCATTGACCTTCTTAGTAGCCTCCTCGAAGAACTCTTAGATTGGTTAGACATGATCTACCACGCACAAAGCCATGTTGACTATCCCTAATCAGGCCCTGTCTATCTGAATACTTATATATCCTGTCCCTCAGAATACCTTCTAATAACTTACCCATGACTGACGTCAGGCTCACCAGTCTATCTTATTACCCAGCTTATCCTTAGGGCCTTTCTTGAACAACAGAACAACAGAAGGACATGGCTTTAGGGTGAAAGGGGAAAGGTTTAGGGGGAACATTAGAGGGAACTTCTTCACTCAAAGAGTGATGGGAGTGTGGAATGGGCTGCCATCTGATGTGGTAAACGAGGGCTCGCTCTTAACTTTTAAGAGTAAATTGGATAGATACATGGACGAGAGAGGTCTGGAGGGGTATGGGCTGGGGGCAGGTAAATGGGACTAGCCGAATAATGTTTCGGCACAGACTAGAAGGGCCGAATGGCCTGTTCTCTGTGCTGTAGTTTTTCTACGGTTCTATCAGCTATCCTCCAGTCCTCTGGCACTTCACCCATGGCCAAGGACATTTTAAATATCTCTGCCATTGCCCCTGTAATTTCTGCACTAGCCTCCAACAAGGTCCGAGGGGGACACCTTGTCTGGCCCTGGGGATTTATCCACCTTCATTTGCCTTAAGACAGCCAGCACCTCCTCTTCCATAATCTAGATATGGTACATGTCCTCACTACCCTTTTGCCTCAGTTCTACAGTCTCTGTATCTCCAGAGTAAATATGGATGCAAAAAATTAATTTAAGATCTTCCCCCATGTCTTTCGGCTCAATTCATAGATGACCATGCTGATCTTCAAGAGGACCAATTTTGTCCCTTGCTACCCTTTTGCTCTTAATATAGCTATAGAAACCCTTGGGATTCTCTTTCACCCTGTCTGCCAGAGCAACCTCATGTCCTCTTTTTGCCCTCCTGATTTCTCTCTTGCATTTCTTATACTCCTCAAGTGCCTCATTTGATCCTAAATGCCTATACCTGATATGTGCCACCCTTCTTTTCTTTACCAGGACCTCAATATCCCTCGATAACTATGGTTCCCTAAACCTGTTAGCCTTGCCTTTTATTATAACAGGAACATACAGATTTTGTACTCTCAATATTTCACTTTTGAAAGCCTCCCACTTACCAAGCATCTTTTTGCCAGAAAACAGCCTATCCCAATCCATGCCTGCCAGATCCCTTCTGATGCCACCAAAATTGGTCTTACTCCAATTTAGAATCTCAATCCGAGGACCAGTCCAATCCTTCTCCATAATTATCTTGAAACTAATGGAATTATGATCACTTGATCCAAAGTGTTCCCCTACACACACTTCTGTCAATTGCCCTGTCTCATTCCCTAAAAGGAGATCCAGTAAGATAAGATAAGATAAGATAAGATAAAATAAGATAAGATCTTTATTAGTCACATGTACATCGAAATACACAGTGAAATACATCTTTTGCATAGTGATTTTTGGGGGGCAGCCCGCAAGTGTCGCCACGATTCCGGCGCCAACGTAGCATGCCCATAACTTCCTAACCTGTACGTCTTTGGTTGTGGGATGAAACCAGAGCACCCAGAGGAAACCCATACAGACACGGGGAGAACGTACAAACTCCTTACAGACAGTGGCCAGATTTGAACCCGGGTCGCCGGTGCTGTAAAGCATTATGCTATCCACTATGCTACCGTGCCTGCCGTCATTTTCTCTCTAGATGGGACCTCTACATATTGATTAAGGAAACTTTACTGAACACATTTGACAAACTCTATCCCATCCAATCCTTTTACAATATGGGAGTCCCAGTCAATACGTGGAAGTTAAAATCATCTGCTATCATAACCTTATTTTTTCCTGCAACTGTCTGCCATCTCTCCAAATTTGTTGCTCTAAATCCCGTTATTGGGAGGTCAATAATATAGTCCTATTGACATGGTCATCCCTGTCTTATTGCTCAGTTCCACCCATATTGCCTCAGTAGACGAGCCCTCCAGTATGACCTCTCTGAGCACTGCCATGACATTTACCCTGATGTGTAATGCCACCCCTCCCTCTTTAATACCTCCCTCTCTATCATGTCTAAAACATTGGAATCCTGAAACATTGAGCTGCCAGTCCTGCCCCTCCTGCTATCAAGTCTCACTAATGGTTAAAACATCACATTTCCACATGCCGATCATTATAAAATGACTTTTCACAGAAATATGTACAATCCTTAGACGTGTACCAAAATGACTGGTTTCTAAACAAAGATGATGTCATCCTTAATATTTCAGAAACCTTCATGTCAATTCTGAGTACCTTACAGCCTCAGTTGCAGTACACTTCATTCTAAATTACCTCATTTTTTCTATTTTAGTCAATTGGCAGCACTCACTGAACTGAATCAGAAACCTGCAGGTCCAAGCCACAACGTGCTTGAAATGAGATTGAAATGAGATGTGTAAAGCAGTTTCATGGCATGCAACACTGAACAGGGAAATCAGGTAAACATGGGCCAGGTCATGCCTGGTGGGGCGGGAATAGGATTGAATTACTGGGGAGAGAAGCCTGGATGTCGGGGGTGGGCAAGGTTGTGAATCAGAAAGTAGGGTCATTGTGCTGGGAAGGTCAAAAAACTGCAGATGCTGGAAAACTTATACAAAATCAGAAAATGCCAGAAACACTCAGAGACTCAGGCAGCATCTGTGGAAAGAGAACCTGAAATAACATTTCATGTCGGAGATGCTTCAGCTGGTTCTGATGAAGGGTCTTCAACCTGACATGTTTCATCTGTTTCTCTTTGCATAAAGTTTGCCTGACTTGCTGAGTGTTTCCAGGTCTTCTGTTCTTGTTAAAGGTAGATTGAGGTGCTGGGGCCAAAATTAGCAGCTTGAGCTAATTTGGCTCACTACCAGGAGTAGGTGGGGTCTCAAGTGGGGGAAGGAGGTCAGGTTCTCATCAGCTGGACCTCCTCAGACAAATCGCCTTTGAACAGGCCAGACAAATGCTGTGGAAGTCTGCTCTGGAAAAGAGACCTGCAGATAACACAGGCCACACATGCATGGGTGGAAATAATTGGTGTCCAAGCATGCGCTGCACCCCATTGGATGCCACTGGCCATGTCCGGGGTCCTCAGAAAGAAAACTGCAGGCTGTGCAACTCCCCCTGTAGCTGTATAGTTGTGTAGTGAACAATAATCTGTTATAGAACTTTGCAGCTTCTAGGCATATGGACATCATCTAGGCTGCAGCACTAATGTTTGCTGCATTGTCAGAGGTGCTATCTTCAGGCTGAGCTGTTAAACCATGGACCATCAGCTCTCCTTTGGTTGGGTATCAAAATTTCATGAGACGACACGAAGAACAGGGAATGTTTCCAGTGTCTTCCTGAATACTCCACTCCCAAATAACCTCAGACAAAGAGGTAGTTTATACGGCCATTCATTATTTGCTGTGAGTGAGACTAGCAATTGGCTTTTAAGAATATAATACATAAGACTAGAAACAAAAGTAGGCCATTTCGCCCTGATGCAGGGTTTCAACCCGAAACGTTGACAATTCCTTGATGCTGCTCAACCCGCTGAGTTCCTCCAGCATATTGCTTGTTGCATTCAGCTCCTTGTGTCTACTCTGATGTTCATAAAGATCATGGCTGATCTTTTTATCTGCACCAACTCCGCTTGATTCCCTGAATGTCTAAATGCCAAAGTAACAAAAGAGACTGCATTTCAATAATAATTCATTGTCCATAAAGCACTTTTGTGAATCTTGATAAAACACTACCAGAGTGAAAATGATCTTCAACACACCTACAAAACAAACCAAACAATTGAAAAGAGATTGGTCAACTCTCTACTCCCATTATGTTTTCTCTCACTGAACTGGACTCTTCCCTAAATACTTTTTCATATTCCTTGCTGTGATAAAACACACACTATTTGCCACCAGATGGGTGTTTCTTCTTGTCTCAATCACAAGCCAATGATCTTGGCATATTCACTAAGAGTGGCAAGTCTTCTGCTGCAATCTGCAATTTTCTGTAGTTTACTTATCTAGAAAGAGGAACTCCACTTTGTCCTGGTGGTACAGGCTGTCAGTTGGAAACCACAACTTCCTGTGCCCAACATCCATCTCAGGACTGTTGAGGGGGAGGCTCAGTATGTCATCATACACTCCATTACAGCTGTTACAGCTATGGCAGCTCAGGCACAGGCCAAGGCAGAGTGCACAGTAAGCCAGAGTTTTATGTGAAGAGAATAACAAATACAATGTTAAAAAAAAATCATACTGAAGATAATCAACAGAACAGAAAGGATTTCAAACATAATTAGATTTATTTGCAATATTTAAAATTATATGCCAAACAAGTAATTTATTTTATTTTCAGGAGATATTGTCATATCATAGAGCCACACAGCACGGAAACAGGCCCTTCAGCCCAACTGGTCTATGCTGACCAAGATTCCCATCTCAACCATTTGCCCGCATTTGGCCCATATCTATCTAAACTTTTCTTATCCATGTACCTGCACAAGCACCTTTTAAACGTTGTTAATGTACTTCCCTCAACCACTTCCTCTGGCAGCTCATTCCATATACTGATGACTCTCTGGCTGAAAAATTTGCTCTTCAGGTTTCTGTTAAATCTCTCCCCTCTCACCTTAAACCTATGCCCTCTAGTTCTTGATTCTCCAACTCTGGAAAGACTGTGCATCCACCCTATCTGTGCCCCTCTTAATTTTATACACCTCTATAAGATCACCCCTCATTTTTCTGCACTCCAATGAAAAAAATCCCAACCTGCTCACCCTCTCTCCATAACTGAGTCCCTTGAGTCCTGGCAAAATCATTGTAAATCTCCTCTGCACTCTTTCCAGCTTAATGGTATCTTTTCTATAGCAGGGTGACTGAAACTGAACACAATATTATGTTCAGTCTTAACGTGTCTAAATGTTAAGTCTTAAAGTCTAAATGCTAAAATCTTCATGAAGCCTTTCACAAGCTTCTGAAACCAGCATCAAAAACAGGCTCGCAATACAATCCCTGTTACAACGCTTCTGGTTTCCTGACTCACATGGGACAAGATATTTTGTACTGCTCTTTAATCCCATGTGGAGTAATGTGACCAGACTCCTAAGCTGAATGACCTGGCAGGTGCTGTAATGGCCCCTGAGGATTGCTCCTCTTCAACGTGACACGCAAAACACTTCATCCTTATGTTACCAGGACAACAGCGCTCCCATGCACACAAGAAGTTTAAGTAGTCAATTCACCAGAATGTCAAAGTGGATCTCCTGCACTGATTATTCCCCTTTGCCACAAATCTAGCGATAGTTAAAAATACATCATTGTTTTAAAAATAGCCAGCATTGTATAAACAGAAAGCATGTTAGGGTCATGCTGAACATGACCTTTATACAACGTGATATCTGACCTACATCAAATGCATTCATGACACCATCACTCAAACTTTGTTCAATTGGTTCACTCATGCAAAATAAAAATACTTTAATTTATATAAAAATCAAAAATATATAATGCCTTTCACGGCCTCAGGGCATCATAAGCGATTTACTGTTAATGAATACTTTTGAAGTGTGGTCATTGTGGTAATATAAATGTGGCAGCCATTTTATGCACAGCAAATTCCCATAAACAATAACATGTCTATTTTAACAACATTGACTGACACTTGGGTGCAGTGCCCTTCTCCAAAAGAAGTGCCATAGGAACTGTAATGCCCACCAGAAGGATGCCACAATCAGCTTAGCATACAATCTATTCTCTCTGTAAATGATGACATCCAATATTCCATACAAGACACAAAGATAAATAAATCAATTATGTTTCCTTAAGTATAATCCCTTTGCATTATTTCACCATCTGTGTTACAATGCCTGTCCTAATTGTTTTAAACATTATTCTATTGCATTTTGCAAACAAACATTGCAGTGGCTGATATGTGTTCGTCTACTTTTGTGGACAGGCATATTTTTGTTGATATAAAACAACAGTTATATATGAATGCTTCAATACAGTTGTTAGTAATATTGCACAGTGTGATTCCTACCCATGGTGTTTCTCATTGCCGAAGTCCAAATAGACTTTCTCACCAGCACATCAGGAGGAAGAGTAAAAAGCTGTATTAAAAAATACTACTCATATTTTGAGATAGTTCTTTTGCAAACTGAGATATAAACCGTACCAGGGGTGTGGAAAGTTCACAGATTAATTCCGTCTCCTATAATTTAAAAATGAGCCTTTCTGTAAGGAGGAAAAATTGAATCAGGAAGTCACATTTGTCAATTCAGCACCTTTATGACTGAAATCCCCCAAACCATCACGATGATAAAGATCAAATTAATCCACCCCTGGCTGTGTGACGGCTTCAGAGGCACAATCGTGTTTGGTACCTGACAGCTTTCGCCAAGGGGTGATTACATTCGATTAAGCTGACTGTTGCCGTGTCATTGCAAGAGAAAAAGCCTCTGAGAGTCTTTGACAGGAGATTGAAGGTGGCAGCAATTTACTCAGGCAGAAACCCAGTCAGTAGGCACGCCAGGGCTCTCTAATCTCCTCAATATTTCTTGCATTACTCCAAAGGCCAGCCAAAGAAATGAAATTGTGGCTGACAACAGCTTTCAGATAGTCTGACCCTACGGCACTGGGAAACAACTTAAAAATAGCCTGCTTTTATAATTTGGCAAAAATGTGCCTTTAATAATACCTTTAATAATAAGGTAAGAGTGTCACTCGATGCCTATCTCAGTCCATCAGACCCTGTTTCTAACCTTTCTTGGTAAACCAGCTCTGATTGATTTGAGCATTTTGCCTCTGTGTATGTGTTGTATGTTGTGTGCATGTGTTTAAGTGTTTGTGTGCACGTGTGTGTGTGAGCGTGCACTTGTGTGTGGTGTTTCTGCATGTGTGTGTTGTGTTTGTGTGAGTGTGTGTAGGTGTGCATCACTCCACCTCAAACATTCACTGATCTATTAGACCAGATATTATCCCGAAGAGCTCAGATGGCAAACGATTGACAGAATAACCTCAAAAACTCAACAAGGCTCCTCCTTAGTAACCTTGAATCATGAAAAGAGAAATACAATGCAGAAAATGCTGGTGGGTGTGAACCATGCAGCACCAAGCGATGCTGCAGCAAGCTGATACTGCACACCCACACAGTTAATCACTTCATTTAAGATTTTTTTTCAACAAAATCAGTTGAATTCCAAGCATAATGGATCCCTTTAGAATGCTGTTGGCATCAAAAGTGAATTATCAATAAGCGATGGGGTTATTGTGCTCATATGATAATAAATTGCCAGCAGTTACAAAACTGGCTCAGCTGAATGGTTACACTGATGTTAAAAACTGTCAATGTACAGTGCTGTGTAGAATCTGAATACCTTAAAAATTACAGCCTTATATTCAGCTGTAAGAATACTTTGCATATTTTGGTAACGGTTGTAGCTACAATGATGTTGTGATTGATTGTACCACATTTGCTAATCAGTATTCTTTAAATATGCAGAAATCTGATTCTTGTGTTTATGCCCACTTGTCTCAATATTTCTCAGTGTCAAGTTTAACTGAAAACCTTACCACTTTCAAGACACTATGCTCATGCAAGCTATTGTGGATGATGTTGGTAATCTGGCCTCTTGGCACCAATGCACACATCCAAGGGCCATCCAAATCCTGGAGAAAACAAAGAGCAAAGGTATTGGAGTAAAATCAATGAAGAACAACATGATAATATGCAGTTTTTCATCAGTACCTCCTCAAGGACATTTATGGATGGGTAATTAATAGTGCTTTTCCCCCAACACTGCCATCCCATAAATAAACATATAAAAGTACAGCCATGAAAAACCAGCACATATTCTTATAGTGTCATATAAAATAGTTAATGAAATATTTAATGGGACACATTAAGGTAACCCAATACAAAACACACACTCACAGGCAAAGAGATACGCGAACAAGGGTCAGGCAAATTAGCACTACCTGCTGCACCACTGTGCCACCCACTGTTGGCGCTGATTGTGATATGACGTTGCATTTTGATGACTGATTGCTGTGGGCAATTACCTGTCTCGTGTCCTATATTACAACAGCAACTACACTTCCAAAGTAATTCATTGGCTGTAAGATGTTTTGGGATATAATGCAGATATGAAGTATGCAACCCAGTTGACTTTTAACCATGCTCTAAAATGGGCCATCAGGCTTCAGTTCAAGGGCAATCAAGGATGGGCTCTAAATGTTGGCCTGGGCACTGATACTCACATTCCTGGAGTAGGTAAAATCATTGTACTCTTCATAAGAATGTCATTATTTGCTTTCTTCTACATTGCATTGCTTCAGATGGTAACTTAAGGAATTGATATAAGGAGTTATAACAGCAGAATTACAAGATTCAACAGCATGGTATCATTCTGCAATTACTGTATTGTAGCAGCCCGTACACACGGGACTCGAACCGCCATCAGCGGCCGCGGGCAGACGTGCGGGAGCACGTCGTGAGCAAACTGTGGGGCAGGCCTTCCAGCAGGGACCTTACGTCAGGTCCGCCCCACGTGGGCCCGGAGAGGCTCTCGGGTACTTTGGGGGTGCGCGCGTTTTGTTCTGTGAAGTAAAGTGTGCTTTCGAACTCAACTTCCTCGTCTCCGAGTTTTTCTTCGGAAATGCACCGCGACCGGCTACATTCGGTGACCCCAGCGCTTCCAGACGGCATCTGGAACCTGCAACGTGCATTCCAATGATTCGCACAACGCAGTCTCGCTCAAGCTCCCGACTTTCTGGGCTGCTCAGCCCCATGTTTGGCTCAAGCAGGCTGAGGTCCAGTTCACCATCAGAGGCATTACAGCTGACGCCATGCGGTACTACTACGTGGTCAGTGCGCTCGACCAGGACACGGCAGGCTGGATTATCGACTTCCTGCACCAGCCACCAACGGAGGACAGGTACGCTAAGATCAAGGCACTCCTACTCCATACTTTCGGACTCTCCCGCCGCGAGCAATCTGTGCGACACCTGCACATGGACGGCCTGGGCGACCGCAAGCCATCTGAGCTGATGAACAATATGCTGGCACTCATGGACAGCCATAAGCCATGCCTTCTATTCGAACAGTTGTTCCTCGAGCAACTGCCAGAGGACATTCGCCTCCCCCTCGCAGCCAAAGATTTCAGCGACCCAAGAGGGCTCGCGGCCAGGGCGGACATTCTGTGGCAGAGTAAACAGTGGAGAGCGGCCTCCATCTGCCTAACCACGACCACACAGCCCAAGGCCAAGACCCCACAACCAAAGCCGCTGAGACCCACAGGGGACAAGGATGAGGGTTTGGACCACTGGTGTTTTTATCACCAGAGATGGGGTTCAAACACGCGTTGCTGCCGCCCACCATGTGCCTTTCCGGGAAACTCCGGGGCCAGCCGTCGCTAGTGGCTTCGACGGCTGGCCATCGCTACAGCCTCCTATTCCTCTGGGACCGACACTCCAGGCGATGTTTCCCGGTAGACACCGGGGCCGAAATCAGCATTCTTCCCCCCTCCAACATGGACACCCGAATCGCCACCCCAGGTCCCGATCTCACTGCTGCAAACGGCACCATGGCTCGCAAACCATCCCACTGCGTTTTGGGCCCAGCCATTTCATTTGGACCTTCACGGTGGCAGCGGTATCACGGCCGTTACTGGAGGCCTATTTCCTACAGGTCAACCGTCTTCTGGTCGACCTGAAGGGCCGGCGTTTGGTCCACACCGAGACATTCCAGACCTTCCAGCTCAGGGAAGCCCAGCTACCGGCCCTCCGCCTGGACTCCGTCACACTCTCGAGCGACGAGTTCACCAGGGTGCTGGCAGGTTTCCCCTCCATCATCACCCCGCAGTTCTCCACAACTGATCCCAAGCACGGCATGCAGCACCACATTCCCACACAAGGACCACCGCTGCACGCCTGAGCCCGTAGGCTCCCACCCGACAAGCTCCACCTCGCCAAGGAGGAGTCCCGGAAGATGGAGGAGATGGGGATTATCCATCGCTTGGACAGCCCGTGGGCATCCCCGCTGCACATGGTGCCCAATCCCGCAGGAGGCTGGAGGTCCTGCGGGGACTACAGAAGGATCAATGACGCCACGACAGCCAACTGATAACCGGTGCCTCACATCCAGGATTTCACGGCGAACCTACACAGGGCAAGCATCTTTTCGAAAATCGATCTGGTCCAGGGGTACCATCAGATCCCCATGCACCCTGATGATGTACCCAAGACAGCCCTCATTACCCCCTTCAGGTTGTTCGAATTCCTCCAGATGCCTTTCGGCCTTAAGAACACAGCCCAGACTTTCCAGAGGCTCATGGACTCAGTGGGGCGAGGCCTGGATTTCATTTTCATCTACTTAGATGATATCCTGGTGGCCAGCAAGTCACACCAAGAGCACATGGCACATTTGTGCCAACTCTGCCAATGCCTGAGTGACCATGGACTGGCAATCAACCTGGCGAAGTGCCAGTTCGGGCTGACGGAGATCAACTTCTTGGGCCACAGAGTCAATCGGCATGACGCCGCCCCTCTGCCGGACAAGGTCCAGGCCATCCACCAGTTTCCCAAACCCAGCACGGCCAAGGGCCTGCAGGAATTCGTGGGAATGGTAAACTTCTACCATCGTTTCGTGCCAGCGGCAGCACACATCATGAGGCCCTTGTTCGGTCTAATGGCCGGCAAGGCCAAAGAGGTGACATGGGACGCGGAGTCCACGGAGGCTTTCGAGCGGGCTAAAGAGGCATTGGTGAAGCCGACCCTCCTGGTACACCCGAGAGTCGATGTACCCACGACGCTCACCGTCGACGCTTCCAACACGGCAGTCGGTGGAGTCCTGGAGCAGCTCGTTGAGGGCCAGTGGCAACTGCTCGCCTTTTTCAGCCGACACCTGTGACTGCTGGAGGTTAAGTACAGCGCTTTCGACAGGGAGTTGTTAGCGCTCTACCTGGCTATCCGGCATTTCTGGTATTTCCTCGAAGGAAGGGATTTCACCTTGTATACAGACCATAAGCCCCTCACCTTCGCCCTTGCAAAAGTATCGGACCCATGGTCGGCTCGGCAGCAGAGGCACCTCTCCTTTATTTCGGAGTTCACCACAAACATCCGCCACATCGCAGGGAAGAACAACGTGGTCACCGACACGCTGTCCCGCCCCCACATTCACTCAGTGACCATCTCGTCCCCAGGGATCGACTACACGGCACTGGCGGAGGCGCAACAGGCGGACACCGAGATCCCGGCTTACCACACCGCCATTTCGGGACTCCAGTTGGAGGACGTTCGTTGGCCCGACAGCGGCTCGGCTCCTGTGCGACACGGCTACTGGCAAACCCCGGCCCGTGGTACCAGCAGCATGGAGGCGCCGGGTTTTCAACATGCTACATGGCCTGGCCCACTCGTCCATCTGGGTGTCCATCAAATTGGTAGCAGACAAGTTCGTCCGGCACGGTTTGCGCAAGCAGGTTGGGCACTGGGCCAGGACCTGCGTACACTGCCAGACCGCCGAAGTCCAACGGCATGTGAAGGCTCCCCTCCAGCAGTTCCAGCCGACGCTTGGGAGGTTTCGGCACATCCACGTGGACATCGTCGGCCCCCTGCCTGTCTCCCGGGGCGCTAGGTATATCTTTACCATGGTCAACAGGTTCACCAGATGGCCGGAGGCTGTGCCACTAGCAGACACGTCCACCGAATCCTGCGCCAGGACGCTCATCGCAAACTGGATCGCCAGGTTCGGACTCCCAGTGGACGTCACCTCTGACAGAGGAGCACAGTTCACGTCAGGTTTGTGGACAGCACTGGCGCAGCTCCTGGGCACCGGGCTACATCACGCCATGGCATACCATCCCCAGTCCAATGGTTTGGTCGGGCAGTTCCATAGGCACCTCAAGTTGGCCCTGATGGCGCGCCTCAGTGGCCCCAACTTGACAGAGGAGCTCCCCTGGGTCTTACTGGGCATCCGCACGGCCCCCAAGGAGGACCTGGGCACCTCCTCGGCGGAGTTGGTCTACGGCACCCCCCAGACGGTCCTGGGCGAGTTTGTACCAGAGGCCAGGACACCGGCAGAGGTGCTGACGAGGCTGCGGGACAAGGTAGGGACCCTGGCACCGGTTCTGACCTCCAGGCATGGCACTACACCATCCTTTATCCCTAAGGACCTCCAGGATTGCGAGTATGTTTTCATTTGCAGGGGCATGCACAAGTCACCCCTACAGCAGCCGTACGAAGGACCCTTCAAGGTGATCCAGCACAACTGGTCTACGTGTGTTGTGGAGGTGGGTGGCCGTGAGGAGACTTTTACAGTGGACCGCCTCAAACCAGCGCATTTGGACATTGAGCAACTGGTGAGGGTACCTGCACCACGCCAGCGAGGAAGGCCACCCAAGCCGGACACACAGACTGGGGCCCCACGCCCCCAATGGACGTTTCTGGGGGTGGGGGGGGGGGGGTGGGGGTGGCTGGTGTAGCGGCCCGTACACATGGGACTCGAACCGCCATCGGTGGCTGCAGGCAGACATGCAGGAGCGTGTCATGAGCGAACCGCGGGGTGGGCCTTCTGGTGGGGACTTTACGTCAGGTCCACCCCATGTGGGCCCAGAGAGGCTCTCGGGTACTTTGGGGGCGCGCGCGTTTTGTTCTGTGAAGTAAAGTGTGCTTTCGAACTCAACCTCCTCGTCTCCGAGTTTTTCTTCGGAAGCGCGCCACAACCGGCTACAATATATTTAATTTGCTGTACCACAAGGTGCAAAGTCGGATTTAAAGCTACTGGTATTCATTGGATGCACAAGTCAGATTGGAGTTGTTAGCTTTTTGTTTAAAATAGAATTGTGCAGAGGTGACACATTACAAAACTAGGTAGGAAAGTAAGCCATAAAGTGGATACAAAGAGATTGTAGAGTGATATAGTGTTAAGTGAGTGAGGAAAAAGATGGCTGAAGAAATTTAATGTTGGGGAAACGTGAAGCAAGTAACTATGATAAGAAGAATGAAAAAATTTTAAATGCTTTTAAAAATTAAAACAAACTATTAAACCTTCAGAGAGATTTTAATTTCTCTGTACATGAGTCACCCTAAATTAGTCTGCATGCATGGTAAGCAATTAGGAAGGCAAACAGCAAGAGGTTGGAGTACAAGAGAAATATTGATATAACTGTACAGAACTGTGATAAGGCCACTTCTATATATAGTTTTTGCCTCAGAGATGGTGCCATAAAGGGTTACTAGAATGATTTCTGTGATAAAAATCTTTCCATATGAGGTAAGGTTGAATGAGGTGGCTTTAGATTCAAAGGATGTTTAATAGGGATACTGAAAGGTTGTTTTCCTAGGCTGAAGAATTGAGAAAGGGGGTCGTAGTCAAAGGATAAGAGGGTTAGACACTTAGGATTAAGGTCAAAAGGGGTTTCTTCATTTAGAGGGCAGTGAACTTTTGGAAATTTTTATCTCAGAGCTGTGAATGCTCAGAGATTAATTACTTTCATGACTGAGAGACTGGCTTCAGGGATCTGGATATTCCTTTATACTTTTCCACAAGTGCTGGCTTAACCTGATAGAGAGCAATCTTTTGATTTTGCCTTTACTGCAGGAGTTCTGCTTTTCCAGTATCATTTTTCTGGCATAAAACTCTCCCACATGACATTAACAGAGGTACAACACCCAAAACTTCATGATTTCAAACCTCAATGATCTAAAAAATGGCACTGCTTATTTACTCACAGAATAAATAGGTTTTACTAACCTTCTTTTCTCAGAAACACTCCAACTACTTTCTTTGCCCCATCTAAGCGATGTGAACATCTGGGACCTTGATTGCAGCCTCACAAGTGTGCCAGGACTGTACTACCTGTAGAGGTCAGGGACACAGTTGCTCTCGGTTTCCAAGTCCCAGGATCATTCCAGGTTGTTGGTGTCAGTACCTGCCACACCTCCCAGTTTGCTGATCACTGCTGCATTAGGTGAGGTCATCCCAAACTCCATAGTCAAGCAGAGAAGACCAACTTTCTCTTTAGCCTGCAGGAGCAGTCAGGGCAGGCACAGAATTTCTAATTTGCAGCTTCCAAAAGTACAGGCATTCACGTACCAAACTCATATAGTATTATTTTTTACAATGGCCTCTCTGGCAACTTTCTGGCAGTAGTGTCTGCCTCATACAAAAAACATCCCTCCTGTGGGCACTGTTCCTCAACAGTCCGTCCAGGCCCCTCTGACCCCCTGAGGGAAACCATCCACCACCACTACCACTGCAGCCACTCCAACCCCCACCCCCAACTTTCACTGCAGAATCCATTCACTAAGCATCAACACCTCCTTGTTCCTGGAAGGTACTGCTAATATTGTGGTATGTCACTTTAAGAACTACATGTGGAGATTGCATCGACAGGGTTAAATGCTGGCAGCTAGCAAAACTTGTACTGGATCAAAACATCAGTGTGAACTAAAGCTGACACAGGAAAAACCAACAATGCTGTTCTGCAACCCTCACACAAGAAGACCTCAATGTTTATGGGTTACCAACAATGCCGTTAAAATGTAGTAAATCAACTTCCAAGCTGTGTGATCCAGTTAAATGGGGCTTCAGTGGGGAAGGGAGCTTCAAGAAGAAGAGCAGCCACGAGCTTGTCAAATGGCAGAGCAGGCTCAATGAGCAAATGGCTTACCCCATCTTTTATTTCTTATGTTTTTATGTTAAGTGAAACCTATTCAAATGCCTGCTGGATGAAATGTGGTAAAATTGAACCTCATTGCATTATGGGGGTGGAACAGGCACCAAAAGGACACTTGAGAATCATCCAACCTGAAATGTTCAAGTGTCTGAGGCAGCCACCTTAAACAAACATAAGTGAGTGATAATTTGTCTTTGGTCACATATGCTAAGTACACAATATAGCAGTGGGTGTACATTGTATTGTATTTCCTGAAAGTTCCATTAACATCAGAGGAAATTGATTTCAAAGAGTGCGCAATGCTGCTCTCATGTTGTGTATCTGGCATCAGTAACAAAGGATTAATTACAACCACTAGGTTCCTTGCATAAGCTGAAGGGGCAGTGCAGACTTGTTTTATGAGTTCTCAGGGGTATCAGACTGATCTGAATGTGCTGTGCCCAATCTATTCAGGCATAGATGGTCTAGTCAGTAGCCACTATCAGAAAAGCAAATTAAATATTTATTGACATTTATGCAGAACCAGTAGGAGCTCCTCCCAGCTCTGTAATGCCCTGATGGCGATAACTGACTGTAATGGGTTCCATCTCTCATCAGTCCACACCCATTTCCTGGGCCTTACCTGAAGGCCGATGATTGTAAGGCAAGAAGTCTACATATGTTGACCACCAGTCCCTAACTGGCTGAACATCAGTCCTGGGACAGGGCTGAATGAATCCAGAGCCACCTTTGTTCTGGATTCCCCTTGATATTCAAACTTACCACTTAGCAACAGTCAAACCATAGCAACAATGCTCCAGAGTGAAGCTCTTGCACTGCTGCTTCACTCAGAATGTTTACTCAGCTCAAGAAGAATTGAGAAAGGATCTGATGAATGAAAGTCCAGAGAAGAACAAGTTCCATATTAGGTTCAGAAAATCCCAAGGTACCAGATGTGAGCAGCAAACTGTGGTACTCCCCCTCCCCAGTAATTGCTGCTACATTATAGAATATAAAATATTTCCAGATACATTCTCAACATTTCAATAGTATGATTCCTGTTTCTGCATTTTGGAAAGGCAGTCACTCTAAGCCTGCAATTACTTTCAAAGGGCACTTCACCCAAATTATTCAAAGATTAGCCCCAAGGCCCATATTCTGACTGGCCTTGAGGCTGCTGGCTGGGAAACAAGCCCACCCCGGCTAAATTTTACCCCAACGCTTATCACATTGAACGTTTCTAGTGAAAGAATTTATCTAGATATTTATATGAAACTCATTCAAGGATAGTGGAGAAAGTGTTGTATTTTAAACTACTTCTTGAAAATAGTGATTAATTACCATAAAGAACACTTATGAAAGGCATTAAGATCTGGGGTTAATTTTGAAGTTGAGTGCTTTCTCGAGGAGCAACCAGATATATTGATAAAATCAAAGAAAATTTATAATTTAGTAGAAGTCTTTTCCACACATCGTTTCTATGCTGGTGGAAAAGAGCCACCTAGCCAAGTCCCATCTTCTAGCTTTAGGTCTCTAACCCTGCAGGTCACAGTTCTTCAAGTACCCATCCAAGTACTGTTTAAATGTGAGGAGGGTTTCTGCTTCCACCTTGCATCAAGCAGTGAGTTCCAGATCTTCCAGCCTCTGGGTGCTAATATCTGCCAGTTGGTATGCAAATATGCCATTTTACTGAATACTAGTCAGAGCAAAGAGTTTATAGATTTTCCCCTTCTCCTCTCCAATCCTTCCAGCAGTTACTTGCTGTTTGCTCCCTCTGCGAAGGGGAATTAGTCCTTCCTATATATACTATCTATGTCTCTCATGATCTTATACAGCTCAGTTAAGTCTTTCCTCAACCTCCTTTGTTTCAAAGAAAACATCTCTAGTTTATCCAATCTTTCCTCAGAGCTACAAATTTCCAGTCCTGGTAATATCTACGTAAATATCCTTGGCAAACTCTCCAGTGCAATCACATCTTTCCTCTATGTGCTGGCCAGATATGTACCCAGTGCTCCAAGTTATGGCCTAACAAGTGTTGTACAGTATACAATTCTAGACTAGCCTCTCTGCTTTTATATTCTTTGCCCTGGCTAATAAAAGAAAAAATCTCATATACCTCATTGACCTTCTGCTAATTGTAAGGATGTGTGGACATTCACACACTCAACTCCTCCCAATCCATATATACTTCCTTGCTTGTTGCACCTCCTCAAATGCATTACCTCCCACTTCTCTGGATTAAATCCTATTCAATTTCAAATTCATTTCATTTCTTTGAAGACTTGTGAAACAAAATATCTTTTTATCTTCTATTGTATCTCCCAGTGCAAACAACCATTTATTGATTGATAAAACAAAAGAAGAGAGTGTGTTTATAACAGACCATTTTCCCATTGACATCAATGGAACTGAATTTCAGAAGCAGACTATTACACACAATTGCTACTATCTTGCATGTCAAGCACAAACAACTAAAGACAACATTCTACCCTCCTGCTTATATTTAATGATATCAGTGGAAGCTTACACCATCCCCCCACCCACCCCACCTGCACTTTGAAAAAATAGTGCTTTGTTTTCTGAGGCGTGGATGGGAACTCAGTTTAAAGATGGCACCTCTCATCTTCAGCTCAAGGTCCTAAATATGAAAATTTAACCCATCAGTTTCAGAGGTTAGAGTGTAAGAGTCAGACCTTGAGGCTTTGGCTCAAGAGGCTTCAGTGTGAAGAGGTGGAGTAAGTGAGCGGAGGCTAAGGGTGAGGTTCAGGTAAGGTCTCTTTTTTTCTTATTGCACAGTTTAGTGCACTGGGAATGGTTTGCAGGGCGGTAGTTTGCTCCTCTTGCAGGATGTTGGAAATCAGGGAGACCTCCAGTGTCTCCGATGACTACACCTGCGAGAAGTACATCGGCTGCAGCTCCTTACAGACAGTGTTAGGGAACTGGAGCTGGATGAACTCCGGATAATTCAGGAATGAGGAGATGATAGACAGGAGTTATTGGGAGGCAGTTACATCTCAGATGCAGGATTCAGGTAGCTGGGCGACCATCAGGGGAGGGAAAGGGAATAGGCAGTCAGTGCAGGGTATCCCTGTGGCCGTTCTCCTCGATAACAAGCATATTGTTTTGGATACTGTTGGGGGGGAATGACCTAGCAGGGGAAAGCCACAGTGGCCAGGTCTCTGGCACTGAGTCTGGCTCTGTGGCACAGAAGGGAAGGGGTAAAAGAGGACTGTGGTAGTGATAGGGGATTCATTGGTTAGGGGAACAGATAGGAGATTCTGCGGACGAGAATGAGACTCCCAGATGGTATGTTGCCTCCCTGGTGCCAGGGTCTGAGATGTCTCAGATCGAGTCCACAGCATTCTTAAGGGGAAGGGAGAGCAGCCAGAAGTCATGGTACACATTGGTACAAACAACATAGATAGGAAAAGGGATGAGGTCCTTAAGAGGAAATACAGGGAGTTAGGAAGGAAGCTAAAAAGCAGGACCTTAAGGGCAGTAATCTCTGGATTGCTGCCTGTCCCATGCACCAGTGAGGGTAAGAATAGGAAGATATGGCAGACGAATGCGTGGCTGAAGAGTTGGTGCAGAGGGCAGGGTTTCAGATTTGTGGATCACTGAGATCTCTTCTGGGGAAGGTATGACCTGTACCAAAGGGAGGGGTTACACCTGAACTCGAGAGGGACCAATGTCCTTGCGGGCAGGTTTGCTCAAGCTGTTGGGGAAGGTTTAAACTAGGTTGGCAGGGGGATGGGAAACAAAGTGTTAGGTCAGATGATGGAGCAGTTGGTGTAAAAGTAGATGCATTGTGCGGAGAGACGCAGTCAGTTGGATGGGTTGAAATGTCTTTAATACGAGAAGTATTAAGAATAAGGGTGATGAACTCAGAGCATGGATCAGTATGTGGAATTATGATGTTGTGGCCATTACAGAGACTTGGCTTCACAAGGGCAGGATTGGCTGCTTGATGTTCCGGGGTTTAAGATGTTTCAAAAGGGATAGGGAAGGAGGTAAAAGAGGAGGGGGAGTGGCATTGCTAATCAGGGATAGTATCACAGCTGTAGAAAGGGAGGACGTTGTGAAGGGATTATCTACTGAGTCAGTGTGGGTGGAAGTTAGAAACAGGAAGGGAGCGATCACCCTATTGGGAGTATTCTATAGCACCCCCCACCCCCAAAAGTCACCAGGACACTGAGGAGCAGATAAGTAGACAGATTTTGGAAAGGGGCAAAAATAACAGGGTTGTTGTCATGGGAGACTTCAACTTCCCTAATATTGATTGGCACCTTCTTAGTGCAAAAGGTTTAGATGGGGCAGAATTTGTCAGGTGTGTCCAGGAAGGATTCCTGACGCAGTATGTGGACAGGCGGACAAGAACAGAGGAAAGACTGGATCTAGTATTAGGCAATGAAAATGGACAGGTGACAGACCTCTCAATGGGCGAGCATTTCAGAGATAGTGACCTATCACATCACCGTGGACAGGAATAGGAGCAGACAATATGGGAAAGTTTTTAATTGAGGCAGGGCTAATTACGACAGTATTAGGCAGGATCTTGGGAGCGTAAATTGGGAACAGATGTTCTCAGGGAAATGCTCAGAAGAAATGTGGAGGTTGGTTGGGGAACACTGCATAGGGTTCTGGATAGGTTTGTCACACTAAGAGAGGGAAAGGATGGTATAATAAAGGAACCATGGTTGACAAGAGAGGTGAAATATTTAGTTAAGAGGAAGAAGGAAGCGTACTTAAGCTTTAGGAAGCAAAAATCAGGCAGGGCTCTTGAGAATTATAAGGTAGCTAGGAAGGAGCTTAAGAAGGGACTCAGGAGAGCTAGAAGGGGTCATGAGAAGGCTTTGGCAAGTAGAATTAAGGAAAACTCCAAGGTGTTCTACATGTACCTGAGGAACAGAGGGTGACTAGAGTGAAGGTAGGACTGCTCAGGGATAAAGGGGGAAACGTGTGCCTGGAGGTGGAGGAAGTCCTTAATGAATACTTTGCTTCAGTGTTCACTAGGGAGAGCGACTTTGCCGAATGTGAGGTCAGTGTAGGACGGGCTAATGTGCTGGAGCATGTTGAGGTTAAGGAAGAGGTAGTGTTGGAGCTTCTGAAAAACATTAGGATAGATAAGTCCTGGGACTGGGACTTGCATCCTCCCTGGCCATGGAGTGTAACCAGAGGATTGGAGGCTGGCTAATGCTGTTCCCTTGTTCAAGAAAGGTAAAAGGGATAATTCTGGGAATTATAGACCAGTGAGTCTTACATCAGTGGTGGGCAAGCTATTGGAGAGGATTCTTAGGGACAGGATTTATGAGCATTTGGAGAAGCATAGTCTTATTAGGGATAATCAGCATGGCTTTGTAAGGGGCAGGTTGTGCCTCATGAGCCTGAGTTTTTTGAGGAAGTGACAAAACAAATAGATGAAGGTAGAGCAGTGGATGTGGTGTATATGGATTTTAATAAAGCTTTTTGACAAGGTTCCTCATGGTAGGTTCATCCAGAAAGTCATGAGGCATGGGATCCATGGAGACTTGGCTGTGTGGATTCGAAATTGGCTTGCCCACAGAAGGCTGATGGTGGTAGTAGATGGAGAATATTCTGCCTGAAGGCCGGTGACTAATGGTGTTCTGCAGGGATCTGTTCTGGGACTCCTCCTCTTTGTGATTTTTATAAATGACTTGGATGAGGAAGTGGAGGGATATGGATGATACGAAGGTTGGTGGTGTTGTGGATAGTGTAGATGGTTGTCATAGGTTATAACAGGATATAGACAGGATGCAGAGTTGGGTGGAGAAGTGGCAGATGGAGTTCAATCTGGAAAAGTGTGAAGTAATACACTTTGGAAGAACAAACAAGGAGGTGGAGTACAAGGTTAATGGCAAGATTCTGAGCAGTGTGCAGGAACAGAGGGATCTTGGGGTCCAAGTCGATAGATCCCTCAAAGTTGCCATGCAAGTTGATAGGGTGGTTAAGAAGGCATATGGTGTGCTGGGCTTTATTAGTTGGGGGATTGAGTTCAAGAGCCACGAGGTAATGTTGCAGCTCCATAAGATTCTGGTTAAACCACACATGGAATATTGTGTTCAGTTCTGGTCACCACATTATAGGAAGGACGTGGAAGCTTTAGAGAGGGTGCAGAGGGGATTTACCAGGATGCTGCCTGGATTAAAGAACATGTTTTATGAGGAAAGGTTGAGCGAATTAGGGCTTTACTCTTTGGAATGAATTAGAATGAGAGGCGATTTGATAAAGGTGTATAAGATTATGAGGGGCATAGACAGAGTGGACAGCCAGCACCTTTTCCCCAGGGCTGCAATAGCCAATACCAAAGAACATCCATTTAAGGTCAGAGGAGGAATGTTCAGGGAAGATGTCAGAGGTAGGTTCTTTACACAGAGAGTGGTGGGTGCCTGGAATGCACTGCTGGGGATGGTTGTAGAGGATGATACAATGGTGGCATTTAAAAGGCTCTCAGATAGGCACGTGGAAGAGAGCAAAATGGAGGGATATGGGCTGTGCAGGAGGGAAGGGTTAGATTGATCATGGAGGAGGTGTTCATATAGTTTGGCACAACATCATGGCCTGAAGGGCCCATACTGTGCTGTACTGTTCTATGTTCTATTAGAATGGTGTCACTGAGTCACAATAGACATTAGAAAAGTGATATATACTCCAGAGTGTTCTTGCGTCCACTACCATTCAGATTTTTATATAATGGACCATCACCCATTGTAGATCTCCCTTATCTTCACGGTGCTGACTGTATTAATATCAGTATGCTGAAAGAAGCTTCCCTGATGCGAGCTAATTGGTTGAAAATGTTCAAAATGTTGCATAGTGTCAAATACCAAATCACGTTAATATCATAATTACTCTTTAAATGAAGTGTATCTTATAATGAAATCCAAATTGTAATTTTAAAAAGATCAAACGTTAATTTAATTAGCCATAATACTCTAGTTATTGCACTGTTATGAGAGATAATCCAAGTCCTGGGTTGAATATGTCATATTTGGGCAAAAATACATCTCTGTGAACAAGCAATAGTGCGAATAGAGAACAGCATTAACCTTCACTTAAATGTTTGCCTCAAAGCACCATCCTGAAAAGCAAGGATGATACCTGTCTCCCTTATTCAAGTGAGATGCAGACTCTAATAATTGTCTTAATTGGTGTGCTAGTCAAATTGACTTATTCTATTAAACTGAGATTAGGCCTATGTGAGTGATGTGGAGAGGCTACAATTAATTTCAACGCTGCCATACCACCAATCAATGCCATGTGTGGGATAACACTGAGGATGATCCAGTCAAATACGATTTTGGAAACATTAGGGATTTTGTCTTACTCCCAAAGGATTACAGCTCAAAGAACACTAATACCTGGCAGATGGTATGCAAATATGCCATTGTACTGAATACAAGTCAGAGCAAACAGAGTATATATCTTTGGTTGAGATATGATAGACATTTTAAGGTTTCAGATTATCTTTACACAAAATTGTGCTGAATTTTTCTCCAGCCTCAATGTGTGAACATCCTGGCTGGGAAGTACTGGGTCTGCCACGCGGTAGAAATGAACTAACAGAAAACAGTGTAGTTATCAACAGGAAATGACGGCACTAGTGAATGACACCATTAGTACAACAGCATCATTCGCTGCGACTTTACCATAAGCATTGGAAAGGTTTGTAAATACAGGCTTCTTACACCGTTCTTGCTGACCACGTTCCTTCCCTATTGCCATCAATGCATTAAGACTGTCTAGGATCATCAACACTTGCTGGAACAGTATTTCAAAAAGACAATGGAAAGTTGTCCTTAAGTCCGAACCAAAAGGTTCTGGGTTCAAGTTCCATTCTAAGGATTACTCCGGCACAGAGGTTGAAAAGAGAAAGCTACACTTTCAGAGATGTTGCCCAATGGAATGTGACTTTAAACTGAGATCTTGTGTACCCTTTCAGGTGGGCGTAAAAAGTGTCAAGGGTCTATCCAAAGCAGATCAGAGGATTTGTTTCAGAATTGCCCAATATTTATCTCTTAACCAGCTTCTAAAGGAGAATAAAATATCTGGTCATTCATCTAATCATTATTTGTTGCAGCTTGCTGCTATATTTCTTACATTGCAATATGGCTGGTGTGTTTCTTGCATTACAAAATTGGCTGCATTTTATTGGTTGCAAAGTGCTTTGGGACATCCTGAGGTCATGAAGGAATCTATATAAATGTGTTTATTTTTCTACTGGGATGAATACAATATATTGACAGTTGTTCTAATACACAAGTGTTAAGTCAGGGTAGAAACAATTTTTAATGCAGATTTTTCATAACATAATTTGTAAATTGGGACAGTAATACTTTTCAAATTTCAATAACAATTCGCAGAAATGAAATTTAATAGCCAGTGCATTATTCCTGCCATTATTATTTTAATTAAATATTAATTGTTGCATTGTCACTTGGGGATGACATAAACCTCTTGTGAGTGGCATGATGGCACAGCAGTTAGCCCAACTTCCTCACCTTCCCAGGGACTCAGGTTCGATCCTGCACTGTCTGTGAGGAGTTTGCATGCTTTTCCTGTGACTATGTGGGCTTCCGCAGGGTTATTTCATTTCCTTCAATATCCTAAACATGTACTGGTAGGCTAATTGGCAACTGTAAATTACCCCTTACAGTAGGTAAGTGACAATGTAATCAAAGGAGCATTGATGGGCATGGGAGAGAGAATATATTGTAGAAGGATGGGGAAAATAAAGAGGGGGAGAATGGATCAGGAGGGGGAGGAGTGCTCCAGTGGAAACTGGCATGGACTTGATGGGCTGAATGGCCCTGTGTAGTAGCAGATAATACAGTAGATTTGTTGACATCATGTGCCTACCAGCACACTGAGGTCGAACTGTTTGGTACACAGTAGCTAGTGAGAAGAATTTGGCAACATAAGGAGCCGACATGCAAAAATGATGGAATCATAGAATAGCACCGCAACGTAGGAGGATTCATCCCATCAAGCCTGCACTGGCTGTTTTAGAGGCAATCCTGTTAGTCCCACTCCCTGGCTTTCCCCACACTGCACTGATGTTGTCTCTTTGATTATGGAACCTGTCGACCATTTGAAACTGCTTCTGTTTTTTGTTTACTTTATATGATCCCTTCACAATTTTAATAAATGTTTATAAAATCTCCTCTCAATCTTCCTTGTCCTATGGAGAAGAACTCAGTTTCTCATGCCTAGAATCCATGAGAAGAAGGCATTTTACATTGGAGTCTCCATTACCTGCTGCAGTACAGGAATCTGCCTCACCTCCTCAAAGTGATATTTCTGTGTTCCCTATAGTTTGTTTTAGTTTGTAAAATATTATTAAGTATACCTTGGGACTTTTTAACCATGCTAAAAATCTTATATAAATACATATTGTTGTTGTAATTATAGGCATGAAGCCAAGTGAAATACAAGGAAAATACTATTTAATTTTTTTTTCTGGTCTGTGAAGTTGATTTACATTAGGCAGGAAGAGATTGGTGTTGGTCTGTTGTGGACTGAGGTGACTTTATATTCAAGAACCTAGAAAAATTCTGACAAATAATTGGGAAGGGAATTCATCTGACCTTGGGAAGTGGAGATTCCACTGTATTTTTTGATAACATATCACACAGGATTAGCTAAGTGGTGGACAAGCAATTATTAGCTGCTCTGTAATGCTGATATCACAACAAGATGTTACCGTGTGTGTGGTCAAACTGTGTTTGTGTATACTTGTACTGTACTTGTGAGTGCACATACATGTGTGTGTACTAAGTTTGTGCAGCAGATCCTGGCCTCCAGTCTTCTTGGACTCCTTGCCTTTGAACAAGAACCTTGCTCTGTGAGGACTGTGCGGTAGCTGGTGTGCAATGGCCACCCCATGTTAAAAGAATTCCAACACAGTCATCTTCCACAGCTTAGAAAAGGATTGAAGTCATCCTTGATCCCAAGGCACAGCCTAAACAGGTAACTAAAATATTATGGGTAAATTTACTGATCTCATGTTAATAGCCAAATGTGTAACAGCAGAATGTGAACTGTAAGAGGGCCCAGGACTGAGAAATGAGGGCAAATGCTTTGTAATCTGCCTTTGATCCATGGGCAGAACAAGGGTGATGGGCTGATTAGCCTATTTTTTCATGGACTGCAACACTCTTCAGGGGGGCTATCTTTTGAATGTTAATTCTCAAGGAACTTTGGTGAATGATGATTAGAAACCATAGAAAACTACAGCACAGAAAACAGGCCATTTAGCCCTTTTATTCTATGCTGAAACATTATTCTGCTGCTCCCATTTACCTGCCCCCAGCCCATACCCCTCCAGACCTCTCTCGTCCATGTATCTATCCAATTTACTCTTAAAAGTTAAGAGCGAGCCCGCATTTACCACATCAGATGGCAGCCCAGTCCACACTCCCACCACTCTCTGAGTGAAGAAGTTCCCTCTAATGTTCCCCCTAAACCTTTCCCCTTTCACCCTAAAGCCATGTCCTCTCATACTTATCTCTCCTAATCTAGGTGGAAAGAGCCTACTTGCATTAACTCTGTCTATGCCCCTCATCACTTTGTAAACCTCTATCATATCGCCCCTCATTCTTCTCCGCTCCAAGGAATAAAGTCCTAACATGCTCAATCTTTCCCTGTAACTCAACTCCTGAAGACCCGGCAACATTCTTGTAAATCTCCTCTGCACTCTTTCAATCTTACTGACATCCTTCCTGTAGTTCGGCGACCAGAACTGCACACAATATTCTAAATTTGGTCTCACCAATGACTTATACAACCTCACCAAAACATTCCAACTCCTATACTCAATACTTTGATTTATAAATGCCAGGATGCCAAAAGCCTTTTCTTTATAACCCTGTCTACCTGTGACTCTACTTTCAGGGAATTATGTATCTGAACTCCCAGATCCCTTTGTTCCTCTGCACTCGTCAGTGCCCTACCATTTACTGTGTATGTCCTCCGTTGATTTGTCCTTCCAAAATGCAACACCTCACACTTGTCTGCATTAAATTCCATCTGCCATTTTCTGGACCATTTTTCCATTTGGTCCAGATCCCTCTGCAAGCTTTGAAAGCCTTCCTCGCTGTCCACTACACCTCCAACCTTAGTGTCATCCGCAAACTTACTAATCCAATTTACCACATTATCTTCTAGATCATTGATATATACAACAAGCAACAATGGCCCCAACACAGATCCCTGAGGCACACCACTAGTCACAGGCCTCCAATCTGAGAAACAACCATCCACAACCACTCTCTGTCTTCTCCCACTCAGCCAATTTCGAATCCAGTTTACAACCTTACTATGGATACCCATTGACTGAACCTTCTGAACTAATCTCCCATGTGGGACCTTGTCAAAGGCCTTACTAAAGTCCATGTAGACAACATCCACAGCCTTACCTTCATCTACTTTCTTGGTGACCTCCTCAAAAAACTCCACAAGATTCGTTAAACACGATCTACCATGCACAAGGCCATGCTGACTATCCTTAATCAACCCTTGGCTGTCCAAATACTTATATGTCCTATCTCTCAGAACACCTTCCAATAATTTACCCACTACTGATGTCAGGCTCACTGGCCTGTGATTACCTGGTTTACTCTTCGAGCCTTTCTTAAACAATGGAACAACATGAGCTATCCTCCAGTCCTCTGGCACTGTACCCGTGGCTAAGGACATTTTAAATATATCTGCCAGGGCCCCTGCAATTTCTACACTAGGTTCTCTCAAGGTCCGAGGAAATATCTTGTCAGGCCCTGGGGATTTATCTACCTTTATTCGCTGTAAAGCATCAAGTACCTCCTTTTTAATCTCTATATGTTCCATGACACTAGTGCTTGTTTCCCTTTCTTCCATATCCATGATGCCAGTTTCCTCAGTAAATACTGATGCAAAAAAACTGTTTAAGACCTCCCCCATCTCCTGAGGCTCCACACATATACGACCACTCTGATCTTCTAGGGGACCAATTCTGTCTCTTACTATCCTTTTGCTCTTAATATACCTGTAGAAACCCTTTGTGTTTACCTTCACATTATCTGCCAAAGCAGCCTCATGTCTTCTTTTTGCCTTCCTGATTTCCTTTTTTAGTATTTTCTTACATTTCCTATACTCTTCAAGTACCTCATCCGTTCCTAGTTGCCTATATCTGCTATACACCTCTCTCTTTTTCTTAACCAGCTCACCAATATCCCTTGAAAACCAAGGTTCCCTATGCTTGTTACCCTTGCCTTTAATCCTGACAGGAACATACAAACTCTGCACTCTCAAAATTCAGGTGTATTGTCTTTGGCTTTATACTGTCAATCCAATTATCCAGTGAGTGTCAATGCTTACCGACTGTGATGGAAATAGAAATAAAGCCAAGAGAAGGAAACACGAAACCACATAATGTTAGGTAGATACCACTGTAAGTCAGACTTGTGTGGGGTCTGATTTTTCTTTAAACTTTATTTATACAGCACGACAACAGGCCCTTCTGGCCCAACGAGTCCGCACTGCCCACATCCATATTAACCTATCAACCTGTACGTCTTTTGCAATGTGAGAGGAAACCGGAGCACCTGGAGGAACCCACACAGGACACGGGGAGAATGTACAAACTCCTTATAGACAGCAGCGGGAATTGAACCCTGATCGCTGGCGCTGTAACAGCGTTGCGCTAACTGCTACACTACCATGCTGCCCCTGGATTTTGTAAGTATCACAACACAGTTTGAGTAAAAGGATGTATCAATCCTAACCTTAGTTGATGACAAATGATTTCACAGAAAAGCATTAGATATGCACAACAAAAAAAGATGGAAATCCTGAAATTAAAATTCATATCAGTCTTCAAATCAATGAGCAGACCTGACAGATATAGCCCATATGCTCATGATTCAGGCATGACCCAGTTCAGACATAATACTCCAGTCCCTTGACATTGTCTTGGACACACTTCAACTCTGCTCACAGAGAAGTATTGCAAACTCAACATGTGTAAAATTTCCTCTTGCAAAAAAAAATTTACTAACTGAAATTAAGTGGTGCTAATCACAGGGTGATTGACTAGGATCAACGCTGGAAACTCCTTGCTCCATCCCACTACTGAGAATACCTCCAGGTCACAACTGACTTACCCCTATCTCATCTCATATGTTTCTAAAACATGATCTTTGCCTTTGTTACCTCGAGATCCAACTATTTAAACACAGGTCTGGCTGGCCTCCCTCATTGTACTGTCTGTAAATCTGGCATTATCCAAAACTCAGCTGCTTCTGCTCTAGCTTGCAGTTCAATTTAATCCACAGACTTGTGTTCATTGGCAACACTAGTTTGTAATTGAGCAAAATGCAACTTCAAAATTATCATCCTCCTTTTCAAATCGCTCCATGGCTTTATATCTTATCTCTGAAATCTCCTCCAGGTCTTTGAGTTATCTGTATTCCTTCAATTCTTACCTTCTGAGAACTCCTGAACGTCAGCTCTCCACCACTGATGTCATAAGCTCCTGAATTCCTTCTATGAACTTCTCTGCCTCTGGATCATTCTTGCTTCTTTTCAAGATACTACAAAATCCAACCTTTTCAGCCAAGTTTTTGGCCTTCTGCTCTCTTATCTCCTTATGTCTTTATATCAAATGTTAGTTTGATAAGGTTCCAAAAAGATGCTTTAAGTTGTTACAAAAGTTACAGAAGTACAATCTGTTGCTGTTGCATCATTAAAAAGAAGATAATAATGTGACCTGTTATGAACCAACCCTTGCTCTGCTCTCTAATGAAGCGACTACTACCTTCAACTTCTATGCTGTGAGACATCCATGGGGTGTCTGCAACAAGTGGTTTGTGCACAATGTGTACAAACATTCATCAAGTCACTGGCAACTCTTATTAATAACAGCACAGTACATAATATTCAGAAGTACATCAGGCAGGCTGAGAAAGAGAGTTCTAATGGGGAAGCATGACCAATGGGATTTGGAAAACAGGGAACACAGAGTGAAAGGTTGAGTTCGTGTCACGTATCAGAGTGTCCTTACAGGCATTCAGTCAAAAGCTGAGAGTGAGCAGGTGGCATTGACCTCACCACCTCTCGCTGCAGGCATTGAGTGAGATCCCACTCTTCTTGGACCTTGTACGGTACAAGGTACAGAGGTGAGACATTTAAAAGCAGATTTGTTCTCCCTGATGGCCAAAATTTAACATCAATTTATCATGCATGCACCAAGAACAGGTTTAGGGTGAGAGGGGAAAGATTTAAACGGGATCTGAGAGGCAAGTTTTCACATACAGTGTTGATGAGTATTTGGAACCAGCTGCCAGAGGAAATAGTAGAGGTGGGTACAATTAAAATGTCTAAAAGAAAGTTGGACATGAACATGAATAGGAAAGGTTTAGCGGAATATGGACCAAACGCGGTAAATGGGACTGGCTCAGGAAGACATCTTGGTTGGCATGGTCAAGTTGGCCAAAGTGCCTTTTTCTGTGCTATATAACTCTAAAACAATATAAACGAGGGTAAGGTTGACATGGGCTGTGATAAGTGTCATGAGTAAGAAATGTGAGGGTATAAACTGTCAAGGTGGAAGAAGTGATTTCCAAGTTCTTTGTACAAGTTGAGGGGAATGGTCACCATCAATGAGATTGGAGTAAACAAGAGTTGGTTCTTATCAGGCTACCATGCATAATTCTAAATATGAGTCACTGTTATCTTGGCAGCACTGTGGAGGCTAAGTTATACTTGTGTTGCTTTAAAAGAGTGAAGAAGATATTGGTGCATATTTTTCCTTGAACCCTGTACAGAATGAGTCGACACACTAATTTATTAGATGGTTTATTTGATTGTAAATATGCATGCACTTCCTTCATTTAATTATGTTAAATTATGTTAAATAAACTAAATTTTAAATTAATTTAACAATTATTTTTTTCTTTTAACAACATCATAGTTTGTCAAAGACTTTCATTTATATAACACCTTTCACCTCATCCCAAAACACTCTACAGTCAAAGAAAAACATTTGAATTTCAGCCTTTGTTGCAGTCTAAGAAATGTAGTAGCCAATTTGCACAATAATCTTCCACAATCATGATTTGATAATTTGTTTTTAAAATGCTAATTGAGGAATAAACATGGACCCTAACACACAGATAACACTGCAGCTCTTCTTCACAATAGTGCCATGGGATGTTTTACAACAACCAATAGAGGTCTTGGTTAACAACGCAATGGAAAGAAGTGTAGCATTTCCATAAGACCATAAGACATCGGAGCAAAATTAGGCCATTCGAGTCTGCTCCGCCATTCAACCATGGATGATTTATTTTTCCCTCTCAACCCCATTCTCCTGCCTTTTCCTCATAACCTTTGATGTTTTACTAATCAAGAACCTATCAATCTCCACTTTAAATATACCCAATGACCTGGCCTCCACGGCCGTCTGTGACAATGTATTCCAGAGATTCACTACCCTCTGGCTCAAGGATTTCCTCCTCATCTCTGTTCTAAAGGGACATCCTTCTATTCTGAGGCTGTGCCCTCTGGTCCTAGACTCTCCCACTACTGGAAACATCCTCTCCACGTCCACTCTATCCAGGCCTTTCAATATTTGGTAAGTAGGACTACCCTGAAATGTCAGCCTAGAATCCTGAAGATCAAGTGCGCCTGAATCCAAAATCTTCTGACTCAGGATGCTAATTGTTAAACCATAGCAGACACCAAGGAAAATCCAATTGGGAATATTGTACATCGAAAAAGAGACAAATATATTATTTCAAATGAAAAAAAATAATGTAAGTCCATTTTTGAAATTATTTGCTGTGATTTATTTAATTAATATAAAGGAACCTTATTAAAAGGCATTTAGGTCTAAAACAGCAAAATGATCAGCCCGCTTTAGAATGTCTGCTTCTATTACTGACAGATGTTCATTGTTTGTTTCATTCTTGCATAAGTGTGTGTGGGTGTGCCTGTGTGTGCGTGCGTGTGCATGCATGTGTGTGTGTGTGTGTGCATGCGTGTGTGCCTGTGTGTGCGCATGCTTGCGTCTGCGCGTGTGTGTGTATTGGGATGGAGGACGGAGTGGGGTTAAGTGGCAATTTGTAGCAAAAAGCATTGCAACAATAATTGAGATGGAGCTTCACCAAATGACATAGCATGTCCCAGTTGAGAAGACCTGGAAAGATGACACAGTAGTAATTTTACCAGGACAGCAATTGCCTGTGAAAGGATAACTTGAAAACAGAACCTCAAGAAAGACATTAGACTTGAAGCAAGTCGCAGCCCAGACAATTTTACTGTTCATGTACGGAACAGTTAGGCATCACGTTTGCTACAAGGCTAGAGGTGAACTTTCCTCAAGGGACAAACTGGCTGATTTGGCTTCCATAACTACAAATACATAAAAGACTAACACAATCTTTGGCTTCACCTCCTAACCTACAACAATTTATTTACCTCAAGGGCATGCTGTGCCACAATGAAAAAGGAATTGGACCCATCTCTAAAACACTTAAAGCAGTTTTGGATGGGCTCAGTGCAAATGCACAGAGTGGCAACAGTGGTGTTATTGGATACAGGCTGATGATCAGCTGCAGAATAATTATTGTCATTGTTGCCTTGAGGCAAGTCTACACAATGCAACGAGGGGCAGCAATGTTTAGTGGCACAACATTCAGCAGAGAAATGGCAGCCTCTTTTAGGGATTAATTTACCTTCATTTGTACCATGTTTCATTCCAATGATCAAGCCTCCTCAATGACAAAAGTGCATTCAATTTTTAAGAGAGCATTTACACTGTAATTATAATATCCATGCAAAGAGGCTAGTTCACACCAATAGTCAATTGTTGCAGAGGAAATCTACAATCATGGCCAGAGTTCACTTAAGGTCAGGGTTGGGATGAGATGAAGGGGACAGGAGTGGGGGGTGGTGTTGGGGAGGGAAAGAGAGAGAGATAGAGAGAGAGAGACAGAAAGACAGACAGAGAGGGTTATTTTTGTCCACATCCAGGTTGCACCAAGATGCGAGTATATCATGATGTTAGCAGGAAGCCAAGTCACTTTGTAACAGCTCCAGTGATAGAATAAATAAAAGCACAGAGACATGTTGGTAACCTTATTACTGTTTAAAGGTAAACTTGCTGCACAACATTTCCCATCTGTTCAAAGACTTGCCTGTGCTCGAGAGCAGAGGTTTTCAGGGTCCGCGGCGGGTTGCCAGGGGTCTGCGAGCAAGCCAAGAAAAAAATGGAAAAGCGACCTGTTACAAAGACATAGCTTACTTGCTTGCTCCAGTTTTCCACTATTCAGAAAATCGGCCATTTCTATTCTACCTGTTATAGGCGACAATCTTAGAGACTTCGACGGTGTTCCCTTCTGGTAAGCTGCTGCTTAATATTCGATTTGTGTAGTCAGAGTAGTCAGTAGTGTTCACTACTCGCTACTATTCTGTTGTGCACTGTAGCGTTAGCGAGACTGAGTGATGTTGTTGGTGTGCCTCAATAATATTGCTTACTTACCGTGCATTTACGCCACAGTGACGTCACTGTTAAACGAAAAGTGTGCAAGCATGTAAATTTTAGATAAGTTTTGACAATTTTGTTTATCAGTAGTAGTAATTAAACTGTCCAGCGTGTATTGCTGAGTATGGAGAAATTTCTGAAGAGAAAAGCTGACCAGAAACCGGAAGGTTCTGATGACGAAGAGAATAAGGGTGACCGAAAAAGAAAACAACGCAAGTACGATCCAGAATACATTTCATATGGCTTCATCGCAGTGGGGACAAATGCAGACCAACCTCTCTGTGTTGTGTGTTTGCAAACACTGTCCAACGATGCAACGAAACCAGTGAAATTGAAGCGCCATTTAACAACAGTGCATCCAGATATTGCCAGTAAGCCAAAGGAATATTTTGAGCGGCAAAAGGAGCTGTACCTCAAGCAGAAAGGCAAAATGACAGCCTGCGCCACTGTAAATGAGAAGGCGCTTCGCGCATCATATTTGATAGCATTACAAATAGCACGTTCCAGAAAGCCTCACACAATTGGAGAAGAGCTTATACCGCCTGCAGCAGTAGATATGTGCGAAGTTGTAGTGGGAAAAGAATCCAGTCAAAAACTGAAAGCCATTCCACTGTCTGATAACACAGTAAGCAGAAGAATTTGCGATATGGCGGAAAATATACAGAGCCAGCTGATAGCACGTCTTCAGCAAGTCAGATTTGCGATTCAGCTCGATGAAAGTACTGATGTTGCCAGTGCTGCGCAGTTGTTGGTTTATGTTCGATATTGCTGGGAAGGAGAGGCTTTGGAAGACGTTTTGTTTTGCAAGGCACTCCCAGGGCGTACAACCGGTGAAGAACTTTTCCGTGTGCTTGACACTTTTTTTGTACAATCGGCATTGGCATGGACACAGTGTATTGGAGTATGCACGGATGGTGCTGCCACAATGACGGGACGGAAGTAGGGTCTAGTCGCACGAGTGAAAGAAGTAGCTCCACATGTAGCAGCAACCCACTGCATGATTCACCGCGAGGCTTTGGCTGCAAAGGATATGGATGAAAATCTTGCGGATGTGTTTTCCACGTGCATTAAAATCGTTAACTTTATCAAAGCCAAGCCGCTCAATCATCGTTTGTTTGAAAACATATGCCGTGAAATGGAAGCCGAGCATAAGCATTTGTTGCTACATACAGAAGTCAGATGGCTGTCACGAGGCCGCGTTGTGCAGCATGTATATGAATTGCGAGATGAACTGCTCATTTTTCTAAATGAGCATAACGGATCATTGGCACAGTTCTTGACAGATGAGATGTGGGTTGCCAGATTAGCTTATCTTGCAGATATTTTCAACATTTTGAACAGCTTAAATCTATCATTGCAAGGACCTGGCTCAAATGTTCTGAAAACGCATGACAAAATCAATGCCTTCCAGAAAAAACTCCGTATCTGGAAGAGAAGATGTGAGCAAGGCGTCTATGATATGTTTCTGTTGCTGGCTGACTTTCTGACAGTGAACAAGACCAAGACAGAGGTCATTGCGAGCACCGTTTTGAACCACATTCAACAGCTGTCACATTATTTCCATGAGTATTTCGGCGACGATGACACGAGCACATTTGATTGGATTCGAAATCCGTTCGAATGCATGCTTACTGATTTAACTGGACGTGAACAAGAAGAATTGGCTGAACTGTCATCTGACAGGACTTTGCGCTTGCAGTTCAACCGAATGTCACTGTTGTCGTTCTGGATAGCATGTTCCCAGGAGTATCCACTGATGTCCGGCATAGCCGTCAATGTCCTGTTACCATTCGCAACCACTTACTTGTGCGAAATAGCATTTTCTGCAGTCACTGCCATGAAAACCAAATACAGATCAAGACTGAATATTGAGGATGACATACGCGTATGTTTGTCGCACATACCACCACGTTTGGACAAACTCTGCAGTGCAAAACAGGCACAACCTTCACATTGAACTGAACACTGAAAGACACCGCAGGTAATTATCAGTGATTGAAATAGTCACTATTTCAATAGGGCCTATGTGCAGTAATTTAAGTGTTGTATGCATGAATTATCGATTGTTTGATTTTGTGGGCTTTGGTGGTCTGCCATCTAACAAGGATATGTTCTGGGGGTCCACAGCATAAAAAACATTGAAAGCCACTGCTCTAGAGAGTAACTTGAAAAACATTTGTGATCCTTTTGTGGTCTAATGTCATGTTTACAGGCCACCTGAGGTAACGGCTGACATCCATAAGACAATTTTGTCTGTAGGTCACAAAATACACAAAAATCACTTGAAATGGTAACCTCTACAGTATTGTAATGAATGGCATCAAAAGTGCATAAAACTGATAAGAAAGAACAATTACTAAAAATGGAGAGAGTGAGGAAACTAGTTCTGCCGTTCATAGGAACAAATGTATGTATGTACATCTGACTTTTGAATTTAACAATGTTATGAGCTCATTTATATGTAGAATGTGCATAAGTTGGGCATTCATAACCCAAAGATGGCCTGTATATTGGATTACTTTCCTATGAAGTATCTTGTGAAGTATTACAATGTTAAAGGTGCTACACAAATACAAGTTGATGTGTTTGTGGCAACCTATCAAGAAGCACTCACCAAATTAATGGGAATATCCTCAAACAACCCCCTACCCAGCAGTCAATGTTCTTTGTGCTGGCATTCATAGGCTTTCCTTATTGGAAGAAAGGCAAATGGGTTCAGATGCCTGATTTCTGTTTCTGCTCTCAGTGTACCAGTCGAACCTCCCTTCACCACTGACGATCCAGGCAGTGCTGATCTGAGTTGGTGAAGAAGGACTGCTGGGATGGTGGGAGAACCTAGGAAAGGTCTTGGGGAGGGGGTTTGGTGGTCAAGGTCCCAGGAATGAAATGGGGGAGGGGTCGAGCTCAGTGAGAATCTTGGAACAGAGAGGCTGACGGGGAGCCAGGGAAGAGTCTGGTTCAATGAGACCTAGGAATACAGGTGAAGAGTCTGCCTCAATGAGACAGCAAGTATGGAGGGGGGGAGTGCGACTGGCTCACTCAGACCCTGGCAGCTGAAGCATAGTCTCTCTCTCAATGAGAGCATTGGAAAGAGGTAGGATTGTGGAGATGTGCTCCGCCTTAGTTAGATCCTAGGAAAGGAGATGAAGGGACTGTTTCAGTCACATAAAATGGACTTAAAATCTAGTCTGGTCTGGTATTCAGATGCATATATGAGTCCCCACCTTCTTCATTACAGGTCCTTTGTTTTATTAAAGAACTTAAAGGAACATGATTTCCAAACTGGAAGTAAAAGATTTTGGTCCTATTTGTTTATTAAAAAGCATTACTTAAAATTACAATTGTTTATAAGTAAAAACAGTATGCATTTTGTTTCCTTTTACATCAGTTTTTCTCACTTGTCTCTTAGAAATCCCTCAAGTTGTCAAAATGTTTTGTTGACTCCTCTTTGACAACTACTACATTGAAGTTAACTTTTGGATCTTAAAGAGGTTGGATTGCAATAGTTGCAGCCCAGGGCACTTTTCTGTGTCTGTAATTTAAAACAATTATCAAATTATCTGGTCGCCCAGCTAAAGGAAAGGTGTTATTAACCTGGAAAGGGTGCAGAAGATATTCACAAGGATGTCACCAGGACTGGGGGGGCTTGATTTCTAGGGAGAGGCTGGATAGGCTGGGAAGTTTTTCACTGAAGCATGGGAGGCTGAGGGGTGATCCTATAGAGGTATATAAAATCAAGAGGGCTATAGATAAGGTGGATGGTCACCATCTTTTTCCCAGGGTAGGGAGTCTAAAAATAGAGGGCAATGATTTAAAGTGAGAGGGGAAAGATTTAAAAGGGACCTGGGGGTCAATTTTTTCACACAGAGGGTGGTGGGTATATAGAACAAGCTGCCAGAGGAAGCCTTGGAGGCAGGTACAATTACAATGTTTAAAAGATATTTAGACAGGTACATGGATAGAAAAGGTTTAGAGGGATATGGGCCAAACACAGCTCAATGGGACTAGCTCGGATAGACATCTTGGTCGTTACGGATAAGTTGAGCCGAGGGGCCTGTTTCCATGCTCTATAACCCCATGACTCAAATTAAGAGATTTTCCATTATTCTACTTAGGCTATCCCTTGGGGTACGGGATCCCCTGTGAGTCCTGCAGAGGCATTTATTACATATTTGTCACAGGTAGGGAAAGTGGTACTTGATGGAGAGGTGAAACTGGTCAGGTAGCTTGGGATATTTTGCACTCCCTCTGATGTCTGCACGTGGCCTCTGCATACTCTATTAGTGGAGACTCAGGGAGCTCAGTGCCTTCCTGGATAACCTATTTTGAGTAGTCTCCCAGTGGACCTGGTTAAGTAAGACCCAAAGCCTTGATGTTGGGGACGTTGGCCTTGGAGAGGTCACTGAGATTGGTTTACCTTTTCTATGAATCCATTTGGAGAATTTTACAAAGACACTGTTGATGGTATTCCTTCAGTTTATTGAGGTGTCTTATTGAGAAGTGTACAGGACGGCAGGGATCAGTTTCCCCACTGCCTCCTGGGAATCTCTGACTTATGATTGCTGAAAATAGAGGAGCATTTGGGATTGGAGTCCATGCATCAAGGGCATTCAGAGGCCCAGCATAAGAGGCAGAAGGAGCGCATAACCACACAAACTACTCATCCACCTATCTCATCAGGCACCTCCTGCCTCATCTGTAGAAGAGCCTGCAGCTCCCACATTGGCCTCATCAGTCACCTCAGAACCCACAAAACTAAAGTGGAAGAAAGTCATCCTCAATCCTGGGGGACTACCTAAGAAGAAAGAAGAAGAATCATTTGTTATCTCAACCATAGCCACTGTTTTCACAAGAATACCAATTGATTCCTAATCAGATGACCCTTACTTTTTCTACCTTTATGGACAGATACTTATGAAGGACTTTGGATTCTCTTTTATATTAAACTTAACTGAATGAATGTTTTCAAGATATTCAGGAAAAAGGACAGAATTTATTGAGAGAAACTATGTGGGTGAACAATCTTACGCTTGATGAATACTGCTTCACAATGACACAAAGAACTGACATCAATGGATCAACAAGCAATGTTGCAATGAACGCCTGGCCACCAGAAGTGAATCTAACACTAAGGGGGAAAATCTAAATAATTCAGGACTGACGTTATGAAATGCTTCAGGTGGTAGAAAGTTGATAGATTATTTTATAAATGGCAAATGAATCAGAATCAGGTTTATTATCACTGACATATGACATGAAATTTGTTGTTTTGCAGCAGCAGTACAGTACAAGACATAAAAATTACTGTAAGTTATAAATAAATAGTGCAAAAGAAGAATAATCAGGTAGTGTCCATGGGTTCATGGACCATTCAGAAATTTGATGGCGGAGGGAAGAAGCTGTTCCTAAAATGTTGAGTGTGGGTCTTCAAGCTCCTGTACTTCCTCCCCGATGGTAGTAATGAGAAGAAGGCATGTCCCGGGTGGTGAGGGTCCTTAATGATGGATGCCGTCTTCTAGAGGCACCATTTCTTAAATATGTCCTCAATGGTGGGGAGGGTTGTGCCCGTGATGGAGCTGGCTGAGTCTACAACCCTCTGCAGCCTCTTTCAATCCTGCCCGTTGGAGCCTCCGTTCCAGGCAGTGATGCAAGCAGTCAGAATGCTCTGTAAAAATTTGCAAGAGTCTTTGGTGACATACCAAATCCCCTCAAACTCCTAATGAGGTCGAACCGCTGGTGTGCCTTCTTCATGATTGCATCAATGTGTTGGGCCTAGGATAGATCCTCTGAGATGTTGATGCACAGGAACTTGAAGCTGCTCACCCTTTCCACTGCTGACCCTTCAATGAGGACTTGTGTGTGACACTGGATTAAGTGTTAACTCTAAATGTGAGACTACAGGCCTCTTGTTGCCAAAAAGTATTAAGGGCTAGGGGAAAAGATGGGCATCTTGGATTTAGGTCACATCAGCCATGATATCATTTAATTGCAGAACAGGCTCAAAGAGCAGATGCACAATTTTTGTTATTATATTCTTATAAGTCTGAATTACATTGTCTAGTGGCACACTAAGGGGAAAAACTCAAAAAGCTTAAAATAGGGAATGCTTGCAGCTTTTTCTGAAAGGAGGAAGGTGATAAATATCAGACCATGTCAGTAATGAAATGGGAAGGCTACATGGGAGGTGATCTAGGGCACAATCTTGAACAAGTGATGCCACAAAATCCTCCATGCATTTGTTATCCTTGAATATATACCCATGAAATATATCAGGAAAATATATTTGAAGGATCAAGGTTGATACACTTCAGATGAGTAATCTTTATTTTTATTCGTTGTGATCAGTATGACAGCCTAGAAAAAAATTACAGCCAGTTACAAACACCAGCTGGAGAAAATGACACTGTTGTTTAAAGTAGTCATAGATAACACTATTTCTTTCTTGTTGGCTGATTAGGTTGTAATTCAACCTGATCATGAATTAAATCTACATAGTGCAATCAGTCATAAGTTCAAAGTGTTTTCTGTAAGTCTCTTCCAATACTTTTAAAGAAATATTCAGCCTATTTAAATAACAATCCGATTGGTTCCTTACCCAACACAATCTAATGTCATGCTTCACAACAACTTTACGTCAAAGAACTTCATCTTGTTGCATTATGATTTGTGATAATATTTAATTTTTTTAATGCATGGATTGTTAAATAACAAAGGAATTTAGCATGAACCTGATTACAGGCTTTATTATAACAGCATTATGGTCAAAAAATAATGGCTTTTTTCTGACCCACACCTGGATTGTAGAGATGATCATAGCTGATCTCTCTACTCTCACCTCCCAGCTTTGCGATGATGTATGCTATTGTGCCCTTATAGCACGGATTGCAATATTTGTAAGTTAAAGGAAATTTGCTTGTTGTTTTCAGCTACTTTTTATGCTAGAACGGTGAGACTTCAGCTCCACTTTTTATTTCTGTCAGTAACCTAAGGGGCAACTTTTGCCCCATGCAATATTCATGGGACTGAGTGAAACTTCAATGGATAATAGGATCACATAGGATGTAAAGCCAGTTTTGTATCCAATTTCTGTCATTTTCCAAATAGGCAATTAATTAAAATTAATCACTTCAGTTTTTTTGCATTATATATTCTTTTTTAACTTGTTTCATCTGACAACTGAGTGATAGTAATAGTTAACATGAACAGTTCAACAAATGTGTGTTCAAAGATTTAAAATGAGTATATTGTGATCTTAGTGCAGCAATATTTCAAGGTAAGTATTCACTCACCAATGAGTATTGTAATTTGCTGATGTTTGCATGTCCTTGGAGTGTGCAAAGACTATTAACTTTACCTACAAAGCCACAGTGACTGTGTATCTCAGGTAAATCATTTTACATGAAGTTCCTTGAGAGAACTGTAAGAAAATATAAAATTCTCTAACAATGCAGCTTCATATTTTCTTTCTTTCTGAAGTTCAAGATCACCCAAGATAAACAGAATCAGAGAGTCTTACAGCACTTAACAAGGCCATTTGATCTGTCCTGTCTGTGCTGACTCCAAGAAAGAAAGACAGGAGGGGAGAAGAAAAGACTTGCATGATATATCACATTAAGCTTTCTCAATATGTCCCAAAGCATTTTGCAGTCAGTGACATATTTTTTTCCAGTGATGTTGATCATGGGGTAAATATTGACCAAGACAATGGGAACACTCCAGTTCTGATTTAATGCACAGCCATGGGATGGTTTATAGCCAAATAATGGGGTAGACCAGATAGTTTAAACCTTCCTGAAAGACTCATGGAGTGATACAGAAAGGAACAAGGTTGCTCAGCCCATTGAATCCAAGCCAACCTTCAAGCACCAATTTACATTGACCTCACTCCATTCTCCCCACATTTCTATCAACTCCCCTTAGATTCTCCCACTGGCCTATGCATTAGGAGCAACTTACAGTGGCCATTTAACCTAGCAAACCACACATCTTTGGAGCACCTGGGGAAAACCCACATAGGTCACAGGAAGAATGTGTAAACTCTAGAATGTGTAGACAGCACCAGAGTTCGGGATTGAACTGGGATTGTTGGAGCAGTGAGGCAGAAGCTCTACTACCTGCACCAATGAGCTGCCTGCTCTCCTTCAGTACTGCAACAAGAGATCCAAATCCCTGGGGAGAGACTTGAATTCATAACCTTCTGATTCAGAGCTGAAAAAGCTAACAACTGAACCCCATTTGGTCTAAAAGCAAACATTACAGGTTCTAGAAATCTTCAATAAAAACAGAAAATGCTGGAAATACTCACCAGGTCAAGCAGCATCTGTGAAGAGAGAAATTGTGTTAATATTTCAGAATGATGACCTTTCATCAGAACTGGGAAAAGTTAGGAAAGGGTAACTTTCCCTAGTTTTAATGAAAAATTGAAATGTTAATTCTATTTCTCTCCCCACAGATGCTGATGAGTATATCCAGTATTTTCTGTTTTAACCCAGCTGATACTACTTGACAGCAGGAGATTTCTTTCATTATGATGAATAATAAATGTTCATGTATATTTATTACTGAAATAAATAAATTATGAACGAATTTGACAAGGTATTACATCTGTCAGTCGGATTAAATGTCTATCGCCATTGTGTCATTGAGGAAATCAGGCTGTCAATCTAAAACATTCTTTGGTACATATCAGTCTTTTATTATTTAATACTTTTAACACATTAAAAAGTATTGTTTTACCTGAATTTATTAGACTGAAATGATTTTGCTGCATCCTCTACCTCCATTCATTCACATTGACGGAGTCCACAGTTATGCCAATGAAGTCACAGGCATTGCGGTGTGTATCTGCTTGAGCTGTGAAAACATTGGGCTATGTCCTCAGCAATGACAGATGCCAAGCTGGCAATGTCGAATGTTCCATACACAACAAGGTGGGGTATCATCTTGTGGTGGGATTAAGGTTTATGTGTGTGTCCAGCAAGTTAAACCTGACAATGGAAAAGACAATCCTATAACTTCAGACCTAGTAATGCTATTGCTTTTCAAATGATCTTTCACGCTCGATATCATTAAAAGTAGAAGAATTAGAGGTGAATTGAAAATAAAGGGTTTTCACCATTGCGTGGTGAGGGTCGAGAACTCACTCTCAGTATGTGTATTATAGGGAGAAACCCTTATCACATTTGAAAGCATCTGGATAAGCACCTGAAGTGATGTGCGATAACTTGAAGGTCTATGAACAGAGTTGGGAAATAGTGTTAGGCATAAAAGCTTTTATTCATCTCCTTCAGTGCTGTAAGTTTCCATGATTTCTTCATATTTACTGTATTTGTTTGAAATTTCTTTCTCCCTGTTTGGCTGTGCCATAAATCTACTTGCTTTGGATGTATTGGATCTGTGGGTAGATGGCTCTGTTCTGAGTGAAGCAAAGCACTCGTATGCTTTTTTAAATGCAGCAAGTAGATGAAATGAACTGGGCATGTGTCCACAGTGCCTCCTGGGAATGTGCAACACTGTCTCAAGCACACACGAAGGGAGTCCTGGCAAAGGATGCACGTCACATCAAACAGCAGCTGGATGCAGATAAAGAAAATCAATGCAGTTAATTGGTATACAACGCAGAACATGGAGAGCACATGTGAGAACAGTGACACCTTACATTTATCCCCAAATCAGAACAAGTCCCAAAACTTTCCAAACCTTGGTTGGGTTTATGCTGTCTTCCCACTGTAAACCTCAAATCTCCTTTCAGGTTCATTTCATTTGGGAAAATAAAGCCTTACTCATTCAGCCAGCTTATTGCAAAGCTCACAATGATGTCCCACTTCTGGCTGGCCTGAACTCGTCTTAGGCTTGAAGACACAAGCAGTCCAACAAATCTCTTTACATGAAAATTATCTCACAAACCTGCTGGTGCCAAGCTCCACACTGTGATGCAATACAGTTTAATCTTATTTACAGCTTAATTTACTGTGTAAACACAGCTGCCCAACAACCATACACGCAACCCTGCCAGTCGAAGTGGCTGGAATTCTGCTTGTTTACTATGTACAGTCCTTATACTCCATCCTTTCATAGGGTTTGGCTGCTGAGTTGTTTTTATATAACCATCGAAATGAATTTGAACTAATGTAAGCTGCTAAAGGTTCGCAACCTCTGTGATGTAAAAGTTCCATTGTGCAGGGTCTGTGTTCCTATGATTACATTTCACAAATGTTGGCAAAATTATACCATGCTATTAGAAATAAACTCACTGACATGCTTGTGTTAATAGCCTGTTTATCTTAAATGTTAAAATAGCAGAGAACTTAAGATCATCACATCAGTCAGTTTATTACTAAGAGCAACAATTATGATTTAGAATCTACTTATTTTGTATTCCACCTACTCAGCAAGTCACATTCCTCTATAGCCTCGGCACCTCATTTAATCTAAGTGGCATGAATTTCAGAATAGACTTTGCACATTTCATATTCAATATCTCTTGAGTTCATTTCTTCAGTTTGGAGTCTCCATCTGTTAATGCAAACTTGAAGCTTGAGATCAATTAAATATTTCCAGTAGGCAAGAGAGACATCAAATAGAAATTTAAGTACAGTCACAAAGTATCCGAACCCAGAAAATTATTGGCAGTGGGAAAGGCAAATTAAACCTGTGTGCAGAGTGGACAATCACATTTCGTTCAAAGGCCTCCTGCTGCAAAATTCTATGACTCACAAGTCCCAAGTCATCACTTGCTAATAAAGAGGCTTTGTGCATTGAATACAGTATATTCAAAGGCCTTTTTTCTGCATCCTCTGCAACAGTGGAGTCAACAGGGGAAAACTGCTGGGTTGTCTTTCTGGAGGGTCATGGGGGTGAAGAAGGTGACACAACTAATGAGAGATGCCCAGGGTGGGGGAGGAGAGTAATCAGGGTTTCGGCACAAAGTCCCAGCAGTTTGGCAGTTAAGTATCAGTTTTCAGGTGAATTCTATTACTTAATCTATTGGGCCACACATTAGGAATTTCAGTTCCCTAAATATGGCAAAGCCAACACTAAAAATCCAAACTCAATATGTTGTTATAGTCCTTCTAGACTGGCAAATGGTGTAGATGTACTATTCTTTACCCCACCTGTACAATACTGCTGCAGAAAATAGAATAAATGCTCAATTCTGTAACAGGTCAGTTATTGACAATGCTCATTTCTTCTATTGTGCTGGAAGCAAAAACAAATAAACTACATGCCTTTCTTCCATTCACACACAGGCCCACTCAATAGAACATCAGGGAAACATGGTGGCAGAGTGCAGTAGCTCCCAGCCTTGAGTGTGTAACCATCTCAAAGGAGTGGGCTGCATAGATTACAAGGAGTCTGTGTGGTTTTAATAATATTGAGGTAATTTTGTTAGAAAGCTCACAGAAACTCAAAATAAATAAAAAATATACTAGGCATGAAAGTTGCCCTAACCGTAGGGCTGCAAGCAGTTACTAAGTGCAACCACAACTCCTTAAAAGGAGGCCCAGACATTTATTTTAGTGGGGGGGGGGGGTAATGGGGTGGAACTTACTTTACCAAATGTGAACAACCATTCATAAAGGTTGGGAACCATTGGCATAGTGTTTATGCTGCTGGACAATCATGCAAACACCTGGACTTCAGTTCTGATTGGTGATACATGAACATATCTTAATAATACAAAGATTACTGTCTAGAAATTGCTCCACACTATTCTTTTTGGGTTAAGACAGTCTTGTGGGTCCACCTTAATGGTAGTTGTGAAAGTTACATTCAGAGTGAGAACTTCAAAGGTAAGGTTCACAGACAACATTGCTGTTTTTCTCTACGTATTGCCATGCAGAAACTGACATTGTTGGTTTCAGTATAGTCTTCCCTATTGATGAGATGCAATTTCTCACAGTAACATGTAGCATGGCAGATGTGATCTTTCCAGTGAGCTCTTTAATATAAACATAAGTCAATGAATTCCTGCTCCAATTACCTTAATAGCTTGCAACAGCATCCATGTATTCCTTGAGAAATCATGTCAAGAATTCAGACTGAATAAAATGTAGTTTCTGTGAGGATTTCCATCCTGTAAATATATATGCCAATGAACAGATCATATTGACAGATGCTGTGAGATCAAGGAAGTTCTTACAGCGTTGCTTCATTATGTGAAGATTCTCACTCCAGGAGGAGACTATTGTACCAATCTCATGCTTGTCACTTCTTATAGAGGGCTTTGGGTTTACATATTCCCATGATGCACAGGAACTTCCCTCCACAATGTACCTCATAGACCAGAACCTTTAAGTGATTGTGCATACTGTTTCACTCTCTTCTGTAGCTGCTGTGCCCTCTAATGGCAGCAATGTATGCCATGCTGCTGTGTGGCTGCCTTTGAGAATGTGCCTTTAAACACTGATACCTTTCTCTGAATCTGTGCAGTAAGATCTCAAGATTTCTCAAGGTGCCTCAAACTAGATATTGGCCAATTAGAAATGTGTGAGACCCAGTTGGGCATTAGTTCAAAACACAACCATGTTTTAGCGCACCAAAAATTGGTCTAATCCAATCTCTAGGTAATCATTTCTCAAACCAGTGAAGTTGAAAATTGCACTGCACACAAATTTTACATGTTGCACTACTGTTGATGTCATCTGGGGGTGAAAAAGCACAATGAAAAAAAGTGATGGATTTCCCAACTGCGCCTATGGCATCTAGTGTGCTCAAAATTGCCCTCTACTGGATTAAGCTGATTTTCAACAGTGCACACTGTTATTTTGGAACAGTTTCTTGCTTATGAGTTCACAGAACATCTGGTAATAAAGTAAATATGGTCAGGAATTGTCAGATACTCAATGAAAAAAAATGATAGCTGCATATCCTTTAGGAAAGAAAACTCATCATCCTTACTTGGTCCAGTCTAAAAGTGGTTCCTGTGTCATGTCAACAGTTCAGCAAAAGACATAGTTGTATGGTAAGGATGGGGAAATATATGCCAGCTTTACCAACAATGCCAAATGAAAATGAACTGTTACCCAATCATCACAGATCCCATTAGATCACATGGGAAAATGGATTTTTCTTCCCAAACACTGGCTAAACTGGGCTGGATTTAGCTAAATATTGATTCATTTCAAGTTTGGTTTAGGCCCACGTCAACAACGTAATTCAATTCATTTAAAGACTCTTCCACGTTCTACTCTCCAGTTTGTGAGAGATCAGCCAGTTTATCAAAATCTTAGGTGTGCTTTAACAGGATCAAAGCTTCAAGTTATAATAGTGTACAAATCCACTAATTTATTCTTCCCAGAATACTTGTAGGAAGAAGAAGAAATTACATTATTAATTGTGAAACAATGTTTACAGTTTCAATTATATTCCCCTAATTGTAATTGGATTTATGTGGTTTTGGTTGCTCTTTAGGCAATTTATAGGAAAAAAAGTTATTTGTAAACAGATACTTGTTTACAGATATGTAAACATAGTGTACTAAGAGATATTTAAGTAGGTATAGATATCTGGAAGAAATCCCAGTATAAACTATGAAAAGCTTCATTTATCTATGAATGCAGCAGCCAACACTTTTCATGTTCAATCTTGATTCTTCATATGCTGATATGGTAGCTTCCTATATATCTTTCATCATGGCATGATAGCCACAATTAGCATTCTGTACAAGCTGATGCTGAGGACTTGGAGATACTGGTGCCATTGAAGGTCAAAGGGGAGTGTGAAGATGATCATTGCTGGCCACTTATGCAGCTTGAATCTTATCTTGCCAGCCCGAACTTGGATGTTGTCTAGTTTTTGTTTTTGACTGATATTTTAATGGATTTTTAATGGATTTAAGGATGGAGTTGAATGCTGCAAAATCATCAGTGAACAGGTTGTCTCATGATTCTACAGTGGAAGGCCTGGTCATTAATGAAGCAGCAGAGGTGGCTGGTTGTGCAAAACTCCCAGGCCTGCTCAGAGTGAAAGCACTATTACAGGCCTCTTGACATACCCAGTTCCATTTCCTGACCCCCAACTCCTATTCACAAATACAAAATCCTATTGGGCCCCTTATTTAGGCCCAATTTAAATGCCCTGACTGCATGCGTACAAGCACTTCAAGTCGGACAGAGCCCACTTCAGGTTGAGATCTGCAACTTAAACTTTCTGATGCTGAATAATCTTGTGCCTGTTGAAACACAATGCTGGACATTCAATTTCATGCATTATATGAAGAATTTCTTGTTTGATTTCTGCCCTCATTTTTGGATCAGACTGTGAAGCAAATGTTTGTCAGCAAACAATCTGGCAAGTCATTGCCTGAGAAGTCACTGAGGAAGCAAGTGCAAAAACTCTTTTATCATTAGTTCAGTAAAGCAGTGGTTTTCAACCTTTTTCATGCTGCGGCGCCCCAGAACATGTCCTTGTTAGATGGCGGACCACCAAAGCCCACAAAATCAAACAATCGATAATTCATGCATACAACACTTAAATTACTGCACATAGGCCCTATTGAAATAGTGACTGTTTCAATCACTGATAATTACCCGCGGTGTCTTTCAGCGTTCAGTTCAATGTGAAGGTTGTGCCTGTTTTGCACTGTAGAGTTTGTCCAAACGTGGTGGTATGTGCGACAAACATACGCGTATGTCATCCTCAATATTCAGTCTTGATCTGTATTTGGTTTTCATGGCAGTGACTGCAGAAAATGCTATTTCACACAAGTAAGTGGTTGCGAATGGTAACAGGACATTGACGGATACTCCTGGGAACATGCTATCCAGAACGACAACAGTGACATTCGGTTGAACTGCAAGCGCAAAGTCCTGTCAGATGACAGTTCAGCCAATTCTTCTTGTTCACGTCCAGTTAAATCAGTAAGCATGCATTCGAACAGATTTCGAATCCAATCAAATGTGCTCGTGTCATCGTCGCTGAAATACTCATGGAAATAATGTGACAGCTGTTGAATATAGTTCAAAATGGTGCTCGCAATGACCTCTGTCTTGGTCTTGTTCACTGTCAGAAAGTCAGCCAGCAACAGAAACATATCATAGACGCCTTGCTCACATCTTCTCTTCCAGATACGGAGTTTTTTCTGGAAGGCATTGATTTTGTCATGCGTTTTCAGAACATTTGAGCCAGGTCCTTGCAATGATAGATTTAAGCTGTTCAAAATGTTGAAAATATCTGCAAGATAAGCTAATCTGGCAACCCACATCTCATCTGTCAAGAACTGTGCCAATGATCCGTTATGCTCATTTAGAAAAATGAGCAGTTCATCTCGCAATTCATATACATGCTGCACAACGCGGCCTCGTGACAGCCATCTGACTTCTGTATGTAGCAACAAATGCTTATGCTCGGCTTCCATTTCACGGCATATGTTTTCAAACAAACGATGATTGAGCGGCTTGGCTTTGATAAAGTTAACGATTTTAATGCACGTGGAAAACACATCCGCAAGATTTTCATCCATATCCTTTGCAGCCAAAGCCTCGCGGTGAATCATGCAGTGGGTTGCTGCTACATGTGGAGCTACTTCTTTCACTCGTGCGACTAGACCCCACTTCCGTCCCGTCATTGTGGCAGCACCATCCGTGCATACTCCAATACACTGTGTCCATGCCAATGCCGATCGTACAAAAAAGTGTCAAGCACAGGGAAAAGTTCTTCACCGGTTGTACGCCCTGGAAGCGCCTTGCAAAACAAAAAGTCTTCCAAAGCCTCTCCTTCCCAGCAATATCGAACATAAACCAACAACTGCGCAGCACTGACAACATCAGTACTTTCATCGAGCTGAATCGCAAATCTGACTTGCTGAAGACATGCTATCAGCTGGCTCTTTATATCTTCCACCGTATCGCCAATTCTTCTGCTTACTGTGTTATCAGACAGTGGAATGGCTTTCAGTTTTTGACTGGATTCTTTTCCCACTACAACTTCGCACATATCTACTGCTGCAGGCGGTATAAGCTCTTCTCCAATTGTGTGAGGCTTTCTGGAACGTGCTATTCGTAATGCTACCAAATATGATGCGCGAAGAGCCTTCTCATTTACAGTGGCGCAGGCTGTCATTTTGCCTTTCTGCTTGAGGTACAGCTCCTTTTGCCGCTCAAAATATTCCTTTGGCTTACTGGCAATATCTGGATGCACTGTTGTTAAATGGCGCTTCAATTTCACTGGTTTCGTTGCATCATTGGACAGTGTTTGCAAACACACAACACAGAGAGGTTGGTCTGCATTTGTCCCCACTGCGATGAAGCCATATGAAATGTATTCTGGATCGTACTTGCGTTGTTTTCTCTTTCGGTCACCCTTATCCTCTTCGTCATCAGAACCTTCCGGTTTCTGGTCAGCTTTTCTCTTCAGAAATTTCTCCATACTCAGCAATACACGCTGGACAGTTTGATTACCATAAAACCATACAGCACAAAACAGGCCCTTCGGCCCACCATGTTGTGCCGTCCATCAAACCACCCTCACACTACCTAACCCCTTCCTCCCACATATCCCCCCATCCCACACTCCTCCATATGCCTATCCAACAAGCTCTTGAACCTGTTCAATGTATCTGCCTCCACCACCACACCAGGCAGTGCATTCCATGCACCAACCACTCTCTGGGTGAAAAACCTCCCCCTGACATCTCCCCTGAACCTCCCACCCATAACCTTAAAGCCATGACCTCTTGTCTTGAGCATTGGTGCCCTGGGAAGGAGGCACTGACTGTCTACTCTATCTATTCCTCTCAGTACTTTATATACTTCTATCATGTCTCCTCTCATCCTCCTCCTTTCCAGTGAATAAAGCCCTAGCACCTTAAGCCTCTCCTCATATTCAATACTCTCCAATCCAGGCAGCATCCTGGTAAATCTCCTCTGCACCCTCTCCAACACCTCCAAATCCTTCCTATAATGAGGCGACCAGAACTGAACACAGTACTCTAAGTGTGGCCTAACTAGAGTTTTGTAAAGCTGCATCATCACCTCGCGGCTCTTAAACTCAATCCTGCGATTTATGAAAGCCAACATCCCATTGGCCTTCTTAACTGCTCTTTCCACCTGTAAGGCAACTTTCAATGAACTGTGAATATGAACCCCCAGATCCCTCTGCTCCTCCACACTGCTAAGTACCTTGCCATTCACCCAGTACTCTGCCCTGGAGTTTGTCCTTCCAAAGTGTACCACCTCACACTTCTCCGGATTGAACTCCATCTGCCACTTGTCAGCCCAGCTCTGCATCCTATCAATATCCCTCTGTAAGCTCCGACAGCCCTCCACACTATCCAAAACACCGCCTATCTTAGTGTCGTCTGCAAACTTACTAACCCAGCCCTCCACCCCCTCATCTGAGTCATCTATAAATATCACAAAAAGTAGAGGTCCCAGAACCGATCCCTGCGACACACGACTAGTCACTGCCTTCCAATCCGAGGGCACTCCTTCCACCACAACCTTCTGCTTTCTACATTAAACAAAATTATCAAAACGAATCTAAAATTCACATGCTTGCACACTTTTCATTTAACAGTGACGTCACTGTGGCGTAAATGCACGGTAAGTAAGCAATATTATTAAGGCACACCAACAACGTCACTCAGTCTCTCTAACACTACAGTGCACAACAGAATAGTAGCGAGTAGTGAACACTACTGACTACTCTGACTACACAAATCGAATATTAAGCAGCAGCTTACCAGAAGGGAACACCGTCGAAGTCTCTAAGATTGTCGCCTATAACAGATAGAATAGATAAGGCCAATTTTCTGAATAGTGGAAAACTGGAGCAAGCAAGTAAGCTACGTCTTTGTAACAGGTTGCTTTTCCATTTTTTTCTTGGCTTACTCGCGGACCCCCTGGCAACCCGCCGCAGACCCCCAGGGGTCCGCAGACCACAGGTTGAAAACCTCTGCAGTAAAGCACCAAGATTTAGCTGTACCTATTAATGATTGTTCATTAATGGAGCAAACAGCTGTAGCACAACAGCTACCATATGGACTTAGCAGATCAAGGCCTTGATCCAATGGCAAAGGGACCAAGACAATGAGGAACCAGACTCTGGTACATGGATATTAACACTCACACAAAGATGTCTGCACACGTGGCCCTTTTCAGCATGAACAAGCATGGGCAAGTGTAACACACACACACACACACACACACACACACACACACACACACACACAGCCTCATTTACTTGTGAAAGTAGCAAATTAAAATTCTGGGGTGATCTATAGTCTTGCGGCCAACTTTGGCCAAACCTCAGTAACAGCAGAGGTGACAAGTCCTATTGGAATATCTTTTGCCAATCTCATGTGAGGTTTTGGATTCCTATCTCCAAGCAATGACCATGCCTGGATTCAGGACAAGAAGTGCAGTCGTCATCATTTGGATTGAGAGAAAAGATTGTCTACTCTGCTGACTCTTGAGTACGCGAAGATTAATTACAGAGAAGTGTGCAGGAGGGCAGGTGCTAAGTAGACCATGGGGTTTGTGCTGAGTGCAAGGTCTTGATCTTCAAACAGTCTTCTGCTCAGATAACCAAAGGCTGTGATGGAACAAAGGAGGCTGTGATGAATTTCATTCTCGATCTCTTCTTTCATCGAAAGTGGTCCATGATTTTTAGGATCTCATTGCAGACCTTTATTGGTTGGGGACAGTGTTGTGCAGTGGGAACAGCTTGGCAGTGTACTGCTGGTTGATGGAGTTTAAAGAGTCCCTTTCTGTTGTACATTTCAGTGAACAACACAGTCATTGTTTAGAGCTCAGCTTCCAATTCACCATATACACCAGTGTCATCTGTATAATGCAACTTGATGACTGAGGTTTGAGTGCCCTTGGTTCTGAAGTTGAGGCATTTCCCATTCATCTCGTGGATTAGCTCCACTCCAGAGGGAAACTTGTTGAAAGTATCTTACTATGTTGTGGCAGGAAAGATAGCAAGGAAGATTGGAGCAATGAGATAGCTTTCCTTGACTCAAGTCTGCTCTGGGAATGGGAGTTTAGTGAACTAACCAAATTCTCCAAATTTACTGGCAGAATAAGCAAACTACCATGAGTGCCCTCTGCCAGAACAAAATCCCCATCATCAAGGCACTACTTACACTCAGCCTGCTCGAGTGGGCTGACCACATTGCCAAAATGCATGCCGAACACCAGACTTTCAAAGCAAGCACTCTGAGCTTCATCATGCCAACAGATTACCAAGAGGATAGAGAATGATCAAAATGTTCTTAAAGCCTAGCTGAAAAAATGTAACATTATCATCATAAGAATCCCTGGCTCACAGCTGCTCAAAATGGGGAAAGTGTATCTAGGATATCACTGAAAACCTTGAGTCTCTTTTTTAGGAGTACACAAAGGTCTAATGAAAAGAATGGAAGGTGTCCACCATCTCCGTGCTACCCATCCACCAGCTACATTAAGTATCCCCTGCCCCACCTGTGATAGAGTATGTGGGTCCCATGTTGAACTGATCAGCTACCTTAGAACCCATAGAACTGGAATGGAAGCAAATCATGCATTATCCCAAGGGAATTCCTAAGAAGAAGATTAATTACAGAAATACAAGATGCTTCTTTTTCTATGGAGAAACATAGACTGATTAGAAAATGTACCTTACACTGCAACTCTTGATCTTACTGCTGATTTTCACTCAATTAACACTGTAATAAATCTTTATGTCAACAGTAATCCCCATGCTCTTGGAAGCAGGTTACCTTCTTTCCCTTTCTGTCAGCGAATGACGCATTGTACAGCCAATATAGGGCAGTAGAATGACTTTAACAACAAATTGATTCACCTTAGCTTTACTTAGGTCTCATTTATTCCAATAAGTAAACTTCCAATCAGAGCCCTGAGGGTGCCTGTATTCCATTTTACAGTGACTCGCTTAACCCAATCTAACAAAGCCTGAGCCTCCCTTAAGACATGTTGCTAATACAATATAACTTGGCAGATCCTGGCTGTGGTTGTGAAGAAAGCCACATATTTGTTGAGCAGAAATTTCAAATGGTAAAAAATGTCCTCATAAAAGGAGATTCTGAACCACATTTACACAGCCACAATTAATAAAATGATGGAATTTCATCAAGTTAGCTTGGGAATCAGTCTCCTTGTTTCTTCTCAGATGCATGAGTCTGTTAACAAAAATAGAAAGCACATAATTTACAGAATTATTGTGAAGTCTCTGATCTTATTTAAAGATTTTTTTTAGTTGTGCCCTGGATATGTTGTATTTTGGTATTGTGACCAGCTGCCCCACATCTCTGAAAATGCAAATCGGAATTGCTTCTAAAGGACATTGTCAATGTGCTTTGTGATGCACCACAAGAAAATCATTAAAGAAATACCTCCTGTCTGATAACACAGTGCTTATATTGATAATGGTATAAAATAGAAAATGCTGGATCTGTAGAGAGAGTTGCATGTCATGCACATTTTCTAATCATTCCATATTCCTCCACACAGAAGGTAGTATCTGCATATTTCTGTAATTATTGCTCATATAATTATGGGTCAACAGAGCTGAATAATCCTTATTCTATGCTAAAATAGTTGCACTTCTCATCAGAGCTGCTGCCTGACCTGCTAAGCGCTTCCAGTATTTGATTTCAGCTTCAAGAGTCTGCAGCACTTTGCATGATTATACAAAAAACAATGAGCTGAGGCGTATGTACAGAAAGTTTTGAAGGTGACAGCATAGACTGCCAATGTATATGGGATCTTTGAGTTCATTAATTGACTTCTACAATGCAAACATGGTGGCATAGTGGTTAAGCTACAGTCAGAGTTCTGGATTATTGATTCATGGCAGATGTACAGCAACAGAAGAATTGGTGTAGCCAGAGTAGACAAATTTAAGGCAAAAAGTAAAAGAACTAGGGCCTATATGAAGAAACTTTTCTCATGCTATGAATTATCAGGGTGGTGCAAGCAGATTCATCAGTAACTTGCTTAAGAGAAATCAATAAATTCAGAAACAGCCGATCCTTTATGCTAAACTGTGACCTCTGGTTCTATACACCTCAGTCAGAGGAATCATCTTTCCTGCTCCAACCTGTGATGCCCCAGAAGAATAATATAACTTCCAGTGACGTCTCATCTCTTTCTTCTAAACTTCAGGGAATGTATTCTAGGTCTACTCAATCTCTAGCAAACTCCGGAATGAGTGTGGTGACTCTTCTTTGCATTTCCTTTATGGCAAGTGCATCCTTTCTTAGGTAAAGTGACCAAAGCTGTCCACAATACTTGAAGTGAAGCCTCACCAAGGCCCTATATATTTATATGACTTCCTTACTCCTATATTCAAATCCTCTTGTAAGAAAGACTAACATATCACTTGTCTTCCTAACTGCTTACTGCACTTGAATGTGGTTTTCAGTGGTTTGTGTACAAGCATTCCTAAATACCTATGAATATTAACAAAACTCAATGTCTCACCATTTATAAAACATTTTGTTTTGTGCACCAGGTTGGATGACCTCACATTTTATGCATTATATTCCATCTGGCATGTTCTCACCCACACACTCAGCTTGTCCATATGCTCTTAGAGTGACTTTACAAACTCCTCCCTACTCACAATCCCAGCTAGTTCGGTATTATCAACACAGCTGGAAATATAACATTTGGTCAGCAAAATTGTTGATATTGATAGTGACTTATTAGGCCCCAAACAGTAGCCTTACCAAGTCACAGCCTGTCAACCTGAGAAGGACCTGCTTTTTCCAAACCTTTTGCTTTCTGTCTGATAACCAAATCTCAAATCATATCAGTATATTTCCCTAATTCTAAGTCATCTAACCTTGTCGACTAACCTCCTGAATGAAATCTCACCTTCCTACTCTCCACACCTTCACATTAACTCCCAACTTTCCTAATTCAACCTATCAAAACACCACCTAATTATAAAAATTTTAAAGAAATCTCCTTATTCATGTAGTCAATACTTGAAAGAGTGAGTTTTTCCCCGAGACATGCAGTCCCTGGGGAAAGAAGGTAAGTCTTTGCATGAAGGCTGAAACTAGCTATCATATTTGCTCCTTTGCACAAGGCATTTTACAGCTAAACATTTACATCAATATCACTGAATGAATTTGTCCACGATATTGTAATCTGGGTACAAATCTCCCAATTCAAGACATAAGCTGCCATACTCCAGCTTATTATAACATAAATATCATTAATATGTTGAGAAATGACCTGACCCTGGCTATTCAAGATCTCAGAAGGTTATTGCACTCAACACATAAAAAGAAATGCAACCTATTTTGTTAATTTTCAACCAAAAACTGAATAGTTAATAAACTAAATGGATGCCCTTAAGAACCTAGGAAAATCTGTACAAACTATGGGTAACATGTTTGGTCCCTGCTTTTTGTATTTTAGTTAGTACAGTAATAGGCATACATGTTTGGCAGTATCCTTATAGGAATTAAATAGATGATGATTCTTTAAGGAAAAGATGCATAAGAAGAGGAGCTGTGCCCCATTTCCATCCTGCTGCAGTGATGCATTTTGCTACAATGCATGTCAGGTTGTTGTAGATTTGTTAAATTTGCAGAGGTCAGTGAAGAACTTTCTCCCAAAATATGATGTGCTTTGAAATTCAGCATCATCTCAGCATAATTCAAGATGTGTAAAAATAATGCCAGTGCTAGATTTTTAAACCAGTGCAAGGCGATTAAATATCACCTTGGTTAACTCAGCAAGCTAGATTCAGCAAGTGTGCACTAAACATGTTTTGATTATACAGAGATAGCTGGGGACTAATTCCAAGCAAGATTATCAGATTGGGCTTTGCGGTAAATACTAAGACAGGCATTAAACCTGAGGCAGATGAGTGGAAAGTAACAGCGATCAATGTTGACGGAACAAATGCAACCAAATATTCAAAACAACTCAAAGTTGCAGTGTTCAATAATTTTTGCTAATTCATTTAAAAGAATTCGACATTGTTATAACCTTATTTTTAGAGCAAATGAAAAGACAATCACAGGTTTCTCTTTATGGGGAAGTTGTATTATCTTTGGAGTTAGTTATGTGTGTGGCGGAGACAGAAGCTTGATGTCCCATGGATAGAACACATGGGTGTTTCACTGGAGGATTTGGTGAAACCACAACTATCCTTAGGCCCAAGGGTCAAGATCTTGACCTAAATCTGATTGCTTTCCTTGGGCAATGGTTATAATCGTGAAATTGTTTACTTCGGTGGGTATCAGGGAACTGTTTCCCACAGTATCTGAAATTAAATACAAATACATTAAAGGCAAAATTAATGAGATTTGCTCTCATAAATTAACATTCAGTCTGTCACCAAGAACAATTCCACAAGAACACAGAGTGTAACACCATTCAGATAAGCAGCTTGTGAATTAAGACACATACCTCTAGCCTAGAATTTATATCCATTCTCTGTTTTTTATGTGTAAATCATGCTCATGGATGCATGTAATTACATGACAAGTCACGCACCACGGGTTTTATACAACATACGTTTGAACATACAATTTAGGAGCAGGAATAAGCTTCTCAGCCGCTCAAGTCTTCTGCACCATTCATTAAGGTCATGGCTCATCTGACTGTAACCTCATCTCTGTATTCCTGGCTACCTGTGATAATCTTTCACCCTCAAGTTTATCAAGCGTCATCTACTTTGTCCTTATTCAAACACTCTGCTTCCATTGCCTTTTGAGAAAGAGAGTTCAAGAGACTCACCACCCTCTGAGAGGAAAAAAGATCACTTCAACTCTGCTTTAAGTATGCAACTCTTTAATTGTAATCACTGATCCTAGTTCTAGATTCTCCCATAGAAAGTACAATCTGTCCACATTCACCCTGTCACAACCTCTCAAGGTCTTTCTGCTTCAATCAAGTTCACCTAAAATCCAGTAAATACAGGCCTAGCTGTCCGAGGCAATCTTCCCACTCCAGGTGTTGGTGTAGTAAGTGTCTCTGTGTTCATCCAGCGTATTGTCTTTCCTTAAATAAGGAGACCAATACTGCACACAGTCCTCCAGATATGGTCTCACCAATGCCGATTATAAGTGAAGCATAACTTTTCTATTTTTATGTTCAATTCCTCTTGCAACAAATAATAAAATTCTGTTACCTTTCTTAATTACTCACAGTACTTGCATACTCGCCTTTTGTAAGCCATGCACAAGGACATCCCGATCCCTCTGTTCCTCACAGCTTTGCAAACTGTCATCTTTTAAATATAATGCTTCTTTTCATGTCAAAAGGACAACTTCACATTTCCTAGTTTCCTCCCTTACTGATGTAAATGGAGCTTTGGGTGCAAACTATGACCTTTGTCAAACACTCACAGAACAAAAAAGTGTACATTGAACTGGCATCACTAACCTCAGAATATCTGTGACACAGAAGAAGACCATTGAGCCCATTGTGTGTGCACAGTTCAATAAAAAGCTATTCAAACTTATTCCAAATCCTAGAACTTGTTCTCTAGCCCTGCGGATCGTATCTCTGCAATGTGCTTGTTCATGTTTATTGAATGAAATGCCAATTAAAGAATCTCCATTCAGACAACAATGTCTTGCAAACCACATCTATCAGCCTCAGTTTTCAATATTCAGGACTCTTGAAACCATATTGCTGTTTGATTCATTTCTGATTGTGACATTTTTCTACTCTACACATCAGAGCTACATGGTGTGACCTCCTCATCATCGATCATTCTTCGGTTTGCAGAAAGGTGGAGCTACTTGTGGCACAGTACTCGATCAGGGATGGTAACTACATGGGGGTGCCCAATCATGTGGCAGAGTGCCATGTCCCCCCTCCCACTTTAGTGCATGTTTTGCAATATGAATACCATAGTTCTGTTTTCAATACATTTTTGGCCAATTTCCAGGATCTGATTGGGAATTAACACAAAATGCAGCAACTTATTGATGCATCAAAAAAGGGTGAAATCCAATCTTTATGCATCTTTTTGAAGGTGGTTTATATACATCCTAGTCTTTTAAAATTTTATCAACTTCCATCTATGATTGCTTATCCAAAATTCCTGCATGTGACACCCACCCATCTCACTCAAATGTCATGTTTCAAAATGTCAAATATATTTACTTAAAAAGAAAACTGTCAGTTCTTCTCCTGGAACTGGGAACTTACAGATACTTGCTAATCTCCCTCACCGAAAGCAAACAACTTCTGAGTGTCCTCACGTTTGACCTGCGATGTTACGGGTTTAAAGGCATGGCCCAGAATTCCAACTTCGTAGCAGAATTATATTTTGAATTTATCAAAGCATTCATTGCAGAAAAGCATATCATCTAATTTTCTGCTAAACAAAGGATTTTCGAATTGAAACGCAATTTTGTCTTTCCATTGGTACTACTTGACCTGCATCAACAGTTTTTACTTGAGTATCAATACCATCAGTTTGCTAAGGTATGGAGAGTAGCAGACTCCTCAATGGTAAATTGGGCTTGAAGAATGGGCATGTAATGTCTCCATTGGATCTCAGACAGGAAGTTGAGTAGGGGCAGGAAACTCTAAAAGGGAGCTGACTGTATTCTTTGACTGTGGATCGGGGAGTGTTGCAGCTCCACATCCCAATCAGTACTTTTAAAACTCCATTTACTTTGTTGCTGGGTAACAGTTGTCCATTTACACCACTTGCACACTAAGCACCAGCAGTTTAGAACCAACTGGTGGTTGGCCCCATTTTACTTATGTATAGTAACTAGCACCTGTTCACTTGCTCTTCCTCATCTCTTCTGATAAGAAGGCCAGATGATGGTAATGATGTCTCAGGAGCAATATCAGGTGCACTTCAGGCCTTCCTATTCAAGAGCAGAAATGATCGGTGTCTCTAATGTTAATTACACAGATTATGGCATGTCACTTAACATGGATAACTCTGAAGGTTTCTGCCAATAGCATTGAATGTATTTCCAAAAGCATTGGAAGGGCAAAGTGTACTGCCTCTGCACCATGATGCAGAGGCAGTATGCCACTTTGCCCCCCATCTTTCTGGCCTACCCTTTATCAAAGAAACAAAAGGGACACATTTTAATAGGCTTGAGTGACATAACAAATTACATTTTATAATACGGAAAGAAAATCCAAATTAAATGCAAAGTATTCTTTTACAGATTTTTACATACTTTATTTACCAAAGGGAACTTAAAGGGTGATTATCTTGTTGCATTGGAGTGTGTGATATGTAGAGTTTAGGAGTTCTGCTGCTTTTCATAGTGTAGATATTCCCAGTGTTTAAAAATGACAAAATATTCCCCTAAGATTCAACATTACCACTGGTATCTTGGAAAGTGCCAGTTGGCCAATTTGTTAATATTGCTAAAAGTAATAAAATCAACCTGACAACAGCCACAGTTGGGCCACACTCCTTAACTGATTTATGTTTGCATCCAGCAATGTAATAGAGTTGATTTGTTAGGCTTCATCACAAGGTAGATTACTCTCATAAATTGTAATATCTGCACATCTTTGAATTTGAAACTGAATCTAGATCCCAAATTACCTCACATGCAGAAATAGATAGTTTGCTTAAAAGCTGGGCTAGAGTTTCTCTTTTTTTTCTAAGAATGGGCAAGAATCCTTCTTCAGGGATATTCAATCACTACACAGTGGCATGAATTGGCCACAACCAGACTAATGGTCTTTCGGTCCTGACCTAGTTAGAGCTTCTGATTAATCCCATCTTCCCTTAAAACTGCAGTTCTACTTATAGTCAATGAGATTCTGTTATTGGAGATATATGGCAGCAATTAAAAAATGGTTGCACACTTGCTCAGAGAGGTTTGTTCTTAATCACAGACAGTCAATAAGCTCCACTGAAAGTTGCCTGAAATATATTGACATTTTGCCCTGGTGCTGGATTGAACAGTGCAGACTTTCATTCCATGCAGTCTGGTATCCCTGGAAATGTGTAAAAGACACAAATAAATTAGTCGAGTAGTTTGCATTTCGTGTAGTAGTTTTAGCACATGTAGCTCTTCAAATATTGGAAATGCATCCTTTAAAGCAGCACAACAGGTGCCAAACTGCTCTCTATGTGCCAAACTGGGCAGAACTAGCCTGCCTGTGTGATATTGGGCACACAGTAGAGAAAGGATGCATGTTTCTCTTAAGTTTTTTTATTTAATAAAGCACACTTGTTAATTTGAATCACTATCTTCGATTATCTTAGAAATGCTGAGAAATTACATCAGAAGTGCTGGTTAGAGAAATAGTCTGACAAAGATTTCTAATCTAAAACATTAATTCACTTCCTCTTTCCACAGATGCTGCCCGACCTGCTGAGTGTTCCCAGCATTTTCTGTTTTTATTTCATGAAACAATTTGATTTGGATGCTGTGCCTGAATCAGAATATTGAATTTTGGGCATGGTCCCTATGAAATGAGATAACTGCCGAATATAAGCCAAGAATGATCTAGTTGGGTGTTTAATTGAAACAGTACAAAATGGGATAAATAAGGACATTCAAATCACTGGATCTCCAGGCAGGGAACATATCTAAAGAATGGAGACAATTGAGGGAAGAGCTTACCTTTTACATCGAGCTGGCTGTGGCAGATAAATAGGAGCAGATGAACATTACAATGTTCTAGTAATTCATCGGTCACAAGGGGAGAAAATTGTCTCATATCATAAAGCCCTCAAATGAGACCCTGGAGAATGCACTAGATGAATTACAAGCACATTGCAACCCACCCAGAAAGGAAACAGTTGACCATTATCGATTCTTTGCTTGAAGCCAGAAACAGGGAGAATCCTTTGATATTTTCTTATTAAAGCTAAGGTTGTTAGCAGATAACTGCTGTTCTGCAGCTTTAAAGGACTTGCTCTTCAGAGATCAGGTTATTTGTAGAATCCAGATGCCCAGCCTGAGGCGACTACGTGAGACGAAATTAATTGCGTGCAGACATGCAAAGCTGCAGAGCTATCCAAAGGCAGGCTGGATACGTAGAATGGCCAACTGAAGGAAATCATTTTGGTGAAGTGCATGGCAAAAGGTGAATCAGGGAAAGTATGACCAAGTGGTTCAGATGTTGCAAGTATTGTGGCTGGCAACAGGAACAGCTGGAAAAGAAATGTACTGTGCTTGGGAAGAAGAGTGCACAATGCAGGCCGGGACATTATTTCCACAAATATAGAAAGTCCACAGAGTGGACAAGATGGGCTTTGCAGGGGCAGAGACAAGATTAGATTCAAAGAATTAATTAAACACTATGTATCTGGTGCCAAATGAGCTAAATTCTGTGTAAGATACACTTACTAGATGTATCTATAGCAAGAGGTTGCAAAGGAATAAGTGACATTTTATTTTGACTTGAGAAAAATAGGCTTGTCTTCGATTGTGTTGTTGTTTTGTATTGCACTAAGGTCTAGCATTTGCATGGTCTTTTTTTTTCTTTTTTCACTCTATGGTATAATTTTATGTATAATTATGTATAATTAATATTCTGTGTGTTGTCTGTACCTGATGTGCCTGTGATGCTGCTGCAAGCAAGTTTTTCATTGTATTGTACCTCACTACTTGTGCACATGAAAATAAACTCAATTAGACTTGACTTGAGAGCAGTGTGTAAGCTCCTTCCAAAGTAGGCCATCAATACTGAAACAATGCAGTTGAAACCAATGAGTCTTGTGTTGTCAATCTACAACAAGTTGACACAGAAGCCTGTTGGGAGATGCTCTCTGAAAGTGGAAAATCTAAATAATCAAGTGGATTTAGTAGATTTTATCTTAGTTGATAAGAAAGATGCCAAACAGGTACTTGGAAGAACCATAGTTAAGTACATGGGACTAAAAGGTGCATCACGATAAGGTCACAAAGACTGTTTTAAAGTAAGGAAGAACTTCAGCCATAAAATTCAAAGATAAATATGCAGGTGATATTCACAAAACAGGGAAATCAGAAGTGCAAAAAGGCACAGGAAGACAAAGGAAGAAGGCCAAAAGAATGCAGGCACGCTATTACAACAGAAGAGTCTAAGGCCTGTTTCTGCGAAGAATTTGAGACAAAGTAAGGATGAAGATCGCCGCAGACCAACACCAGATGTGTCAAAAAGCTGTGGTGACACACCACACTCCAGATTATATGTGGTCATGATGGGAGAAAGCATCCCATGTGGGAAGAACAGAGATCAGTTCAGGAAAACAACCAAA